>NC_135265.1:127995496-128659782 GCF_051311805.1 Agelaius phoeniceus
AAGAGCTCAAAATTTTGTGAGTAGTGGTGTTTTTGTAATCTTCCTTCCTATCTAGTTTCTTCAATTTCTCCAAAGTATTTTCCATTCTTTTGGGGTAGCTTTTAGTTTACTTCTAATAATTATTTACCTCATCTTGTGTTGCATTCTTGCTAGCTAGTTAATCTTGATTCATGATTAAAAAATTGTGTGTTGATTTCATTTAGTTTGTTTTTATAAGGAGAGTATGCACTGTCCTAATGAAATAAAAATATTTCCTCCTCTCCCTTTCAAAGAAAAAAATAAAGGTCGTGTTTAAGAAGTTTTATTTCCAAAAGAAGAAAAAGGATCCAAATGGGTGCCCAGGCAATCTATCTGTAATCTGGACAAGGGCACTGACTAAGATGCCTTTTACTCTGCATTCTGTCAGAGTTCAAACTCACAGTGATCTCCCTGGTCACCACAGATGGCTCATGCTCTATCTCCAACCAGGAGATGATCTTTCCACTGATTTTAAAAACTGGCAGGCACAAGGGATGTTTCCCTTTATCCTTTAGTGCGAGTACTAAACTATGAAAAGTTAGGGAGTATCAGTAAAATACCAGGGTTATGATTCCCAGATAGTTCCCACATTATATTTAGTTCCATGTTTAGCCAACTTTTGGCAGACATTTTAGTTTCAACCTCAGTGACAGCAATATTTCTCTAGAGTGATTATTTAGATTTTTTTTTCTCCCGTCCACAACATGTTATCTATCATTGAATATTTTTAAGGTATCTTTATTACAGAGGTGATTTTGCTATTCATAGACAACTGTTACCATTGGGAGGCTTGGTGAGATTTTGCAATATGTTCAGGAAAAGGTGCATTTGCCAGAATTCTAACAAACAATATTTAATGTAGACTTGATGTCTTACTAATAGGTAAAAAAGGAGGTTTGATTCACAAATAATTAATCAAAGCATTTTTGATGGAAAACAACCCCCAAACCTGTACTTAAATGAAGCTGCTCTCTGGTTTTGTTTTCTTTTATTTCTTAGAATTATTACAATTAATGTCTAGACTTAAGAGTATCCTAAGTATAATCTCATACTGGGTCCACCTAAGTGGTTGCAGTCCAGTGGGCTTTGGTTCACAAAGGGACTTAATCACCTAAATCCCATTATGAATGGAATTGTTTAACTAACACAGCATTTCATGAAACTCTACCAACTTCAGCATCTTTTAAGTGGGTTTAGTTTCAGAAACTTAAGCTATCTAAAATTTAGATGCAGCTGTGAACCAGATGGAAGATGCAAGTTAAATCCTTCCTCAACCTCAAACATTTCTAAACTAGAGGGCAAAGTAATGTCAGTCACATTGGTTCTAAAAACAAAGATGTCTTTCACATGCCTAACATGCAGGACATACCTAAGTGGTAACCAGTAGGTTAGAAGGATTGAGATGTAGGTGCCCTCTGCTCTTGTCAAAGTTAGGAAAAAATGAAAACCCAGTGAAGAGAGAGCTCAGAAAAGGGAACTCTGGGTACAGGATTCTGATCCCCACACAACTATTTTTTTCCCATGACCATTTCCATCAAAATTAACAACCCCTCCTTTGAGAAGGGATCATAATCTGGGATTCCCTCCTGCCATGTGGAATGAGCAGGGTGGAGATAGGACATTTTAGGCTGCAGAGACAAAACTGAAGTGGGAATTTGAAGACATACCTTTAAAGCATTTCCCAAAGGCAAGCTTTGATGTGGTCCTCTCCACTTATCATGCTGAATCTTTTAAATCCTACTTCAAGACTCTTGGTTCTCTCTATTTAGTTGTTATGGATATTAGGCCATTACTCATGTTTATGAATTCCAGTCAAGGGGATCTCAGCTCATATTTTTAGCACTTTGGCAATGGTGAAATTTGCTCTTAACTCATCATATTCAAGAGCTGTACACTGAGGTAGTTGCGATGGTTCTCTACATCTCCTAATGATGGTTGTTATGTTTGCAATAAACTATTATCTTGTTTGTTTGTTTACAGACAAAGTATTTCTCACCAACAAAGCTGGATGTGACTTCTTAGCTGTTTCATTGAGAGACTGATAGAAGTAAAGGACTGAGTGATCTCTAGCAGCTCTAATGGAAAAAAAAATAGAGAAAACTAGCTAATATTAAATTCTGGGAGTTCTACTGAACTCTCACTCATTCTAGTAAAAATAAATAAAAAAATACTAAGTTTAAGGTTCAATGTTTGATATGTAAAGCACTGCATCAGAAACTATTTCTTATACTTTTAGCACACAACTTTTTCACCTGGATTTATGATTGCATTTTATTTTTCAGAGTTTTTTATATCTCATTCTGTATTTTGCAATTTTCACAGCTGTATGTTCAGAACTATACCATTTTAATATTTTTTTGTTATTTATTTGGAATCATCCCAAGTTTATCTGTGAAAGTTCTTAAACATGGTATGAAGATAATTAAGCTGTATATATTTGAAAGAATGTGAGGTCATCTAATCACTGCAAAAGAAAAAATTTCACATGTAAATTTAAAATGTCTTTTCAGGCTGCTCTGCAGTTGTTTATGTAATATTTTTAGATCCACTCTTTGCACACAATATGCCTTACTTTTGTTTCAAGGGACTGCAGATAGTCAAGTTGTGTCACACAGTAAGAATGATGAAAAGCAAAACATCCTTAAGAATTCTCCTTCACCATTTAAGAAGTGAGATCCCAAGATGCCATTGCTATATCACCAGAAAAAATGAAGAATGATCCTAACATCCATGCTAAATAAGATGTAACAGTTGCAATATTTTAAATAATTTTTTGTTTCTTTTTAAGTACATCAGCTATGAAAGTTGCTACTTTCTAAATGAGGGCTGCTCTGTTCCTCATAATGAATTTAAAATTTCATTAAAAAATCATCAGAAGTCCTTAAAATTTCATATAAAAATGCAGTATTTCTCTCATTCCTATTTACACATTATTTAACTGCTATTGCTTATTTCTTGCTTTTTCAGTTTCATTGTATGCAGATAAAGTAGATTTATTTTTGCTTATACGAGCATGAATTTACTTCTCCCACCTATTGCGTAAATCAGAGCAGCATTTCACCTTCTTTCCCTGATCAGAATTTCCTGTCTGTGAGCAAATGGGAAGACTGGAAATATACCCTTTAAAATGTTCTTTGACTTCTAATCAATCATGAGTGGCTTTTTATTCTTAACTTCCTTTCCTTTATCTCCAAGAACAACCAAGAAGAACTACACCCTGAATCGCCATTTTTTCTAAGGGAGAGAAATCGTATCCTAGTAGTTATTTGAAGTTTGTTTTAAAGGTTCAATCCTACCAATCTGAATCTGAGAATACTGAATAACTAAGTCCAAGTAATAAGATGTCTATTGCTCCTGGGAGTAAGGAGCTCATCAGTGGCCCTGCTGCTGTACAGACTTGCTGTCTCAAGCTGGACTAGTTTGGACCTGTAGGGCTTGAACTGAAGCTCCTGATTGCTTCAGGACCAGCTCCGGGTTTTGACTGAGATCTGATTTTGGTGTGAAGTAAAAATGCCAACTTTTCGGTGGCATTTCTTTTCCTAACTGCTGGGCAATGCCAATCCAGGGAGAAAAGCCCAAAGAAACAGAATTACTGTTTCAACTGTGGTTCATCTGCACATGGCTGCAGTATGATAAGCACACTAGAGTTCAGAGCCAAGTTAAGCTTTATTCTTTCAAAGTCACTGGAGACCTACTAGACAAATTGTGTTGAGGAACAGTCAAACATAACTGACAAGATCTAAATCTGTAATGAGTGGAATGTTTGTAAAATATCAGGGAAAGTAAAGAGCTTGTAAATAATCCCAATGCCCTCACCCTTTGAGGAAAACGTTAAATACCAAGTAATATTTTTTTCTTTATGTTTTATGTTTTCTTAGATTGCACTTTTTTATTGGACTAAGTGGGTTTTATAGTATTGATTGCTAATAAAAGGTCTGGCTAACCTTGTCTTTCTTATTTAAGTAAATAGCATTTGCTTTTTATACTAATTTTATGAGGCTTCTGTGAGCCTTGGTGTGGCTGATATAATGAGGATGTACGGGCATTTAATCTCAGATCATAGATATCATGTGACAAAATAATTTCTCTATCAACACAACCTCAGGGAAGTTTATTTTGTTCTGCAAAGTATCAGGCACAGCCCAAAAACAAGGCAAAAGTCCAATGAATGAAGATGGGATCAATTCCAGCCTTTCATTTGTATTAAACAAAGAAATGGACATGTGCAAAGACAGATCTTAGATTAATCTTGTCTAAAACAAACATCCTTTGATAGATTAACATGGCCATTACAGGCTAATTTCCACCATGATTGGGCAATAGCATAATGCAGTGACCTTCCTGTATTCCTGTTCCTGGGCTGTATCTTGTTAAATTACAAAGGATCTTCACAGTCATCTACTGAGGCTTACACTTGGCTTTATCTATTTTTGTGCTATCAGAAGGTATTTGACTATGCACGATATATGTATTTAATCCAAAAAGTTTTGTATGTTTATGTGTGTGTAGTTTTCTATCTCTATATACAAAATTTGCTCTAAGGATTAAATCCAAAGTATTTAATCATCAGCCGCAGCCATGTAACAATCAAAATTAAAATCAAATTAAGGTAGGCAGTGTAACTACTTTAAAAGAATAAACCTGACAATTTCTTTTTTAATTCATTTTTTAATTTTTAAATATTCATGCTTAGCATCTACTGTCTCAACTTTTAGAGTTGAACAAAGGACACATAGGAAGAAATTCCCTGAAAATTAAGTGAAGTTCACATCAGTCTACAATAGGGTATTCTCAGATTCAGTCTACAAGTGTGAAACTGTAGATTGCTAAGATCTGGTTCTATGCCTTCACATTTTAAGTAATCTCATCAGGTATCCTGACAAGGCTTCTCTGTAATGAGTTTCTGTGACAAGTTTAATCCAATTGGCTTTATTTGGACCTAATATCCACCCACAGATGTATGCAAAACAAAACAAAACAAAAAAATAACCCAAACAAAACCAACAAAAACCAGCAGCCATGGACTTGGTTAAGGAAAGCTGTCATATGGTGCCCTTGCTCTCATAAGCAGAATTCAGCTCCAAAGTTCTGTGGGAGAAGTGGGTTTTATTTAAGTTTCAGTCTTAGGACAGACTCTCCTCATCTCAGAAAAATGCCAATGGTTTATCTACTGCTACTATTGTAGGCTAGAAAGGTCAGGGATGTTCTCTACTCCTGCTGTTAATACTGTGAACACTGCAGCAATGTGTGTCTTCCGTGTAAACAAATGGATGAATGTCACTCTGGTAAAGGCATTTACTCTTTTATTCATGCAAAGTAACTAGATAAAAAAAACAACAGAGAGGCAGTGACAGTCAGTGACTGCCCTCTGCTCTCCTTGTTCTCTCTGTCTGTGGGAGAAGTTGGGAAAACTTTTTCTAGTATAGCACTCTGAGGTAAATCACAGAAAGAAGCAGAAATCTCTCCTGCTTATGTCCTGCCTCTGTTCTTGTAACTCCTTATGCATTTTATATTTGTTATTTAAAAGACATATTTGCCCCTCTGCAATAACCCTAGAGGAAAGAGAACAAATGTCTCTCACTTCAGTGGAGAAGTCTATCTCCTCTCCTCTCCTCTCCTCTCCTCTCCTCTCCTCTCCTCTCCTCTCCTCTCCTCTCCTCTCCTCTCCTCTCCTCTCCTCTCCTCTCCTCTCCTCTCCTCTCCTCTCCTCTCCTCTCCTCTCCTCTCCTCTCCTCTCCTCTCCTCTCCTCTCCTCTCCTCTCCTCTCCTCTCCTCTCCTCTCCTCTCTCCTCTCCTCATTGCAACCATTTTTGTAGTTGAGCTCCAACTCCTAGCTCGTTGTTGTGGTTTCAACTAGTTGAAAGACTCCTTAAAAAAAGAGATGCTTTATATTGCAAATTATGAAGACTTTTGTGGCTTGAACTCTAAGTTATTCTCCATTTGTCATTCAGAGAGAGCTTTGGCAGAACTGAGATTTTGCCTTGTGGAATTAAAAGTTCTAAGGCTGCTAAAATCCTCTTCCAAGCCCAGGCATTAATAACATGACTCCTGTTAACTGGGATTGCTGTTTCTGTGCCACAGGAAAGAAACAGTAAAGAAACCAGCTACTCAAGTAGTCACTCATTCTGTCAATGTATTCCAGATATCTGGGCACCTCTTCTCACTCCTCCTCTCTCACTGCCTCTGCTTTTTTGTCTTTCCAGTTCTGATTCCTTGAGCTTGATTCTGCTCTGGAGGAGGGACTATATACTACTACAGATACACTGAAAAACCCCAAATGTCCCCTAAATGTCACACCTGAAACAAGAGAGCAATTTAGACAAAACATAAGAGATTCACAAGTTTTCTGGGTGCACTTCATACAATGCCAACCTGATATGGAAAAAATCTGAATCTCTTATCTTTCTTTTCTATTTTGGTGACTCTGATTGTTTTCCCTTGTTGTTTCAGGCTTTATTTAAAAGGTCACAGTGGAACTGCTGGAAAACAGAGCAGTCTGATATTGCATGGTGCTGAATTCAGTACAAAAGATGCTGACAATGACAACTGCATGTGTAAATGTGCTCTCATGTTGACTGGAGGTGAGTACAACTGACTCTGAAAATATGGTACATTAATAGGAATCTACTGTGTTTTCCTAAAGCAATCATGGATGAAGTTGTGTCATGGATGTATAAGTCCTGAGTGAAAACTTCTTTTATTATTATTACTGCTACTTTTTTCTATACATATATTGTCAAAATGCCAACACCTCTAGATTCCTGTCAGCAGAGAAAGGATGATCCAGAGATGCAGTCAGTATACTTCTGCACTGAAGCTGTTGCAACAATGTCAAAGAAGAAAGTATAGGTTAGTGTAATTGTTTAGGCAAGAAAGGCAAAATTAACAAAAGATAAAAGATTAAAAAGGTGAAAAGAAGTTTGTCAGAAGTTGGACAATCAACCAGCAAAAAAAGAGAGAAATGGCCAGGTATTAGATATTAGATGGCAAAGTTTAGAAGCAATCATAGTCTAGACTTGTAATACATTATCTATTCCACTTAGGGATGTGATTCTGTTATTAAGATATTTATAATGGTTAAACTTTCTCTGTCAGGTGAGCATAATGCATAAAGACACTAAATGACTAATTCACTCCCCTGTGAAAGACTAGACCTGCAACCACCTGTTTAAATCTGGAAGGTTTAAGCTGATTTCCTTTGTGAGCTGAGTCAAATTACAGAAGGAAAGAAAGAAGAGTTGAGGTGGGGAAGAGCACAGACAAGTTACACTGGGACAGTTTAAAGTCTCAAGTTGATGTGACTGCCAGCAAGTATAGTGTATATGATTGGTACTTTTTCCAAATATAGTGTATATATATTGGTACTTTTTCCATATATAGTGTATATGATTGGTACTTTTTCCCTCCAGCACAGAAAATGAATATTTGAGATTATCTCACCATTCAGACTCCTAATGCTCCTAAGAGTGAGAATTTTCTCTGGCAAATGATAATCATTCCTAGTCCCTGTATGGTCAAGCTTTTTACCTCTAGAACACCACATTATAGCAGAAAGCTTAAACTGGGATTCTTTGGTTTACTGACTGTATAACCAAGAGAGCCCCTTTCTTATCTTCATATCTGATCTTGTTTGGAGACTCTCCTCAGTGATTTCTAACTTTCCTGGAAAAAAATCCTGTAGCATGTACAGTTTTAATTATTTTGGATCAGACTGTTAAACCTGTATTATTTGTGGTTACTGGCACTCTGAGTTCAGCTCAGGCCACATCCAGGCACATATGAGCCTCTGAAGCAATCATCTGCTAACAGAAGATGGTTTCCCATCACTGAGAATTTATACCACACACACATCCAGCTCTGCATTCTCTTTGGCCAATTGGAAGTGACCCAGTTGGGAAAGTCTTTAAGGAGCCAATATTTCAAGCTCCTCTAACTTCTTTTAGGGATATCATATTAGAAGTTGTCATGGGAAGCTTCTTCCAGTAGACATGTGATTAGACACTACCTTTCTATAAAAAATAGAAGCTAACCAGATAGATCTGGAGACAGATAGTGGATAAGCTGTCAGTAGATTATTTTAATTAACACTTTTGCCCTTTCCCTTTGGAGAACAGGCTAAATTAAAGTGTGTTACTTCCAGGGCAGGCCAGAGTCTAGTGAGAAGCTCCTGAGTGTGAGTTGTGTCTGTGCTGAAGTGCAGACTCATTCATGTATCTGAGCTGCCTGGAAATACCCCTACTCCCAGGCAGCTCCTTCTGGGAGCTGAGGCTTTGTTTATTTTCCTGCTCTGAGTTCTGTGACAGGTCAACACCCTGCTAAGGTCAGTCTGCTGTTGAACAACCATTCCACAAGGTTCACATATACTGCTGCAGCATTCCTGTAAATCAACAGCTTAGCCACACATTGGAATTTACTGGTACCAAATGAAATGAATAGGGAGGAAGGGGTGAATTACTAAAGGCTGAGGAAACCACAAGTTTAGCAAATCATCACAGTAAAAGGAGATGCAATTAGCCTTTGGAGATAGATTTATCTACTCTTTTGGACTAGACTCTGAGTACTGTTCCTTTGGAGACAAGTTGTACAGCACTGTAATTTCTAGTTCCTCAAGAAAGAGTTTAATCATGCTAGAGTTCTCCTCAAACACTCTGCCTATGCTTTTCTCCTTGACACAACTTTCTCATTCCTTGAGAAATATCAGAATTTAATTAAATACCAAAACATCTTTTTTAGGGAGTATATTTCAGTTTTCTACCAGACAAAGACTAATTTAGAAAAGTAGCAATGATATCAGGTTTTGGAAAACCTCCTTTCCCCCCCCAAAAAAAAAGATATCAGAATGTTAGTTTTGGCAACATCACAGAGAGCTCTTTAATGATGAATGGTATGAAATCTGCAGGCAAGTTTCTAGCTATCTTGACAGTTTGGGTGAGTCTGTTATCTCTATGAGGTGAAATGAATATATTTATGTCAGGAATAAAGGCTGAGATAAGCCAAATCTCAAGACTGTGATATGGTTATAATCAAGGCTGAAAATAAAAATGTAAGGAAAACACACATTTCTCTCTGTGATCTTGCTAGTTGTCAGTTTTATTTGGTCTATATCATAACTGTTATTCTCTCTCCTCCTGTATCTCATCCCTCTTCCCTAGAATGAGAAATTAAATACTAAGAGAATAATACAAAAGCACCAACAATGTGTTTTGTGTGTGTCTTTGCTGTATTTTAAAGAGCCATGCTATGCTACTTGGCTCTATCTTTACATGGATTTAGGGAATGCCTTCAAAATTATGTGTATGACCTGTATACTTAAACCCTCTAAACTGTCATATTTAGATGTTTTTGTTGCTTTTTTGTGACTTGGATAATTTAATCTAAGCATGTTTGTTTTACTTTAAAGGAAGACAAATCATTCATTCAAATAAGTTCTTCCTTTTTTCAATATCTCAGGCCAGTAAACTAAAAAAAAAAGTTATATGTATGTATATGTATAAAACCTTTCTTTTATCCCCATCTTATTTCAACCTTTAGTCTGAAGAGTGCCCCAATGAGTTATGTACACAGCTTTTTTGCAAGAAACAACACTAAAAAAGCAACAAACTGTCACCAGAATAAGCCTATGAGTACAGGATTTCCAATACAGCCCTTAGCACTTAACATCTCTGGATCAGATTCCTGGGCCAAATTCTCATCTGTTCTGCCAGGTACCACCTGTCAGCTGAGCCCCAAATTATTTGTGATGTTGTTTTCAGTCACTGGAAAGTGACTTATGGTATCTTGGCCCACTAAGAAAGAGTTTTAAGGTGATTTTCTTTGTCTGGAATTGGCTGCAGTCTGAGGCGTTCACAAAGACATTTACCTTGCTTCAAGTGAAAAGTGAGAATTTTTACTGCTAAAATTCTGATCCCTAAAATTTTACAAAGACAGGGAGACTTTCTAGATGTCTTGCCAGGTTTGAAGCAGCAGAGATTACTGAAATAAATTGTTTGTTTTATTTTACTGGAAGCAGCGGTCGCTCCAGCTGGAGTCTCCTGTCTCTGACAACAGTCAATACAGGCATAAGAGCAATGCAAATAAATTATCCCTCCCTTGAGTATTTTCTCAGTATCTTCTGAATCTCAGGGGCTTCCTGAATCAGAGAAATGTGTATTTATTAAACACATATTTATAGAGCCTCAATAGATTTTTCATCTATTAAGTCAGAGGCTGCTCAATGACTCCAAAACCATCTTGCATCCACTGCCTGTTGTTTCAATGCTTTTTTCTCCAAGTGGTGAATTTTATGAATCTCTGCAAGAAGGGGATGGATGATTCATGTCATGACTTGGAGGGAAGTTCTTGGCTGAATATAGAAATCTGCCCATACACTCCAATCAGAAAAGCCACAGTTTTTCTTATATTCTCCTTGAAACAGAATATTTGAAAGAAACAATGGCAGGACACTTAAGATTATCCAACCTGAACCCCTGGATATGCACCTAATTACATAAAGAAGCACCAGTTTTTAATTTTTATTCATATTCCTGCTTTCATAAAGAAATTGCTCAGAATGCACCATTTATGAAGTACCATTTATATTGCCAAATATTTTTATGAAAAAATACAATCAGATGGTTAGAATATTATTTGATTTTTTGCTTGAAATATTCAAAATATTTAATTAGGCATATGAATATGCATGACTTTTAACAAAAACATCACTACATTGGTATGTTTATCAAGATTAAATATGGGCAACTGTAATACAGTGTTAGGAGATCTTCGGGAAGTGACTAACTTTTGATATACTAGAACATAGCCACCAGTCTGCAAGTTTCATGTTATTTTTACCTCATAAAAAGGTCCCTATGAAAGGGACTGCATTATCCAGTTGATATGAAAAGCTGATGCCTTTTCATCTTATGTCCTGACAGCCAAGTTCTAATTTAATCTTCAGATTGTCAAGTGGTCTGGTCAATCCAATACTCTAAGGAATAAAATAACATAGAAATTTCTTCCAGAGGTTATTTAGACCCTTCACAAGACAGATTCTTCTCTATCTGTTTGTTTCTGTCTTTCTATTCATTTTCAAGATTTCTATGTATTTCAAGATTTCTATTCTCATGATAAAATCTGTTACTGACTTTGTCTACATTTAATATAAGAACACTTTGCATGTTGACTAGCTAATTCTATCATAATTTAAATGTGTTCCATCCTGTCATAACCTCTACCATTGGAAAGAATAGACATCATTCCTTTACATTTCTTTGAAAAGTTTTTAGTTAATTTTAAATTGTTGGCAATTTGTCTTTCAAATTCTGACTAAACAATCCCAAGTCTTTCCTGCTACATTCACTCTTTTGGACTCTGTCCCATGGCTCCACTGATAGTTTGAGATGTTATCTGAAACTTCATCCAGAGAAATTATGAATGAAAAATCACCAGATCCTAAGAATTGCCATCTAACTTCTTTAAACTACAGAATGTCAGAAACATTGAAATCTTTCCTAAAATAAATTTCTATTTCTTTTGAACATTGAGGACTATTTCAATATTTTTGGATTCAAAATTTTTCTTATTGGCTTTGTTACCAAAAGCATTAAATTTTATGGACAAACCCAGGGGGTTAGAAATAAATATTTGTTTTCCATAGGATCAATTTGTTCTGTAAATCCATACAAATGTACCATTTAGACAAACTTTGGATCTTATTAAATGGCCTGCACTGATCCTGCTGCATTTGGAGATATTCAGTGTCCTCAGTAGGGAGAACTGAGATGTGGGAGGAAAGCATCTGCCATCAAATGTGCAGTCTTTAGACAACTATTATTTTAGAATGTAAAAGTCAACTAAGAACCTCCCATTAAACCTGAGCAATCATTGCAGTTCCCAGTGAGCACCAGCCTTATAGTGCACTCATTAACTGATGAGCATTAGGTCACTAAAAAAGAATTTTACATGCATACATGCTTAATTGCAGTTTATACAAGCCAAAAAAGCAACTCTGTTAGCTTTGGCATACAAAAAGCCCTTTTTTAATATTGCTTTCGACAAAGAAGATTCTATCATGTAAAAATTATACACATCACTTCAGAAAACCATTATAAAAAGCCCCATGCTTGTGGGTTTTTTTTTTTCTTTTAATATTATTACTCATTTGCACAATGCCCTTTTATTAGGTATTTTTTGCAAGAATTTGTGGAAATTATTTCAATATACATTAACATTCAGTCAAGGATCTAATACAGTATAGTGTAGTCTGGAGCTCAACTGAGATAGGTAGCTTAAGCATAAAAAATATATTTATTAATGAAAAGAGCTGACATGAAATTTACCAATTTCCCATTGGTTATAGAAACATGAATTAAAGACCAAAGCATAACCATACACAATATGTTAACCTATGTTAACTGTTCCAGAAGAACAGCCATCTACAGTGAGGATTCATTTGTATTTGCATAGCTGAACATTCAAACAATTTATCTATGCATTATTTAATTTATATTTGTTCTGGAAAATATCTTTCATGACCTAGGGATTCTTTTTACAAACAGAGATGGTAGTGCTGCTTGTACGATACAAAATACTAGAGGTGGGCTAACTCAAAAAATTGAATTGGCCCTCAGTTCAAATGATTAATTAGTGATTCTGTGGACACAACAGCTTGAAGAAACTACCTCTCTTTCTGAATAAAATCTCTCTTAAACTTCTCATGAAAGCCTTCTTTCTACCACTTCACTTTAAAATCTTACTTCTATTATTACTTCTTACAATGCCCACTCTTCATCATTTTCATGCCTGATTCAAATATCCCATGGAAATTGTTGCCAAAAGTTATCTCCAAAGTTAAAATCTTACTGTGGTTCAAAGATGACTTTATAATTATTTGGGAAAGCCATTACCACGCAGAGAAATATAAACAAGATTATTCATGAGAAAATCCCATGAACTCCAAGTAATAAGCCAACGTCTGGCTACTGAGGTTTTTCCTTGGGTCAGGCTGTCTCACAGCTCTGGAGCTGCTCAATTTGGTGTTTTCTGCAGTGGCAGTGCTGCAGGTATATCTTTTAGAAATCTCTGGTTTATGTTCCCTCACTCCCTCATAGCTACCAAGAAAGTCACTGCTTGCATTCCTCTTTCCCTCAACATACAAAGCTTCTGTAAAAAACTTTTCCTTTGCATCCATTCAAAGATGTGAATTCTGGTGTTGAGACATGCAGTAGGAAGTCTTGTGATAATCTGAGGCCCTAAGGGGAGTGAAGGCCTTTCAGAGGACTGCAGGAGAGAAATAGCCGTATGGAGAAAAAAAAGACACCATAAATAAAATAAAAAAAACCCCAAAACAGGAAAAAAACCAAAAAACAAACACACAAAAAACCCCACTTCACTTAAAAAGACAGTGAAAAAGTAAACCCAAAGTTTTAATGCAATATTAGGAAACATCTTTAAAACATTCATCCATTCATTCTCACTAACAAGAACAGTACAATAGGAAAAAAGTTAAGATCATTAAAACACATTTTGAAATAAGTGTTTATTTAGAAGAAATCTATGATGAGAGTTTGGAGCAAGTCCTCACAAATGTTTTAGAAAATTATGCGTTTCTTTGGCTTATTCAAGTTTAAACATGGATTTTTTATGGCATCACTGAAAACCTTCACCCCAAAAAAGATCATTTATGCATCTATTCCTGTTCCTTTAAGATGAAATGGTAACTAGGTCAGCTTGCCAGGTCTTCATCCCAACACCATAAACAGAACCCAGCTGCATCTGAGTTCCAGCTTTGAAAAATGAGGATTAGGATTTCTCTGTTTAACTTCATCTTAAATTTCTACAAGATTATACTCTGGTTACAGTAAAACATCAGCTGTACAGCTTTCCCTTTCTTTGGTTATTGCCCCCTTAGGCATAACATTGAAATCAAAGGGAAGACAGCTGTACCAAAATAGAAAATTGTCAGAATTTATCTGGCATAAATTTATCCCTCAAGATTTCGTTATGAAGTGTTACTTCTTAAAAAAAACCAAAACACTAAGTACTTTCCAAAATCTTAAGAATTACAAGAATAGAAGCATAAATTATTTGGATCTGAATACAAAGAACGGAGTAAGCACTGGTTCTGAGCACTAAACACAATCAGTATCATAACAGGGGTAGTATACCATAGACTAAAATAGTTTCATATAATGCATTCATTATAGGTAGATAAAAGTCTAACCACTAAATATGATGGAATTGGAGGATTCCCTGGGACAGTGAACATTGTCTAAAAGGAGTTTATCACAGTTTAATTCCTTTTCCAGAAGTCAAAGTGGAAAACACACAGAAAATTTTAAATTCTGCATTCTAGTCCACAGTGACACCAGCAGAATTCAGTATGCACTCACTGCATGACCAGTTTGCCACTACCAGGACTGTTAGGAAATGCTTCACAAGGGGTCCTGAGAAGATGGCAATGCTATGATGTGCAGACTGAAATAACTTTTTTTAAAATTAAAGCAGTGTTTAACTAACAAAAGCAAAAGTCACTACCTGATCTTTGTGATCTTATTTGCCTCATGACACAAATGTTCAGTACAACCATATTCCATGGAAAGATGCATAGAAACTGTGCTAAAGATTTACAAAATTATACAGGTCTCACTATGAAAAAAGTCCCAACAGAAATCTTTCTGACAAATAGAACTCTTAGCCACAGAAGTTAATACAGTTTTGATATTGGGGATATTTGCTTTTTGCAGTCTGGGAATTCATTCTGACATTCTCAGTCTGAACTAAACATCTTTCTCATACTATACATAGATACTCTGCAAGGTGTTGGAGAGAAAATTCTATTCCCATCAAGGTATCCAGCAAAACTCCCACTACTTTCAGTAGAGTCAGCATATCACCTAGTTTATATTCGTCAGTTTGTGTTCTGTAGTCCTAGTGTTGCCAAGTTTCATGTTATTTGGAATTTTTCTTAAAACTCTAGGTCCCATGGCAATCTAAAATTCACCTTAACAAGAAAAGATCTTGGAGAGATAAACAAGAGAGTTCACTGATTAATTTCATCTTAAAGCAACAATTTAAAGTAGGGCAATGAGGCACCAGAATTCTCATAATGCAGTTAGAAGAATCTTTAACATCTATTCTGGAAACAAAAGTAACTGAGCAGCAATCACAATTAAAGCAATAGAAAAGGGCTGGTAAATAAAATCAAGTCACTCAACAGGTGAAATTATTCCAAATACTTTTGAATTATGGTCTTTTTCTGAGGTTTAAATGAAAAATGCAATACTGTCTAAATATGAAAACTGCTTAATTTGTCTCTCATGTTCTTGTTTTTACTCCACATACTGAGAATAAAATTAGAGTGCATTGGGACATAATTACTTTTGCAATTCTGTAAATACACGTGTGTGTTCTCCAGCACTCCTGACTAAAGAATAGCACAAAAGAGCAAAAAAGGAAAATATGAAAATACTACATCAGCACTATCAATGAGCTATTTACCAGAATTTCCTCATCAGCTGAATCTAATACAACAAAGTGAAATATTTAGTGCACTTGCAGTTTAAGATTTTGTCTTACTGGTTTCAGGGTGGTGGTTTGATGCCTGTGGCCCCTCCAATCTCAATGGGATGTTCTACACAGCTGGACAGAACCACGGGAAGCTCAATGGCATCAAGTGGCATTACTTCAAAGGCCCCAGCTACTCCTTGCGCTCCACCACCATGATGATTCGGCCTTTGGACTTCTGAAGGAATTCCGCAGCGGATCCCGGGAGGAGCCAGGCTGGCACCGCCCTCAGCAGCAGCACTGGCACAGTCTGAAGGGAGGAGGTGAAGGGCTTCTGAAAGCAGCGCGTAGGGATGATGCAAAGTCGCTTCGCTGTCTCTCCATAACCTGCACACACTTCCCAACAGCCACCCCACACTTTGATTACTGCGGAGAGCTTGGTTTAGAAGGTGGCTGAAATTATTTTCCAAAGAACTGGATTTGGCTATTCTGCACAAACTTGGTGCTTGCCAGTGGATGCCTTTTTTTTATTCCTTTTTTTTTAATTCAGCAACAGGATCAGAATTTGAAGAACTGGAACATATGAACCATCGTCTATTGAGTAGAATGTTATTCAGCAGTGAAATGACAACATTATACCCATGAAAAGGGACTACAGAGACACTTATATTAAAACTTTTCTTAAAGCATCCAAGGTGACCACTCCAATATTGTTTTTATTAATGAACTGAATTTGAATAGCGGATGGATTTATGTGAATCCCAGAGTCAAATTATTTGTGCAAATAAAATTTTTCATTAAATACTTTAAAGACAGGTTTCTAATAAACTGAGTCAAACATATGAATAATGATAAGAATAATAAGCATAAATTCCTCAGTTGCTCTGTAGAGGTAAATCAGATAATTGGCATAATCCCTAAGCTAGGATTTATAGTGTGATAACAAAAGTAGCTGTGTTTTTAGGTTTTTCCTTTCTTTCATTAAAAGCAGTCTGAATGTCATGTAGAATAATTAATAGAAGGTTTAAAGAATGAGAAATATTATCCAAGAGAAAATACAGGATTTTGCATGGAATTTTTCCATGAAAAAACATAGGAAGGCAAACTGTGAGAGTATAAAAAATTACATAAATGCATCGCTTAAGGCAATGGATTAATTTTGCAGTATCCTTGCATGTGCGCAATTTATCCTGAATTATTTTACTTTTTTATTACATTTTTGTGAATATCAGAAGCATGCCAGTTCTACACAGTGCTTAGGCTACAACTATAAGAAATACTCATCAGAACTGTATAAAAAATAAAGAATTGTGAACTTGTAAATATCATATATTTCCTGCAACAGTCATTTATTTTGTACAGGCAACCCTGAACCCATGCAAAGGGTAAAAAGCCTCAAAAGGATATAAATATTAAAGAACTTTAGATGACTGCTTACAGGTTGCTAACAAGTAATTTTGTTCTATTAAAATGTTGCAGAAGTGTGGGACTATTGGAAAAGATAAAAGTCTTCTAATAACAAGCAATAAAGTAATGGGTGGCCTATGAGGATACAGAGATAACTCTTTCCATTTACAGCCCTTTTGATTAAGTTATATGAATAAAGTCCATTTGGGGAAGTAGTTCACAGTCATTCTACTTCTACTAGAAATTAAATGAAAAATTTTACCCTACTCCCACTGAAATCAAAAGTAATACTCTCATCAATTAAATTGAAACCAACATGGCACACAGAATCTGCACACGGTGAGGTGTTTGCTCATCTCTTTGTTGCTTGGTTCCATTTATTAAACTGTTCCTGAGATGAGGAACAACAATTATCTGATTTTTTAAAAAGAATAATGATAACTCTTTTTTCCCCTTACTTTTTTACCTTTTTTTTTTTCCATTTAGCAGTTTATGTCTATGGAATAGAGAAAAAAATACTTGGACATTATTAAACACCTCTTCCTGAAGATCACAAGGTTATACTACCGCTGAGGGCTATTGCAGCCCCTAAGGGTTCTCTGATTTTGTTACAATTTGATGTTTGTTTCATTTTAAGTGGGAAGAATTTTTTTTCTTGTGTAGTTGTATATATTTATATATATATTTGAAATAATCTTGACTAAGGGTTAATTTGAAGTTTTCTGCTGAATAAGTTACCAAACTACTCTTTACGTAGCACTTTCTTCACAGACATGTTTTGCCCCAGTTTCAGCAGGTTTTTCTAATGGTCTTCATTAAAGTCCACAATATGCAGTCTATCTCCACTACATTCTCAAAAGATAGGGTTTTGCAGGTCTCCAAGTTAAGAATGCCATTTTTGCAGATCCTATTGCAAAAGGCCAAACACATTTAAAATTAAAAGCATGATATTTACTGTTTATTTATCTGGGTTTGAATAAAAAAAGTGGATTTGGTTTCCTATCCTTTATAATAAAATGTTTTAAAAATTGTGGAGTATGTGATTTTGCTTTGCTCCAAGTATAGCTTTCTGTGACAGGCTGATAACATTTTAAAAGCCACTATCTCTCCATGTAAGAAATAGTAATAAGCTTAGAGACAGACTGTAGGAAGGGAGGAACTCTAATTCAAGTTTATCCAGTAATTATTATTTCTAACTTTTCATGTCCCTACTCCAATATTTTTTATTGAATGTCCTTGATTAAAATAATGGGACTATATTTCTTATCTTTGGTTCAAATCATAAAACTCTCTATCAATCTTTAAAATACAAGATTTCTTTTATTCAACAGACAAAGATGCAAATTGAAATGTGATGTTTTCCTTGCTTTATGATGTGTTCTCCTATCAATCATTCAATCATGTGAGGCAGTGACAAATCTCCACTGATCTCTTACCCAGAAATTCCTTCTGCTCCATTTGTATGCCTTTTAACACTACAGTGATCAGGTTTAGCATCTCTTTGTCATGTAGAATAATTTATCCTCATTTTCTCAGGATTTTTTTCTTAATTGACTTGTTATGTTCCTTCAGGGAAATATAGCTTTTTAAATCAACACTAAAGGTGCAAGGAACTATAGACATAAAAGTACATTTTGCTCTGAAAGTTGAATGAATATGTACTGGCATAACTTGAAGAGTTGCAATTCCTAAAAATTCTGTATTTGGAGTTGATTTCTATTAAAATCCTACTTGCCTTGACAAATAGTAAAAAATAGTCATTGGTCAGTGGTAATAGTAACTTTACTATTTACTCTTCACAGATAATTTCCTGATTTATAAAACAAGAATACACAAAGTTTTGACAAAATAATAGATATGTTTTCCAAAGCATATTGATCCTTAATTTTTAATATCTTTTGAGGCTGGAAATGTTATTTAAATGCACACTTTCCTAAGTGCCCTAGCATCCAGTACTGACCTTTCAAGTAGGTAAATCATTTATAGTCATTTGTACAACTATGTCCCAAGATAAAGTTCCTTAAAAAATCCTTCCAGCTATAAAAACAACTTTCTTCTCTGCAGACTAGAAGCTCAAACCACAGCTCTGACCATGCCTCAAATAATCTCGTTTGGGATTGGCACAGTTTCCCCTTCTCCTCTGGGAAGAACAAAACTGAAATAGCAATCACAACAAGAGCTTAATTCTCTAGGTAGGATCAAGTGTAATTTACAACCAGACTGTGCTGCAGCTGTGCCAAAAAGCATTCCTACCTACCAGCTTTTACATGGGCTGGACAGCTTGAGGAGAGAGGCACTAACTCTGAATACAGCTTGCTGCTGCTCTCTGACTCTCAGCTGTGGTGTGCACACAGATACACACACAGACAAATCCATACATCCAGAGAAAACTTGACACAGACAATCAAAATGATCTTGCTTAAATTTTAACTAGAGGAGCTTTAATCTCTTAAGGTAAAAAAAAACAAAACAAAACAAAAAAAAAAACAACAAAAAACCAGAACAACAAAACTAAAGAAGCAGCAATAGCAGGAAGGAGAAAGACAGGGGTATGGGACTGTAATGAAGAGAGGGACAAGACAGATAGAGAAGAGTTGAAAGGAAGGGATTACCTGTGAGACACAGCAGCTTCATATTTACTGTGCCATGACTATTACACAATGTGGGAGCTCCCTTGTCCTCTAGAAATGTCCAAATCCCCTCTGCCTGGCTCTTGCTCATGAGTAGAAATCTATGGGTATTATTTCTATTTATATGCTCTGAGTGGTTTGTTTGTTTGTCTGTGTGTTTTTATAATCTTTGTACAGGGACCAATTTAGTATGGATTTTTGAGAAGACATGCAGCTGATGGTTATGTCAAGTTAGCTGTGTAGCAAGTCCTGTAAAAATGAAAAAGTTCCTTTAGAGAATATTCCATTCTGCTGTGTGACTTTTAAGTACTGATGATGAAATAGTACCTATGCTCATCCAAAATCTGGGGAAATTAGAGACTTTCTTCTTCCACTAGATAAAATTTTTGATGCCCAGTACAGTTTTTGAGCCTGTGACTTCAATTAAAGAACATTAAAGAATGGATATATACTGTAAATATGACCCCCAAAAGATACATTAAAGTGCATCAAGGCCTAAACCAGTCCTGTGTTTTGATAGAAATAATCCTGAGCCTTGAAGTGTTGCCATAAATTTTCCTTCTCTTCTTACACTTCTCACCTTACTCCCACTTTAGTAGTTCCCTTATGACTCCTTTTAAACTGCTGGCAGTGTTTGCCTTTTGCTGTGTGGAAGCAGTCACAGGAGGCAAGCACCAAGTTTTAACAGCTCTGCAGATGCATGTGTTCACACCACCACCTGTGGGGAGAGCAAAGTCACTCCCCACCAAACCACGGGTAAGGAACATTTCTTGACGCTTGTGGTTTGCTCTGCAAGATTGTGAAGTGAAAAATAAGGCACACAGAGGTCCTTCTTTACACCTAACAGGAAGCAGATGCTTTGCCAGGTCAGCCCTGAAAGGGACTCCAGAAGAGTAACTCATAGGCAGCTTCTCAGACACAGTGGAAATGGAGGGGAAAAAAATCTCAATCAAGGTAAAAAATAAAAATGGAGAATCTTGATACACTAAAGTGGGCAAGAAAGAGTTGAGTAAGAAAAATGTACATCACAGAATAAGAAAACTAAGAGTGCAAAGGAATCATATTAGGAAGCTGAAGGCAAGGTCAGCAAAAGAAGGCAGTCAGTCTGACAAAAAGAATATAGCAAAATGGCAAAGATGAAAGCACTGGATGAGAAAAACTGAAGAAGAATTCAGCAGAAGAATCTGTTAACACATTTATTAGAGCACAATTAGTATCCAATTAATTTTCCAAAGCCTAAAAGGAATATTATCACCCTTTTACTTTCTGCTTTTATTTATTATTTACAGTGTAATGGAGGTACACTGGTAAAATCTAAAGCAATACTAAAAAACAGTTCCTTCTTAGATGAATTGTTGCTAACACGCTGCTTGAAAAACAGTTCATGCTTTTAGTATGAGACACAAATCCACCAGTAGAACAATCAACTTTAGATAATATTTACTCTTCCACTAACAGATGTGAATCACCATCCTTTTGCAACTCACTTATATTTAGAATCATTGTCTACTCTAAAGAAAACTACACATCTTTGATCTGACCTCACTCAGCTGCATCATCAAACCACTGACTTATTTTGAGTAATAGAGCAGAACTCCTGCATGGTTTTACTCCTCTTCCTTTGAAGGAAATTTTTTCTTTCATTTTTTCTTTTTTTTCTTTTTTTTTTTTTAATTTAAACACTTCTTGTTTGGAGTTCATATTTCATCCACCAGAGATGCTTATTTAACCTCTTTGATAGCTTCACTCAGTGCTGTTTCTTCTGTAAAACCCCCAGGCAAAGTAGTCCTGAGTTAATGCAATGGTTCTTGTCACCATCTTCTGCTCTGCCTTCACATGGGGTATCATACAGCCAGGAAACAACCCTTTCCTTTCTGAGGGGTTTCATTCAGCCTTTCCAGGAAATCTGGAACTCCTGGTAGCAACATCAGTGCAGATTCTGAGGCCCAAAACTGCTGGTCCTGGCTCCCACAAATCCCTGTGACCAGCAGCTGTCCACTGGCCAGCCCCACCAGGGCTATCTGTACCTTCATCCAGGTAATGGGGGTGTCCGCAAGCTCCCCCCCTACATCCCTGTTTCCCTCCTACCTGTTTCTCTTGGAATGCCTTTCTGTCCCAGAGCAGAGAGAAGCATGGCCCAGCAGCCACCACAACAGCTGTCCCCATGGGATGATGTCTCTGCACATTTACCAGCAGGCTGTGCACGCTCCAAAGCAGCGCTTCTGGAATGACTTTAGAATGCCTGGTCACAAGACAAAGACGATGCAAATACATCTCAGTATCTTTTTTAAAGTACAATGGCACTAGCCAAAGGCTTTTCCACTAATTTTTTCTATTTATTAGTTTAAGGAACCGGTGCTAGTTTTTGCTACAGGAGCAGACAGACAGTTTTCTAACCACATAGGTGAAGATGTGTCTAATATCCCTCAGTTTTAGCATGTAATGAAAGTTTTGGCATTAGTTTGGAGTGTTCCGTTTTACCCAAAACAATGTGAAATGCAGAGATAGAAAATTTACATCTGTGACTGTGAATATGGGTTTATGAATGAAGATTTAGGCAGGAGCCAAAAGCTTCTTACAGCTTCTTTTTGATTGAATGACTTGAGCAAATTTGCTTGGCACCCACATCTTCTGAGTCTCCTTTCCAGACTGCGTGAGTTACCTCACAGAAAAGAGAAAAGATCAAAAAAACTGCCTCATTTTGATATAATCTAAAATAGATTAATTGCAAGTATGTATAAAATGTTGGAAATCTAAGATTTATAGGGTGACTAACCTGTTCAGGTTAAGATATATTCATGTGAGCACTCAGAGAGTAAAAAATCAAAAATGCTTATATTTTCAGTGCACTTAAATATAATATAAATATGTAAAAAATATAGTTTAAGTAGCCACTGGATGCATGGAGAAAATGATAAAGAACACTCATTGTGGAACAAGGCAAGATACCCTGTCATCTCAGCTCACTCAGAGATGCAGAGAAGCCCTTTTCCCTTAAGCTTCTGATGTCTGCTGCCACCTGTGGTTGGAAAAGAAGCTTTTCCAAAGATGAATTCATCACCAGAATCAACTAAACATGAAATGAGAGAGCTAAGAAAAGGAAACAGTAGGGACCAATAAAAATGGTCAGGATGTCCAGCACAGATGTCAAAAGGAAGTTTCTAGTTGGGTACATGTTTTCAATTTCAAAAGTACTGAACTCCCACTGATTTCAGTTTATTCCAAGTGGATTAAAAATACACTGGCTTTTTAGCAGTGTAGACCCTCCCTAAAGAACTATTTTCACTTGTACAGAGTAAAAAGTTGCTCAAAAAAAGTGGGTGATGGAGAAAGGGAAATAACATAAAACTATTCTAAAAATGTGTATTGCAGTTACTACATTTTCACTAGACCAGAGTTATGTGTACAGAGGAAACTCATCAAGAGGTGTGCAAGGAAGAAGCAAAGAACAGAAAGCCATAGTTTCCAAGATGGGAACTGAACTATATTTAAAAAAACCACATTAAAATAGTCTTCAAGACAAATTCTCAGCAGTTGTAAAGGCAAAAATCCAATTTCTTCTTAGAATCTAAATTTAACCAATTTATGCACAATGAATTATCCTGAATGTTTTAATTGCTCTCTCACAGGTTTTATATCATGCTTCAAGAACCACATTTCAATATAGTTTTTGATTAATGAAGACTAATTAATTGGGAAATTAAAATATGTACTTATAATTGTATATTTTTAATTCTCCAACTAATCCACTCATTTCAGTGCCTTTATTTACTCTGGAGTCATATTCAGCAATGGAAAAGATACTTTGTCTTTTCAAGAGTTCAAAAATTCCTTTTTTCCCCTTTAATGCACCTGAGTAATATTTGCCATGGGATGGTCCAAATTAATATCTTCAGAGCAGCCCAAACTGCTAATCCTGTTGCCATACATAAACTATCTCATTTCACTGACCTTTCACTTTCTAGTGTTCCAGCCAGAGTTGCACTGAGGTTAGGATTCACAGGTCACAAGGCCACAGATAACCTTAGATATTAGCAGGATTTCATGTCATTTCTTACAGAAACCAGGAGTAAACCAATATTTAGAAAGCTGGAGAAACCCATTTGTTTGTGTGCTCTTGTCCTCTTTGAGTTTCAAAGGCAACCAACTTAGCATCTCTGAACAAATAAAAATGAATGCACATGAAAGAAAACCAGAAGCAATTTGGTTACCCACTGGACTCAAGCACAACAGACAAAAAACCATTCCATAGCTGTCCCAGAATGTGTTCCACTCCACAGGCAGGTTTGATGGTACCTGAGGAGCAGCATGAAGGAGCTGGCACTGTGTTACAGAAGCAGAGAAATTTCAACCCCAGAACCTTGGCTGTTAAGAACCATAGGACTATGGAATATATACCCTTAGAAAAGCAGCATTTTGAATGTTGGTTTAGTGGCTGAAAGCCATTTTTCACAGCAACTGGGCCCTGGACCTGTGGTTCAGTTCTCATCTGCTCTGCACCTGACCTGGAAGCTTGGAGGCTCATGGAAGATGAGTCCAATATCCTTCCTGCCATCTTGTTTGGGTCAGATGAAGCTGGCCACAAAGGAGCTCAGATACCACATCCCATGCTAACAAAAACAACCCTTCCCAGCGTCATCACTATAACACACCCTGAAGGGGCCCAAATCAGCATCATTATTTCACATTCTTCTAGACAGACATTTCCACTTATGTGTTAGACACTGAAATGTTTTGCAGATGTGGTTCTAACACATCAGCTTGTTGACACATAACAAACCTCACTGATACTCAGTTGTGGAGAGCCCATTTTTACTTAATGCCACAGATTTACTAAATGGGATATTTTCCAGTTGATTGCCCTATGAGGAGCATGTCCAGGAACCAGCACTTTCAGAGCATGTCACACCTAGTGAATAAGAGAAAATGAATGTTCTCATGACAAAGAGTGCTATTCCTACTAAACGAAAGGCAAGCCAGAAAATAAAGCCACTGTACTTTTCAAAGTACTAACACTTGTGCAGTGCATGCACAACCAAACTACTTTATTGAGTTCAGAACTGCCTACTGGCCATACCTTTTCTTCAGAATTTTGTACTGTGTTTCTTGATGTCTTTAGCTTCTAGAAATTTGGGACAGATTCAGGACCTATCAAAATGAATTTGTGAGGCCTGAATTTGTGGCCTTTAGTCTGGAACATAATATAAATAAAACAAAACTGAAACAGAATCAAACATTCTTCTTTCTTCACAAAAATGAAGTCAGGAAATGCTAGCTGGCATTATTTCTTTCTGTATTCACTTTTTTAGAAACAACACTCAACAAGGATTTACACAAAATAGCAAGGCAGGGAAAACAGAGATTTTGCAGTCCATGAGATTTCTTCATTGACAATGGAAACATGGAGAAACTCAATTTATCCATGCACCTGTCTGAGCCTCCTGCTGGCATCACAAATCACTATATTAAACTGCTATTCAGGAAAGAACATGAGTAGCAGCATACCAAGCATGTCAAAACACAGAATGGATTATCAAACAGATTTAATTTGTAAGAGAAATCTTTATTGCTCGGTGAGTGAATTATGAGATTAGTGTCATGGAAGTGATAAGCTTGGTATTCCACCAGGAAATACCAGGTTACTCTGTGCATCCCAAAGTATTTGTCTCCAGACAGTGCTCTGCACATTGTAATCAGAAATGATTGCACAATAAGTGGCTCCAATAAGCAGACAGCAGGACCCTGCCTAAATGAAATGCCCTCTTTGGTACTGTAAAATGAGCTTCACTGACAAGGGTAAGATTTCACCTTCCTTCTTCCATAAAGGCCACATCCCCAAAGGAGTCTTTTCTACTCTTGTCATCTTTCCTTGTTTGCATTGCTTGGCTTTAAACTGAAGCTTCCCTAGGTTGTCCTTCTTTTTTCTTTTTTTTTTTCCTTCTTTCTATAAGATGCGGATGAAATGCTTTTAAATATTAATAGGCATGTTTCTAAAATGCCTCCATTCATACAGAACCTTCCAACAGCCCTGTTGCAATTAATAATTTTGAAATCTTTTTACTGTTCCTTCATATGACACCTATGAAGAGGAGCCAGAAATTTGGCTAGATCCATGTAAACTGCAGTTGCACTACTGGGACAGTGAAGTAGATGCCACTCGAAGGCTTGTCAAGGACTGAGTTGTTCTTTTCAGGCTTCATGCCTATGCATCATGGAGCTAAAAGAAAACAAAACAAAGCCTCCTCTTTCCTTTTTTCAGTTTGCTGTGAGTGGCTGTGCTCTAGGAACCTCTAGGCTGTGCACTGGCAAGAGGGTATAGGCTGATAAAGCAGATTGAAAGGCTTCTTCTGGGGAAAAGAAAAAAATTAACATTCTCTCTCTAAAAGTGATGTAACTGGTTTTCAGTGACTTGAAGAGACTGGTGGACACTTCAGCATCCAGGGGCATCTGGGTGGCTTGAAGATGACTGAGGAAGGCACTTGTTGCCTGTGCAGTCTGGTCAGGATTCTTGCATACTTTCAAGAGAAGTCTTCTGGTCTCAGCCAGTTTTTGTTTTGCTCAAGTTGAACTACTGTCATAATTCCAAGATCAGGCCCTTCGTAGGGTGATGTCCTGTCACCAACAGCATTGCTGGTGAGGTGATTAAAGGTGTAAGAGCTGTCTTTGCAGTCAGTGCCTGGGCTATTCTCAGCCAGGACCTTGCTTATTCCATATTGGCTGCAGTACATGGCCTATCCAAAAACTGATGGGCAATTTCTCAAAAGCAGTATAAATCCAAAGACTTTCTCATATTTCACAGCCTATGAACTTTGGAACACCATACACTGTTTTCTGCTGAGTTGTGCTCCATCCTAGTTTTATTTTAGACTTCTTTATTTTACGTTTATATCCAGGTGAGACACAAAAGCTGAAAAATGAGAATCTGTCTGTGTTTAATGTTGGAAAAAGGAAAAAAAACCAGCAGGCTGAGGAAATATTGGGAGATTCCTACTGAGATATTCTTAGTAACCTGGGTAAACACAGTTGAGGAAGAGGAGAAAACGTAGCAATTAAAAAAGCATAAAAGTAAGTCTGAGAGTGCAGGCCTCTCAGGTCATCACAGAGCTTCCATCACACAACCTACTAGAAATAGTGGGAAAAGATGGAGCAAAATCACCCCAAAGTTAAAAATAGTGGTATGGCATTGGTGATGCTCAGTCAAAGAAAAGATTAAAAAATAACTAATATATTGTTTGTCTTAGTCTTAGGGTGACTGTCTTACTAAGATATGAAAAAGTGAAGGAGGACATGATCAGACTCTGAAGTCCTGGTCAGTTTTGTGGTCCACTGATTACTGCAGCCTGGACAGGCACTTCATTTGCTGGTGATGGAGCTGCCCAGTTTGTGTTCACTGGCCCCTATGCTCCCTGTAAAGCTCCTTCACAAATACAGAGACTTGAAAGGAGAAGCAGTAATTCAGGAAGTCTCTTAACACAGCAGGGTTACATTTGCAATATGGAAGGGTTAGGATTGAAAACCAAAGTAGTTTAATTCTATTTTCAAAAATCAGTACCTAATGCAGGATTATCTTTAATGACAGACATGGAGGTGTCAAAGGACTGTGTCAGGTTTCAGACCTTTCCATAGTTTAAATTCCTGTGTTTAATCAAAAGTTAACTGAATCACTGCTGGTAGAAGAGTTACTTCAGTGCAGTGGTGTTGTGGGTGGCCTACAATAAGTAATCCCATATTCAGGCTGCAGTCTCCTACATGCAAAAATATTGCCCGTGCATGCCTCTGTGTACAAAAAATACATGTGACAGAATATACAGACTCTCTCTCAGGGCAGTGTGAAATATTTCTAACTTACATTATTTCTTAACTGCTTCATCCCTTAGCTGAATAACTTTATTTTTTTCGTTGTGACTCCTCTAAAATTATTTCCTATTAAACTGCATAAAATGAAGTAATAGCACTTAGGTTTTTCTAATTCTTGAGTGTCAGAACTCATATCAGCAGAATTTCAATAATTTTGTAAAGCTGCATTTTCTTATTTTTTTCCTGCACAGCATATTACTTATAGAAAAATACAGGAATTAATCTTCTATGAACTGATAGTTTATTTTGGCAATACTCAGCATATATACATAAACTAGGACATAAAATAGAAATTCATATCCTGCAGTTGAAACTTCTATGTTATTTTTTTTCATCTCTAGTAAGTAGTAGTGCAAATAATTTCTGTGAAAAGAATAGTATGGCTGCAGAATCCATGGCTATTCTTTGTGTTCATATGGAGATTTGTACAAAGTTTTGAAAAATATCTCCTTTGTTCCTTGGTATGGTAACTTTATTGCTGTTCAGTTTGGTTGATTTTAACACCTGGAATGTTAATGTTACTCTTTTTGATGAAATTTATATTTTCTTACTTTACAGAGCTTGGTTAATTATATATAAAATTTCTATGATATTATGAGGTTTATTAACCTATAAATGATGTACCTGATGCTTGATGTATTTGACACTTATTCTAGATTTTTTGTAAGATTTCCAAGGCTAAAAAGGTGAACAATGTCATTAACTGAGCTGTTTTAAGAAAATTTAAACCCAAAAACCTTTCCACTACAACCAAATATCAAAAATATGTTGATCTATTTCTACAAAATGTGGCTTTTTTCTGAGAAGATTTGCTATTAAAAAGAAATATTCAGGGAAGGGGAATTTCTTCATAGAAATATTTGTGGCTCCACTGAAAGCCTCAGAATGAGGGATGTGGGTTTCCAATGAAAGATCCACATATTTTGGTATTATGGTGGAAAAATTCTACTTTTTTATAGACTCCTCTCTTTCCACCCCCAAAGTTCCCTAAGGAAATCAATGGTTAAATGCAAATAAGAAACAATAATTATTGGTTTTCTGAAAATGAAATTGTGGGAAAATTTGAAATTTCTGCCCCTTCCCTCTCTATTTTAGGTAGTATAAAAGCATGATTAAATGTCTGAAAACATTTTCCTAATTACTTCCTCTGTAATACAAGCATAAGTATTTCAACTCTTCTAGAAACACAGTGGTATAGGGAAATAAATGGTAAGTTCAAAATAGGAAGTATCCCTTACTTCAAGTGTGACCAAGTGTCTTGTACAGAATTTAATGGAAAATTGACTATTTTTGGTTATGAATGTTTTCAAGTAACATCTAAAGGAAAAGCACTGTTTGTCTCAAGCACCTTCAAAGATAACACAGGACTTGAAAGCCATCCAAATTTATGTAAGCCATAAACTGGCAGTCAACTTCCTACTCATCATCCTGAAACTCTCAAAATGACATAGCAAAATATAAGAAGTAGCAGGAACCCTTTTCCACTTCCAGGTGGTACAAGAAATCCTTCTTTCTATATTTCTATATGTCTCTCTCTTTTTTTTTTTTGTTTTTTTTTTTGTTTTTTTTTTTGTTTGTTTGTTTGGTTTTTTTTGTTTTTGTCTTGATTCCAAACTCACCTTCAGTCAAGCAGCCCACATGAAAATGAAAGTTTTCATTGTTAGGAAAGCACAAGTTTCACGATAGCTTCACAAAAATCTGCCCCTTCATTCAATGAGAAAAGGAGATCCATTCCACAAAGCAGAGTTGAGGCATTCTGTGTGGTCTAGATAGTTCTCTGAAATTCTTACCAGTTTTGGTCAAACATAAGGCCAGTCCTTGGATGGGTGAATGGAGAGCAGTGAAATCTGCTGGGCATTGAGAGTAATGTAAATGGACTGCACAGCTAAGCCAGCCTCTCCCCATGCTGGATACACAAGGACATTAAGAGAAGGAGAAACCTGCATCTGCTCTGTGTTTATAGACAGGCATAAAATGATTATTGCAAGACTTGTAGATAATATGATCCAATGTGGATACAAACCTCTGGAGTATCCAAGGAATTCATTTTAGTTTTGAGAAGGCTTTGATCTGACAACATTGACATTTTCTGCCCTAAATAACAATTAAGCCATTAGAGCAGTGTGACTGAAGCCAAGTTTTCTGTAGATTCCCACCCCACAGCAGTAGATGTCAGATTGTAACACAGGATAATTCATATAACAAAGAAATAATCCAAATTTTGGTCATCAAAAAACCCCCTAATATAAAATCTAATCCAAAAATGACATCTGCAGTTTTAAGCAAAGTGCTGTTAGTTGAGTGATTAGATATCATGTTTGACTGTAAAGAATTCATGGCCTGCCTTTATTCCAAAAGCTATCTAAACTGTGAATTTTTATTAGTGATTTTTCCAGTATTTTATACTGCAGTAGAAGTAATAAAATGTGTCAATAATTTGTTCCTTTAGACTCCTTGCCTCAGAAATCTGGTTTCAATTCCATCTGGACTAACATCTACTTCTAACAAGCTTAGATATTTCAAGATACACAAAGCCAAAAAAACAAGTCTGGTGCAAAATCAGAAATCTGGGGAACATTTCAATGGCTCAATTGGAAATAAAAATGATTAGCAGTCACAATGTCAATGCTCAAACTTAAAAAACAGCTATTGAACATGGGAATGTACTGCTCGATGTTTTGTCTTTGTCTGTGGGAGTGAGATTTCACAATGACCAAGACGAAGGCTGGTGCTGAGCAGGACAACTTGCACAGCAGCTGCAGGGCTCACCTGAAAGCCCCAGGGAAGCCCTGGGGACAGTGCAGCTCCCATCCAGCCCTGCTGGCACACACCAAACCCAGTCTGCACCATCGGGGAGCAAAAATGCTCCTTGCTTCTCACCGCTCCTCCTGGTAAGATGTGTACTCATTTGACAGAGACACATGGGAGACACTTCATGCAAAGAAGCCCAAAAGTCTGTGAGACAGAACTAGGATTAATTTTCATGGTCATGTCTTGACGGCAGTTAGAGAAGGAGAAAAAAAATCATCAGCTTCTTCTTAAATCTTTGATTTTATGCTACAACACAAATTTCATTTTTTATATAAAGGCAAGGGGGATTTTGTGATGTGTTGCCCCATTTTCTTTACGTGGGAACAGTAGGCTTAATTTTCTCTTATGAGCAGAGGTTTCATTGCAGAAATTTAAAAAATACTGAAGATGCAACCACTATTTGTAGATGTCCTTTTCTATTTTTTTTTCATTTCAAACCTGAATTTTTTTTAAGTGTACAGATTAATATCTATATCAGATATTAATGTCCCATCACATATATTTGTCACTCCCACAGTAACAATCTCTGGTATTTTCAATACATACAGGGCTCTTGAACTTTATTGAATAACTTGGGATATATTTATTTTGAGAATTTAGCTATTACTTTGACTTATTGTAATCCCATGTCATTCAAAATAATTTAGTCTTGATCTGATTTGATTGTAAAAGCTCTTTCCTTAAGGTCTGTTGGAAAGCTTTCATTTGACATCTGTTCATTTTGTTAACTGACTCTTCTGTCTAATCCATGCAATCTGGGAATTTTATGGTGATCATGAAATCTCAACAGTCATCCAAGTTGCAAAGTTTACAGTTCCTGAAGTAATTCTTCTTGGAACTGTAACTTCAATATTCTCTGAAGATGGCTTCTCTCTGTGTGCTCATCTAATAATCTCTCCTGAATATATATTTCACCACTGGCAGTCAAAAAGAAATCAGTCGATCCCGGTAGATCTGCTGTAATTTGGTGCACTAAACCAAAAGCAAAACCATTAATCTTAAAGTGATTCTAACTTTAAACATACACATGAGCTTTGCAAAGAATTGCTAAGCCTGTACTAAGCATTGTCCATGTCCACAAACTAACCAAACCAAATTAAAGTTCCATTTCTGTAGTGGACTGGAGACACACAGTGCTCTGCTGAGCCTCCCAGGTGGCAGAATACAGTTTAGAGAAAATCTAAAATGTTTCCATGTTCCTTTTGCTTCCTGTTTCTTTTGCATTTCTCTTAGTCTTAATACTACAGAAATGGGAGTATTCAGGAGTATTTTTTTCATCGCGTCCAATCCTACAACATCTGAGAAATTATAAATGCAAAGTTTAAGTCTGAAAATGGTTTAAAAACATTAATCCAAAGGAATTTAAGAAACAACTTGGATTTCATTAATCAGTTTCATTTGTTCTTGAATCAGAGAACATTAATCTCACCAGTTTTAAGTTCTAGGATGTTTACACGATCAAAATACCTGAACAACCACAGTGCAAATTCTGTGTTTTTTGTTTGCTACTTTAGCAAATCAACCCGCACCTCTGTAGTAATAATATCCTCCAGGAATTCCAACCAGCTGAAGCATGATCTCTACTTCCTGAGAACATGTGGCTGTTCTCAGGCTGTCGATTTTTTCCAAGGGTATCTTTATTTGATCTCATGAAACACTTCTATCCCTTATGAGGCTAAATGCATTGATATACATTTTCTAAGTAAATCCCTAGAACACTTTTTTTAATAATAGGGTTATGATAACCATGGCCCAGTCCTTGGAGATCTTGTTTGTACTGAGCAAAAATTTTATAAATATCTGCTTAGGCTTCTCCAATTTCTAACCCTCTTCCCTTATCAGCTATGAACAAATATTTTTTTGGCTTGATGCCTTGTCAACAATATCATCCCTTGACTCCTTAATAATCTTTCTGGTATGGTTAATATGGTCTTTAACTTTTTGTTTGATTTCCAGAAAACCTGCATTGCTATTTTAGCCTTCTCAGACTTCACAGTTGAAACAGCATTTGCAGCACAATCATTCTACACCTTTTCTATTCCCTATGGTTTGCTTTTCAAATTCAGACTGTCCACACCATCAGAGACAGACATGTAACTGTAGTTTGCAAAAGAAACTTGATAAATGGAGAATTCTCAAAGAAAATTCATTCCAGCAGTGCGTTCACATAAACTACAGCTGTTCAAAGTGACACATGTTGGAATGAAACAAATTTTGGTTTGATGAAAAAGATATATATTTTTGGCTTGACAGCTATTCCTATAGAGAATGAATTTGTGATTGGAAATACTTGTAACAAGCTTAACAATTCATTTTCTCACTGAATCATTTCTAGAAGATATCACTGCCACTAAATGCATTTAATGTCTAAGCAGGCTCCTTGTTTGCTTTCTCCCACTTTTGGAGCTGTTTGGGACCTGCTGATTTTCTGAGTCCAGCACTGTCTGGCATTGCTCCAGTCTGACGTGCTTTTTTCCTTTTTACTGTGACTCTCCACTGCTGAGGTGACCCTCAGTGAGGACAGAAATTAGTGTGTTTAGGGAAGATCAAAAAGCTATCCATAGATTACTACTGTATAGCTTTCACACAATGGAATAACCTAAATACCAATTAGAGCAGGAAACCCTACCCACACAGCTCATTTCTGTGCATGAAAGATATACACAAATCAGCATGTGTCCTAATAATTTACAACCTGCCAGAAGAGAACAGATGGATGAAAAAAACATATTGAGTAGTAAATATGTCATCTGTTCCCAAGAAATCTCAAAGCTCTAATTGGAGTCAAAAGGTTAAATTTATACTGAGTTTATAACCAATGAAGGGATAAGAAAAATTCACTAACCACTGTTTTTTAATCAAAATTGAGAGAACAATTTTTCCTAACAGATATCACAGTGACACAAGAGCTGTTACACCAGAATATGAAAGGAATGATTTAACTTGGAAACTTAAGGAATAATCTAAAAAAAATTTTAGTTGTTGATTGTCTCAAAAATCGTGCTTTAATTTTTCTCATGGTACTTTAAATCTCTGTAGTTGGAAAAACTGAATAACTGCTTTTGCAAATGTATCTCAACCATTGCTTTACAAATTTTTTTGCTGAGATGTGTAAGCACCCAGATATTAGAAGGATCAGACCTGACAGACTGGCAGCCATCCTGCTTCATTGGATGCAGTGTTCACACACAGTGCCCTAGATGATGCACAGCACCACTTCACACAGTCCTGCTGGAGCTGAAGCAATCTCCAGGCCTCTCAAACCATCCCAGCAAGGGAGAGACACTTAAAGCCTCAGCTGGGAAAACCCATGGCTGTTTAAATCCCGCATGAATTTCCACTCAAGTGCTGGCAGCTGTCCTGCTCAGGGCACTGAGGGCTCCATCAAAGGCTTACAGTCCATGAGGTTTGCTAAAAAGCATTTATAAGCAGCTGTGGGTGGTACCTTGCTTGTGGTTTATGTGCTCTCAGCACAGAAGGCATCCAGCCACACTGACCAAAACATTGAACAGACAGTCTTTAAAACAAGTAATCTTTCCTGAAATCAGCAAGCATTGCAAACTTGGGACATAGCATTATTGCTTCATGAATTATGAGTAAAACATGCAATAATCCCACATGTACTGTTTAGTCCTGTTGCAGAGCCTGAAAAATGAGGAGCAACACGATAACATTTTATCCTTTAAAATACTAGCTTTTAAATAAAGATTTGTATGTCAAATCAAGCCTTCTGGTCTTATCAAGCCTTCTGTGCTATTTTATTATTGTCTGTCTTTTGTGCTTTTAACTTTTCATTTTAAACTAAACTGACACTGCAGTGGTGGTCTAGCACTTTGTCATTTCTCTGCAGCCTTTCTTCCTCCTCTGGACAACTAATATTTGCAGGCCACAATTTCAACTGGATGGCAGTTTTCAAATTAGAACATAGGAAATCTTATATCAGGCAAAAATCAAAATTTTTCCTATATTCTGTTTTTCTATAGAAGAAGCCATATGCGACAGTTAGGTCTGAGAAAAGGGATAGATGCAGTTTCAGAATGTAGGGATGATTTTCCATAAATATTGATTAGGAACTTCTTTGTTCAGAGACAATGTTATTATCTAGCAAGTGTAGATTTTTCCCAATATTTTTTTTCAGATTACATATTTTAAGCCATTTCAATTTGTAATATTTCCAGAGCTCCAGGCTAATGATAACATCTGCTTGTGGAGGAAGGACAAAGACAGGAACAATCATTCTCTGCTCTACACACCTACTATTTTAATGAACAATATATTCCTTCCTTTATGTCTTGCTTAGTAGAGGTTCCTTCTTAATTTCTTTCATAGAAGCTATTCCAAAGCTTTATTCATTCTTCTTTTCCTCCTCCTCTTTCCACTACTATTGTGTTCTCTTTTTGATGGAGGCATCATAAATGCAGTAATAATTCAAGCTGTAAGAGCTCCATAGCACTGTACAGTGGCAGAAGTTTTATGATTCCTATTTTGTTTTCTTTTCTGCTCCTTTGCAACATATGAACTACTTTTCTGACTACTGCAGGATAATGAGCTGATTAGATAACAAGGAAAATGCTAAACTTCTCTAATACAGCTCTCTCCCACTCTTGCATATGCACTAAAAAATAGCAGATCCAGTCACAGAGCAAATGTTTTCAAATGCTGCTTGCCATAAAATTAAGTACACATTTGCAAAACCATTAAAAAAAGTCTGTAACAATACTTTTTATTATATTAGAAACAAAATTTATAATCTCTTCTTGTAGTTATTTCAGATGGATTATGGAATATTTTTAACACAAATTTTACTGAAAGCTAGTTTCTTCTTAAAATCAGAGTTTCAATTCCATGTCTAAAGAGAAGAGAAAACTTCCACTCCTTTTACCTATGTGAATAGCCTTTTTAAGCCATAATGTGCACTCACTAGCACTGACTGAAATCCAGCATAACACTATTGGCTTAATGGGAATGGATACAGCTTTGGAGTTATGTAGCACTTTGGTGAAGTCCTTTCAGGAAAACATTTTAATGTGACGAGAGAAAAAGTAATATTAACTACTTTTGAAAAAAAGCTTATAACAGTGAATGTATTCTTCACTGCACAGTCATTGCTAAGTACCTGTCATTTGCTCCTAAAATTAATTTATAGTGTGAAGCAAAGCCCAGAAAAATCAGTGGGAAATCTTCAATCTGGCCTTGTATTTGCAAATTCATTCCTCTCTTCAGATATATATGAGCAAATCTATTTGGCATTAACGTGCTAAAGTCTACTGTCTTTTCTCTTAATTAGTTTTGACTAATTCAGTTGATGAAATATGAGTTTTTCCACACATATCTAAGATCAGAATTTGGCAGAGTGTTGAAAATATATCCTAAGATATAAGATATTGCATAACTTTCTTCGTATGGTGTACTGCTGAATAAATATTTTCTCTGAGACCAAAATCAAGTTGCTTCAACATCTCTTCCAAATAGCAGTGGAGGAATATTTGACTGCAGTATCCAGCTTTTCCTTAGCACATTCTATGTGAAAGACATATGTGTGTGTCAAGAACAGCATATCAGAACAATCCCCTTATAAACTGCCATGCTAAGTTAACTTTAATTTGCCATAGTTGGTGCCTTCAAGTCAGTAGAGAAGTTGTGCTTACTGACACTGGTCTTGGTGCCTACTATGAAGCATCACCCTTGAGAGCAATTCCTCATTCTTAAGGAGGAATCATTCAGAATTATTCAGTGGAAAAATTGTCTTTTGAACCATCAACAGTGATAGCCTTCTCAAATAAAGGTTGTCAGAACTTGACTATGGCATGAAAAGTTATTAGCAATTTACTCACAAAATATACAACTTAGCATTGACATAGGACACTTGGACCAAATTCCATTCTTGCTTGAAATGGTCTAATGTAGGTTATGTGAAAATCTGATGAAACTTTAATCCTGTTGCCAACATGCGCCCCAGGGTCTGGAGATGGCTGGCAAAAAAGGCAAGGCTTGCAAAGACTACACTTCTTATTTCAGTGCAGCAGTGCTTCCTGAAACATGAAAGTAAATCCCCATACAGGGTGCTAAAAACAAATAACAGTGGCATTTCATGTATGACCACCTGTTTGCATAATGAAAGTTGATATGTTCACAGTCCTGTGAAATACCAATGCTAATGGCTCATTACCTTTTATTCTTGAGACTTGAAATCATTCATCTGTGCATATCTTGAACCTGTAGCAGTTGTAGCAGCTGCAGTGCTGTACACACTCTTATGCTCACACATATTGTTCCCTTAAATAACTCACCAGTGGGCAGAAAATTAGAACATTCAAACATCCAGTATAAGGCAGTAGGCTGACAAAACAGACATCTGGATTTTATATTAACATTGACAGAGTGTGGTTCCCAAATGTTCAGCTTTATTTATATGAAATAGAAAAGCAAATACAGAATCAGAGAGTCACAGAATGAGCCGAGTTGGAAGGGACCCACAAGGATAATCAAGTCCAACATGATAAATCATTAGAATGTATTTACACTACACTGTAGCCATGGAGGTACAGCCTAATTCAGGGTTTATGCTGCGATCTATGTGAACAAGGTGCTAGTTTCAGCTCTTCTGGGAGTTCCACCTAAGAGACCTGCGGGAAAAATGAGTTTGAGATGGCACAAGAAGCTTTCTTGCACCAGTGAGGCAATAGGAGCTGCTGGTGCTGAAAGAAGGTGGGTCCCATGAAGGAAGAAAACTTGGAATGTTTATCTTGGCAGAGGATTGTGTTTATTCAGCATTTGCCACCAACAAGGCTACTGTGTTTCTCGCTGTAGAACACATGGTAGACAGCAGTGATGAGGACATGGAAGCCAGGGATGGCTTTTGATGGCAGACTTCAGGTTGCAATTGCCATGTTAGGCTTCTCAGTGATTCAGGCTTGAGCATGGAAAAGGTCTGTTGGCCAAATAACCCACAGCTCAAATAGGTTCCTCTCCAACTTTCATACCATCTGTCTTGACCAAAGAGGCCACCAGATTCAGAGGCAAAAGGAGACGAGGCAATAAAAGTGTAGCTCTCTCTAAGTACTCCAGCTTCTTTTACCCCTCAGAGCCTTCATGTTCCTTCGCTTTCCAAAGATCTGTTGGACTTTTACCTGTAGTGCCCTAACCACTCCTTTTAAGCACTCAGGTTTCTTCTTCACATTGCTTGTCTTTTCAGCTGCTGCCAGATCCAGTCCCCACCAAGATGATATTAAATCCTGGATTTTACAGCTATGTCTACAGTAGTAAAATAGGATACATCCTGTGTGTCCACAAACAGTAAGGAGAAAATGTAAGTACCCTTGAAAATGAAAGAGTCTCAGGTGATGAGAAATTGAGGGAAAATATTCATATCCTTTTGACTCATGATCACTCCCTCTGTTCCATGCCCTGTGAAGGAATTTATCCCTATTTTCACAGTGGTTTCAGTATATTTTCAAAAATAAAGCATCTTTTGAGTGATATGAACAAATAAGACCGAGAATGCTCAAATTTTATTTTTGTTATTCTGAAACACCCTTGCTAACATTTATGGGAAAGGAAACTTTCTTTTTCCAGTATGTTCTGTGGCATTTTGGTAGCTTCAGCTGAACATTATCCAGGACTCAAGAAAAATTCAGGCTGGGTCAAATAATTAAAATTATTTGGGCACTGGTTGTGTCTGTGGTACTGCAGTAGTACCTCAGACACTTGGAGGTGAGGAGGACTAAATAATTAATGCAGCAATTTTCAATATCCGGCTGATGTTCTCAGGGTCAGCTCTGCAGCTATGTCCTGTTGAGACACAGAGATATGGCTCTTTCTAAAGATGTCAGCTCACTAAAGAGCCAAGAATTAATCAGATTTCAATAATGAAATTATTTATATAAATATGAATATTAATGTCATACTTATAGTTTGCCTGCATTTACTCTTTGAGAGTAAAAAAAGCTCTGCTACTCATTCAGTGGATTAACATTAGCAATGCTGACATTTAATATTTTCTTCAGCAAATGTTGCTTCTTATAAAGATGAAACTTAAAAGATGGAAATTATTCTTTAATTTGAAGTTAATTCTGGGAGAATAAATTCAGTCAGAGAAGGGGAAAATTTGGAAAACTTCACATTGATATTTGGGAAGGCATTTCAGTCTCTAATTTTTTAAGAATTTTCAGTTTGAAAATTGCAATTCTTTAAAAATTGTATCCCAAAGATAAAGCAAATGTGTTTAAGTTTGGTTCAAACAGCTGAAATAGTTTATTTTTCCTGTTCTAAATAATATATCTCAGGGTTTGAGGGTTTTTTTGGTTTTCAAGCAAGAAACAAATAGAAAACTTGCTCTACATTTTAAAGTTATTAAAGTTATTTCCTCTAAATCTTTTTCTTACATAGACAGAAAAGAAAAAATATCTAATGTTTGACCTCCAGACAAATATATGGCAATTTTAAATACTTATGTTTATATGTATGTTATGGTAGTGTCTCAAACAAATTCTTGTTAAGTTGCCAGTGCTACTGTTTTTGACACAGAAATTTGCTCCCTAGCATTGACCTAATTCTGCAAAATAGGGAGCAACCTTCATTTTGTGATGACAGCACTGATTCACTTCAAAAGCCTTTGCATAGACACCAGACAGTGTCACTGAGTGTGGTAAATTGATGAATAAGAAGCAAAAAAGGAGGGGTATGGACCTCAAATTCTGTCTGTCTTCTGTTTCCCAGTGAATATTTAGTAGGGAAAGAGTACATTCAATTGCTCCTATTGCAAGGCTGTGGAAAAGACTTTTCAGTCAATGTATTCTGGTTTACAGAAATAACCCTCTCCAAGAATAATCTCTGAGGGCCCTATTAAACAACAAACAGTTCCTAAGCTCTCTGACCAGAAGCCAAGGAGAGGCCACAAGTGACAGAGACTGGCTCTGTACACAGACAGCTGATTTGGCAAGGCAATAACCAACACACTGAAGAAGGCCTCTTGGTTTTCCTTCCCTTTAAATCCTTCTCAGTACTGAAACTGCAAGATTGTAAACAGGTTGGTGTAAGTAAAAGCATTTCAAATGATCTCCTTCTTGTCTTGGAGTCACTGGTTAAACTGGGATAATTGCTTGAACTGGTTGAGGTAACCACTACTTTGGTAAAAAAAAGCATTTTAATCCAATGTCACAGCAACTCTTTGTTACATTTGTTGCTATGAAAGAGGTCTCAAAAGAGACTGTACGATTATTTTTGTACTTAATTTTTTTTCCCCCATAGGGGAAAAAACTTCCTTTAACTGAAAGGCATATAACCCATGGTGTTCTTTGTGTTTACTTTTTTCCCCATTTTTGCTTTTTTTTGTTACACCCCCAAACAGCTTTCTGGCTGACCTATGTGCCTATTGGCTGACATCAGCTGGGAGAGTTGAAGAGTCCTGAGAATATCCTCATCGTTAGGACCAAGATGTTCAACTGATACAAGAGCCAAATAATTTCTGGACTCTCAAGTGCAGATTGATTAAATTACATGAATAGATTTACAAGAACCTATTTGTATCTTTACCAAAAATGCAGACAGAATGTAGCAAGAAAAATTTAAAGAATAACTAGGAAAAAAATCACATCTATTTTTAATTAAATTATATCATCATCATTGCTTTATATTATAGCATCATCTCCAGATTTTTAATGTACTGATCTGCTGTAATGGAGTAAGGCTGTAGTGGAGTAAATAGAGAATCAGTAAGACACCTGCCATGTCAAATTCAACACAAGCAATGAACTGACTCTGTCTAGCTATCCAGTCTAAGCTTTCTTGAAATCTTTACAGTTTTGAAGGGATTTTTAAGATTTATAAAATTACATTAATTTTAAAGGCCCTAAAATCAAAATTAAAAAAAGTTTAGAAACAATTTAATACAGTAGCTGGAAATGATCTGGAATGTAGACACAATCACTAACAACCCCATTTGGGGGAAGTGAGTGCGTAATGTAAGAGTTGGGGCAGCTCCATTGGCATCACTGGAATTACACTAACCTAAAAGGAAAGCTTACATCTGGGATCTACTTTAAAGACTTTACACTCTTTTAAATAATGTGAAAACAACTGGAGTCAGTCCCAATACCAACATGCTTCAATATCTGTGGTATATAAAACCACATGCAGGTTACTTGAGACAAAGCAAATCTCATGTTCTGCCATTTTCAAACAAGTAATTTGTTGGTCAATTGAAGACAAGTACTAAAAAATCTCTCTGAAAGACTGTCCTAGTCCTTATTGCTCTGAAAATCAGATCATTGTCACAACTAGAGAAGATAATCAGGTGTTCAGGTGCACCCAGTCCCCTCCCTTGCTGTTGTCTCTGATAGGCAATATGATTTGTCCAAAGATCAGAACACCAGGTAGGAATTTCAGGAGGAAGTGTCTGGATTTCTCTCATAATGAATGCATTAGGGGTGTTGTGATGATTGGAATGGGTTTGATATAAATAGTCTTGAAAAGGGGCATAAAATTCTGCTGGAGACTGGGGCAGCTGGACAAACTGGTCTCCTAAGGTTGCAGGAAGCTTCTGGGTTGATCCTTCCCCTGGCAGAGCTGTCTGCAGGGTACATCCAGCACAAAGACAGGGAACACTCACCTTTGGAGAGGTGAGTGAAAATGCTAAGATCTGCTCACATGCAGAGATAAAACCCTGAAGTAGCTACATAGGTGTTTTGTTGCTTTCCAATTGTTCACTCTGTAAGGACAAAGACTTAAAACCTGTATGCTTCTAGCTGGACCTGCTTATTATAATGCTTTAGACCTGCTCATATTTTATACTGCACTGATGATATTTAGATACTGTATTAGCAATAAATATAATCATAGTTAATTTTCAAGAGTTATTTCAAGAGTTAAAAACATCTTACTTTCTGATACACTATGAGTGTATCAGGAAGGACTCAATACAGCTGCCCGAACAAAGGCTCCTGGTGCCATTTGAAATGTCCAAGGGTAGCTGACAAGGTGTCACTGGGGAAGAAGAAACAGATCCTACCAGAGAACTGTGTTGCTGTGGAGCAGCAGTTGGAAGCTGGGTTGTCTGTGTGATTTACCTCCTCCTTTTAGGCAGCTGAAAGGAGGATGAATGCTAACACATTTATAAGTAGTAAGGCGAGTACAGAAAAGCTCAAAAAATGAGCATGTATTTTGATATCTCTAGCTCTGAAATGAAGACCCTAACTCCTCATAGCATTAGTACTTTATATTCAGTTGAAGTTAAAAATAATTTTGGGGTACTAGAGCAATTTTTTCATGAAAAAGATGGAAGTTAAAAGTTCTGGGAAATTCTTTTATTAAATTGAAAAAAGTTAATATAAACATCTCAGTTTCAGTAAACTCTTGGGAACAAGTTTTAGAAACAAGTCAATAAGATACTAGCTAGATAATTGATGAAACTGAATTTTCTTTGGATTTGCATGACCTACTTTGTAGACATTTAGCTGACAAAGTGCTGAGAAATATTGTTGATGATTTACAACTGATAATGTTCTTGTGTTTTAGGGTTTGCAAGAAATGCTTGCTACTATCTTCCACTGGCTTTAGGATAGCATCTGGTCTTCTCTGATTCAAGGCCAACAATGATAACTCATTTCTTCACCATGTTCCATTTTGGTTACAGCAATGCAATTTACGGAAACTGGGAAGCATCAGCCCTGGGAAAGTTGCAGCGGGTGCAGATGCAGGAGAAGTTCTCCTCCTCACTCTCATCAGTCACAGACTCTTTGATTTGTGCTTGCAGCCCACACACCATCTAAGTGGTCTCCAGAGATGAACTCCATCTTCTCATAAGTTCAATAAAATCCTGTGGGTCTGTGTGATGCCTGTTTGGGACGCTGGGTCGAGGCCATGACGTTGGTGAGATGAGCTCAGGCCTAAGTGTGACTGTGGTGTCTGTGCCATTTTGCTTCTTAGGAGGCACACCTCAGTCCCTTTCCTGAACTTTATTCTTTGTCTAGAAAATTACTGTATTAAAAGTCATTTTACTCTTTGGAAAGCCAAAATAAAAGTGGATTTTTATCAAAATTAAATATAGTAAGATTTGTTTCACTGCTCATGGGATGGAGGGAATTTCTGGGTATGGAGTCAAGTACAGACACTGAATTTTTTGGCTTATATAAATAATCAGGTGTCCATCTTTAATGCATTAAAAAATTATTGTAACATATCTTATTGATAATTCTCCAGAGTTTCTTTTAGATATTACTAAGATTTTGAGTTACACTATAAATTAGAATTGCATCCACATTAGAACTTTATTTGAAAGCCTTCAGGAATATATTGATGAGCTGTCACATATAATACTAAGACTAGAGTAGACTTAGTCATTTTTCCTGTGTTTATGTACAGACATATCCTAGAATAATGAAATTGTTTGGGTTAGAAGGAACATTAAAGATCAGATAATGCCACCCTCCTGCCATGGGCAGGGACACCTCCCACTAAAGTTGCTGAGAGACTTTTTCCCTATGTACACATAACCATCAGTCATGCTATCAGTTTACTCTGCTTGCTAACAGGAAGGTATCCAACACCTGAAGGAAAATGGACTTCGTTAGTTTGATCTTTAGGATTCTTTTGTGGAATATTTTTGTATATATTTTGCAGTAATTAGAAGTGGATTATATGCAGAAAGCTTTACGGTTTTTGTTCCTTCTGTCTATCACCTAATGTCTCCTTTGAAAATGCCTTAATCCAAAGCAAACTTGAAAAATAACCTTTTTTCTAGAGGGACTGAACTGTGCATTTTAAAGTCAACAACAGCAAAGTGCATCCAATTTACCTCAGAACATATACATTAAAAAAAAAGGACAAGGACTTAAAACAGCACAAAGAAAAAATCTGCTATTAAAGGCATGTGCATAAAAAAGCCATTTAGAAGAACAAGGGGAAAAAAAAGAGGAGATAGCGAGAGAGAATGTCACCACAAGCCATACCAGCTAAAATCTTGATAACAAAATATGCAAAATATTTCTAACGTATACTGCAGCCTACCCTCTAGCCACAGAGTAATGAAGACCTCACATAAGCAAAGACATTACTTAACATCTAATCTTCATGGACAGATCAGTTCCATATAGTCCCAAAGTTGAGAGAGGAGTAGTCAATTACATTTATTGTGAATATTTTGCCAAGTATAGACAGGGTTCAATTGTACTGAATGGTTCTTAAAGTCATTGAATATCATTTTGCTAAGGCTTCCAGCTGGCAACTTCATCCTCTCACTGACTTCTTTAGTCTCTTGTGTTTATTTTACAATTGTACTCAGGACAGCAGTATTACTGAACCAGCCTGTGCAGCCACAAGATTGTCATTCTCAACGAAAATTGTGTGAAAAGAGGTTGGCAATCTGATTCAGATTACACTGTTCAGTCCTGATATCACATTTATAATTCAAATACAACCTCTAATTTGATTTTTTCAGGGCCTTTTCAGCTTCTGAAAGCCATTGTCTAGGAAAAGGAGGTGAACTGTTTTACCAGATTTTATTAGTAAGTAATAAAATTAGAGAGCCCATTTGTAAATTGTGGTTGTGTATTCTGGGAAACCATGCTAGAATTGGTGTAACATTTATTGCCCACAGACTATAAAACTAGCTGTGTGTTGAGAAGCAGCTCTTTGCTCTCACAGGCAGTCTCATTAGCTAATCCACTGTCTACAGCATGACAGCAGCAGGGCCCTCTAGCAATACGGACAATAGAAGAGTTTTACTATTGAGCAGTCAGATTCTTTTTCCTCCAAATCTGGCAACATTGTGCTCATTCTGTCTTGGCAAGTGTAAAGTTGAAAGCAGCCCATTGCTGAGAATCTCACCAGCTGCGTGACTGCACACAAATCTTGAAAGTTTGCATGAAAGACAGTAAATAAGGAATGCAGTGGGGTCTGAAAAGAAGGGTAGTTCCTGTTCAAAATTGAGGGATGTCATCTTCAGGTGTTTACATACAGGCAGTTCCACAAGAGCCAGGTGATTGCAAGGAGGATGGACAAGCAGAGTCCTGAGCAAGTCAAGGCACTGTGAGTCAGAAAGCCCTGGCTGATCAGCTGAGCATCTCCCTCTGCTGATCCATTGACTTGACATCCACCGACCATAAATCTGAGTGCACAACAGACACATATACGGGTACCCAAGGTTTTTCATCTAGATCTGCTTCCCTCTGTGAAGCTTAGCTGCCTAAACAGAGAGACAGAATGACATCTGATGTGTCTGTATCTGAGGGGCCTCTCTTCGCTCCTTCAGGCAGGTGAGGTTTTTAGCTCCATGCGTGTGTTGCATGGATAACAAACAACCTGAGTAACCTGAGTAACAGAACCACAGCCTAAGAGAGCAAGAGAACACCCCCCACACACACTTTGGGGAGGGGGAGACATTTATTTTAGGATTTTATTTCTATAAAGGTTTCTACATGGCAGAGGATTTCTGTAGAAGAAGGTTGACCTATTTTTTGCAGGAAAGTGGAGAAATTTACACTGTAACATTCCTCTTATCACTTTATTATTATTTTTTAAGTTCTATGCCTCTAAAGTAACTTCAGCATTTGCTTCTAATATATTTTTTTTGTTTTGCTTTCAATTCCTAAATAACTTGTACAGCAAAAATGCCAGGCTTGCAGTATCCCAGGTTGCTGCAGCCCAGATCATTGGATTTCATTCATACATTTATCTTCCCATTTGCCCAGGGCCAGCCACTTAATGTTTAATGAAAATATATATTGTTCAGAAATGCATGGCTGAAATTTCCTGGTTTATTTTTTACAAATTTGGTATTAAAAATGGTTGGATAAAATCCAGAAACATTCCAAAGAGGAGATAAGGACCTTATAGCTGTGTGCCCCAGCCTGCAGAGATCATGTCCTAGTGGGCCTGGGTCCAGGGTTAGACACTATACATTCAGCAGACAGAGATTTTATTGCTTTTTGCTTTTCATTATTTCTTCTTTCCCTTAGCATTTGCTAAATTCATACAGATTTAGTTAGGAAAAGAAATTCTTGTTTTTCTTTTGAATTTATACCCACCTGTTCCTCCTCTAGCAATTTCTGCTTACAATCCGTGACATCCTAACATTGTGAGATTTGCAAAAATATGCAACATTATAGAGGAAAACAAGGGTTCCAAACCTATATTTAATGATATTTTCCTTTTTTTTTATGTGGTCTGCAAACCAGCATTTCTGTGTCTGGAAATTAGGACTCTCAGACAGAGATGTCACGCTCATAGTACTGCAATTTTTGATTTTTTTCTTTCCCTAATTGTAAATTCTTTACCCTCCTGAAAGTAACATTTTCCAGAAGTGGAAAGCTAGTCATCCTGGTACTTAACAAACAGAAAAAATTCTCCAGATGCTACTGTCATGCAAAGGAATAAGTTAATTAAGCACTAAGTATTTTTTTTTTTAAAGTGTCAAGACTGAGCCAATACTTCACAATAAGCTTCTGCTTTTTCAAACTGTGAACTCCAACATGAAAATGCAGCACTGAACTGCTAGGGAGTGATAGGTTCTAAATGATTTTTTTTTCTTACTGTTGCTAAACTGATAGCAAATAATTTTAATTTAAAATACACAAGGAGTCAATTTATGCCAGGCATTTTTCTGATATACAGAAAAACAAGAGAAGAAGACAAAGATGTGGGCATAAGAGAATTTATTTGTGGAGTTAAATCTATTTTAAGAATATCAAAATCTGGGAGGATTCTGACTATGAAGAAGGTGACTGGAGTGTACTTCACTTGCTCTAAATTCTTACATTTACAATTGAGGACATTCTTGTGAGAAAATATATTGGAAAAGGAATGTATGAATTCCACTGGACTATGAAGGAAGAATTGAAAATCTTCTGCTTTTCCCACAACTTTGAAGTCTGAATTTCTTAAGATACCCTAAGCTGCTTTAATCTGTTGGACTTCTGCACCTTGATAGTTTATGAATCTCCAATGAGATAGTTTTGAAAAATTCAGTTCCAATTTTTCTGAAATTAAATATTTTAAGATGTTCTTCCAAAGAAAACATTACATATCTATCTATATTGTGAATGGATAGACAGACCTACCTCTTCCCTGCTAAAGCACTTTGGTTTGACAGTAAAAAACCCCAACACATGGGAAATTTAAGTTCTTAAACAGGTCTTGCATCTTCCCTAACACACACATATTTTGATGCTGGAGAAATTCCCCATTTAATGGTAAATTATGTGTTCTTTCTTTCAGAATCAAAACTCTGAAAACATGACAAGCACTTGAACTTGCCCCTCTCTACAGTCAGTGTTTCAGGTGATCTGACATTTAGAAAAACAAATATTTCCCTTATTAGTCACTTCCTCCCCCTCCCCCCAAGTAGTAGTAGTAGTAGAAGTAGTAGTAGTAGTAGTAGTAGTAGTAGTAATAGTAGTAGTGGTAGTAGTGGTAGTAGTGGTAGTAGTTGTTGTAGTAACAATACTAATTTTTAAAAAGAAAAAGAGATGGGGATCTTGACAGAGGAATGCAGAAAGGTTGAAAGGAAACGTTTAGTAGAGTGTTAATAGTTTGCTATTAACACTCCACTAAATAGAATGTTAGAATAGTTTGCTATTCTTCCTCCTAATCATAATGAGAGTATCTTTCTGAAAAGAAGGTAATTTTCCCACTTTGCTGATAAAAGATCTTTTAACATAATTTTTTTTTTTCTCTCTAGCCTCGCATCAATAGAAATCAAAAAGGAATTTGGCTTATAAGTGATAAGAAACTAAAATTATTTTTGGTGGTTAAATAGTTCAATCTAAATGAAAAGAAAACATTATTGCAAGCGATTTAATTTTTTGAAATCCAGAAGTGGAATTTTTGTCAGTGTCACCTTGTATTTTGAGTGTAGGTACAGGAGGTGCAAAAGTTAGAGGCAAGAACGTCTTGTTTAGATGATGGGAGAGGAAGGGAAGCAAGAAGAGCTCCTCTAGAGAGTGAGGCACTGAGAAGAAAATGGCTCTCCAGCATCAGCTCCTACATCCCTCACCAAATGCAACATGGGCAGTAACCTTAACCCACCTGGGTGTGTTAAACACTCACCCATCGGCAGGCAGCCAGTGCAAAACCCATGCATCATTTCATGCCCAATTTATACCTTCACTCACATAATGCCTTTCCTTTGCAGAGGAGCAAAGTCCTGAGATAAAAGCAGTAGTTACACTGCATGAGCTCATGTCAAATACTTTCATCAATCAGTCCTTAATACTCTGTTCTGCTTTTCTTATTTAGTAAACCCAGAGGTACAGTATTTTTGGTTAAATAAGACTGGACCCCACCTGCCCACCCAAGAAAAACATATGCTAAAGAAAAAACTACCTTTTGTTCAAATTTTTAGATTTAAAATGTAAATTACAGCGTTAGGTCATTGTTCTGTTTTATGGGTGAATAAGTGATGTTTATAAAGATTTTATTACCCAGTTATGTCTTCATTCAAAGCATGAACAATTACTAGATAACTATTTCCAAATTTAAGCACAGATGGGGAATTTTAGTCACTGGAAAACAGAAAATTCCATATGAAAATCATTAATCCTCTGGGCTGATTTGTCTACATCTAAAGGTGGTGAGTAGGAGACACTTCGTTAAGCATCCAGCATTTCTATCATAAAGATGTTAGTTCCTTTCTCTCTCATCTTTCTTGCCTTGCTGCTTATCTTCTATGAATTATGTCTGAAATTTTCAAGGATGTCCAGTGTTTAGATCAGCAGGATTTGACTTGTAGACTTCCTGAATTCTTCCACAGAATTCAATTCATTTCCACAAGATGGAAAAATTTTATGTACATAGAACCAAAGAGACTAATGCACAGACTGCTGTGGAGAATTCCATTGTTCTTATGTGAAAATCACTGTTTGTGACAGTTTTGTGAAATGAGAATGCATGTTTTTACAGAGCTGTGGTTTTTTTTAACTGAAGAATAAAATTGAATTGTGACCCTTTTTGAGGAGAAAAAAAAAGTTGCCCTGGGGTTTCTTAAAAATACAGGCTAAGAGATTTTTGTTGCTTTTCTTCTTCTTGGTCACAGCTATCTTTCTGCTAGTCTGTGGGCCCTCACCATGAGGGTCTTTGAACCACACCTGGTCTGAGTAATAAACTAACTTCTAAACCTTTGGAAGAATAGTATTCCAAAGGAAACCTAGCAAAATATTCACTTTGATGTTAGCATTATGGAGGAGTGCAATATATAAAGGCATCAATCTACAACAGTGCTACATTAGTCTTTACAATGTACCTAAGTAAAATGAGGAATAGATTAAAAAAAAAGGAAAAAACCCCAAGCTTCTCCACCCAGGCCCCACCCTTGATTTTCAGAGTTAACAGGCAGCAGAGAAAATAGATGGAAATATCTTTATTGATTACATTTGTAGGTTGAGAAGAGAGCCACAGAAAGATTGAACCATGTGATGTCACAGAGGTTGTTTGTGGCATCCTGGGACAGAGCCCTGATCACCTGGATCCCAGATGTTCCAGAAACTACTGTTGATTAAAATGCAAAGTCTTGCCACTGATGTGTTATCTACAATTAAATTACACTTAAAAGGGTTCAGTTATAGAGGAACTGTTTGATTTAAATAGAAGCAATCTGTTTCCTTGGTCACAAAATACATTCTTCTTGAGCATCTTCAGCTTTCAAGAACAAGCACCCATGACACATATCTTCAAATAGGAAATAAAATTTCATATAGAAAAATTAAATATTTAAATATTGCCTAAGATTTAGTTCTTCTGAAGTAAGTAGGAGTGTTATCACTGTTTCATAGAATATCTGAAGTTCATCTTATTGTGGTCATCTGAAGTCCATGCTAACCAGAATAGATATTTATTGCTGTGAAGAACTATTTACAGGTCTGAACTCTAAGAGATGACAGAATACTGAGTTTTACACAAATGGGGGTGGAGGGGGTTATAAAAAAATTATTTAAGTAAAGAAAAACCCAGAAAAATAAATAGCACTAGATTTAGTGATAGAAGCATTATTAGTAATGCATTTTTTCTAAAATGAAGTTCTGAAATTAGTTTGGATAAAAACCTAAAAACAAATAGATGTGGAATGTCATACAGCAGAAGAAAATGTTTTTAAGCCCACTTCTGATTTTAAAAAACTCAAAATAATTAGCAGCTTGTTCCAGATTCATCTCAAAAGATGCACGAAAATTATTTCCAAAATAGCAAACATTATCCACATCACACACAATGAAGTTAGGAAAAAAATATGTAAAATGTCTGTTACTGTCAGTTTCTTCTCATATATAAAGGTGACATTTTACAGCCACTATATGTGTAATAAAAAAACATGTATTTGTAAGCCAACTTCTTTTTTTCATATTTATCATTTTGAAATTGTGTCTCATCTTCTTTCCAAAAAACTGAAAGCTGGTGTGCCTTAAAAATTCACTGTTGAACAGCATTTTTTCCAGTAATCTGTTACTAAGGATAAAACGGTTGTGCACTAATGGATAACTGTTGTAGGAGCTACTAAATGATTGTGTGTTTGAGACACATGAAAGGCCAAACAGCTTGGAATTAACTTCAGCTACTGATAAGATGAGATAGGAACTTTGTTTGCACATTGAATTAATTATCCTAAGATGATAACTGGCAACAGTTAAATAAGTCCTAATTCTTTGCCTAACCTAGTAAGGCTTATATAAGACTTTGGGGAATAGCTGCAGACTATGTTAAAAGTTTCATTTGAAATATTTGTCAGGATTTCCTCTGAGAAGCTTGGAGAACAAAACTGTCTGTCTTTCCCACAAGGTCTTCAACCACAATAACTTCCAAATACCTTTTCCTATTACATTAATTTTGTACCTCAACATTGGTGCCTCAACATTTATTGTATTTGGCTCTTTTGCAAACCACCTCTTTCCTATTTAAAAAGTCTCACAGTTATCATTTACACCTACATGCCCTCTACAGCATGTAAGAGAGCAGCTCTTACTCCCCTGGGCATACTTTTACACACCAAACCTTTTTAAGTAGCAGAATTACTGGCGTTGTATTGGTTGGTTAAGTGTGGAAGTAACAAAGTATGTATACTCAAATACAAGTTACTATTTATCAGGATGTAAAAGAATCTCTTGTCAATCAGAATTAGAAAATAATATTTCAGACATGGGAAAGGTTCAGAGCACTGAAGAACTTGGGAGCAGCTTTGAATCCACGCTGGGCCATTATTGCATTAAGTGTGCAGAATCTTGAAGTTAAGTACAAACAGAGCTAGGATATCTCAGAGCATTTTGAAATACGAGGTTATGTATTGCTTAAGTGTAGAAGTCAAAAGGACAAGGTTAATACAGCAGAGGAGAAAGAATGAAGGTGGAGAAGAGGCTGTATTGGCAAAAAGTGTTAGAGAAGGAATCAAAATAAATGAGTCTGTATGATATATTAGCAAAGACATTTCTACTGAGGATAAAATAAGAAGGCAAAACAGGAAATCTGGAAACTAGGAAAAGACATCTTGTTTTATTTTTATCTTTGTATGGCAATAAAATTACTGATATATATTCTGGTGTCTTTATTTGGATTAAAAATCCCTTTTTATTTTGTTGAATTCAGACAATTTAGAGACAAGAAATCCAAAAATATAAAATGCTACATCGCACACAAGCAGAGCTGAACATGGTTTTATTTTCTATTTGTTAAAGTTAGATAATTATTTCAGAAATTTTGTTATTACAAGGTAAAATTGTCTTCAACCTGACATGTTCCAGAGAAATATTATTAGGTGATAAACTCTGGGTTCTGAAAACACTCTTGTGTTAAAGTAAAATTTCTGAATCATTTACCTTTCAATGGTCAGAATCCAAGGGGTTTCTCTTCCTAAGTGTGTTTTCAATAAAGTAACTGTTAAAAACTTTCTAATTCCTTTATGATGCGGCTGGACATACTGAAAAGTCTGTTTTTTCATTCCATTAAAAATATTCAAGGATGTATTTAGGTCATTGCCTAAAATTGGTCTCTTGTTGTTCCAATATGAGTGTTAGAAATGATGAAATATAGAAATAGAACAGAAATAACTAGCACATGAAACTAATTTTACTCGCAGGTGTACATGTGTGAGCTTATTACAGAGTTATGGCTAAAGAAAGCTCTCGAGGAGCAATGAAGTAATGATCTTTCATGATGTATTTGCATTGCACAGCCAGAAAATGCCACAGACTTCTTTCCTTATTTTACTACCACAGGAAGAGAAGCAAAAACCAAATATCTGCTGGGAAATAGGAGAGAATAAAAATTCCCTTTCCCTCCATCATGTCCAGTAGCAACATGAAGCTAGAACAGCTGAGAAATTGTGGTCCTGTGCAGTTAAGAAATGAAATTCAAGTCCATCCTGCAAAGAAATAAGGGAAGGTAACAGAAGGCAGTACCAACAGCAAGCAACAATACTCACTGAGATGCCTCGTACGTCCAGAAGCAGGAAACCTTAGTGTTAAACACAATGAAATATCAACAATGTCCTCTACTGTTGAATACAAATACTCTGACACATTGCCCATGTTAACAAAACTCTTCTGATTTGAAATATGAAACCTCTAGTCGGCAACTATGGCTAGGATTAAAAAGTTTAGGATAAATATCCTGTGTTCTGCAAAACAACTGCCAATCCCCTTACATGGTACTTTGTCAGATCTTTTAAACCAAATCTCCTTCTGGGTAACTTGTAATACGGAAGATGGGGTAAATGCTTTCATTGCTGTGAGTGTCCCAAAATTATTCCAATCTACTTTTGGTGAACCAGATCATTACTTAACCAGTCTGTACAGCAGCTTCTCACTACCTGTCTTGAAACTTAACTCCAACTCTGATTCCCCTTTCTGCAGAATTACAGGTCTTTAGATTCTCCTGATGAGCCACACTTAGCATTTCTAAACACTGAGGTCTTTTGTTTATTATTTTCTGTTTGGAGTGAGGTTTTTATTTTGTTTGGTTTTTTTCTTTTTGTGTTTGGCTCTTGGGTTTCCATTCATGTGTGTTGGCCCAGGTCGTGTTGGCAGTGTATGCATTTATATTCCAGCACATAGAGTTATTTTGGTTTTCCTTCCCTGGTCAGTAATTCAGCAATCAGCTTTGGAACTGGTCTATGGTATTAGCTCTGAAGATTTAGAGGAACTGAGCAGTAAAGAGTTATGACTGTTCACCTCCCAGCTTACCCATTTATAACTAACTTCTAAATGTCTGTTCAGAATTCAATTTCCTCATTACCTCAAAGATAAATCCTGGGGAATCTCCTATGTCCCATGTTTCTCTTTATCATAAGATTTCCCTTTCTAACAAGGTGAAATGTGACCTGTTGTCAAATAATATTTTTTTATTTCTTTCTCAGATGAGAACTGTTGGCAGGAGCAGTTATCGCAGGACAAATGGATTTTGCTGTAAATGTTATCTCTGATTACTGACCACAGGATTCTGGCATTGTAACAGGCAAAAATGGTGACCCTTGTGCTTGATCTGATGTCAGCTGCAGCTCTGCTGATGAAAGTAAGAGAGGGGTGACAATGCATAAATCACTGTTATAAAATGATGAGTAGAAAATAACATTTAGAAAAGTTTCACCTTTGGTATGAACCCTAGCTAGGGCTGTAAACTTAATGCCTTGTTCTGGCAATTCCTTCATGCCACATCATGTGCAATGCTTCAATTTTCCCTTTAATTTCCATGAAATACGTATTTATTTATTTCTTAGTCACTCCTTATTTGGGTGCCAGATTAAGATAAATGAAAATCAAGGCAAGTAATCAGACATCATATTTTTATTTTTCACGGAACAGAAAGAGCAGTGATATCACAGACCATGAAGGACACCACTATTTTCTCTTCCTTGGGTTCTCTGCTTTCTCAATAGCAATTACAGATGTGGGGTGAGCATGCAGATTAAGTCCTGTGCTACAGATGAGAATCTGTATTTCATGGCTCATACAACAAAAATGCCCCTTTTTCTGTAAAAGATACTGCTACCTATTTTTATAGATGTTTCTGAAGCAAACGTTCACATCCTGGTTTGCATTCATGGATTATTTGCAATGATGCTATTCAAAATATGTTACCTGAGACATGCATGTAAGAATACATGCTCTTTATTTGTTGACTTGCAGGCAGTTGCACCATCATGACATAGCATAGATCATAGATTAGATATCAGAGAATAGGGAGAAGCATTTGCAAAATATTAATATCTTGAAATAGCAATAAAAAGTACATCTCGGTAAAAAGCCTGGTTTTCATTAGAAATAACCTCTAATATGTCCTGGTACTTGGCAAGGAATAACCCTTGCCCATACTTAATTCTGTTTCCCTCCAAAACATTGTTGGCCATATTGAAAATGCCCACTGAGAATAGTTCCTGTTCTGTGCTGAGTCCTTATTTATGCCTGGAACTTGTTGGTCATGGCTGTGACTGTTCTGGAGACCAGTCCAGCAATTTATTGGATGATGGAGTTTCAGGGTCAAGGGGCAGTATTCGGGAACATTCTTTTCACTGGGAAAGATGTAGTCCCAAGAACTGCTCCTGGGCTGCAACATTGTCTAGAAAACCTTCAAAACTAGGAAAGATATACCCTCTTCATGGTTTGTATACCAAGTATATATTTCTGTGAAAATTATTTACAGAAAGAGAAATGAGAAAACTATTTTTATGTCAGTTAATGGGGAATAATAGGAAGAATGTGGTGAGATGGTACAAAGAATGTTGTTCTTATTTTAGGAAAACCCAAACTAGAAATGCCTTTGCTAATTTGCTGATTTAGGTTTATACAGAGGTCCTCTTTTTTGTAGCCCCAACAATTTTAAGTCTTATTCTGAAAGAGAAGTAAGACAATAGATCACAGCAGAGTGAACTGAGAGCCCAGCAGTCAATAAATATAATAACATAAGTATTAATTATTCAACACCACATTTATATAAATTTCTAGCAAAATTAAGGATTGAATGTCTTCTAAACATCAATGATACAAATCTGAAGTTACATGGCTGGTTTTCAGAGGCAGTGGTCATCTGCTTTACTCATAGACTTCTGAAGATAAAACATCCAAAATATTTTAAAATCAAAAGTTTTGGACTGGCAGTAGGGTTTAGGCATTTTACCTGTATGCATGCACTTGCAGAGGCACTATGGTGTCCTGGATGGTGCACTGAACACCCCAGAAATGCACATTTGCAAGTGCTCTTCAAAAGGTCATGTTTGCATTTCAGGCCACTCAATGGAAAATGGCTCAAGGTGGGCCAGGAACATAACAGGGATTAACAGCCCCTTTTTTGTTGTTTAACTGTAATGTATCAAGCAAAGAAACAGCTAGACACTCCTAGACTTTGCAAGACTTCTGGATTCTGGGAAAATAAAAGATTCACAGCTTCCGTGAGCTTCTTTGAGCAGTGCACTTTGCTCACTCACCCTTTGGGAAAACCCAGGCTGAGTCTGGGCCTTCAAGTGACCCTGCACATTGATGGACTGATGCCAAATCAAGCAATGGATGGAGACATCAGGTAAGATGTCTGAGCTACTGGAGGCAGAATGAAAAGAAAAAATGCTGACACACGTGTGAATCAAAGCTATAATTACATCATGTATCCAAATCCAAGAAATTTCTCAGCAGCTCTTCAAAGAATTTCTGTCAGATCCCATACATCATTGAGATAGCAAACCTGCATAAAGACAGTGTGGATTACATTTCTTGGATGTGAAAGCCCAAGTCTCCTCCCAGAGATCTACCAATGGGATTTTAAATTACATGGAACTTCTAAGCCAACACAAATAGCGGATCAGCATTGGTGTAGTGCCTATAAAACATTTGAGAAGCAAAAAAATAACAGATAACAAATGTGAAAAATCAAACACATTAAAAGCTATACACAACAGAGACTGTGAAATTCACTGTGAAACTATGTCGCTGAAGGATGAAGAAGATCGAGAAGAATAAATTTTAAAACCTATAAACTATATCCCACTAAAAATAAAATTAAAATGTCAAGAACATATTTATGTTTTATTGATAAATGGAGACTTAAATGTAATCAAGGAAATGCTTCTTTATTTTAAAGATTAAAGGCAATAAATAATAGCTGCGTATGTAAGAAAAACAAAGAAAAAATGTACTGAAATTATAAATAAATAAATGAACCTGATTTGGTTTTGGTAAAAATGCAAATAAATGAACTTGCTGGTAATTTAGTTTGCCATTTTTCAGTAACATGGTGGCATATGTAGCCCATTGGAACTCTTGAAGATCATCTCACTGAAAGGGAAAATGCTGCTTTTCAAATAGCATTCTGAACCTCAGCTGATCCATATAAGGAACCGTCTCCAGCCTTTGTGATTCCAGCAACATCCATCTACATCCTCTCATACATGGAGATATGCTCTGAAATCAGGTCCTGCAGCATTACTTCACCTAAAGACAGGTAACAAAAGGAATTTCAAATTGAAGTTTGTGCCTGTAGGAAATGCCCTGCTTCTTTTACCAGTCATGATGCCAAACTTTGATCGTGGTGTTCTCTGTCAGGTTCTGTCCTACTCTACTACACCTCAGTGCCAGCATGGCCTTTTCGCATGCTTTACAGTTTTAAGATACCACCTCTCCATTTTAATTTGAGATGACAGCCACCAGAAGCCTCACATTAGGTTGCTTTTATTCTTCACCATGGACAAATTCCTAAGACCTATAGATCCATTAGGTTGCTTTTATTCTTCACCATGGACAAATTCCATAAGACCTATAGATCCCTCTGCAGCAAGCATAACACCCTCCTCCCTACTTCCTTTTCTTTGAATACCTCTCCTCGGCCTAGGAGAAAAGGAGGACATTTCATACGTTCTACAAACAGGTCTTTGATCTTCATTCAACAGTCACTATGTTGAGAAAATAAAAATAAGATTTTACATGATCTGAAATGTTAAAAAAAACACCATAAATAACCCTAAAATCTTTGTTCTAGAAGGAAAGTAGGTAAGAGAAAACATACAAACAAATTGGGGCATATAAAATAGACTCCCAGTATTTAAAATACAATAAACACAATACAATCTTACAATTTCAAAATTTTGAAATTTAGATATTTTACATTAGAAGGCCTAGGATGTTACATTTACTTAGGATTTCATATTTACTTTTAGAAAGAAAGTGCTCCATGTCAGGAATTCAGTCTTCAGGAAGAGGCATTAAGATTGTGTAAATAGTCAGATACACAGATTGTTCTGTGCCTGTACAGAATGTAAAACACATTACAGACTTAATCCTGACTGAGTCTTTAGGCATTAGGATGATTCTAGATAATTGGAAAAATAAGGAGAGAAATGACAAAAACATCCTGATAAAGTCCTTAAGGATGTGATAGGTTACAGTAGTTAGGGTGTGAGCAATCTCAAGAGCCATTGAATCACTTTGTTGTATTTCAGATTATACAGCCAGTATCACTGCTTAGCATCTCTGAACAGCTAAAGCAAGACAAGGAGAATTCAGCACTCTTTGGTAAGAATGAAGGAGAGCTGAATTTACTCAGGAGTATTTCTGAAGTACACAGTCTTGCTCCTTTCCTTTTTGGGACCTGACTTGTCTTGCTGGGCATGTAGATATAAGCAAACATCAGTACTTGAAGGAGTGAAGAAATATCCAGCACAAGTCCATGTGATATCTAGGACTAAACACGAGAAGCTGTTGACACCCTTACTCCTCATAATGTATTTTCAGGATCAACACTTGCATAACCCTGAAAATAACTGTAACTGGCAGCGAGTGACAGTTCCTATGACAGACCCATGCAGGGCTTTTTTTATGTCATACTGAGGCCCTCTCCTTTGAAATAGGTTGACTAAACCTTGTTTGCCAGCAGAAATTTCTAGCACTCTCTTCACATGTGAAAACTGTTCTTCAATGTTGTCTTAGTGTAAGGCATTGTGTTAGGAGAAACATGTCCAGCTGTAGTGACCAGTTTCATAACTACAAAAATCACTGCAGATTTCAGCATCTGCTAGGCAGTGACTTGCAGTGCTAGAAATAGGGACACAATGTCATTTATGTGATGGAAGTTTTGCCATAAAATGCCAACTCAAAATGTGACTCTGGAACATAACATCATGTTTTAATGTACAGAAAATACATTTTCTGTCAGTTTTAATGGTTTTAAAATACCTGCAAAGGATCTCTTGTGTAATTGGTACTTAAAAGGAGTATGGAAAGGACAGGAGTGGCGTGGCAGGGAGATGCTTTGCAGTTGTATAGCCACCATAAGTGCCCCCATCACACCCCTGGCACCTCCTTACCCTGTACTGTGGAGTGTTCAGGCTCTGCCCACGTGGTGGTTTGTGTGGTGGCAGAGGGGTGCAGTGCAAGCAGGACAGAGCAGGGCAAGAGCTGCCTCCTGCCCCAAGAGGCTGGGAGAACTCTCACAGCGGCATGGAGATGCACCCTCCAAAGTAAGAATGCAAAGCTCAGAGAAAGCACAAATGCCAGAAATCACAGCACTTCATCCACAGAAGCAGTCATACTACTGACTGTATCAGCCTCTGCAGCAACTGAGAGCAGGAAAGGAACTCAGCTCCTTTTCCTCAGCTGGCTAATTTTTATTTAGCGTGTTGTGTAGTTTGTAGCCAGTTGGTAATAGACATTGGTAGTAGATGGCACAACCATATTTCTTTGCTAATGAAAATGTGGGTATGAAAAGGCATTTTTTACATTTTCCTGGGTTTTACAACAATGTAGCAGTACTTATATTTACATTCTTACACTTGTGGAAAGTACTTTTTTTAAAAGAAAATCTTTCCTTAAGTGGTTATGCATGGAAAACATCAAATAGTAATAATAAAAAGCCAGATAAAGTGAGGATTAGGAGGCAGGATTAAAATTAAATAGCTACAAAAGCAACGATGGCAAAATATAAAATCTGTATGCTTAATCACATGATCAGCTATATTCATCTGTGCTTTATCTGTACAAAATCATAGTAAAAGAAGATGATAACCTGAACTGAAGATGTTCAGAGGACGTTATAAATTGCAGTCACATGCTTTAAAACATTTGAATAAAAATCCCAAACTGATAATGTTGCACTTAAATTTAGAAAGGAGGAAAAAATGTAATTGTCAGCTAAATCTATACTAATGCATTATTCAATTGTAGAACATATGTGCTAAGAAAAGGCCAGATTGAGAGTCATGAGTTTTCAGGTGCCAAAACAAATGGGAATCATTGCAGAAACCAGCCAGAACAGCACATCTGCAGCAGAAAAGAAATTAGTTGTCAATCTGGCAGTAGCCACTACAAGAAGAAAAGCAATATGTTACTTGATGGTAGAAATTTAGCAGATATGAAGCCAGTTTTGTGCTGAAGATTTACATACTAGAAAGAAGTGTCTTTATCTGGGGAAAAGGACTGTGGATGCCAGGAAAGCTGACTGTCTGCTTTTTATGGTTTGTGAGGTTTTATGGTGGTCCCTTTCTGAGGCAAGAAAAATGTCCAATTTTGCAGTCTTGAGAACTTTTTATATTTATATAAATTAATTCCAAAAATTCCACATACTCTTATTTGCACCCAATATACTAGGTGCTCTGCAGGCAATAATCAGGTAGTAAATAAATATGAGAGCGAGGAAAGAAAATAATAAAATCCAACACACAACACAATATTCACTATCCTTTGTACAGCCCAAATTCTTTCTTATGTGTACTTTGCTCCATGAGGAGTTAATTTTCTGAATCTCACCACTGCTCTGTTTGAACACCTGCTCAATTCACCCTTTTCCCATTGCTAAAAAAACAAAACCAAAACATCCTTTTTTGCTCTCTTTATGGAAGCAATATAGGCACTCTCACACAAATATAGGAACTCCTGCAATGAGTTGACAAATAGTCTGTTCATTTCTGTTCATATTTCTTAAGCACTGACACACATAAGCAAATATTTTAAAATGTGCATGTTCAATGTTGGTGACAGTTCTAGACATTTATAGGAAACTTTTCAAGCTTTTAGTCTGAAAATCTTTCTAGACTTTGAGCATGCAAGCAATCATAATAACCAAGACAACATGAAGTACTGGGATATAAAACATGCCTTTATCTCTATATCACAAATGCATACCTGTTATAAGGTGTTTCAATGTTTGCTGATTCTTCCAGACCTCTAATTCAAGGACATAAAATACACTCAGGGTTTGTCTATATGTCTATAATTTTATATACCTAGAATCAGGAATGTCACACAAAGCAACCAACAACTGCCATGCATATTTTACCATTATTACATCTATCATAAGTGTAGGTACAGAGAAGTGGTGGTGGTAGATCTAGCCAAATGTCTTGGACTCCATCCCTCACAAGCATTTCAGCATTAGACCTACAACCTTCCTTTCTTAATTTCATTTCAAGAATAAGCAGGAGTATTTTTAACCTAAAAACATAATTCCTCACTTAAGATTACTTAGTTCTTCCAGACAGGGAATAGTTTTATGTGACTTTGTAGTTAGTGGGCTAAAAAAAGCATATATCTGCATTTATCTTCAAGTAAAATTACCATGCAAAGCTTCTCTTTAGCTTGTACCTAATTTTAGAATTGAGAATACAGAAAATCACATGTTGAATCCTGAGGCTACTAAAACATATTACCTGGAGGACTTCTATTATCTTTAGATGTGACTTCTTCTAAGTCACATGCTGAATTACAAATATTTTCATTATTGTTTGTTGTTGTACCAGAAAATTAAAATACAATGGATATTTTGCTATTTTGAGCACCATGTATATCTTGTGATTATGAAATCTATATTAAGATCCATATTGCAATGAAGTTTTGTTTCTGAGTCCAGCATAATTATTCTGGCCTATAAAATGTGTAAAATCAGTATAATGTCTAAAGGTTTGCAATACATTTTGATGGAAGTGCTTTTTCTATCGCTAAGATGTTCGGAAATCAAAATGTCTGTATGTGTGTCTGTATATGTATTAAGCTGTATTGCAAAGAGTGAAACCATGTAACTAAAAGCAGGCAATATCTCTTTTCTTGTAACTTCCCCTAGAACTGTCACAAGATTTCTGACAGTTATGGAGGCTGGCCAAATTTCTGGGCTATATCCAGCCCTGGTCTATGCTACTCCAGAGATAAGCTAACTTCTTGAAACTAGACTCCAAAATCCAGTATAAATGTCACAAATTAAGTCACCCTTTAAAATTCCTCTTTTCCAAATAATTTTTTCAGATTTATTTTATGCCTCTGAGCAGCTAAAGGGATTTTTTTATACCTATATTTTAAAATACCTGAGAGCACATATTCTGCTATGAGAGCTCCATCAACTGTAATTTGCAGTGAAGTAACTACCCCAATCATGTAGGGTATTAACATGTCTGAAAGCTACAGTCAGTATGAAGGAAGCAGAACTGAACCACCAGAGTGTCTAATGAACCAAAGCTGCTAATTTATTCAGTGTTAGACAAGAAAAAATATTGCAAATCTCATAACATCCTCCCAGAAATCTGTCTGGAAAGAAATGCAATGTGTCAGTTTGGTGCAAGCAACCCTAGAAACCATTACTGAATCAGGATATCTGAAATGAAATATTTCCTTATTTAGAACAATGAGAATGTCCCAAGTGAATTCTGACCAAACACATATCACAGTTAAGGACAGGCTGTCTGCTAATTTCAAAGGGCCTAGACACATGGTTCATAACAATCAGAGAATGGCTTGGGTTGGAAAGACCTTAAATATCTAGTTCCAACCTCCTGGCCATGGGAAGGGACACCAGCCACTAAAACTATGGAAATAGCAATTCATGCATGCACACAAATATACATACATATATTTATAAAATATTTACCTACATATGCAGGGACAGTAGATTGTAGCTAGAAAAAGGGAGAGGGAAACAGGGAGGCTCTGGACAACATAAATGAATTTTCAGGTTATCACTGATAGGGTTTTTTATTTTTACCTTATTAACACTCATGTAAACAGAAGATTGGACTAGATTTTAACTTCAGTCAATTCTACACAACTTAGACTCCTGGGGTCATTATTAAGGTTGGAAAAGGCACCTGAGATTATCTAATCCACCCATTAACTCAGCACTGTGTCCACCACTAAACCATATACCCAGCAGCTACCTTTTGAAAACTTCCAGGGACTGCAATTCTATCACTCACATGGGCAGCCTACTCCACCGATAAAAGTTTGTAATGCAAAGGTTGGTGGTCCAAAACAGCTCATAATAGGAGCAGTATTTTGGCCTGCTGACTGGAGCACTCTGAAACTGCACTTGCCTCCTTTTCTGACAGAATAAAGAGCTCTGACAACAAACAAAGGACCCTGGGTTGGCTATCTGTACTAAAACATGAGCCCTTGCAACAGGGTCTGAGGTGAAGCAGAATTAGATTTATCCATGTGTAGGTTTGGGAAATTATTAAGGCATACCCAACAACTCTAGGACAGGCTACAAATTTCAAATGAAAGTGGTAGTTGTAAATTGACATCCTTCATATGTTCTGACCCATAAACCACTCATCACTCCCTCTCTCATTTCTACTGTACAGGAAAATGAAGAAATCACAAGAGACAGCTTTTGGTTTAAATTTTCTTGAAGGGTCAGGCTGATGACAGGAACATCTGGCAATTGGAAGTGGCATACTTCTAATAGCTACCTAGGAGATGAGGTGCGAGAAGCACTATTACTCAATTGAGACCTGAAAAATTGAACAGACATGACAGAAGAGAAAATCATAGCTTTTAATTGCATCCAGTTGTTACTTTGGAAATAAAACAACCAGCCTTAGTGATGGCTTGATTATCATATTGGCATCCTGTCATCTAGTAATACATTTAGGAATAAAAGTGCTGATAGCCTGCTATTTAGTGTTTATCTATGGTGTATTTTAAGGTTATTGAGTTACACTTGAAGGCCAAAGTCATCTGTAGTGTAAGTGACAAAGCACAAACTGCATTCTACTTAATCTCTGGACAGGTGTTGGAAAGAAGGCCAAATAGTGATGTATGTATCAACACCTCTGCTTAGAATTTTTTACCAGTGACATATTTGCCACATCAGCCAAAGGCTTTTACTCCTAACACTCCTTCTGCTCAAGTATAATCATCTTCAGTACCACTGAAATAGAAAGTTATGGGTTTTTTTAATCAACAAGGAAGAAGAATCATTGCAATGAAAAAGCAGGAAAAAATTTATGCCCTGTCAAATTAATGAATTTCCAGACAAAATAAGTGTTTCTCATATTGTGCATGTTTTCTGACCTCTTGGTACCCTATAATTACATTGAAAATGAAGGGGAAAAATGTGATACATTAAATAGAACCACATAATTTTCTCAGCTAATGAAACTTCTTCACCCTCTGACCAATAAACTCAAATATCTTGGCAAAGCCATGCTGGCTGTCTTGAATCACAGCACTGTTCTCCATGTGCCTCAGCAAAGCTTCTAGAAGGAAGCTTTCTTTCAAAGTTCCATGATATTTCCAAGCACAGAGGTGAGGTTGACAGGTCAGTAGTTCCCAGGGTCACTCTTTCTAATGTTTTTTTTTAAAGATGGGTACAATGTTTCCCATTGTCCAGTCACCTGGAACTTCACCTGATTGCCATGACTTTTCCAATATCATGGAGTGGCTTGCCCACTCCTCCACCAGGAAAAATTTGTAATTAAATTTAATGTTTTCAGAAAAGACATAAAGCAGGAAAAAAAAGGATAGAGAAAAACCCTCCTGTGAAGAAATCAGTGGTTAAAATTTTTAACACTTCCAAAAGCCTTCTTTTTACAGATGTTGAGACACCAGACACCACTAGTCAAACACACAGTTTTTATACTGCTGTCTGATGGTGGTCAGAAGCCAGATCCTCATCACAGCCTCTGAATTTTAACAGAATTGTCTACAGCAAAATGTAGTATGCTACTTTGAATTTAATTCTATGCTTCTGAAGCATTTTTTACCATTTTCTAGAACTGATATCCTAATTTTTCCCCCATCAATATTGTTCACTAAAGCAGTGGTATTATTTGATTTTGTGACACCTATTCATCAGTAATTTGTAATCTTCAGCCAGGACAAGCTCTGGATTTAAAGAAGTTATTTGGATTGAGAGAGTTTTGTTCTGAAAGTTGTGGTTGTTGTCCATATGTTGCTGTTTCATATGCTTGTACTATAGCCAGATAGGAGAAAAAATCCACTTTTAATTGAGCCTCACAATGATTTAATGTAACTTCCTATATCTTTTAGCAATGTGGTTCATAGCAAGTGCCTTTCTCTTAATTCCACAATCTGTTCCCTTGATCTCCTTCAGGAAACACAAGATGCAATATATGACTATACAGTCTCTCTCTTTGGTTGGTTCCCTGGGAGTAAAGCAATGTTGTCCAAGAACTGGGGTAAACACAAGTAAAGTGCTGGAAACATTAGAGTTATTTTACATTTTTACATAATTATCCTATCCTCCACTTTCAAAAGAGAAACTTCTAATCTGTATGGGTGCAGAAAAAAATAAAACCATTGAAAAAACAAGAATTTATAGGACATTTCCCAGTGCAGTTAGAGACTCAGGAGTTTTAGGGCTGAGGAGTGAACTTAGTTATCTGGATCAGTTCTGACTCAGAGTCTTCTTACATGTTCTGCTTTAATAAAGTTAAATACTGGTCAACATGGACTATCTAGAAAACAAGAAATCAAGACTGGTATAAAAATCACATGGGAAATTTGCAGAGAGCAAAATAACTGGTACCATTTGCATCAAAAACTACACAGACAACAGAACAGAATCAGGGAATCATTTTCATGTGACTGTCAAGTAGAGTTTATCAATAATGATACAGAAGTATACATAAATATGTATACATGTTTAAGACATAACAAACAAGTATGTATAATACAGAACACTGAAAATCATGTTCAGCCAGCAGAGAAATGTTATATCTGGACACATATTTCACACAAAAATTGACGTGAACAGAATAAACTCCATTTGCCAAAATACAAGTATTTAGGTTTTGGGTTTTTTTCACTTCTAGAGTGCTTGATTTAAGGACCAAACAAGGCATTTCTATTGGGTGAGAGCTCAGTCATCATTGCATTGGAGAAAGGATATGAGAGACAGAGAAAAGTCATTCAGCACTGATGTCTTAAGCAGCATATGGACCCCTTTCTCTTCCATCTTAATATTCAGTGTAAGGTTTCTCAACGCTCTGGTTAAACACGCAGACATCAGACAATTAATGTAGAGTCCAAGGCCTTCAAAAGATAATGAAGACCGAGTGCTCTGAGATGGATAGCAGAAAGCATTCAAGATTCAATCCCTCTCTCATAGTGATTTTCTGGGAGAAAAATTTATTTTTCAAATATATATTTCCAAATATTCTCTGAAGTTACACAAGTAACTTTTCATGTTAATTACAGGGATGCCTGTATAAATAGGAAGTCATGATTTTTTGACCTCTTGTTGAAGACACTATTTCTGTCATTAGGACTGCTCATATACTAAAAATCCACATTGACCTTAAGCCCCATGGAATTTTTCCTGGCATGGTTAATGCAGCTGGATTTAATTTTTTAATTTAAAAGCCTTCTATGGTTTTAAGATGTCCATATAAATTAAATTTTTCTATTTGAGCCTACTGACAGTATGGTAGACACTTTTGTCAGGCTTTGAGCTGTGCAGGCAAAAGCAGAGAAAATGCATGAGAAGGGTTGAGTTGCAAGAATTGTCTCAAGCTATTTCTGTGTACAGAAGGGCACTGCAAATGGAATTTGCCACTTAGGTGCCCCCTCCCTCAGTTCAACCCTATCAGCATACTCATGTGCAACTAAATGTCAGGCTCAAAGCTTGCTCTTCAAGGCACAAAGTGTCCCCCGAGTCTGCAGTGCCCCAGATCTGCATCCCCCTTTCCAAACCCACATCCAAATCCTTGAGACACTGCCTCTGCTGCTCACAGCACTTCCTGCCCAGGCTGATTTTCCACATCTCTGGTATGCGATATCCGCCTCCCCAGACCAAGGTGTTTGTGCTTCCATCCACACACATCTCAGCTCCACAATCTGTCCAAACAGCCAGGAAATGCTTGTGCTGAGTTGATGTGAACATAAGGCTTCCTTATCCTCCAGAGCCTGGAGGGGACCTCTGGGGAAGGAAGTCTGAAGAAACATCCTTCCTCTGCAGTACCCAGGAGGAGGCTGGGATGGAGAGCCTGCTGCAGTTTCTGCAGCTGTACACAGACCTGCCTGCACTGAAGGAGAGGGCAGGAGAACCTGCTCCTGTTCACCATCCAGGATGGATCTGCTCTCACCACACTTGGCAAACTTGAATTATACTTTGTATATAGTGGCAGATGAGAGGAGGTGACTAATATGCAGGCAAATTATTAGATGTTTTTGTTTCTTATTTCCCTCACTCTTAGAGCTTTAATTATTTTCTTAAGAACAGAGCAATATTTTTCTGGACAGCAACAGAAATAAGAAAATATAAGATCATTCCAGATTTTGCATTTGCATTTTTGGTGTCCCTTTTTCTTTTGCCTGCATAGATTCAAAAGTTCTGTCATAAGACCAAGAAATTTTGGACTAGTTAGACAAAAAGAGCTGGCATGGAGGAAATCACACTGGCTACACACATTTGCTTGTATCTTAAGACAAGCAAGGCAGAATTTTTACTTGTTAATCTTTATTCCTAGGATAGAGTTTCAGACAAACTTTATACTCATTACAGGACAACCAAAGATAACTTGTTCTGACTCTTTATTCTATTTTAAAAGATGGCTTTCACATATTTATTTTGAAGTACTCTTATTTTACCCTTGGGATAAGAGATTAACCAAATTCAAAGGCTCTAATTCAGGGTTTATTGACTTCAGTGGCCTCTTTTCCTCTGTCTTTACTGGAAGTCTCTGGCACACTGAAAAAATTACCCTAAAACATTTTCTGTACAGAAGTGATTCTGTCAGAGACACCAAGTAATTTCCATGGGGTGATTAAAGCCTGCTTGATTTCCTCATGTGAACAAGCTGAATTTGATATAATAGTAGTAACTGAAACAGCAGTGGTTATCAAAGTGGATTAATGGGCTTTAGGGAGTTTCTGTCAACTGTGATACAGGTGGCTCATGCTGACAACTTCCTATGTGTAACACCATATCCCAAAACCGTGAATACAAACCAGAAAGTACCAAGAGAATAGCAAAAATGTGTTTCAATGTCTAAAAATATTCCATGTAAAAAAGGTAAATATTTCACTAAAAAAGTTTGTTTTCATTTAAAAGCAAACATCAGTTTAAATTTTTTAGAGTTTCATTAACAATAGCTTTACAATAGCTGTACTTTTTAAACTGACAGCATCACCTCACCCAGCTCTGACAAACAGCCCATTTTTTTTTAGAATTACATTTATTTCAGCTGAATATTTAAAATAAATTCCTTAAATGAGCTCCTTGGTAAAAGTCCCTCCTTCCATTTATTTTTGTATTTGTTTCATTAGGTTCCCTATACACAATAAAAATAAAATTGTTCCTCTCAAATGATCACAGAGATCAGCATCTTTTATTAAGCCTGTTCTAGACATGTGGGATTTCTGAATTAAATATAATCAGAATTAAGTGGCAGTAAAAAGGCTCATGTTACCTACTTCCCCACCTATTTCAGTGTAGTTGATTTATGATGACTCTGAGAAGATTTTGTGCATAACCTCATATCTGTGTAATTTACCACAAGGACTAGATCAGTCAAGAAGGATATTAGACAACTTTTTATTGCCAGCTAAGACTAATGCTATAAACTCAGGGATTAAACAACATGTACAGATTCATGTCTGGACATTTCAGTTTTCAAGTCAGGTTGGCAGAGCTCATTTATAACATCCTCTTCTTTGGCCTGAAGTGTAGATTTAGACATTGTCATTTTCATGGAGAAGTGTCCAAGGTGAAATATTTTCACAAGTTTTGCTGTATAATAAAAGCAGTTTTCAAGAGTATCCCAAATATAGTCCAAAATTATCCCCAAAGTTGTCCGAAGGATTTTGTCTCATCTGTATCAAAGCAATAACTCATCAACACTTTAAAACAGAGTAGGAAACATGTTTCCTATTCCTAATGGTGTATTTTGAATGTAAGCTCATCAAAATATTGAAATTAAAATACTTTATCTTCACAAGAAATGGTTTCAAAACCACGTCTTTATATTACACCTTAGTTATATGAGTTAAGGTTTATGGCTAAGATCATTCATGGTCCAAGGAAAAACCAAAAGCAGCTGGTTTGTTTCCTTTCTTACTTTTTGCATGTTTTTGTTTTATTCATAAAGCTAAAGATTATTTAATTTTTTCCAGCTATGTGGGAAGCAAAGGGCATGTCCTGCTCAGGTGGGCACCACTCAGTTTGACCATGGTCAGCATTACCCAGATGTGACCCAGCTCTGTGCTGCAAACCCAGAGGTTGCATAAATGGACTGTTAAATACAATTCAAATTTTCCAGCTGAAAGATTGGAAACAGAACAGTCAGACACTGCTGGATGGCTTCGTGGGCAGGGCTGGCCTGGGTCAGGTTAGCAGAGAGCAGGGTGGGCACAAGCTTTGCCATGCTCATCCTCATTCAGCAGGAAATAAAAGAGTAGTCCTTTGGCCTACATCCTTCTGTCTTTGAATTCCAGGTTTTTAGGTCTATTGCCACATTTTAGGATATTTTAGAAGAAATTTTCTGCTGTTTGACATCAAAGGAACCTTATTGACACCCAGTCTTTGATTATGTAGGTTACTTTTGTTACTGGACAGTTAGTTTGATTTCACTTGGATAAAAAGGTCCCCAGGATCTCTCACCTTCCCTGGGTCCTCACTTCACTGCTGGCAAAATACTGGGTTTTCAGCCCATACCAGACATGAATTTTTTTTTTTTCACTGAGAACCAAGAATATTTTTGTGCATCCTTAAACAAGTTCTATGCACGTGTCTTCCATATTATCAGTCAGAGAGATTCTAAGGAGAGAACTTTTTTTTTCCAGTATCATCAGAATGTCATAAAGATCTTAGTATTTTTATATTAAAAACAATGGGACATTTGCCACTGCTTTTAATGAGGATAGGATTAGGGCCAAAATCTTAACTGAAGGGTTATTTTTTTTAAGAAGAAGAATTATTTCATACTATTCCCTTGCTTGTGCTTTATCTGACTAAACTGCATACTCTATGTTAAGTATTTATTTTCAACTAGATAAGGCAAAATCATTTTTGTTGGCATTTACTCTTAAGGAAACAAGTCCTTAGAAAGCCTTCAGAGAAGAATTGCACTCAAACCTTGTTTTTAAGCATGGTTTCATATTTTAATATTTTACAATTAATCTTTCATGTTTTTGAAATTGATTGAAACAGTGGATAGAAATTGCATTTTCAAGTAAAACATCTTGAGATAAGGAACTGTATTTTTAGTCCACATTTTAAAATTCTGTGGCAAATATCTTCACTTGTGTAAAATACTTTGTATGTACTATCTTAGACATTTCTCATCACAAGCTTTTAAACTCATATCCTGAGAGTAATTTTATTTTTTTTTGTCTTTCAGTTCAATAGTGTATATTGATCAGTCCTAAAATTTATAAGGACAGCAACTGTAAAAATGTCAAAATATCCTTGAAAAACATACCACAGAAATAGAATCCAAACAGATTTTCCCAACCAGTTCATCATTTAAAACCGGACTGTAAAAGCACTGAATAAGAAATAAAAATTTATTTACGTATTTACTCACTTGAATACTGTCCAATGTTCTCTGAAACATAAGGTTAAAATAATGGAGATAAGAAAGAACATGCTATCTTCCTGTGTAGCTCCAGTTTTACTTTGATGTTTAACAGCTCATTATGCACTATTTTTAGTAGTGGTAGGTCAGTTTTCTGTTTTGATTTTATGGGTGTTTCATAGAGTGATCAGTGGGAAATAGTATTGAAACCATACAAAAAATGGTAGTCCTTCAAATTGTTGGGTTTTTTTTCTTATGAGGCACATTTTTTATGTAAACCACTTATGTACTATTTTGTCTCACAGTATTTCCCTCCTTTTAATTCATAGTTACCTTTGAATATGCTTTTCAAATGACTGTGAAAAGCCACTGGTATAGCTGCAGTAAAATTTACATTTTGCTGACTGAGCCTGACAGCCTCCTTCCTATCTTCATGTCACTAGCATTGCCAGACTTTGGAAGACATATATTTCTGTTAAGAAAAAAGAGATTGAGCTCAAGATCTAAAGTATTTTTCTGTAAGTTATTTGCAGTACATATTCTGCCTTACTTTAAAATATTTTAGAATATTTAATATACAATACCCATCTGACTAGTATATTAAAAAATGTTATTGCCCTGGTTTTGGCACCCAGGTCAGTGGGAGAGGTTGTGGCCAAGACCCAAATGATATTTGATGCCAGCCCACGTCATTGTTGGGGCAGGGCAAAGAGAGTCTCACTTCTCTGGAGAAGGGCCTTCCTTCTGGGCAGAGAAAGTGTGTCAGGCAAAACAGTCTGGTATTATTTCATTTTGTATGTAAATAATTTCTTTGTCTTATGCCTTTTGTTATTAATATTGTTCTTACTCTTTTCTTATGTGTACCAGTTTGAAAGCAAACCAGTGTGAGATCCCAAGTCAGAAATAAAATTTCACAGGAAAATTAAAATAAATGCAATAATACAGAAACACTGACAGAGTCAGAATTCAGCCTGGGACCCTGTTGGTCAGAGTGTTGGTACAGTCTGATTAAATGGTGGCTGGAGTCCTCCTGGAGTGACAGATACAGTTCTGTTGAAGCAGGGATCCTGTAGAAGGGTCTGGTCCTCCTCTGAAGATCCAGTGGTGGTTATGTAGCACTTGTCCTCTGGAATTCAGTGGATAAGGCTGCCTGTAGTGTTCCAAGCCTCAGATTATATCCATATAGGAAAGCTTGGCTCCTCCCCCTGGGCGGAGCATCTCACAATGTGAGATCACAGTGATTTTATCAGCCATGCAGTGAGACTCAATGCCCCATTAACAGAGGATATCCCCCTGGAGGGAGGATGGCTCATGGGAGAGATAAAGAACACTGCCCCACCTGGGCAGTACTGAACAGCTTATGAAGATGCTGATTGAACACATACTTTTGGTACATCTTACATTGTAACATAAGGCATTAAGTCATTCCTTTTTTCCAGAAAGTGGTTCTTATCTTAACTTGTGATCTTTGTCTTTTATGCCTTCCATTCAGGAGGGGAGAGGAGTAGCTGATGGTCTTTTTTAGTAGAAGTACTGAATTGAGGGAAACAATTTCTAAATGACAAAAATTGTGGAAAATGTTACTGAGTCAAGAATTATATAGCAGTCAAGCTGAATTTTCTTAAGCAAAATCAACAGGTATTGCTTTCATTGTTCCTTATTACACAGAAAATTATGGGTGCTTAAGAACCCATGGCATTCAACTATTTGTCAATCTTCAGTATTTACAGATCTAACTCAAACCAAATGAAAACATCATAAGATTTTCAGTTTTCTGCATGGAATTGTTTCTGATGAGCATGAGCAGTACAGCTTTCTTGAACACATGATGTAGCTTTTTTTTTTTTGTTTGTTTGACTGGCTTTGGGATAGCCTGTGAACCATGAGGACATTATACATTTACATACCTTAGCCATTCTTAAAAATCTAAATTTCTGGCAGTAACTATCTGAATCTGTAAATGAAATTTCTCCCCAAAATATCTGAATGTGAATTTAACTGCATGCACATAGTTAAAAGTCATTCAACAGCATTTTATTTTAATTATGAATTTCAAAAAGGCTTGTCAACAAAAAAAAAGCTGATTTTGCAGTTATCAACAAATAAAAATAACCTCATAGAACTGCTTCTAATGGAATTAAGTGATACTGTAAAAATGAGGGGAAAAGATATTGCTTTCAATCTTTCAACCTTGAACTATTATACTGTACTATTATAACAATACTATGTCATTTTATAAACTGTCATTAGTAATAAAACTAAAATTTTCTACATTAGCTGCAAGTTTACAACATATCTCCCTGGGTTAGTTCTGGAAAGCATTTGAGGTGACCTAGTGCTTGATTTTGCTCATTATTTGAGGCAGGGTTGAAAGCCAGACATGGGTTTATTACTGTCACCTCATCTGAGGGAATGGCCCCCAGCTTTCAAAGGCTCCGAGTATTTTTGCTTCTGCTACACTGAAGCATTTCAAGATTGTACTGAAAATCCTGCAGCAACTGAGCTCTGAGTTAAGTGTTAGCCTGCATTTATTTTTGTTCTAGTGTATGAAAAGCCTGATAGAAAGTGGAAAAAATTATCTTATTTACTTAATTTTCATGAGATAGCAAGTATTTTAAATTCTAATAGCATTTCTCTTTTTCTTATTTTTTTTTCTAATCTCCAGGCTTTTGATACTCATCAGAAGATCTATGAAAGTCTTCCAAAAGTTTCCTAGTGTCAGTGATATGTACTTGAGGTAAAACTGGTTCAACTGAAAATATAAACAACACTTGATTTTGTATTACCAGTAAAACATAGCCAGGAAACCAAACTAAAAGAAGCACCCAATAAAAATGAGAATCTCATTTTGGCATCAAGCCAATGCACATTTCTCTCAGAAGTAACAAAATATCCAATGTATTTTCCCTGGCTTAAACTTTACTATCAGAAAGGTAACTAAAAATCCTCTTCCCTCTATTTAAAAGAAAACCAAAAAGGTAATAGCCAGTTGATTTCCATTTTGACAGCATGAACTTAGACAACTGTGTTGGGACATCTGAAATGGAATCTCTGACCTGGGGCAGATACAAGTGGTCAAAGAGTTCAGTTGAGTGATCAGGTATTACTGCTGATGAAGTATCTCATCCATCAAACAGCTTGAGGGAAGAGTTGAAAGAACAAAAGAAAGCCAGAAAAGAAAGTGTTTTTCTTTTGTTGTATTTGACTTTAAAAAAAGTATAAACCTTGTTTTTTTAAGGTTTTTGTAATCTATCTGTAGTGTTACCAGAAAGTTGTCTATCTTTAGGAAAAAAAAAGAGTTTTTCTCTGCAATAATGACAACTGCTTACCTAAGTTTCCATCATGATTCTGATTTAACTTTAGAGGAAATCTAGGCCACTCTTTGGGACAATGGAATTAAAGCAGAGCTCCTGAAATCTTAAGGCTCAGTACTGAGGTGGAAATTACTTGGGCCTCAACTGGAGCAAGTGCTCGATGACTGGGACTACCCACAGGCATTGGTCTAAAGGAAAGCCCCTTGGTACAACCCACAGCAGCAGGAAACATGCAGACCCAACCCAAAGCGTCAGATCTGGTGAGATGAGAAATAACTCATGGGCTTTTTTGGGTGGGGAGGGACAAGACCACTCTCTGACCTCTCCCTTTGAGCTGGGAAAGGAGCAGGATGGCACTAGATTTAAGGGTGATCAATTTTTTTTATTTTCATAAGGAAGCAGTGTAATGGGCTCTCCAGCAAGGGAATAGGAAATTATATTCCCAAACCCACATAAACAGCGCCGGTTCTGTTTGACTGCAGAAGGAAATTTTGGTTCTTTTCCCTATTAGTATGTTTTTGTTTTAAAGAGCTATTTGTGGTTTCTGATGTTTTCAAATATAGACATATATTTACACAATATAATGCACAAAACTTTAGGAAAAAACAGTTGAAAGCAGTAAGGAAAAATCTCAGCAAATTAAATGTCAGTGGAAAACCAAACTGTTGTTCTTTTGCTAAATCACTGAGATTTGAAAAACTGAGAATGTCTGTAGCTTGCTTAGAAGGTATTCATTATTTCTGAGTTGCAATCACAGAAATCTAAAATTAGATTTATACTTCATATCATCACCCTCATTTGCAGACAAGTGACTCAAATTTTTTGGAATTAACTTTCTCCTGTATGAGACCTCTCTCCTTCTGTCTGGTTTTAATTCTGACTACAAGGAGCAACTCTTTCAGCCAATTCATTATTCAGCTTCTTAATAAACTCATGGGGTGGAGATATTCAAAAATCCTATAGACATATGTAGTCATAAAAGATTTTAAATATGTATTAGTAGCAGTCAAAAAGTGCATTATCCCTCTTGGCTTTCCTGAGCATCTGGGAGTGGTATCTAAATATTTTCTTTTGCAAAAGGTTTATGTCTGCAACATCTGAAACACTCATTTGCCCCAGTGCTTTTGAATAACTCCTTGACAAGGAAAATAAATTTCCTGCATTCTCTTTATAGTCATCAGTGGGGCTACCTGTCTGCATTCCAGAGTATGTTAACAAATCATATTGCATTGCTTAATGTTGCCTCATTGCTTTCAACTCAAATTCACAACTACAGCTATGTAAACACATTCTGGACTTCTAGAGTTGTAATTTTAATGGTTCATGATCTCATACTGTCACTGTTTATTGTAATGTGATAAACACATTGAAGTAATAATGATGCATTTAGTTTAATTGATTTAATAGAGTACTCACAGTATAAGGTTTTTCCCAAATTAGTGTATAAGTCTACTTAATACTGTAAATAGAAATTGTTTTACAGACTCCCATTTTGATATGATCTTTCTGGAAACAGATATTTCTTTGTGAAGGCCTTGTTTACAATTCAGAATAATTTACTTTTACTCAGGAAACCTGAATATTCCAGGAGCTACTTAGGAGCAAGTGGATCAACCAATTTGGGTGGGGGTCTATTATATGCAATATTTATTTAGATTTGGAAGGGACACACAAAGGTCATCAAGTCCACCTCTTAAGTAAATGGCTTATAGAGAGATTGGACCCACAGCCTTGGTACTATTGGCACCATGCCCCAACCTCTAATCTCAGCAATGGAGAAGAGACATTCTCTGAGGGAGGGTTCAGCTTGATCTGCTTTGAACAGTAAGCATTTCATATCTAGCTATAAACAGAGACATTTATCTTGCCTTTGTACCAAAAAGCAGTAAATGATGTCATAATATGCAATGGTATCATCATTGTCTTTAGCTACTGCCAGCATTTCAAATTTCCTTTTAATTTGCTGGCATTTATTTTGAGCTAGTAGATCAATGCAATTCACAGTTGGGGCAGCTCAGAGGTAAAGTTTGCATGACACCTGCACCAGCCTTAAATATGAGCCAGATCTGGTTTTGACTCTGCTTTTCTGAGCACTAAATTCACTCAAGTTCTGAAATGTAAGAAGGGAGGATTCTTACTCACAAGTAATTTCTGAGTATTTGAAGAGAACAGGGTATGCAACTAAATCCTCCTCTGGATTTAATGTTTGGACATACCAACAAATTTACAGCAATAAGAAGATGGACTGATATCACTAAAATTAGATACTGGCTAGATTTTTCAATGGAGAAATAGATAATGAGAGTATATTTTTATTTCTAATGAAAATGTTTTCTTGCTAAGACTTTTAGTCCTGGACTTGGCCTATTTTTTTTTTCATATGCTCAGACTTTTCCCACTCTAGGCCAGCTCTCCTGATAATGTACATTATCAGTGTGAGCTCATTCTCATATAGTTCTTTGTATTTCTCAGAATCTGGAGATTGAAGGAGCAATTAATTTGGCTAGGATAAAATTAAATAGACACATCCAGAAATATTGGAAACTTACTTGTTGATGCTGGCTACAATGACTATCTATTTTTATTGTACTGTTTTTCTTTGCAATACACCATTGCAAGTTGGAAAATACCCTAAAAGCTGAAACAGGCTTGGAATGTTACAGTCTAATCATCATTACTCTCCACTATAATTATTGACAGCATCAATTAGTAGTTTTAAATAGTGCAGAAAGTATAAAAATTAAATGCAGTTAACTTCAAAGTAAACCCTACCTTGTGCTCTAATTATGCTTCAAAAAAGTACTTTTGTGAACATACAGTTTGGCAACTACAACTTCAGGTTGCAAGAGAAATGGCCTAGGGAAGTGCTCTAGCTTCTGTATGGCAGGCACCAAGGAAATCAAATTTTCAGTGGGAAGAAACAGATCCTAAAGTAGGAGGAAAGCAAAATTCTTGGCTTGTTCATCACATGCATTCTCTAAGAAATTTCTCTCAAACTTATGCCAGTGCTAAAAGGAGATGTGCAGCATTGCTTTAATACTCTCTGTGCTAATGGCAGTATTTAATCTCTGTGTTAGAAGCAATGTTTTCATAGTTGCCATAGATTTATAAATCCTAGCTCATGTATTTTCACCCATTTTTCCTGTGAAGCTTTAATAAAGATCATCAGAAAGCAACACTCAGGAGGGATTTTTAACTGATTTTTGGTTTGATGGAGATTTTGTTTGAATAGAGAAAATTCCACTTCTCTCATTTTCACAAGAAATAAGAGCTGCTCATAGAAATTCAAGTTCATCCAAAAACTTGAAAACTCTGGAGGGAACTTCTACCATAAAGAATCTGGTATTTGTCTTTTGATGACAAAGCCTTTTAACAAACAAAAAAGGATTTACAAGTGCAACTACAGTTTCAAAGTATGGTTTTAGGATACCAATACTACTTAATGATGTGGAAAGGTTTCCACAATGTCTTGTTTGCTATAATTATATGATAGTATATCAAAATATGTAAAATTGAGAGGCAGAGGCAAAAGGCAGTTTTGTGCTATTGGTACAAAGTTGAGTCTCTTTAATTTAGTAAAATTGCTATTGTGCATGAACGTAACAAATCATAAAATCTGTTCCAGTGGTTTTCATTCACCACTGCGTATGCAAATCCTTACCTTTAATTTAAATGGAAGATCTTAAGGGAACTATCTCAATTGTAAAGGAGAGAGAATTCCAATGGGGAAAAACAAAACAAAACCCACCAAGAATAATATGCCACCTTCATCCTTACTGCTTTCCAGGGAGGAGTTTATCTCACCAGCAAGGAAAGAAGTTATTTTGTCAGCAAGAGAGATTCTCTTATGTCTATGCAGAAGTAGTGACTCTTAGACATAAGTTGATAAAGCAACGCCATAAGATGAATGAAAGTATTAAAAGAAGTATTCTGATAAAGAATTGGACATAGGTTCTCTACCATTGGTATGTTTGTGCTGATATACAAGATTAAATAATCATTTTATAACAAATCTTCATTTTATGCAATATTTTTATCAAATGAGATAATTAATAGCCATAGAAGGGGAAAAAAAGCTATTTAATTAGCTGATTTTTAATTTTATTATCCAGAGCTCTCAGGAACTAAATACCACTATCAAAGCCAGATAAGCATATGGGCAGAAACTAGTTAAGCCAAGTTCCTGGTATCAGACACTTATGTTAAACATATGCTGATTTCCAGGTGCAGGCAAATATCTCCACAGGAACAGTGTCACTCCACCTAGAATTTAATAAATTGGAACTAACTTCTTTACCACTCTCACCTGCCATATGAGATTCAGTCATTAGTGGGATGTCTGTGATAACTTATGGTGAGTAGCTTTTAGTTTGACTACTTGACATACAAAATGTCTAGTTTTGTGATGTTTTAGCCTGTTAATTGCTACATTCATTTGGCTCTGCACTATAAATGATAAAATGATGACTTCCAGTCTCTTCCTCTCACACTTTTACAGGCTTCTGCTGGATACCCTCAGACATTCTTTTTCAGCTTGCCAAGTCACAGCCCACATAAGACGTTCTTTGTACAGAAAGTCTTTCACCTTCAGATGTCCTCTGTTCCTTTTCCAGTCTTGTATCTTTCCTGGGATGGGAGGACAAGGCCTGTGCAGAGCAGGCAGGACACTTGCACTTCCTAGAGTGTACAGTGGCATACTGATGCTCTGTTTATTGCCTGTTCAACACAGACTCCAAATACAGGTAGTTCTGCCTGTCACACTTTACATCTTTGTACTTTGGAAACAGACCATTCATAGGTAAAGTATTTCTTCTGAAAACTTTTTTTCCAAATATTGTGTTTTTCTTGGCAGCCTGTACATGATAATAGGTCCCCATATATTGGTATGAAACAGAAAAGTGTTCTTTTAATAGAATATGAAATTAAGAGTCTTACTGCTTTTTAATAGCAAATCAGGAAAAATCACCCCTCACTCAAAGTAAAATAAAATGAATGCATGAAAAATACTTAACTACATTGTAATATGAACACTTTGTCCTTCTAGTAGAAAGCATTAAGTGGTTATCTCTTCTGAAGTGAGCTAGATCTGGGAAAGAAGGGAAGTTTGGTCTGGTTCTTGTAGAGATTTCAATATCATGCAGAGATAGAGGAGAACTCATTAAAAAAAAATCAATAAAATTTGAAAGAGTCTTCATCATTAACAGAATTTGAATAGTACCATATGTATGAAGCTACAGATATGAGCAATATTCATACAACTTGAGATTCCATACCCTAATATATAGAAAATGAGAAACATAACCCTTTTTTCATTCTCTTTTGCCCATTATGGATAAAATTACAAGCCCCTATTGGATAGCATAAGTTCCAAACCAGGGATCAATAGCTGATTCAGCTGAAGGAAGTGAAATGTCTACAGATATTTACAATCAAAAAAATGAAGACAAAAAGAAGGTTACATATTTATACTGACTTTTTAAAGAAGTCATATATTAAAATTACTCTAAGAGTACATATCAAAATCAGATATAAAGTTTATAAAACTCTTTTGTAAAGCTGGAAAATTAACTTAGCCAACAGCATGGAAGAGACAGAACTGCTTCTAAGATGAATTTACCAAGAATTTGCATTGGTGTGGCAACTGATGAACATGAAAATTCACCAAGAACTTGTGTAACCTTGAGCAACCTTCATTTAGATTTAAAACCAATCTCCCTATGGTGAAAAGCCACTGAAAATATAAGAAAATAATAATTTTCTTTCTATATTAAGCTTCTTTAGTGCATTTTATATAAACCAGTTCCAGCTGAGGTTAACTCTAAAATCCACAGGATACCCTAATACCTAGTGCTAAGGTATTGCTCTTTACTTTGGCAGTGTTGTTACTTTCACAGTCATAGGTCAAGAGATAAGTCTTTGGCACTAGAACTGGTTTTCACTTGGTTTAACCCACTTTTGTGTGAAGTCCTCCAAATCTGAATGTTTCCAGTGATTTTCTGATATCATAACCCTCTTGTAGTTAAAAGTAGATCTAGTAGTATTGTTAGTCTTTTTGATAATTTGCAGTCAAAAAAAGGAACTTTGACTTAAGGGAGAATTAAAAAGGTACCTTAATTGCAAAACAAAAACTAAAACCTAGTGGTGTTAAGTTTTTCTTCTTGGATGCATTAGCTCACTTGCACTAAGGACTTAGTCCAAGATACTGAAATCAGGTAGAGGTAGGAGGTAATATGGTTGAAGTTAACTTATCCTGAGTTCTAATTATTTGCTTTATGTAATGTGCAGAAGCAGGCAGAAAGGGAATCAGTACAGAAATGTAGAGACATTCCTCTGAATGCCTGCAGATTCCTCTCTGCAGAAATGGGCAGGGGAGAAGATAGAAAGGGATCAGGACGGGATCAGAAGGGGTTGTGTTCTGGTTCTTTAGAAGCATAAATCTCCTTTCTGAAGCAGGAAACTCTTCTTAAACAGACTTTGAAAACTGCTGAAAACACCAAAAACATATTTAGTGGTCTGTGTTAACAAGTAAAATTGTGGATAAGCATGATCTTTAGTGAGACACTAAACAGAGTCAAATGTGACTCAGACACACTGAGACATATAAGCTAGTAAAAAGGTATCATTCTGCATTGACAATTAACAAATGAATGACACTGTCTTGTAACTCACTAATTTAGCTGAAGGATAGGAAGGCATTAAAAGGATAACAAGTAGGGAGTGCAGAGACAACTGCTGCGCTTAAACATTTTAATGGTATCTTCAGGTTCATTAGTTAGTTTTAGATATTAGCCAGAATGTTTTATAAATCACTCCTGCTATCCATAACTGACTCATCAATCCATAGTCAGATCTAAGTTTCTTAAACTTCTAACTGTACAACCTTGTTCAGAGGGGCTCTGTGTCTATTTCCTCAGAAACTAAGAAAAGGCACAAAAATAGATTAATGGATTAGGGAGATTTGGAAAGCATTTCTAAAAGTAGAGCAGAAAGAGAGCTTACATCCTTCCCCCTATGAAACATCCAACAAACACCTGTGGGCTTACTCTATCAAATACATAGTAATGGAATTACACTATCAGAAAATTCACCTCCCATTCCCTTTCCTCCTCCTTTCACCATTTGTCCCTTGAGAGAGGCCATGTGGCTTTGTGGTAGCTGGAGAGACATTTTCCATTTGTCACAGCATCCACGACTAAACAATGACATGCAGCTGCATTAGAGGCTGAGGAGGTACAGAAAAAAATTCAGCACTGAAGATACACCAAGGAATATCAAAATGATTATATTTCACTGTAAATAAACTTTATTTCATAGGTCAAATCCTGCCATAGTGTCTCTCCCTTCAATCCTCCTATATTCATATAGGCAGTGTAAATTAAAATTAAAATAAAGTTTACTTTGGTAGGTTAGAAGTGCTCTTTCTTGGTGATAATCAATGTGTTATTCATAAAGACTTGTGAATAGTTTCTGTTATTAGCAAACATCTTCTGTTTGATGTTTATATACAAATAGAACACAGATTAGTTTCATTTAACCCCTGCAAATCAAAGCTGAAATATCAACTAAACCAGTAAGCAGTAAAAAAATGCACTAATGTAGCAATTTCACAAGCTGGTACTGTGCAAAATGAGTTTGTAGTTATAGGTTAGCTTCTGCCTTTGAACAGTGAAATTTTCCAGCACCTATTTCATTAGTGTGTTCCAGTTGAATCTGTTTCCTGACACACGAATTGTTAGTGAGTCTTCACGTACCTCCTAACTCTCACACAAGTGAAAAAGATGTTTCTGCTATTGGGGTTCTCTTTGAGATGATTAAACAATCCTTCTTGCATGAAATGCCATCCCTCTTCTGGCAGCCAGGGGTCCAGTTTCTCCTACAGGGCAGGAAGTTGCCTGGCCAGAGTTCTCCTTCTCCTTTCTTACCATACTCAGCGTTCCTTCCAAGTCTGTCTCTAAAGGAAACAAGATCTACAAATCTGGCATCAGGGTCACTTGTAAAATGCCTGTGTCACCTCTGACAGCCTAAGAAGAATGAACTTTTCCTGGCTGGGTCCTCTCAGGAATTGTGGTAAGGATGGCCCATCTGACCTGAGTTTGTATCCCAAGTGAAAGCAGCAGTGCTGAGACACCACATTTATTTTTTTAATCTTAGCTCTAAACAGTTTTCACATCTCCTCCCAGTCTTCCTGGAAAAGGCTCAATTCAGTTTGGTTTAAGCACTGGGCAGAGGTTCAGTGAGACTGCATCCGAAACAGCAGTTTTCCTGAGAAGAGAGATTCATGTTCAGAAGAAAAATAAAGTAAAGAAGAATAAACAGTTGAAGAAACCGAAAGTCTCTTCCTACCTCCATCTCTATGAAATATCAGCAAGTGATTAGATTGAATTTCTCCTATTCATTTTCTTTAATATAAGAAAGGGACACACATAGTTTAACTCCCAGCAGTAACTCAGACTAGTGTGGAAAATGCAGTTCCCTTCTGGACTCTATTTATGTTCAGCCTATTAGATAAATGCTCAGCCAAAGCCTCCTCTCATTTACACAAGCAAACCTACCAGTTATAGCATGGATTCATTGTTACATGAGGAAGAATTTGTTCCAGTCTCTTCTATATTCCTTGCACTTTCAATTAACTCCTCACAAAGATCTCTCTTACCACCTTTGTGCCCAAATACTCTCGGGCTTAAGTGACTTTCAATCCCTCTTTCTCCAGCCTTGAGACTCTCATCGTGGAAGCTTGGCTTTGGGATAGGTGCTGAAAGCTAGGTTAGATGAGAGAGAGAAAAATTAGTTGATAGTGTGCTGTGGATTGACATGAAGGCTGTGTTGGCACTTGTGTGAGTTAATCAGATTACTCAAGAGTAACAAAGATTCAATGAAATTATTCAGGTCACCCCAAAATCTTCTCACTTTAGCAGTTCTTGTAGCAGGTCCAAAATATACCCATAAATGCTCATTTAGAGCAGTGAAAGTATTCTTGCTCAATATAGATTGAACAATACCAAGTGTATTGTAATATTATTTAAGGAGATAGTACTGGTCTTCCTAAAATGCTTATTTCTTGGTTTAGTTTGAAATATACAACATGGAGAAATAATTCACAAAATGTCTTTCATCTTCAAAGGTATTGTAGCACAAGAAAAAGTAGTTTGGATACCTGTAGAGGGTTTCTGCCTCTCTCTTGCTCCCCCCACATATGTATTTATTAAAATACATATTTTTAAATGGCCTTCTAAGGCACTCCCTAAAGAAAACACTAATCCAGTAGATGGAAGGCATTATGAAAACAACTGAAAAAGATATTGAACCAGCAAGACAACCCTCTGCAGGGACAAACTTCAAATTTGAGGGGCACAGCACTGAAGGCAGACTGACTGAAGGAATTCCTTCTGAAACCTGGTGTTGACAGGGTAACAGCAGTGCTGGCTCCCAAAAGAGCACGCCAGCATATAACTCAATATGCAAGCTGTGACATACATTAGCTAAAATTAAAGAAAACATTAGTCAAATCAAGAGAATGGATTCTCAGCTGACAACAGGGTCAGTAGTAAGAATGTAAATTCAAATGTGATACTACATCTCCCATCAATGAGATCAGTCATGATGTATGTGGCTTCTGCTATTAAATTTAGTGACCAACACCAGCACAATTTTCATGAGACAAAATGGAGAAACAATCAAAGGCATATGTGACTGCCCATCTGCATGTGGATCTCTTAAGGATCTTTTCCTTACTAATATTTCTTTATAGATGATTACCAGAATCAATTGCCTCGGTGCAATTTTATATTTCCTGTACACTTTAATATGGCATAAAAAATGGGAAGAAGGGAATACTCCCCAGTACTGCATAGCTCTAACAGAAGGTTTTCTACAACAGCTCAAACCAATTTATAGTATTCAAATAACATCTTCTGAAGGCTCTATCTTGTTAAAGGATGATGTAGGGAAGGAAATAACTTGCACACAGCACATGCTTTGCAGCTCTCCAAAGTCAGTGACCAGGGATAATAAAAATGCTGGGCAGACACAGAGCTTTTCTGGGTCTGGATGGTGTGATGTGAGAGAGACCTGCAAGGCTCTTTGGAGAGGTATAGTAATGAGAGAGGAGAGGAGAGGAGAGGAGAGGAGAGGAGAGGAGAGGAGAGGAGAGGAGAGGAGAGGAGAGGAGAGGAGAGGAGAGGAGAGGAGAGGAGAGGAGAGGAGAGGAGAGGAGAGGAGAGGAGAGGAGAGGAGAGGAGAGGAGAGGAGAGGAGAGGAGAGGAGAGGAGAGGAGAGGAGAGGAGAGGAACCAAATATTGCAAGTTAAAGTACTCTTCATCATTTACACTTTCATCAAAAGGCAAACATATCGTCAATATATTTTCTATTTTAAGCATGAAGTTATCATCTCCTTTTAGAATATATTTGGTTTGCTCTGCTCTTTCTATATGCTGGTATGAAGTAACAGCAGTTTTATTTTCATTATCTGGTAAATCTGTTATCTTGAAATATCCTTCTGTAACACTCTTCTAACAAATCTAAAATTAATGTATTGTAAGGGAATTGTAGCCAAAAGCTACACAACCTCTCTTATACATTAATTTTTAATCTGGATATGGAAACAAGCCCTCAAAATATGAAATTCCATTCTGACCTTTTAAATATAAGATAGTAATTTGATTCATGCTTGATAAATGAGTTTTTAAGATGGGAAGTTTTAGGAGGAACTTCTAAGTATAGTGCAATCTCCATTATATTCACTTGCCAATCTTACATATTTTTATAAACTATACTTTTTTTCCATGAAGTAAAATTTTGTAATGGTTTTCCAAACATTAAGTTCATCTTTTCAAATAATTCTTAAGATTTTAATTCCTCAGTCCAATTATGTTCTATCCTTACACTGTTCTTAGGAAAAGAAGCATGCTACTGTTCTTCATTCATGTCAGCAAAAACCTTTTTAAATTTACACCAAACAAGATTGTTACTTAGAGATTTTTAAGAATGGATATTAAACACTTACATTTAGAATACAAAGCAGGAACTGTGAGATATATGTCAAGCACTTATAAGAAATATATTAAGCAAGGGCATCATACAAGCTTTATATCAGCTATAGGTGTTCTTAATCCAAAATTTAAGGTGAAAAATTTTTGTTATGCAACTTTAATCTCAGGTAAACTTTAGCAAGTTGTTATTATGAGCCCTCTTCAGTATCAACGGAGGGAGCTGCAGTGTGACTGAGGCTGGAGCACCTTCATTCACCTCAGAGAACCTCTGGAGCTTGTCCAGTCCAGTCCAACTCCACTTGAGCAGGGTCAGCCAGATACGGCTGCTCCTGTCCAGTCATGTTTTGAATATCTGCAAGGATGCAGACTCCACAACCTCTCTCAGCAACCTGTTCCAATGTTTGATGACCCTCATAGCACAAAAGCTTCCTCTAACATTTAAATGGAATTTGCTGTATTTCAATTTTTGCCCATTGCCTCTTGTTCTGTCACTGGGCACCACTGAGAGGAGTCTTTCTCTCTTCTTCACTCTTCCCTGAGCCTTCCCAAGTCTGGGCTAAACAGCCTCTGCTTTCTCAGGCTCTCTTGATTTGACAGATATTTCAATGACTGGAGCCATTAGCAACCCTTTCAGAAGGAATTGTGTGTATATTATATCCTAGTTGTACTGGGCTCAGAGTTGGATGTTTTGATGCACAAAAGTTCAATGTGTCTTTTGTGTATAGTTGTTTACTTCATTAGTAAACTTGTTGAAGTAGTGTGGTGAGAGAAGCACATTTTAACTTTCCATCTAGCTTGTATATAGAATTTTGCAGAAGTTATTCTGAATTTTGTATCATTCAATGTGTATATCAAGATATACTGTACAGAAATCCAAACTCATTTTTTATTTTCCATAAAACGTGCCATGGTTATCACAAATGGCAGTTCATAATTCCGTCTGAACTGCTGGTAAGAAAGCAGTGAAGATTTTTATTTTTCACATTTCCTTTTAAACTTGATTCCCAGAACTTCTGTGTTCCATTCCATTTTTACAGTAATGTGAGGACTAATGAGTTTATTGACTTAATAGATAGTTTTCAATTCAGAGGAAAGAAAAATTCTTAGAAACAAATTGTGCCTAAGATCTTCTGTCATCACTGAGAACATCTCTCAATTAGAGGGTAATAACTGTCTCCAACAGAAATATATTCAGAAACTGGCTCAAGAATTATTGTCTGCTCATATCAGATACCATTTCAAGGGCAGATGAATAGACACTTCCACTGCAGGAAATAAAATGAGAAGCTAAGGCAAATAAAAAGCTCTGAGCAAGAGCAGCAAGGCACAGAAGAGTAAGGCAGTAAAAAGCCCAGTATCAGTGCACATGGACCTTTTTTGGCACCAAGTTAGGAACGGATAAACATCTTCTCATAGGAGCTGGCAGTCACCTAAAAGCCAACAGCCATTTGCAGTTTTGAACAGAGATAAACAAAGTCACAGAACACATGTGAACTCTTAGTGTGCACACACATTTGTACCTGAAATGGAGAGGGGGCTATTATTTCCCATCAATTGCATCCCAATCACCTAATTTTGCATTTCTAGCTTACTGCTTTGTCAGTTATACTACTGGCTGATTTGAAGGTGTCTATTTTTTTAAAGGAACATCTTCCATAAATCATGTTTCTTTTCCATATTTTATCTTAGTTTTGCCTTTTGTTTTGCTAAGGCTTGATATTGAAAACCTGGTAAAGTAAGGCCAATGGATTTTAACAAAATAAAGAGGAAGATTCTTAGGCAAAAAGAATAACAAAATTTTACTATAAAACTATGTTTACTCAAATTATGTTATTCAACTTCCACTCATGATATTAAAAATATTTCATATAATGAAAAAATGCATCATTTAGGAGATTTTGAAGTGTATAACACTAGAGAGATAGCATTATGTTGCTTTTTGTCATCATTATACTGTTCCAATTTAAAAGTTTTATATCTATTTTCCAATGGCTGTCTTCAAAAGAGTGTTTTCTACTTCTTCCTCATTGAAAGTGTATTTTTCCCAAATTTATTATAAAATCTTGACATCTGTTCATAAAAGAACAGTAAAACTTATCTTCAGCAGTTTAAATGCACCTCCATATTAAAGATATGACCAAAATAGAATGAAATACCTTAGTATGTACCATCAATCTGTCTCTAATGACAGATATAACTGAAAAAATAGGTATGAATATCCAAAGTAATTTTGCCCTCATATTTTTTCAATATATATAATTCTGCCATTAGTGTCTCAATAATTAGACATAATATATTACTCATTCTTGAAGAAGAATTGTACATTTTTCAGTAGACAAGGTATTGCTAAAAATATCCCCATTTTGTTTCAATACACTTTTTGTTTCCAAAAAGAATAAATCATACAACAATATATTTTTCCTTTCCTATCTGGATTGTTTTTCTCAAACATCAATGATCTAAAAGATTAAAATATTGAATTAACTAATTTTCTCTGTAGTTATTCACACATACATCTGCACATTCTGTATTCATATGCCATAAATATATCAATCAATACTAAAGAAATCTGAGAACAAGAAGAAAACATGACAAATTATTTTTTTGTTCTTTTGCCATATATAGCATTTCAGAGAGAAAACAGTTGTGCCAAATGCTAAAGCTGCTCTGTGTCAATGGTTTATGGAAGTTTATAATATAAAACACATTCTTCAGGATTTCAGCTCAATTTTTTCCCTGATGTAATATTAATACTTTCATAAATATTACTGATAAGATTCTGAACAATATTATTTCCAACTTAAACTTAACTTCTTTCTCCCACAGTAAAACAATGATGTCATTTAGCCTACTTGAGTCAATGTAAATCATACTATTAATATAGTAGACTCTTACATGTAAATCTAAAGAATCCTTTGAACTGTTTCTTTAGAGGTTTTCCACCCTGTAGTGGTTCCATGAGAATTAATTTGAAGGGCAATGAAGAGGAAGATCATCAGTCTGAAAAAATGAAAATAAGTTCAAATCCCAAATATACCTTCCTCTCTACATCACAGACATATCCTCCTCTCTTTTCCCCTCAGCTGTTATAACCATTAACAAACTTCCACTTACCAAGGGACCATTGCCATTTCCAGGAAGAAATTTTGTGGAGAAAGTAAAATTTTTGTTTTCCTATTCCACTTGGGAAAGCACATAGTGGAAAGCAAAATGAAGGCTGACTTCCAACATCAGAGGTATGAGCCATTTGTGGGGGACAGATTGGGAGAAGCTAATGTGGAGAATACAGTATTACAATGATGTTTTATTTTTGTGCATCTATTTTAGCAGAAGTCTTCAGTCTTGTTCCTTAAATATTATGCAATGAAATCACAAAACATAGAAAAGTAAACTGACAAAGAACAATAAATATTTAACTCTCTGTTAGGAGATCTGGGCTGATTGTGGGGTTTCTGTAGTAGGAAAAGAAGAAAAAAATCAAAGAGGACAGTGAAGAAGGAAACAATCAAAACACCAGGTTTTGCTAATATGTGCTAATATATGTTGCCCTAAGGAATTTGATACAATAGAGATTATTTGTTTTGTGAAATAGGAGCCCACAAGAACAAGAGCATCGTTATGCTGGGTGTTACAGGGTGATGCATATCTCCAGCAGTTTACAAAGCAAATATAAATTCTATTCCTAATCTCATTTGCAAGTGAAATCTTCTCAGTGTCAATATTTCTAAAGTACAAGAAATACAAGTTCAAAACTCTTCCCATAATTCTGTGTAATTTAATTTTTATAGTGGCTAATCTGGAAATACGGAAAGTCTCAGCAACTTCTCCAGCTGTTCATAATTTCCTTGATCAACTTATAAGAAATAGGAGCATTATCCAGCATACTGCCACTTAGAGACAAAAGGTGAAAACCTACATGGCCAGTGTAAAATTAAATTTTTAGCAATAGTGACAAAATCTATGTTACCATAAAATATTTCCCTCCTGACAAAGTGTCAAGTAAACATTTCTTATAATTATGGACAGAAATATTTTCTCATTTTCATTTTCAAGACAATCTTAATTAAAATAAATATTGAAAGAAATCAGATATATATGGAAGAAAACGTCTCCCAGTGAGTGAAAGATAATCCCTAAGGGATAAAGTTACAGATTTAAGGAACATGTTAATGAAACCTTCATATTTTAAGACCATGACAGTATTGGTGCTATAAAACATCCATATGACACAGAAAATAATAGCAATACTATCACATCAGCACCACACTGTTCTGATATTTTGTGTAGTTTTATGCAGAAACCTTGACACTGGACTAATCTCATCAGTGTAGTGTGCTTTCTAGTGGTTTGGCTTTATTTCAACAGGATCCAGTGGTAACAGAGCCACTTTCCTTCCACTCTTCTGCACATAGTTTTGATCGCAAAACCTACATGATTTTAGGACTGATTCTAAGCATTATAATATATTGAATTTGTTTATGAATTGAAGAAATAAAACCACAAAGTTTGGGAAAAGTTCAGGATAGTGACCCTGTGAAGATTGGCATAGTTGGTTTTAACCCTATTCACATTTGAGTCACAGTCATATAGATCAGGAATACCAAGTCAAGAGAAGTGACTACATTGATGATACTGTATTGATGAATATTTTATTTATGGTCTGGTGCACCAGCAGACAGCATCAGTAAATGTGTTAAGAAAATTAACTTCATGTACAGGTTTTTGAGGAAGCATGCCCAGAAACAACCCTTTCACATTTTTTACACATGTAGAATAAGATTCTGAAGTATTTCTTGGAGCATTGGTGGAAAGATTTCTAAGTAAGGTAGATGGCTTTGTCCTGTGTCAGTGTCACATCTGGCTCTAGCCAGATGTGGAGGGTTACTGGATGCTGCTGATTCTGCCCAAATGTGTCAGACATGATATTTTAGCCAGGGTTCTCCAAGGGAAGTAACTTCTCAGGCCACTTGTCTATGCCATATTTCCAGAAGGCATGCAGCCAAGGATTGGAGGTATCATGACACTGAAGAGCTACAGTTACAGAGGGTGGCAGCCTGCTCATCGGGGTCTCTAGCTTGTCAGAGTGACTCTGAGAAAAGTTGGAAACTCTCTTTTCTCAGCCTGGCACTTGAAGGAGTCAGGGCTCTTCATTTCTCAGTCTCAAGGTTGTTTACTCTATCTTACCTATAAAATTCTTTTTCCTGTCCAGCTGAGGTCTGCTCGGCAAGACAGTCCAGACACTCTGCCTGCCCAGGGGCCAGTGTTATGTCTTTATAATAAAAACTACGTATACAATGTTTACAATTACTTTCCAATACCTATCACCTATGTTAGACAGTGAGCTTCTACTCCAAACTAATCTAGAAGTGCCAACATCACAGCAGAAGATGGAGGCTGAGAAGAAGAAAGGCTGGACACGCCCAGATCTCTCCATCTTGCTCCTCTGAATCACCATTCTAAAAATCTCAAAACCTTCTTTTTCACCCCATGATAAATTCACTATCATTCTACTTAATTTGTGATGGCTTGCAGATCTTCATCTAAGGTTGGTAACTTGCTCCACGAGTCATAATGAAAACCACAGGCATTTTGGGCTCTGTGCCAGGGTCTCTGAGCTCCCTGGCAGGGGTCTCGGCTGCTCAGGACAGCCAGAGGGATGCCCTGCTTCCTGACACCTGCTCAGTCATAGGAAGGACAAAAAAGCTTAGACAACTAGAAAGGGTAAAGAAAAAGTAATTTTAGGTCTCTCAAAAGGAGTCTATCAGAATTCTCTTTTTCTTCCAGTTTATTATTTTCTTTGTTTGAATAAAAGCAAGTATGCAAGTAAGCATTAAAATGCCCCTTGAAAAACTCAATTATACAGACAGTTTCACTTATGCCTCTGCTTGCTTCCATTGAGTGTATTACGTACAATGAGTTACATCAGTTCATGGCACGCTATTTTTACAGGATTTCTCCTTGAATCTGAATATATTCTGAGGGAGATATTTCTGAGGGGTGTGGAGGCTTTTTGAGAATTGGAAATCTCCCTTGGGGAAGTTTTCATGACAGCTAAACATCTATAGAAGTGTACAAGTGTTCTGTATTAGAGTTTCTACATAGGCTTATGCATGCATAACCATGAGTACTACATTTACTTCTCTCACGTGTTCTTTTTCCTTTGGATTTCAATCTCAAAAATATTTTTGTTAGCAGAATTTTGTGAATACTTCCAAGTTTGAATCTTTGAGGTTATTGTTCTTCCCAAAAGAGATACTATCAGTGCCAACACAATTCATGGATGACTGTATGTTATTAAAGCTGGAATTTATCTTTTTTTTTTTCCTGATGATACTGACAGCTCATTATTAAGTACTGAAAAATAATATTTTAATTTCACTGTTTTTATCTACCTTTCTGACAAGTTCAATTGGTTTGATTGCTACCTAAATTGATCTTTCTCTACCTAAATCTTTGCTAAAAAGAAAGGAGTCTTTATTCTATATTCTATGTGCTGCCTGGTTATTATCCTGGCAATTGATATTGCAAGCTTAAAATATTCTCTGAATTATGAAAAAGGATTATATGGAGAAAGTATTTACATGCCACATTATGCACTACAGTAATGAACATCTCAGTTTTTGCTCCTCTCATTTCCATCTTCCAGTTTGTCAGGTCTTTTATTTGAACCTGAATGTTACAATTGTTGGTTTTGCTATCCATAATGGAGATCCACGCTTTGCAAAAAGCTTCATTGAAACCTGGATACTAATGTGGCTTCTGTTACTTCACTGCAAACAGGCCTGACAGTTTCTGGGTTCATTCCCAGCCATATTGTTGTGGGAGATTCCTTCTTACAAGTCATGCCCATGTTCTGCACCCTAGCAGCAGCTGATGCCAGGTTCCCACACTCCTGGGTCCATGGTCCCTGATGCTCTGGAGCTGGCACAGCTGAGCAAGGGCTGAGCATGCTGATGTAGTGCCCACCATTCAATTTTCCTTGCTGTGACAATGCTGTTCCATAAAGTTTCTTTTGGTGTTAAGTCTTCTCAATATAACAACAGCAGAGAAACAAGACAGCTCCCTTACTAGAAACAAAATGGAGCTGAGAAAATACCATTTGGCTAAGTTACAGTGTTGCTACTAACCTTAGTACTGAATATATCTATTCAGACCTCCTGTCTTCGGTTCATTAGTCAAAACTCCTCTGACACAAGCATGGTTTTGGTATGTTTCTATCTCACAGCCCTTGTTTCTGTCAGTTTTGATGTTGTTGCTATGCATAAAATCAAAATAAGTCTTGTTTTACAATCCCAGTGTTGCCTGTGGAATCTGAGCAGTGCAAGGGCTCCATTAACAATGTTATTCTTCTCTATGGTCACTGTCACACTCAATTTAGCTTCAGTTTTATTTTTTGCTGTAAAAAAGCATTCCAGGTCACAGTAATTCTGTTACCACAATGATCTAAGAGCCACTAAAGGACATTAATGAATTAACAAAGTACATGGCTTAGTGCACAGTCCCCAGGCTTCACTGAGGTGGGAGGGCTGAAGGCTGGATCAGTAAGTGTCCATCCCTGGGGATGACCACAGCTCAGTGAGCTGCCTGAGAGTGCTCTGCTGGGGTTGGGCATCAACTCACAGACAGACTATTGGGGGCTTGGAGTTCCAAAGTGAAGGCAGGACAAACAGGCTGTTTGTTCAAAGGGCTCTGGGAAGAAATTGCAGACTGGACTCTGCTGGTAAGGAGACCTCTGTCAAGAAAAAGAGCATTAGAATAAAGCAGCTCCCCAATCTCCAGTAAAATATACTTTCCAAATGTCATAAAACTCATGGACTGAAAACACATGCTCATGGCCCTCTGTTTGTCACTGAGGGGTATTCATCCCACCCCCTTAGGTGTCTGTGGGTGTCTCTCAGCTCTTGGGTGCTCTGTCACTTTGAATCCCCTGTTGCTTGTACCAAAGTATGAAGAGTGAGAATGCCTCAGCATTTGACCAAGGCTCAGCCTGAAATTGGTGATTGCTTAATGATGGCACAAAGATATGAAAGGAAGGCATTGTAAAAACATCAAATGATAAATTATATCTATAAACTCTTACCATATTGCTGGGCCTAAGAATGAAATCCACATATATTATATGGGCAGTTGGTCTTCCTCTGGGATCACTAATGAATCAGGCACGTATTAAAGACAAATGAACACTGAAGCTCCTATTTCTTATTTTCACATATATCTAAAATGCTAGCAATTTAAAAGCACCTCTGAAATAATGAAATAATGCATTAGAGGATAAATGAGTAAAACTCATAGTCAAGGCCATATTGTGCAGTTCACTGTACATGTAGAGGACAAGAAATATATTCCTGCTTCAAAAGTACAAGGTAGGCAGTCATTACAGCTCACCTCCAGCCTACCTTTTCTTAAAGATACTGTAAGAAAACATTGTGGTAGAAGGGGTAAAAATACCTGATTTTTCTAGTAAGTTAAAAGTAAAGTTTATATGTTATTCCTGATACTTTTCATGTTAGGCCCATGAGTTTTATAAAGGTGAGCAACAAGAGTTGGAAATCTTCTATTTCACTCTACCACAATATTATGGCTTTTATTCCAACATTTTGTCCTACCCTTTAAAATATTATAAACATGACAATTTAGCAGTCACTTTCTCCAACAATCTAGCCTCTTTCACAGTATCAGGACAAGGAGAACTGGGATTAAAAGCACATATTAAGAGCCTGGCACATGGAATGTGGTGGCAGAGTGCTGGTTTCTCCTGATGTGAGGAGTTAGAGTTGATAGTTGTCTATTAAAATGACACAGAGAAGCCCTACAAAAAAGCTGAAGAGGATGCAGTGATGAACACAAAAATGTGAATTTCCAAATGAAGACTCCCTCCAACCTTGCTCTGGATATCTTTTGAAGTTCTGGTTAACTCAGTCCCTCTGTTCCTCGGGTATCTACCTGGAAAGTCATCCACTCACATAGTTCTTTTAGTCTTTAGGTTCTTCAAGGAGAAAAGTTATTTTGTATGGCTGTCATTCAAGACAGAGATGTTTTAGGCAACAGTGATACTATCTACTCCTTTTCAGTCCCTAAGCACAAATAAAATAAAGCCAATCCCAAAACCAAAGCACCAGCAAAATCAAAACCCAAAATGTACATTTTTCAGAAACAAGAAATCAGAATTAGTATTCCTGTACATATATACTATGTTATGATACTAGATCTATTCATATAACTTTCACTGTTGCTAAATACAACAGAAGTTAGTGTTTGAAGTTTTAGTAAGAACATATATGGGGCCTCAGCCGTTACAAAATTTGGAAAACACAGAGAGTTGGAAAAAATAAGCACTTCATTTTATGAGAAGAACACACCAAAGAACAAAGAAAGGGTCCAAAGGCCATGATCATTAAGGTGAATTACTCAGGAGATATGTTCGTGCCTTAGGATTGAAGAAGAAGAAGAAACAGGAGAAACCTAGAGGACTGGGTTTTGATTAGACACTTAACTTTGAGATGGCACAGGTTGCTGAAGGTAAACCTTAACCTAAATGACAAATTGACCTTAGATAGTAGAATGTGAATGCTTATTTTCCAGAAACTTTTATAGAAAAGACTATTAAATCCTACACCTCCTTGACTAGGAATTCTCTTTAATTTAAATTGTGGAGCTCTCAGCACCTTGAAGGGATTATATTCATGAATGAATAAGGACAAAACATTGGTTGTTTTTCCTGTGAGTGATCATTAGCATAAAATAATAATGTTTCATGGTAAGTAAACCATTCTTTCTGCTGCACAGTCAACCAGTGTAGAAACTTGACAACAAGAACTACTGGGAGATGAATGTTTCACAGCTCCATTCTAAACCATGCTATAACTAAGAAAGTTTTTGAGGTTTTTTTAGCTCTTTTTTCCCTGATGTTCTTCAGAATATGAATAAAATTATTCAGTGGAAGAATTCTTAACAGATGGTTGCCATTTCAGCCTCAGATGGCAGAAAGCCCTAGAACCAAGCAGTTACAGAATTCTTTGATGCAGAACCAGCTGAACAGATTTTAATAATTTCTTCCAAATTGGAGACACCTGGCCTCCCAGAAATTGCTGCAAGCTGGATGATAACAGAGAAATATAGAAATAGAAATATATTCCTGATGTCACCAGCATGGCTTTGGTGACAAAATCATGAAGACCAATAGGAAATTATATTAAAAATGCCTTTTTCTTTCTACTGTTAATGCAATGAAATTTTGCAAATAGCCCTGTAAAATAATTTTAAAACTACTCTGAGGCAAGATTGTTTTGTTTTGATTTTCCATTACTAGAACATTTTATCTCCCGTCGAAGAATGCGGTACAGGATATGGATACTCAACAACACCAGCTTTTATTGCTCACCTTTTTAAAGCTCATGGGCCTAACTCAGAAAGGATTTAAGAAACACATGTAACATGTTACTTCATTGAACTTACTCTATTTTCTTCATGTAAGTCCTTCCTTTGGGAAATTCAGATATATTTCCTTAGATGCACCACGTGCCCTAGGGAAGCCACTAGGCCAAACCCGCTGGTATGACACTTCTGTGACAATTCTCCTGCATGGAGAGAGAAGAAAAGGGGCATTATTTCTAAGGTTCAGCCTCACCTGAGTCACTGCCAGATTCTTCCATTCTGTTCTTATTCATTCAGCTCTGTCTCTGCTCTTGTGGGGTTATGCCTATCTCATGCTTGGCAAAGCTCTGTGCCAATGCTGTCCATGCCTCGAGTGCAAGGAGCTGCAGCCAGCCAGTTCCATGGCTCTGGCACAGGATATCAGTGCTATGTGTGGTACAAATGCTTTGCAGGGGATCTGGTAAATCATTTTGCTCTGGTGGCTGACAGCTCAGCTTGTCCAATGAGCCAATTGTACTTGATAAAGCTGAGAAAACAGAAAGGAATTTTACAATGCTGTCCTTGGACTTCATACCTTAGACTTCTCCTATCCTGTGGGTCAGTTTTCCTTAAAACTTCTCCTTCTTTGAAAAATTAATTTCTTGGCATAAGACGTTCATGTAATTTTGACTGTGTTTGTAGAATGTCATGTATACTTGGGAATTTGAATTGTGAGTGTAGTAGCATAGAAGGGACAGTAAAAATGCTAAATATAACAAACAAATCTAGTTAACTGGTTCATAAATGTAAGTGTAACCACTGAATCCATCTTTGGTAGATTTACTAATTCTCTATGTACTAAGGAAAATTATTTGTCATTAAAGATTATTTGTCTCACAAATAATATACCAGAATAGCATTTCTGAATAATTTTTTAAAAAAAAAAAAGCAAAAAGAGACACAAATAAAATTTTTGGATTTTCTCAGCTGACAGTATTTTTGAACTATAGTAAAATGGGATGAGTAAAAATAAAGGGAAGAAATGCCATGATTTTGTTTTTGAAGCCACATGTCCTGATCCAAAATGAGCATTTAAAAGGCTAAAGTTTACATCCCAAAGCTGTATGTACAATACAGCCAACATAACACATTTTTAACTTGGCTACTTTTATATGTTTAGAATCAGATTTCATTTCCATGGAAATCAAAATCAGAAAACTCCCTGTGCATAAGATACACAAACTCAGTACAGACATCACACATCCTTCTGGTTTTCCATGTCCAAATTTTATTTGACTGATTTATGTTATGCTATCATATACAATAGCTTTTTACAATGTATATCTGGCAAAGTTATCCATAAAATTGAATACAATAAACATTATTGTGCAATCATTCAGTTTTGGTTTGAGATTTGGGAATTAGTTCAATTTAAGTGGACTGCTTTTCACAATACGGTCCATTCAATTGCATGCTTTCTCTCTGCATTGGAACAACCTTAGTAACAGAGTAGATTTGTACTCAGTGCCTTGAAACTTAGTTTGATCTCTTTGTGTCCTACAAAAAGGAATCAGAAGAATCAAACCATTAATGACCATTTTTACAGTCAGAACAAAGCGAGGTCAAACGGAAAACAAGCACCTAATTTCATTCCCATGTCTCATAGGATATTTTCACATAACACATAAAACATATAAAAATACTTAAACAAAGTTACACTGCAATCTATTTTCAGACCTTTTTTCTCCTTCACTGTAAACAGACAAAACATCAAATTTCTCTGTAACCCTCCCGAATATTGAAAACTCTCCCTTAGTGTTTGCTACATTATTTTTAAATGTCTTTTACAACCCTGAAATTTCTGTAAAGTAAGTCAGAGTATTCTGTTCCTGTTCCAAGCCTGAACATTTTAAGTTGCAGGATGGCAAAACCTGAATGATATCAGCCATGCTATGATGATTAAGTGCCATGATGCTGCAAAAGTGGGGAATTAAAAGTAAATGCCTGGACTTCCTCATGCAGAAGATAGTGTGCCTGAAAGAAAAGCATTTATAAATGACCATTAGGAAGGAAAAATTATGAAGAAATTGCTGATTTGTTCTGTGAATGAGCTGCAGTTAGTGGTGCATATATGTGGAAAGAATGTGCAGCCTTGAACATTCTTCTTGAAGAATAGCTTCACTCAAAAAAGGGGTGAAGCAAGGAGAAGTTGAAAAAAGAAACTTCCTTGGGCCTTTGCAGCACCTCAGATTGGCAAAGATAATTGGGAAATGGTGGCCCTAAACAGGTGTCAGGTATGGAGTGTTGCAGGAAGATTTATTCCTTAATTTGGAAATACAGTTGCAGTTGCCATTACCTGGTTGCTGTGAAAAGAGCAGATACCTCTTGTGAAATCTGACAGTGTTATGCCTTCAACCTAGAGTAAAGAGATAAGTATAAAACATCTAAGGTTACAAATACCTGATTTTTTTTTGTTATGGTACTATGTAAATCACACTATGACTGGAAAATACAATGAATTCTGATTCAATTTGAAAGAACTAAACTAATTGCTAAAGAAACTCTGTTAAACACATTATAATATGGACAAATCAATGGTATGTTAAATTCTAGGACAGCATTTATGTAAGATCAGAGTATGAGCTCTTACACTGCAGTTATTGGCTTGTTTAACTTCACTCATTGTAATACTGATTCTTCTTTTCCATCAGTGATGAAATAGTTTTCATGAAACTTTGCATACTTCTCTAAAACAATTTGACATAGTTTCTTGCCTTGTAATTGCTGAAATTTGACTGAAGTAACTCAGTAGATAATTACCTCTTGATGACAGGGAATATACCTTCCACATTTTGCAGATCACACTCAAGACAGGTGTGAAGTCATGGTGTGCTTCCTGATTCTGCACAGCTGCGTGGTGATTGATGTGTGGTTGAAAATGCAAAGATCACATTGTGACTCCAGCAGTTCATCCACATTCTACATCCCACAGGCTGGGTCCTTGGTAATGGTCTGTAATACCAATATAGTGGGATATAATCTTTGACTGTGCTTGATACCAATGAAATTAAAACTATGGTAGTGGGTGTCCTTTAAGAACTTAGTAGGGAGTACATATTCACCCATGCCTGAAATGAAACATTACTGTTCAAGAAATGTGTTTTGTTTCTTAGTGTGGTGTTTCCATCATTATAGCTGTTACAGTTCAAAAATTATTTCCTTGGTCTCTATTTATCTTCTGCTTCTAACGAAAACTCATCCTGAAATGGCTGGTTAGTCTTTTGCTTCCCTAGTCAACTTTTCCAGCTCACAGTGCTGTTAGTGTTGTTGTCATTAATTATCAGAAGCAAAGTCAATCTTCTGTAGCAGAACCATTAAAGTCTCTCAGAAGATCATACAGACTCTTATCCTGGCTCCAAGAATGACTGATTGTAGACTGATGTGAAGGTCAAATTCCATCCTACTTTTAGACATTCTTCATTCTTTTGGGCATTAACATTTGTATGTGTAGATCTCCTGTCTTCTCTGTGGTTGTGATGTGTGACTAAGAAATACTTTCCTACTGTGTGGTAGGTTCTGTGGTTTTGGTTCTGTTTGTTTTCTATGTCCTTTGTTGGAACTTGTTCCCTTTTTTCATTATTTTTCACAATTCTTACTTGCCAAGCACTGCTTGATCTCTGCTGTCACTGTGGTTTTTCTCAGTCAAAGAAAGGAGAGGTTTATGTGCCAAGATCAGATAGCCCATTGACTTCACCTCCACAAACTCTTTCTCCTTTACTAAGGCCAAAACCAGATGTCTGGTGAGAAATTTCAGAACAGAGAAAACACATAGGATATATTCAGTCAATGATTTAGTAATTTAAAAATATTCTTCCAGCCTCCAATATTTTATGACTCAGGAACTTCCTAAGCCTGCAGCTCTGTGTCCGAGCAAGATGATCATAATCATCGGAAGAGGCAAAATTCAAAATTATTAATTTTTGCCTAGTAACAGCTCAATAAAACTGCACTGCTGAAAGTGAAATATTTGCATTTCACACATGATTAACAAGGGCTGAAGTAGATTAATTCAGCCATGACTGTAAAGGTGGCAGGCTAATGCTGTGTGCCTTCATCTTCTGCTGCAGATTACTGACACCTTAGCATGGGCAGCAGAACGGAAGACATTCAACACAATTCTCTATTAGCTCTATTAGCAACACAATTACTCTATTAGCACCTCTCCTGGAAGTTGTCTTTTGTGGTTTGATGTAACTGTGAGCTGTGATGACTGAGGAGAGAGCAAACTGAGCTTTGAGACATACCTGTCTCCAGGATGATCTTCAGGACTAGTTAGGCCAGGTGAGGGTGACACTGCTGCCTAACCTAAGGAAGCCCTAATTTCCAAACCAGGACACTCAAAACCACTCTTGATGCGAGCATAAAACTGCATAAAACTGAAGCTAAGCTGAATGAAAGAACAAACATCTGGACTCTTTTTCCTATGAGAGGAGGGTTCTTGAGGATCTCTAGTCACCTTATGAAATTTTCAGCAGCCCAAACAGAAGTGATAAACTTCAGTAAAAGCATATCTTTTACTTATTGACATTTAAAACAGTTAGGGAGCATTATTTGGCAGTAAATCTACTGGGTTTCAATAGTAAACATGCTTTGGTAAATAATTCATGCTTGTAAAACATCTGTGTATCACATTAATTTAAAGGCTACAGGACTTGCTAAAAATAAGCATGGACTTAATAGAAAACATTTTACATCCAAATCCCTAATTAAACTGCTGTAGCCAATTTAGCATAACTTCAAACTCTTCCTGCCCTGCCTTCTTGTACCAATGTATCACATTCCACCATAAAAGGAAAATCTCTGTTGATAATGTTTTATATTCTTTAGTCTACTGGAGCCAAGCATAACCAAATCATATTTTCATTTTATTTCACATTCTGCTTACTAATATTTTTACTATGTGACTAAGTCTCACTAGAAAAACAGTCAGTGTACCCAGCAACAGAAGTAGAATGGAAAAGAGTACAATTAAAAAAGCTTGTTTCGATAGTGTAATTTATGGACTCAACAATGTAAATCTGAGACTGACACGCTCTTCCTGGATTCTCAGAAGAGCACCTATGGATGCCTGCTGCAGCACAAAATTATAATATTTGTGCAGGTTTCTTCAACTCTGGCCTTAGTTATAAAGATTTCAATAAATATTACTTTTAAATAGATTTATAGTTTTTGTGTCTTGTTTCCATGACCCTCCCAATTCAGTCACACTTTTTTCTCATCTTTACAAAAATGTCTTGGGTCATTTGCTTATTTTAATCAGCATGGAATAACTCTATTTCACTATACTCAGAGAGAGCTGAAGTGTTTAAGAAAAGTGAAATAAATCCCATGCATTACCAGCCAGGAATTATCAGGGTACCAACAGTATTTCTGTTTACTTCTGTTACCACAAAGTACTTTGAAACCCCATTTCCTTTTAGGCCTTTATTTCTTGGAGAATTTAAAGAAAAGCAGGACTATTTAGGCTTGTATTATGGGCATTTCAGTTGGACAGGCTAAATATAACACGTGCTTGGCAGTGAGTCAGTTGGATCACAACCTGGACAAGCATTGTTGGGACAGGCAAATAATATTTTGGTTCTTGCTCTGACACCACCACTGAGTTTCTATCTTGCTCTGAAAAGCTCATGTGATCTCTTAATTTTTTCCTTTCCTAATTATTTTCTGTCTTGCATTTTTATTTTTATTTATTTTTTAAAACTTCATCAGTGTTGGGACTGTCACATCCTAGCAGATTGTGAAGTATCTCACATAAAACTGTCCCAGTCCCCATATGAGATGACACCATTCCTGAAGTACTATATGTAAACATCTAGGAATTTTCAAAATTAAATTTCAGAGATCAAAAAAAATTAAAAATTGTTTTTCATATCTGTCACTCTGAACGAGTATTTTCTTGGGAATTTTCAAAATATATTTGTTATATTACAGCACAGTATCCACCCACCATCAACTGTCAAAATAAAGTCCCTTTTTCTTGACAGATTATTCAACAGAAGAGTCTCTGAAACTTTTGCTGGATGAGAGGAAGAACCAAGAAAGGACACATATATAAACATGGAGCTAAATTCTATTCTTGGGATAATTCATCATGCTAAGGTTATACCTGCTTGCAGAATTGCTAGGGAAGATTTAGGAAGAGCCAGGATCTCAACTGGAAAAAAATTGTGGAATTCTGCTACCCAAAAGGACAATTCAAGTGCTGACTGAAGTAAAAATATGTATTCCTAGGCTTTGTCAGATTGTGCTGTTCCATCATACTGAATATGCAGCAGATACACAGAAGACAGAAAAGATCCTAAGATTTTACTGCATTTAAGGGCATTTTCAGCACGCTCTACAAAAAAACAAAAAAAAACCAAAAAAAAAAACAACAAAAAAAACCACTTTCTGGTGTAAAAATGAGCTTAGCATGACTTTTAAACTGTATAAAGTAACAGAGTGTCTGTGTCAGTAGATTTAGTGAATCAAATTAGTTACAACTGGAATGAAAAAATCAGCGAACTTTATAGAGAATTTGTGCACCTCAGAAGTAATGATTAGTCTAAATTCAGATTTATTCTCCTCTCTGGGCTCCCTTCAATTCCCGAGAAGGCAAGTGAGATGGCTCTGGCACCAGATCTATCACTTTCACCATTATAGAGAGAGGAAGGAGAAATCCCTTTACTGATCCTACCAGCAATTTCATTAACCAATCAGTTCCCTGAGAACAAGATACTCAGCTACTTTGAATTTGGAATAGAAGGGCTTATGCCCTAGAGAAAGCAAAACTTTACAGAGCTATTTCCATTCCTTTACCTAACTTAAAGTCATTGTGTTATCTTAAGGGAAAGGAGCAATTTCACATAGCAGGACTCTGAGATGTCCATTGTCAATCATGATGGACAATGTAGTCTCCCGTTTTGAAGATGGTTTCAAAATCCTAGAGGGGAACACATTCAAAACTGTGTGTAAACATTCCTGCAGTGTGTGCAAAGTCTCAGCTTACTGAGACCCCTGGGGGAGTCCAACAGGGCCCTTGGTGCATATTTGGATGCTTAGGTGTTGGAAGCATGTTTGGCACGTGGGAAATGGAACTGCTTCCCAGCCCATCAGCAGCACAGGCACATGGTTTTACATGATTTAAATCTTGGGTTTAAATGTCTCACCTTAGCCCCAGTGCTCATGCTCTCTACTGCAGGAAACACTTTAGCTGCAGAGATTGTGACCGGTTTGACACCTGTCCAGAATTCCCTGTGCTAATAATGTTTTATTACATTTTAGAGAACTCCCAGCAAGGTTCCTGCTACATAACTCCTCAGGACAGGTGGACACCAGACTGCAATAATGCACTACTATAATTTTATACATATATTGTATCCTATATGATGGCTATTACATTTTAATAACTAAGATTATTTTACAGATATTTCAAACATAAATTTTGTCATCACAACTGTGTTAGTTATTGCTTAATTGAAATAAAAATGCCTCATTTTTCCATCTTGGAAAAAAATCCTCCCCCATGCCTCCTAAAATTTGCACATTTATACAGAATTTACTACTCACAGTGGAATTGTAGCTTAAAGGATTGGGCAGCTCACTATGCCTGAACTCTTTTCTCTGTAAAAGAAAAAATAGTGACTTAAATGTAAGCACATTGATATTATAGACTAGAAACTGCTCTTTTACCTTTCACTTACCACTGTACAAAGAAAAAAATTTTATTACAAAGCATTATGACTTTCAGATACTAATAAATTTGATTTTCCCAATCACACAATCTCTTTGTTTTGGTAAAATCTAATAATTTTTTACCAATATGCCATTTTTAGTATTAATATAATTCATTACCTGTTGCAAGGAACAATTATATGTTAAAAAGTTATCCTAGCTAGTAGCTCTGATTAGATGTCTACATGGTATACTGATATTTTTTTAGTCATAACCTCTTTTGGTGACCACTGTTCACTAGATGAGAAAGAAAAAAATTACATACAATGGTTTCAGCATCTTAGGGGGATATTACTAGGAAGCAAAAGTTATGCTTTTTTTGCTAAGCTTCAATATTTCATATTGAAACACACTGTGTGAATACCTTTTATGCATGTTTGGAAAAGATCATGGTCTAGGTTTGTATCACAGCAGGTCTACCTGTGACATGACTGCTCATTTGTGTGTGGCCCTTGGGACAGAGGATTTGCATTGTAAAGAAATGCTTGAGTCTGAATGCTGTTCTTTAGGATTCTGTATTTGTATTCCAAATCTGCCCCTTATCATATAATTTGTGAGTTTTCTTGGTAGTGCTCAGTGGTAGAACTGTATTCTTAGAGGGTAGAACGGAAAAATAAAAATATTAAAATCATCATCATTAAAACCATTCTACTGACAGATATGACTTTAGATATTTACCTCCAGTTACACTACTTGTAAAATTAAGCATTGTTATCACATTATTGAAGTTTTCAAGCTATTGTCATATACAATTCTACAGCAAGGATGTAGAAATAAACCCTTTCCCAGCTCTTTCCCTTGAAAATTAATTTAGGAAACTCAGGTATATTATTAAACATTCATTACTCTTATTGTATTGTTTTTTGTGTTACTTTATTTATTTCCATGTCCTTGGAGTAAGATTTTTTAGTTTGATAAGCTAATATTGAAACATATAATTAAGTTTGGACTCTAAGGGTTTTTATTAGAAACAGTAGAAACATTTTATTATATTGCTTTTGGTGTGGGCTTGTGTTGCTGTTCCTGAATCACTGCTGTACATACTTGGAGATTCAGACAGATAACCTTGGTTTTCAGGCATGAAACCTACTCAAAATTTTTAGGTGTGTGGCCAGAATTCACACAAGCAGCAATAAAGATGACAGCTTTTCCATGTACTTAAAGTTGAACAGGATTCTGAAAGGTTTGTTGCATGAGGATCATAATGCTGACCTCCAGTCATATGTCAAAAATATTTCTGAATTTTACAGATCTTGTCACTTTTATGAGATGAACCTAATTCTTAGAAAGGCTTCCTAAATGGAGATCTGGCTAGTGTTATGGGCTGCTACGTACAAAAGGCTTCATTTTTGATAGCTACTGAATGACTGCTGAGTGATCAAGCCTGAGATTTGTCTCCTTTATTTTTTTTAGTCTGAATAGGTTAATGAAATTTTCTACTCATAGATCACAAGGGTGTTCTTCACATGACTATCTTACAAGAAAAATAGAGTGACAAGTCTTAAAATGTTTCTGAAGTGTTCTTTATGTTAGATATATTTCTCTTTGTGAGTATGTGCATTCATCATGGTTTAATAGAAGGTTAATTTTTAATCCTAAGGAGAAATAAAAATCTCATTTGTGCTAGTTATAATATGACAATAGTTCTGAAAACTTGAGAAGGATTGAAGCCACACTTTATTCCTCTATTAGGCACACTGCCTCAAGGCTAAAGCAACAATCATAGTTCTGTGCAGTCCAAGCTTCCCCCTTGTTTGCAATGTATGCACCAATCTGGATTTGTATGATCCAATATTTTGGCATGGAGATAAAAACTCCCTGGTTTTCCTCCAGAAGACCAGGACATCACAAGCAGCTGTTGACAGAACTTTGACGTATCTTCTCACTGTCAGCCCCAGCTCCACCCTGAAATATAATCTGGGAGTTGGTGGAATTTAATTGACCATATTTGCACTTACATGTGCACATGAATTTACTAACATAAATAGAATATTGCTGCTTATGTGGATGACTAATTTTTCATTGTTCTCCCAAGCATATCTCTCCTCAAGAAAATAGTTATATCTTTTTAATGCAATTAATTTCTTTGCACTCACATCCAGATAATTGTACTTGAAAAACAGAACACAAGAATGGCAATGTAACTTGTAATAAGCTTTCAAGGAGATGAAGCATCTGAATTAAACTTAATACTATAGTATGTTTGAAACATTAAATGAATACATGTAGGGAGATTTTGAAAGTTGAATATCAAATCTTGCTTTTGCAATTGATGAGTTTTATTGTTGCATGGGTTTGATTGTGCCTTAAGTTATCTGAACATGTTTGGTTTTTTTTTCTTTGTTATATTATTACTGCTACTAATTTGGGCGCAGTTTGTACCTGTGAAACATTATGCAGGAATGAAGGCATGGTACTCTGCCAGGCAGAGCCTTCATAATTAAAAACTGCTACTTCAGTTTTCTGCAACTGTGGCAAAAGAAGGAAAGTAAGAGACAAAAAAGTGGTGCTTTTAATTAAAACTTATGGTACAAAAAGATAAAAACATTATGGAAACATCTCTTCAAGGCAAATACTGAACTACCAGACTGTTGACCCTCAGGTTCAACAACTGAGCAATATTAGGTTCAACAACATGTAGAGTGATATAATGTTATAGGGGCCTGACCCTATTGAAACCAATAGGAAGAATTTCAAAGAATTTTGAGAGCTTTGGATATGATCCAAAAAGTAAACTGATACTCCTGGGGGAGACATTTTGCATACCACTTTTGGATTGTCATTTGCGCTGTTATTGAATATGTCATTCACCTTAATATGAATGCATAGAAAGGGTAGGGATTTTTTAGTAACCAGAAATTATATTTCATTCTAGTAATTATTACAGAAATACTGTCCCTTTCATAAGAATATGGGTGCTTCTTCCCTATAAATATTTAATAACATCTTATCTTGCAACACATGGTAGATGAAATGGCTTTTGTCAAGTACATCCAGAAAGTAACTACAGCTTTTCTTTTTTTCTCAGATTTATTTGCATTTAAAATGACTTTTTAATTGTTTGTTGTTTTAGGCTTAAAGTCTACAAATAGAATAGAGTATAATCTGAGATTCTGGTCTTTCATCTGTAATGACAGAGGACTGTTCTGTTACTGAATTTGTATTCTTGTTTCATAAAGGCTGTAATGTTACACTTGGGTCAGTAAAGGAAGAGCTTTGCTGACCAAAGGTCTCAGATTTGTTTGCTTCAAAAGAAGAATGTTTTTGAAAACATTTTTATGTTCTCATTATGCTCACTATAAATCAACAGACTGCAATTTTTTAAGTTTAAAAGCTGACAAGTTGGGACTTTGAAGCTGTCACCAAACTATTTCTCCACTGAACTCTTACTCATGATGGTTCAGTGTTACTCTCTGAACAGGAGTAGTCAAGCTTTCTGTGCTGATGAAAATGCCATTAGTTCATGAAAACTGAAGTACTGCCCTGCTCTGCTTCCCTGGAAGGAAACCAGACTGAATCTCTCCAGAGCTTCAGGAGACATGTCTTGAATCCTTCCTGCAAGATCACTCAAGTGTGTCCCACAAGGTGAAAGAAGTGAAATTCCTTTCTATACCGCAGAGAGGATGCAGAGAAATCAAGACCCAACAGCAAATACTAGTTCCTCTGATGTCTCTGGATACTAATAAGCATGGGAACTTGTTCTGGAGGACTTACAGAGAAATTGAGCAATTGGGGTGTTGGTGTCCATATTTCTTCTGTGTCATACCAGGGCATATTCAGTAACTTTGGTTTCAGAGCTGTGTCATAAAGCATGAGGGATTTGTATTCAGAGTGTATGTTTCCTTCATTAAACACTGTCCCTCGAGGACAGCAAAGCTGGCAATCTTGTCTTGTGACTGACACTCTGTCAGTGGTTTCATTAGCTGGACAGAAAATCTCAGAAAATCTAGATTTTCTAGATTAAGGATTTAGGCTCTCTGACATCAGTTTTGCTTCTAGGTTTAGGTGAGCTTTGAAAACAGATATTACGAAAGGAAATCCATCACTTTCTGAACTACTAGGAGAGATCAATATCCCTGGTTAGTCTTAGAAGGAGTCATTTGGCATAGAAAGACATAAATAAGTGATAATTGTTTCCATGGAAAAAAATAAAATATCCTTGCACTTTCATTTCACTTACAATTGAGATTAGCAACTATTATCATCCATAGCTTTAATTTGCGTCCTCTATATATCGAGTCTGTTTCACACATTACAAACCCAAAATAGTTGCAGAATACTAAATCTTTAACTTTCTTGTGTTCTTTTCTAATTTAGCTTTTTTAATGATAAGAGATAGCTTTTCAAGCTTAAACAAAATGTTTTCATATTAGGCTTGTGTTTTGTATGTCTTGGAATATAGCTATGGATAATAAAATGATTACTGAAATATGAAAACCAAATTTGTGCGGGTTTTTAAACATATTTGAGTATACAAAGACTAAAATGCAATGGAGACTTTCTAGCAGCCTTACACTACCTAAAGGGGGCCTACAATAAGTTTGGGTCTGATCTTTGGTTTTAGCTATAAAAGACAAAACTTTTTAAAAAGCCAAAAAATCTACATCTGTTAAATGTATGATTGGCATATTTTCATAGATTTACAAATAACTGCATATTCAAGGACCTGTTTCCTTGCCTGTTAATAGCTAAAATGTATCAATAGAAACACTAAAAATTTCACTGGTGGCTTATCTAAGTTATCCTGAATTTTCTTCTTCCTGCTATCTGTGTATATATACATACATATATATATATACTTGATATATATATACTTGTCACAGCATGTGGATTGTTAAAGATATTCACATGTGGTATTACATGAATTTATGTTCTGATGCTTGTTTTGTCGTTCAAATATATTAAATATCAGAAAAATGATTACAGACAAATAGGTGAGAGATTTGAAAACACGTGTTCCTGTGCAACTTCCTAATCAATAAAAATTGGCATGACCTTGAAAGAAAAACTTGACTGAAATCAATCTCAGCTGATGAATAAAAAAGAAGGCTTTCAGGAAGCTGTGGAAATATTTAACATGGAGGATAGTCCCAGAAATTATTTCAAACTTAAGTGCATGAAATGGCATTCTGAGCAGAGAAATATTTTTTCCTGGCTGGTGCTGCACTGGTGTCAGTCATGAGGCTGATGAAGCCACCTCTGTCCTTATGATTAACCAGCAGAGAACACACACTTGACACATGTGAGATTTGTATCTGCTCAGGGGAGGATGGGTAATGTGAGCCTGATGTTCTCACTCTGACTGTGGCTGGCTATTGGCAAGCACTGATCCTTACAGGATCTCAGGCTGACATGCTCCAATACTGTTAATCTGATTCATCTGTGTTTGCCTTTCATATACACTCAAATGTATCTTGAGGAGGAAGGGCATGTTTTTTAGAAAAGCAGCATATACTAGCCTGAGGGATGATCTATTTTGATAGAGATGCCTTTATTTGCCATACCAAAAAAAGAAGATTATTTACTGTATCAGGCCAAAAATACTTTGCATTTCCAGCCTTTCCTAGTAAAATATTATGTTTAATGCTCTCACTACTTTTGAAGGCATGGTCAATAAAGCTGCTTCTTGACAAGTTCTTGACTCTTAAAGCTGTTATTTTTTTGGCCAGGATCTGTAAAATAAGATAATAAATGTGTTAATAACAAAGTCCTGATATATAATTCTTGAAATAAATGCGTATATTTCAAATTGTTTGAAGTGAATCAATCAGCAGTAATTTTGTAGAGTGATTTGGGCACTTAAACACCAAATTCCATTGGTTTATCATTGAAATTGAGGTACAGGAACCTGTCTCTTCTGGTTTGTAAGTCACTCAACTCCTGCTAGGCATACAGTAGTGCAGAATCTGTGGTGTCTGTCGGAGTTGATCACAAAAAGCCGGGGTAAGGGAGATGAGGAGGTCCTTAAGCAAGTGATCTTCAAAAACAGTTAATGGAAAATTGTTGGGATAGTCACAGGGACAGAAGCTGCCAAAAGTCCCAAGCTTGTGAGTTGGGTCTGCTTAGCTTTCCCAATCCCCCAGCCTCCTCCTGCTCTCTGCCAGCTGGAGCTGATCCCACAGGGGATGCCCTTTGCTCTTTCACAGATGTGCTTTTCCTCCCCCCAGATCCCCTCTCTTAGACCACAGACCACCTGATGAGAGGAACTTATAGAAACTTATAGAACTTATTACTGGGTAAATGATGTTACAATTAATTCTAACATAGTTTACAGAGATATAAATCATTAGAGTGTCAGACCTAGAAATTAATTTCATCAAGAATATTAAAGAAGACAACATAAAAGGATCTGATCTAACAGTCAAGCCAAGATCTTAGATCACTCAGTGTAAGAATATCATCTGCTTTGAAAAGAAATATCAAAAACTGTTCTTTCTTTCCAACCTGAATTCCATACCATCATTGCTTTGGAACAGGCTGCTCAGGGAAGTGGTTGAGTCAACATCCCTAGAGGTATTTAACAGACATGCAAATGTGGCACTTGAGGGTGGTATTTAGTGGTGGACTTGGCAGTGTTAGGTTAATGGGTGGACTTTGGGAACTTAAGGGTCTTTTCCAATCCAAATGATTCTGTGATTTCTTGCTTTATCTTCCAGGACTACTGATTATTTTTTTATATTTCACTCACTATAGGAATACCATTCTGTAGTACAGGACACAAAGACAATGAGACAATGAAGGAAAGGTACAATTTCCAGCACTAGGAGTGAGAATAGATTGTCACCATAAAAGACCAAAGGATCATAGAAGTTGTGACCATGACAAAAAGCAATATCATTAAGTACATTGAGTTCTCTAGATTACTTAGCAACACGGGCACAAAAGTAGGTTTCTCATGACCAAATGTGGTGGATTTTAATTCATTATAAGGAAAGAGTATTCATTGCAGGGCCAGTTGAATAAGTCTGTGCATAAACAAAATTAATTACACAATATCTTCTCTGATCCCCGACTTTTCATAGTGCAACTGAACTTGTCTTTCAGCTACTTGACATCTTTTTGTCTCATTATTTACTCCTGCTGGCAGAATAACAACAGAACTAAAATCAGTGCTGAAGCAGTCCAAGAACTAAAGCCATGTGATCTCAGCTCTGCCTAGAGCATGAGGAATGAAGCCTTGCTCAAAGCCAGTGTCCTGGTGAGTGACAGTATAAAGCTGTGGCATGAAGTCAGTTCACTGGACTGCATCATAATTTACTTTGTCCTTTCACCAGGATCACTGCTGGCCACCCTAGAGCATAGTGTATGCTGTATTCATCAAAAGGAAACTTGTTCAGCCTCCCTTTCCAGAAATCTGCCCACCTAAAGCAATCATGATTTATTTGTCCTCACAAACCCTTCTACTGAGTTAGCTTCAGCATGAGGTTCAGAAGCCCTATTTTGTTTTAGTGCCTAGGTCTGATGCAGTTTAAGATAACCCTGCAGACCACAGTGCAGCTCCTGTTAAGTTAAAAATTCACCCTGTGCATCTGAAGAGCCTCTGCCAAGATGCCTGCATGCAAGAGCCAAAGGGAATGGACTGGTTGCTGGCTGCATTCATTCCTCAGGTACCATCCCTTCCCATCTTGCAGAATACTTCTGAGCTGCATAAAGCAATGTAACAGGGCCAATTTTTCCTCACTAGATGCTAGAATTATAGACAGAAGAAAACACAGTTGTCTCCAACACAGACTGAGTCACAAGAGACCCCTGCAGCGTGTCAGTCATGTAAATAGAAACATGATCAGCATGTTATTGCTGTGAACTGGAAAGGCTGTGAGAGGAAATATTAAGCAATCAATTTTGTTTCCTTAGAAATGTTAGTCTTCAGGACAGTAACAGAGATAAGTCCATTTCTCTGTCTAAAGCTATTAACCCTGATCTCAGTCACTTGATGATTGAGTGGTCACAACCATTTGGTGAAACACTAAATATGTAGAAATGTAATCATAAATAAATGAAAAATGAATAGAATTAAATATTGATACATTAAATCTATCGTAAAATTTAGGTATAATTGTCTCAGCTATGACTACTTTAGCTTTTCTAAAATGATCTATTACTGTAGAATTTAGAAAAAGATTGATAGAAAAATCAACTTAGTTTTAATTTTTAGACATTAATTCCATGTAACCAAGGGAAGTATGCACTCTAATCACCATAAATACTTTCAGCAAATATATCTGTCTTAAATTTTGAATAATTTCCCACAATTACTCTTTTCTCAGTATGACTGTAATATCAGGATTTTTTACACCCAGATTATTAAGCTTTGGGTGTTCATGAGTCATTTTTAAGGAACTCACTAAATATAGTGAAAACATGCATGCATCTTTTAGGAATACAATAGAATCTAGATATTTTAAGTATCTGTGCATTAGTAAAGCTGCTATAACCTATGTATCCCTGCTACAAGTAAAGCAAAAACTTGCATGGGATATAAGATGCAAGAATTCAAATGGTATGAATGAACTGCAAATAGGACAGAATAATTCCAGTTTTATCTGCAGCTTTTGTGGTAATAACAGTTGGGGATCCTAAAATTAAGTCCATTTCCCTGTGTTTAAATTCAGCTTCCTTTTCCCAGACTCATCTCAGACAGCTTTAGACACTTGACTAAGAAACATCATTTTTCTCCACCAATTTGGTAAAATGTGTCTATCCCATCAGTCTGTGACTTGCATGAGATTCCTAAATGGCCAAAAGCAGTATGACAACAATCCTATCACTTGCTTATTAATTGCAGATAGTTGAAAGAAGATGAAATATGTGTTTCTTTTCCCTGTCAGCCACTGTAGCTCATGAGAGATGGGGTCTGTTTCCTGCTTGCTCCTGATGTTATTGCATTGAATCACACTATCATTCTGACTTTCCAAGCTTTAAAAGATTAACTTATTTTATGAGTACTACTTAATGTAGCAAACATGGTGAATGTTTATCATTGAACTCTTTTTTTCAGAAGTCCTGTCTGCATCATTCCAGATATGTTTTATAAGGATCTTCCCACTAGAGTTCAACTACAATTAAGGTCTTGCTTGACTGATGCCTTTTCCTTTGCAGAAGAAAATGCTTTTATATTTTGCAAAAAGAAAGCAATACCCTTTTTTTACAGTCAAACATTTACATGTGAGTAAAAGTATATGAATTTCAATACACTCTTTTACATTTATTTGAAAATTTTGTCGTTTTAGTGACATACTTTCCTTGAGTTTATTTCCAGGCGTTTTGACTTTTGACTTTAATAACTTATTTTTTTACAGCATGCTGAGTTCATATGATCATGTGATCAGCCTCAGAGCCTCATGTGATCAAGCCTCAGCTTTTTGGATATGTTTCACTGGTGGCTTCAACAAAGAAAAAAAATTATGACTGTCATTTTTCTATCATTTTGAAATTATTTTCTATATTTACTATAATTACTATATTGCTATAGTAGGCTGAGGTATATTGTGTTATGAAAAACTGAAACTATAGTCCAGTCCTGTAATCCTCATGATTTGTAAACCTGAACAGTGATATAGTAGAAGTATAGAATGAACCAAATAAGAGGAATCACCTGGAAATTATCTCAATGAACCTACTACCCCAGATGACAGAGTCACAGAAGGTGTGGTTGGAAGGGACTACAGTGAGTCCTGTGGTCCAGCCTTGCTGCTCAGTTAGGGTCATCCCAGAGCACATTACACGTGATTGTGTCCAGAAAGTTCTTGAATGTCTCCAGTGAGGGAGACTCCACAAACTCTCTGGACAATCTGTTCCAGTGCACAGTCACTGCACTCTAAAAAAGTTCTTCCTTATGTTTGGGTGGAAGTTCCTGTGCATCAGTTCCTGCCCATTGCCTCTTCTCCCATCACTTGGCACCACAAGAAGAGCCTGGATCCACCCTCTTGACATCTTCCCTTCAAGTACTGATAGACAGTGATGAGGACCATGGCCCATACTAAGGTCAGATCCAATTTCAAAGTTGATCAGTTGAGCTCATGTTGAAAGGCATTGCTCTCCTCAATCCTCAATCCTCAATCCAACGTTCCTCCACGTCTCTGCGTTCTATATGCAGACATGGTTTTTACTGTGACTGTGGAAACTCCTAACTGAGCAACTGACAAAATATGACAAGAATGACCCTGGCAGCATTCTAGCTTTTCTATCTATATGCTTGATTCGTGATTCTTCCATCTTAGGTATCTTCAAGGTTTGATTAATTCCATTTGAAAAAAAGTCGAGTCTAAATTATGTGGTACTTTTTTCTCCATATTTAAAAAAATCATATTGGCAAAGGAAAAAATTTTAGCTCAGAGACAGACAGATTGACACCAAATGATATCCATGTCTGTTTTCTGTGGGCTTTATGCTCACAGGTAGATAAAAGCAAGCTGGACTCTGGGAACTGAGTTTACAGCAGGAAGGAGATGCAGCTTCTTCTGCCTGTGTATGGCTGTGTTTAGACTAAAAAGACCTCACTGAGATAAAACATGAGTTTTTCACCAGTGCAAACACAAGAAAAATCAGCCTCTTGGTAATTGTTTTCCATGCTGGAATACATTATTTATTTCACATTCATCCTCTTTTCTGTAAAAAAGTGGCTTTAGTGATCGCCAAAAGGCTTAGGACAGATTAGATACAGACTTGTGACACAAAACATTTATTTTCAACAGGAGATTCAAAATGTTCTATTCAGCAGACATTAAAATAACTCAAAATGTTGTCTCTGTCTTTGATGTATGAAGCCTGAAGAAATGTGGCTGCCAGCTTTATCTGATTACTGAATCTTTATGGTCTGATACATTCTAGGATGCAGAGTTCAAGAGATGTTTGCATTAGAGTGTATAGGTAACCTAGGAATTGTCAGACTTAAGCAGACCAGTTACCAATTATTCTCTCTCCAAGTATTAGCTCCTTAAGGGAAAGGCTCCAGAGGTCACTGGTAGGGGAAGACTTGCACACTGTATGTAACTCTGCAGTCTTGTTGTATATAACAAAGTCAGTTATCCATTTAAGAGTTAGACTCTATATGAAAAAAGTTATTTTTAAATTTTGCTAAGTTTTTTAATTGCAAAAATTCCCATAACATGTTTTTTTAATATCTATAGGACTAATCAGAGAGGAAAAGAATTTTCTTTTTCTAAATGTAGAAGACTGCCTATTCATTTATCATAGATTTCATTCTTATCCTTCTTAAACTAATGAGGAGCAGCTGCAGTTTAGGGATACAGAGCCTAATGGAAAACTTTGATGACATAGATGCAGCTCTTCATGAATTTAATAGGCTTTAAATTAATTTGATTTCTTCTTTACTTTCTTATTCAAGTCCAGCTAATCAAAGTGGCTAAAAGAAAGGAAGTTTGGACTTGAATATTAAAAATCATCTCTATTTCTTCTTTTTTCCTACTATATTTCCCTTTCTCTTCAACATATATATCATTTTATACAGTATTTCCCAGGATTCAGAGGGAAAGATTAGAGATTTGATGTGATAAATTTGCTATAGAGATGTTCAGATTCAAATGACTTGCTCTTTTTATTCATTCATTTTTCTTACTCATTTTTCCAAAACCTTAAAATAACCTAAAACATTTACAAAAGCATTTGACCTGTCACAGACAAAAAACAACTTAGTTGAAAAGTTGGTTTTTCCTTTAAAAATTTCCCCCCCTTATCAGGCCTGTTTCCCCCTCCCCAAGTTTTTGAATATTTATCCTTTTTCATTATTTTCATTTCCCAATCTCACCTTTTACCTGAGATCACTTCTCCTTAATTCTTAATATTGTATTAAACAACCAAGTCCTTGTATTTTATATTCAAATATATATTAGTATTTGACTGTGTAATGAATAAGTTACAAATTGACCTTTATTTTGTGTTTCTGGATGACCAAAAAACCTCTTGATTTATTAAAACCTAATAAATTTTTTATTACAACTGTCATGTGAAACTGCCTTGCCTGATCTCAGCAGCCTCTTTCCCCACAGCTTCCATGCTCAATTTTAGGAGAGAGAGCCTTGAAAAAAAAGTTTTGCAATCCTCTTATAAAAGAAGTGGTTTTATACTTCTTGGCTACACTGGGAATCTAAAAATCTGAAAAAACAGTTCACCTTTTCCCATTCTAGGAGCATTCTGCACCTTAAAATTTTAATTTCCAATGTAAATGACACATTCTGTTTTGGTTCAGTGCTAGATAGCTGAGACCAGGTAGGTGAGGCACATCTAAAGAGAAGATATGATATAATTTTGTTACAAACTGGTAGAAGTCAGGCTTGTTTAGCAGCAAATATATTGCTTTTGTTCTCCCCACCCCCAACAAAATCATTAGAGGAAGAATTTGTGAGATTATAAAGAACAAGCTCACAAACATTGTGCACTTTGATTTGCACAGAAGTTTTTAAAAAGCCACATATTATTTGATAATTTTACAAAGTTTACTCCCTTGGTCTCCTTCAGAGAAGCGTCTTTAACTGCTTTGCATAGGTTTAGAAATTGGGTTTCTGCTGAATGGTCAAGCTCCTAGACAATATTACAGCTTAAAGAAGCAATGACAAAAGAGATTCTTTCTGGCATGCTTTGCCATAATATAAACCTTTTGAAGGTAAGGCAATTATTTTCTTTCACCATCAAAAGCTATTTCAACCATGGTAGTCCAATTGTGAGAATTTGCTGAGTTTTTGTTACTGATTGCCTTTCATCCTTCTGAACATTATTTTTAAAAAGACCCTTAAGTATTAAATTAAAATAAATCATTATTGTAAATTAGATCCCAAAAAAGAATGCACTCTGAAGTCCCATCGAAAGAATCTGGTTTTACCCCTGAATGTCAATACCTTTTCCCAATTGTGAAAATTGTGATACAGGCTGTTGAATCAGTGAGAGGTTTAACAAGTCTAGAAAAAAGACACTGATATCATTATAAAAACAGAACTACCTTTGGATTAAGGCAATGCTTTTGTTCAATTCCGACCTTGGAAATCCATTCAATAATTGCTTTGAAAACTGTTGCATTCATGAAGAGAAGAAATCTACTTTGGATAAGTAAGCTATTTTTTTTTTCCTTTTGATACTTTCTTCAGCTCAGAATATCCTTAATGTACAAGATCTGGTTTTAAGCAGGGAAGTAGAATTTGCACCAGATACACATTATGTATCCTGCACTTATGCAAATGGAAACTTTATTCCAGGAATAAACAAAACTCAATCAAATGTCTACTAAAATGCCTGGAAACTGGAATATTCCCACTACAGTTCTGTGCTCATTAGCTCCAGCAAACATGTGAACTGATGCTTCTTGGGCAGTACCAAGCATGCATACCATAACTAGGAGTTTAAAAATGTTCCCCAAGCAATAATAACTGAGTACATGAAACTCAAGCTAAAACTTCTTAGCAATGGCCAAAGGATTGCAGGGCACCTTGTATTTCTCGTCTCTCCCACCTAACCTCAAGGTCCTATTTCACTGTGTTTGCTTTGAGAGAACTCTTAACAACTGTTTTGCAGAGTATTTTCCTCATGGGTTAACTATTATGTTACTCCTCCCCAGTGTTACTTCTCAGGAAGAGTTGAACTGAATAGGTCCAGACCTCTTTCAAAGATTTTAATTTTAATTGGCTATCCTGGTGCCTCAAAAAGTGACTGAAAGAAGGAACTTACGACAAGAGGTCTTACTGAACTCTAATAACAGATAACACTGAAAATCCAGCCTAAAGTGGCATGTAAACTAAGATATCTAACTCAAATATATTTTAAATGAGGTCCATTTGCAATTTTTGCTTCCTTCCTTTATTTCATTCATTTTGGTTTTGTTTTGGTTTGGTTGGTTTTTTATTTAATAAATTATTTAAATCTAAATCACATCTACTTAAAGAATTTCTGCTTTTAAGATATGGGGAGATGAATATGATTTTGGCCAAAATCTAGGAACAGTTTATATGTAACCTTAGTTGTTGAGCATCTGGGATTGATCGCACTCAACCTGTGTTAAAAAGAACACATTTGATGAATCCCAGATGTTTTAATATGGCACTCCGTCCCAAACTAACTGGATCAGGATGGGGAAGAAATAAAAGATAAAAGTTTTAAAATTAAAGACCTAAGCGGTCTTAAATGTAGGCAACTTGGAGGTGATGGAGATGGTGTCATTGTATCCAAGTAGACACAATTTCAAGCAAATAAGTCTCTATATTTTCTTTATTTGGTTGTTTTTGAGGGCTGAAATCTCATATGGACATAGAACTAGAGGAAAATGCTTAATCTTGACAGTGAAGATGGTGTTTGGATTCCCTTCTTCTTGCTGGTACCTGTGCTTCAGCCTTGTTTCATTCTACAGATTGGCGTGTTAATGATTTTATATCAAACTTTAAAGACAAAGTAATTCACATGGTAACTTCAAGGATAAGAAAAGCAAAGCAGAAGTGGTAGTCAGATAAAAGGCTGGTAAGTTTTTACCAATGTCTCTGTAGCTTAATAAGAGATAGATAGTTAATTGATTAAAAAACAAACAGGAAGTTTGATAACATTTTCCTACAGCTGACACACATAAACATAGCACCATCTTTGTCTCATTTTTCTCTTTTGGGCTATTTTCTTATGCTTGGTTTTGGCTAAGTCAGGCATAAAGTATATTGTTCTTCATAAAATAATCTGGCATTTAATATTTTCTTCTTTCCTCCCAAACTCCCAACTTTAAATTGTGAGAAAAATGTTTATAGAATAAGAAGTTTGCTGTTACTGCAGCTTGGAAAGTTGTCCATGGTTTTTGCTAGTACAAGGAACGTGGAGAGGGAAAGGATCTTTTGCTTCATTTTGGTAACAGATCAGCAAAAGTATAATTCTCACCTTCCCAGATTGCTGTGCAGACATAAACAGCCAATACTTACCTTTGAGGCCTGTGACTAGGCCAAGAAGAATCAAAAAGGAAAAAAGGTAAAAGTATTTTCTAAATGTTATAATTTAAGCCAAATGGAAAAGGAGCATGAGATCTTCTAAAATAAAGGGACATTTCCCATTGTCAGTGTTTGAAAGAATAATTTTAGCTGGAATGTTAGGTAAAATTTATCCAGTGTGCTCTTCTAAGCAGAGGCAGGACAGTTTTTCTGTTCCTTTTCACTAGTGGTAATGTGGCTTGAGGTGCAATGTGGGAATCTGTCAAATCTTTTATCAGAGTGACTTTGGGGTGGGTGGCCCTATCACACCCCTCTAAGCACGACAGGGTGGGAGAGAGTAAGATGGGAAAATCTTCTGGGTCAATATTATGCCATTTTAACAAAGCAAAAGTACAGGTCACACACACAGAAGCAGAAGGAAACAAAAGATTTTATTCTCTGCTTCCCACCAGCAACCCTTTCCTGGGAAGCTTCAGTATACATAGATAGAGGTTGCTCAGGAAGATAAGTAGTAAATAGGGAATATTCCACTTCCTTCTCCTTTTTCCTAGCTTCTGATGCTGGGAATACTCTATAGATTCTGCCCACCCCCAGCCTGCTGGTGAGGTGGGAATGTTAGAAATGGGGCCTTGGTGCTGTGTCAGCACTGCTCAGCCCCACCAACACACCTTCCTCATTCCCAATGCAAAGCACAGAACTGTGAGCTGCTGTGGAGAAAATGAGCTGCATCTCAGCCCCAGCACAAACATATAGCTGATTTTGTTTGCCCTACTCATGTGGAAATTGTCCTCTATTGTTCCAGGAAATCCCAGGCATTAACCTCTTGATCATCCATATCACTTTTATTTTATTTATTTTCTTTTGTGCTTAGTTGAACCTCTTTTGTTAGTTTTATTTATAGCCAGAAGTAATGCATATATTGTCCTCTAAGTGTGTGCATGTGTGCACACATTTGCTACCCCGTGGAGTATGGAAGAGAGATTGTTACCAACATGAGTAAGTTTCACTGGAAAAGTATGTGCTGCATTATGGAGAAATAAAGTGTTTCATTTTCATGAATGGGAATATACTGCAAGCCTGTACCTACAGAAATGAAAGCAAGTGCCTTTACAGGGCACTGATTTTTATTTTGAGACAAAGTAATTAATTTTGGAACTTGTGACTTAAAAAAATTACATTTTAATGTCTAAAGTATTGAGTTCTATTTTTTCCACTAAAAATACCAAAGTATATCTAGTTAAGACAACTCCTAAAGTAAATGTTATGAATTCATGATGAATAAAATTATTAAATCATTGAATTATTTAAACTGGATTGAAAAACATGGAAAGAACACATTTCAAACTACGTTAAAGACTTGATCAACATTCCATAAAATTTAAAACTAATATATTAAAAGCACATAAATCAACAGTGACAACGCAAATCCAACATGAAGACAGACTTTATGTGATATAATATTACAAATACCTTTACTTTAGAAGAACCATTAATGATTTAATCAGAATTGATAAAAAGGAAAATAAGTCAGAGATAAGGCTCTTACTTTGAACTACTCTTGACCTTTTTTTAGGAGTCTTGTCAGAATAAATGATCTTTTACTGTTTAGTATGGGATGTCTCAGGTGCAATGAAGCACGGTCTCATAACTTGTTGTTTGGAAAAAAAACCTTGTTTCTTGGGAAAAATAGCTGCACTTGAATTCCTGTAAGTATGTCTGTGATGGGCTGGACTGAAGACTCTTCTAGTCCAAGATCCTGTCTCTGGCACTGCCAGTAGCAGTTGTTTCAGAAAAAAGGAATAAAAATTGAATGAGTATAACATGATTGTCCCCATGGCAAATCCTTCCAGACGCTGGCAATCTGTGATTTAGGGAAACCCTGAGCCAAAGGTTGCAATCTTTCATTCACATTTCACAACACTCCATGAACCTACTTATGATTTTACTTAATAGCTTTTTGCACCATTTATACTTCTGGCATTCTGCACACCTCGTGGCAATGAGCTCCAGAGATTAAGTAGAAAGCTGTGAACAGCTGTATCTTCAGTTTGTTTCAATCTTAAACTTGATTATGTTTCTTTATTCTTCTGATATGAGGCCTACTCACCACCTTCCCAATACTTCTGCTTCTACTTTATCTCTAGTTATAAATCTTCTTCGTTGTCTTTTTCTTTGCCGAGTTTTTTGAGGTTTTAACTGAACTCTCCTTCAAAAAAGGTCATTCTGAATCTGTCTCTTGAAAATGTCTTAATCCACCTACCTTTCAGCACTGAATTGTTGAAGTTAGGGTCTTGTTTACTTATGATTCCTGAAGTGACTGGTGCACACGTGTACCAAGACAAAGCATAACTTTTTATCTGCCAAGATTAAAAGAGAGCTGCAAAAACAGGCATGGCATTTAACTTTAAAAGGGTCTGTTGGTGTTAGAAGCCAACTATAGTCTCCAAACCACTGAAGAAAAGTTGATCTAAGGGCAAATTTTGGCCCTAAAATTGCATTACATGAAGTAGGAACTATTGGGAGCAATTAGCAAATTACCATCTGCCAATAAATACATAGATATTTTCTGTTGGAAGAATAGGGAGTGAGTGATATATTAGGTACCATTTTGTAATGACAACCACTGTACCAAAGTGAAAGTTTTAAAACACTCAAGGGTCTTTCAGAAACTAAATCTTATTCCCTTTGTGTCATCAGACCAAATATATGACATACAGAGGAAAAACTAGGACATATCAAAAATTTTTGTCGTGCAAATGCACTCAGACCGCAGTCACAGGACAAGGTTGTATAAAATGAAGAAAACAAGGTGGCATAATACACAACTTCAGTTTTAAGGACTTATATTTATGGAGAGTTTGTAATTAAAATTATAATGCAGTTAAGAATTGGAATTTTTCACCTTAGAGAAGTTACAGTTGAAGTTCCATGCATAAAGAATAAGAATGTATTTAAACAGGAATCCCAGCAGGCGTTTTAGAGTTGTGTGCTACCACTGAAGAACTCCATAGCTTTATTAATGAGCATCAGTAGCATTCAGCCTGACAGTCTAGATCTGTCATGAGAGGAGAGAAGACAAGTGCTTTTCTGACTTGGTTGGCTTCACCAAGGCCTTGCCTTCACCAAGTCCTAGATAAAACATAGGCTGCCATGCCTGTGAAAAAGAAAATTGCTGATGAAAAAGAAATTTTAAAATGTCCAGAGATAAATGTTTTTTATAAAATTTAAGAATTTCCCATTATTCCTCAACTTTTGTCATATTTTTTTCATATAACTGCTATATTACTTGTGTGTCTCACATTACATTGGCATATTATTCTTATATATACACCTATAAACACTCAGTATTTCATATTACTTATTAGTAAGTATTGATGTTTAATTTTAAAGTGACTTTTTCTACTAACAAGTTCCATCCTTTTAATTTTTAATTATTCTCTTGCACTTCAGCCATCCACCTGTGAAATGTAGCTCTTCTTAGAGAATACATAGAAACAGTGCTCAATCACCCTGTAATCTTCTCCTTGAAAAACAGACTATTTACCAATCCTTCATTATAAAGTATAATTTTCAAGCAACTAGTTACCCTCTGAATGTTTTTGGAACCTCATTTAAAATTTCACTATTTTTCTTAAATTACCTAAATTACATATACTAAATCTGGATCTCTTTGAGAACTGCAAAGGCAAAAAAATACTAATTTGTATATCATGTACCTACTCCTTCTTAATATTTAACTTTATATAAAAGACAAAGATTGTATTAACATCTTCAGTCAAGGAAAATCTTCAAAAATTTACAGTGAACTGACTGTGCTTATCAAGGTCACTACAGCCTTTGCTGTTTAAACAAGTCATCAATATTATTGTAACTATGACCTAATTTTCTACTTCCAGCGAGAGCAAGTGTCTCATTTTGCCATAATTGTTTGCAATCCATTGGTTGTCTCTCATCTGTAGGGTGATCCACATTACTTCAGTCAACTGCTTTGTCTCTCACCTAAACATGGAATTATATGTAACTAAAATCCATGGTGATTTTATGTTTTTTTTATTTATGATAAATTTTTTAAGCCCGGGACCAAGAAATCTTTATAAAAAATACATTTTAACACAACTTTCTCCTCCATGCAAGTAATAAACTTCAATTTACATTCACATACACTTAGGGTTTAATCCATTCAAAATGTATAATTTGTAACACTCTGATTTCTGAAATGAAACCACAATGGTATAATAATTCAAGTATTTAATAGCACATTCAATATACTATGTCATTAATATTCTGTCTATGGACCAAAGGGATTATGCAATGTTAATATGACTAGTGCTACAAGATCATGCTGACTATTGTTAATTTTACTGACTTCCCCTTGATTTTTTATTAATTGATTACCGTACCATCATTTATCAAAGTTATGATGACAGGTCTATGAATTATTCAGATTTTTTCATATCTCAATTTTGGCTTGACATTAGCTTAGTTTGGATTTTTTTCAGTACTCCCTGGTTTACTAAAAATAAATGAGACAGCTCCCAAGCCATGGTTTTTAAATCTCTTGGACACAGTTTATCTGGACCAGCAATTTAAAAATATCTAGAATTTAGTAATTACCTTATGATATCTGATTAAGATTCCACTGGAAAGCACATGTGTAACATTATGTAATGTAATCCTATTTTCTTATCCTAAAGATAGATAATAATTGAAATAACACTCTCAAATTTTCTACATTATTCAATCCAGTATTAGAATTGTAATTTTGCTTGCTTCTAGCACCAAATGAAAATTATCAGAGCTCTACTTTAATTTGCCAGACTAATAATTCTCTTTTTATTTTTTTTTTCATTTAATATCAAAGGTATGCTTAATTTTTCAATTCAGGTATTACAAAGATATTCAGGTTTCATTAGGAATCATTGATTCCAATTCCCATCTTGTCATTTATATCCATTGCTGTAAAATCCATTGCATCCATTGCTATCCAATTTCTTCTCTAGACCAGATTTTTATGCTTATGATTTGGCTTTTTTGATCAGCACAGTATTTTTTCCAGACTGGTTTCTGAGGGATTCAGTTAAGTTTTCTTCAGCATTTTCAGATACGAATCATAATTTTCTGTTTAAATTTCTTTTAGATTACTTGACTCATATTAATTTCACCTTTGAGAAATTAGTCTCTTATGACATTATATATTTACTTATATGAAGCAATTTGTTTTAATTCATTCACAATATTTTAAATCTATTTTTATAACAATTTTTGACATTGTGATTAATGGTTTAATATGTAACAAGATGGGATATAGTAGAATTTCACTTATTTGCTGTAATTAATTTATTGAATAAAATTCATCTATAATTTCCAAAAATTGTGACATTTAAATATAGTCAACAAGACAGTACAAGCAGCTGCTCATATTGAATTCCACCATGATAATGTTATTTTACCTTCCCTCTGTAGTTCTGTCTTCAGGTGTCACTTGCTGACTGATTAACACTAGCTGTTAACTAAGTGACTATATTCTGTGCATGTATTCAACAAAACAAGAGTAGGCAATGTGTTTTTCCTTCTCCTTAACAGATTAGAGGTCTTAATTTTAAATATTAGAGTCATGCAAATCTCATGACAAGATCTGATTAACGCTACAATACCATCAGTTTGTTTTTCCTGAAAATGGAGCTTCTGTTTCTGCTGGGCTGTAAATGTATTCAGATCACATAATTTCCAACTCAGCTCAAAACATTCATGCATACAAGTCTCAGGATTCCTATCACCTGTTCTCATGTACCTAAAATTATTCAATAACATCTTTTGGGGCTATAACACAGAGTTCTTTAAACTAGGAAGTCCTTTGCACTAGGAACCATGTCTAAGTCCTGCTGGAACATTCTTAATTTAAATCTAAACTGCCACAGGAAAACAGTCCAACAGGTATGCTTAAGCTCCCAGCTCCCTTGGATAGAACTGAGTCTAATGCAAAGCTCACCCTGTTTCATTCCAAAACGTGCACAGAGAAACACAAAGAGAAATTATAGCCTGGAAGCAATGGCCTACTCTTGAAAGCATATCCTCAGAAAATTGGAAAACAGGTTTTTAGGTTCCACCTTAGATGGCTTGAATTTACTTCGCTGAGCAACAAGGTGCAACAGCCAGGCTAGAATTTTCCAATTTTAATTTTGCAGCTGTCATAGTGCCACCAGAAATATGATAATTGAGAAACCAAATAAAGACTTAAACTATATCTTGACTCTGTGTTGAGCAAGAATAAATGCTAATTTTATTCCCTTGAACATTGGAGTAAGTGAGATCATCCTTCGTGTCTCATCTTACCAAAAAAGGATCAGGGAAATCATCATCATGCGATGCAAGTGGGGTAATGCTGTTATAGTTGAGTAACATCATACCTCTCTGTGGCTTGTCACTAGTTCCAGAAATACACAATGAACTGTGTATTTTAAAATTAAACCTTTTTTTTCTCCTGTAGCTATTCCCATTGCTACTTTACCCAAGGTTTAACTTTGAGGCCTCTGTCTCATGGCCTGTCCCAAAGTGAACTTGGGCAGAAGCCCTGGGCACAGGGGCCTGCTGGGGGCACAGCTGCTGCTACCTGCTGCTGCCCACTTGGCCACAGCTCACAGACCTGGGCTAGAGAGACTTTAGACAGTGGGCTCTGAGACAAAGAGGTCAAACTGTTGTCCCTTGAATGAGTTCATTTAAAAATCCTAGGAGCAGGCAAAGGTATGTGGATGGCAGAAAAAGAACACCCCAGACTTCCCACCATGTAAGGCAGCACGGCTGCCAAAGCATGACCACACACAGCAACACGGCCCTGTCAGACAAACACAAACCACAGAGGCATTCCTCCAGCCAGGGATTCCCACAACATCTCCCAATCTGTCTGAATTTGTCACAGGCATGCTCTTTCACCACAAACAGGATGGTGATACACATCTTACCCTGCTCCCTGTAAGACATAGAAGAATGACATAACGGGGTGTTAAAACCCTGACACAGCTGGGAAAGCATTCTTTCAGAGCAGGCAAGACAACATCACACATACTCCAAGAATCCAATCCAAAGCCTTGGAATAATTCAAGCATGTGTTATGTTTCCCTGGACCCTGAGTGCCTCCTAAACTCAAGCACTTTAAGAGATGACAGCACAAACACCTCTGGGGCAAACAAACACTCATGTAAAGACATACTTACAATTTCCCTTTCCCCAAATACACTTTTGGATGGAATCTGAGATAAGAATTTCTGAAGGAGAAGAATGTCAAAGAAAAGTTTCTATCTTTATTCAAATGAACATCGAAAGATTTTTTTGTTTGGAATCCCAAAGCTGAGCTTGTGACACCTAAAAAAAGCTGACCTTGGAAAGTAAACCATTGAACTACATGCAAAGATAGAAAAAAAAAATATAAATAAAGAAGATGAATATTGAAAATGTTAGCCTGGCCAGAGTATAGTCAGGCTTTGTATGCGTTAATAAAGAGAGAACACTATTTGTCGATAAAATGATAAGACTAAAATTTATCTGATAAGAAATCTTCAAGAATGAGAGAAACCCACATCACAGAGAGTATGTAAGATTCATTGCTGTGTTTCATAAACTTTGCAAGTGAAAGATAAGGAGTGAGACTGATTAGAACTATATGGCACTTTTATTTATAACTTTTAACACAATGTGTACTGTGTTAAAATATTTGTACCCATTAAATGTGGGCTCACAATTTACCATCTAAGCTGTCCTCACTGAATTCAGCTTAAGGAGAAATGCAAACACTGTCATATACATGGTAATTAGGTACAGATGTGACTATTTGACAAATAATCATAACGAATAATTGTCACTTCCTTGTTTATAAACCACTAATTTGAAACATGTGTGTGCTGACCTAACCTCACTAGTGCACCCTTTTCTGATGTGGGGAGAGAAGAGGGAGAGAGGTTCAAGCTGTTATCTTTTCTTCAAGAAAACTAACCTTTTGTTCTCTGGTTCTAACTTACTGCTTCACTGAGTTACTTTGCTCAGCAGCACGTTTCCCACTGGCTTCTGTTTTGCAACACTTGTCATGAAAAACCACTTTAGGAGAGAGGAGCAGGAGGACAGAGGCACAAGACATGGTATGTGGTTGATACCATTTCTTCCAGACATTGCAGTGAAAATGGTTTACATCATTAGGGGGCTGCCCACTCCCAGACATGAAGGATATACAAGTATCTTCTCAGTCAGAAGAACCATAGCTTAGATTAAGCAACATAATTGAGAGATATTTCTTGTGTGAGGGAATGAACAATTTCATAGAAAGAGAGACCCAAACTACCTTCTCACTTTTCACATAAGCAAAGTTTTCAGTTTGTTCATGGACCAGATATGAAGTTACTAATGGCATTTAATAACACCTCCTAGATTCATAACAGATACATGAAATTTAGTTGTTTACATACTAGAAAATGAGAATTTAAATTTTCCCATTTCCAGCAGTAAAATCAAAGGTAATTTCATTTCAATTAATGATGTAATACTAAGCATGAACAAGTAATGTTGTCAGTAATGATTAAAATAGTACATTTCTATGGTTGAACATGTCACAGAAGAGTATTTACTTTGAAGTATGTTGTTTATCTGTACTGAAAAATGTTAAACCCACTCTTCAAACAATTTAATTTAAGTTTGCAATCAAGTGCTGGTGTGGAGTCTTTAGAAAAAAAGAGCAAGACTCTTAGTGAATGTTTATGTAAAAAAGTACTGTTTACATTTCAGCTTCCCCTCAGGATCTTTAGCGTAATGTTTATAGAAAGCAGACAGCAAAGTTGTATGATTTTCTTATAATGAACAATACCATTTCAATTAGTAATTATAACTTTCTCCTAGATCACCATTGTAAAAAATGGAGATAACAGGGGTCTTGTACAATCACAGGTTTTTGACTTTTTTTGGAGATGGTTCCTATGGCACAATAGAAACCCAACTTTTGACGTCCCTGAAGATGCTGCCAAGATCGGCTCTTCACAGTGATATCAGCACTGCTCTCCAAGCAGAGACTCAGGCTATGGCAAGGATGCAGAATGGTGCACCCACACCCCTGCTCCTCAGAATACACTGTCTGGGAAGATATCAGAGCATACCACAGATTCCACCCTGTCCACAACCCCAGGTTGTTTTCAAAAGGAAACCAATGTACATCGGAAGACGACATGCACACAGATCTTCTCTTGGAGCTGAGTGAGAGTGAAACAGATCCTGGTAACAAAACAATCAGAACTGGGAAGTGAAATGTGAACCACATCCTCCTGCTCAGCAAGGATTAACATGTTCTTTGGATGTAATTGAGCTTTTGTGCATCTGAATCTGCTAGAGCTGTAGAGCATGCAGGTAATAAACCTTCCAACATAAATTAATATTTCTCAATTAATTAATATTGTTCTCAATTCTGATTTTGAAAAATATTTATTCAACTCATACCTTAAGGCAGACTTTAAGAGCAAAACCCATTCAAGATAAGAGAACTATACTTTTTGGAATAAAGTCCTTGGTCCTGCTTTTGAATTTATAAGTTGATCAAAATTTTTCATACTACACTCTGAATGTTAGTGTCCTGAGTCCTGCAGAGAGTGTGCACAGCTAGTCTATCCCAGAAATGGCAGACAGCAATATCCTTGAGCAACACATGAGCACGTGTAGGACCACAGCAGCTCAGAATGATCCACCTCAGGGGAGAGTGGGGCTCATACAGCAGTCTCTTCTCTCCAACACCATGCCACTGCATTGCCACTGTCTTCCTTCCAATCCTCTTTACAGCAACCTGTACCACACACTACCACCCCTCCCCTCCCAGCTGTTTTCTCTCCCTCATTTTCTCTGGTTCCATGACTCTGCACTCACTCTACAGAGCAGCCCCAGAAGTTCATTTCAGGAGAGGCAGTGGGAGCCCAGCTGGATGTGCCAGGCTGCAGCTTTAGCTGTGGGACTGGGACAAACTTGCCAATCTAACAGCTGAGGCTGGCCCAGTGGCTCTGACCATCCACCACAAATAAACAGCTGCTTTTGGCTCCCAGGACTGGGAGAAAACCCCAACAACCTCACCTGATACTACCAAACATCTCATCCCTCCTCTTCTCTACTTTTTACCAGAGAGTGCAAAAGACTAAAATCAACCCTCTGCTTCAGAGTGCTTTGTAGAAACCTTCAGCAGAAACTGTTTACTATTCTCTAATAATAATTAAGACTAATGCAGACTAAGAGGCCCTGACCAATATCTCAGACAAAAAAAAAGGCTCAGGAAACTCACAAATAAATCAACTTTTCACAATAAGGCTATTTCCAAAACTTGTTTTGTTTTGGTTTGTTGTGTTTTTTCCTCCATTACAGTCTAATCTAAACTTTTTATGTGTGTGAGTGTGAGTGTGTGTGCCAGTGTCTGTGTTTAGCATGAATATTCCAGTTTATTTATCATGGGAATTAGCCATGGGGATCCAGAGTCTCTATACTCAAATGTCTGATATACTTGTGGCTGCTTTACAGTGACTTGATCAGGTTAACACCTTTGTGATCCTTGGGTCCATTTACTCTGTCAAAATTTCGACCATATTTTGATTCCATACTGATTGTACATTTTTTAAAAATATGTCATTTAAAAGTAGATAATCTAAAGTAGATAATCCACTAATCATCTAAAGTAGATAATTTGGCCTCACTTTATTCTACAGAGATAAGCTCATTTTCTGAATAAAGTACATGATGTTTCTTCAGAGAAATTTCTTATGGAAAAAATATGCATACATTTAAAGGTAAATCTGTGTTTTTCTGGATTCATCCCTAAATAAATGCAAATAATTAGACTTGATATCAGGAGATCTATTTCAATATAATTTGATTGAATTAGGAAGAAAAAAGGCCAGAAAACAACACTGTACTCCAAAACAATTCAGAAGGAAAACTCTGTTGATGCAACATCTGTTCTCCTCAGCTCCCCTTAGTGTCTGATCTCAGAATACTGAGACATCTGTTATTTTTGTGTATGACTGGGGTCAGAGACAGAAATTGGCTTCTTCCATGTCCTGACACAACTGTGGAAAGAAAACTTCTGATACTGAGGTCAATTTCTCCTCACCCTGCAAAAGACAGAAACAAGTGGAAGGAATAACTGACAGATATAGTGAGAAATAGATATTAAAAATCAGTTTAAAATTTTAAAAAGGATACAGTTAGTTCTATTTTTCCACTGTTTTAAGAGAATGAAATATGAAAACTCTAGAGTGTCAACAAAAGAAGTGGATTCCCTTAGTTTATTTATGTATCTTTGACTATGGCACTGGGAATAACTTTTCTGTGGGTGTGTGGCAAAAGAGCACCAGGAAAACACAAAAGATGCAGTGAAAACCTGAAATTCAGGGAATTATCACAGCTTTTATGACTTCACTGAGTAAGCTGGCTTGCTAAGCTACATCAACATGATGTAAAGCTTTTCTCTATCCCTGATTGATATGTGCATAATCAATCTTAACCAAACACAACTCTCATACACTTGCTCTGGCTTTGAGAAAATTATTTGATGGGGTAGGTCTACAGAAAAAGTACAGCTTAGCACTTGACTCATAAATTTTCACTGACTAGTGGCCCTGCTCACCCAGACTTGCTCTCCTCAATCTCTCTAGGTGATCACTGGGGGTTTGATGAAATATAAGATGTTCCTTGTACCCTCAGTCTCACTGAAGCAGTCAGCAGTTCAAGTGGTCTCTTTCCCACCCCCTACAATTTGTCTGCAGGTTTGTGTCAGGAAAAAAAAGTAAAATACATCAGCACTGCAAAGACAAAAAAAAAAAAAAAAAAAAGGAGAGAAAATTAAAACCACAAAAAAAAAAAAAAAAAAAACCCAAAACCAAAAGCACAATCAATCATACTAAAGGCTCAGTGTATGTGGTTACCTTGTTGTAAGTCTTAGCACCTTACATTTCAACAGCTCTTCACAGCAAGTCCCCTGTGTGCAACTTGTTACTTGAAAGCTCAGATGCAATTTTTTTACATTCCTTTAGACTGGGGCTCATTCTACAAGTGAAAGAGCTAAATTACACATCCACTTACTGGCCAGAAGCAATATACTTGAAGAAATGTATGCACCTTAGATCATCCATGGAATGAAAAATGGCTTACTGCAGAACTGTGTTACAGATATATGGTCTGATACACACTTCTTTCAGTCAACTCTTTTTTTTTTTTTTGTAAATTCCTCTAAAAATGACTAGATATAAATTTTCAAACATGCCTTTCATTCATTAAGTAGTATAGAAGGAGAAAACTTACTGGTTAGCCATGAAAAACTGATTTTCAGAAATACTTCATTGTATCACATTTTAAATGTTTCTTGAGTGAATATTTCAGTTATTCCAGGACTTCATTATTTTTCCCTGTTGGTTAGAATGCAATCTCCATTTCTGTACTGCATTAATTACATCAAAATGCTTGCAGTGTGACTTTGGGAAAGTCATTCTGAGTAGTAGCAGATGAGTAGCAGTCAACTAAGATCCCTCCCTAAAAGTGTTCAAAATCCTACTGAAATAAAGAATATTAGAAATATAGAAAAATTAGGGTTAGAAAAAACCATCATTGAGTTAAATCTTTATACTCATGTTTACTTATCTTCTTTATCTCTAAGGATTTTTTTCCACCATTACACAGAAAAATGTCATTGATTCAACAATGGTTCTGTAAAAACAAAGTACTGAAAGGTGGATGGAAAACATTGAAAATTGCATTGAGCCTATCAGTAATTGTTATTTGTCATCAAAACATTTCAATTTAGGCAGAAATAGTGGGGAAAACAAACCAGGATACTATCTAATAGCTCTACAAAAACAATGATGTGTGTTTTGGTGAACAGCAACCTAATCACAAAATAATATCACATGGTCCCTTCCTGAAAAATGTGTAACACCAGGAAAGACTCTGGAGAGAAGTGGTAAATGATGTCTTGAAAAGGTCTTCTCTGAGGAAGGGATGAAAGAAACAGGATTGTGCAGCTTAAGGAAGGGGAGGACAGAGGAGAGTGGCACATAGTAGTGTTCCAGTAAGCAGATCATTGATACATGAGAAATAATTATTATTTCATTGGAGATGTTGCTATTAGCTATGCCCACAAAAAAGTGGAAAAGAAGATGAAGGAAAGAAGATTGAGGAAGTCACTCAAAAAACGAAATAATCAAATATCAGAGTAGCTTGCCTGGAGGCTTGGGAGAATCCACTGCTGGAGGCTTTAAGGCTGGTTATGGAAATGTCACAGGGGCACAGGCAGACCTGAAAGCCCATCTGCAGGCTGGATGCTGCTGACTTTCCATTACTTGCTGTGCTCTGATCTGTGTTAGAGCAGGAGGAGAGCAGAATCTAAGTGCTATGAAATTTCCTGGCTAAAAGTCACTCAGTGTCTGCTTTGACTCTTGATTATTTGTGCTGAGGGAAAAGTTGCTTTCTATTCTTTCAGGTTCTCTCTGGATAGTTTTGAAAACAGAAGATTAGCAGCCAAAATGCCAAGAGAGCAAATAATAAATTGTGAGAAATGGATACTCTGACAAATTGCTTGGTTGCATGTGAATATGGGTATTGATACAAATAGAAACCATTTATGAAAGTCTTCTGTGAGAAGAAACTAACTGTTTATTGAAGACAACAGGTTGTGAATTGGTGAAACAAACAAGTCTTTGGGATTCCACTCATTTTTATAAACCATATGCAGGGTTTATCCAGTTCCACTGTAGGTTATAGAGGCAGGGCCAGGTCCCTCCCCCACTGATGCAAGCACTATTCAGCAGTTAATTACATTAGCTAAACATAGGTAAAGGTCACCAAAATTCCTCATTTCATCAGGATGATTTTGGACTGAGCTGTATTTCCTCCCTCTAACTGCTGGTTTGGTCAAAGACAAACCTGTCACTTCATGGATGTACAGCATTCATTTCATCAAGTATTTACAGTGCTAAGGTCAGTTCTGGCTCAGTAAGCGAGAGGAAAATGTATCATTTCCATATCTAGAGTCACAGTGAAGTTGGTCATTATTGGCTCCATTTTCCAGTCTTCTATAAGACTCATTTTTATTTCTTTTTATCAGCTCTTGTTTAGCTTGTGTTTCTCTTGGTCTGAGATATTCTTCAGTCTGCTATTACCTCAACTGTCCTCCCACAGAATGGTCATTCCTGAGCACCTTTTTGTCTCTCTGTCTCTCTTTAACTTGGGTTGTTGGCAATTTATAAATGTGATAGCTGCTTTCAACAGAACTGAGCACTGGATGTAGCACAATGTGTGTTGGGGGACATCTACAGGCTGATTCCTGACACAGAAATTTAACAAAGAAGCTTTTCCAGGCAAGTCAAGGACATCTCAGTCCAACCTAGGTTATCTTCCTTTTTTGTTTTAGTTAGTCAGTCTTGAAAAGTTATATTCTCACTCCAAAAATAAAAACAATAAATCAATGATTCCACATGATAAATGCAATTACAAGAAACTGCTTATTGTTATCACAATAGCAGGAAAGCAATTCTTTGATCTCAGAGTACTAAATGATATGATGTTACACTATAGCTCATGTCTGAAGATTTTGGCAAAGCAAAAACAAAACAAAACAAAACAAAAAAGAAAACAAAAGACAAAAAAAAGACAAACAAAAAGAAAACAAAAAAAAAAAAAATTAAATACTCCAACTCCAAAGCAATTTGTGTTACACACTACTCAGATATCATAGCTGTGAGGTAAGCAATAGGTAAGTTTTTCACAATTTTTTCCTTTCTATTAGTGTCCAAAACTCAAACTAGTGAGAAAAATTAAAGTCTGCCTGACATGAAAAGAATATGGGTAAATCTAGCTGAAAATTCAATTTCTCACACATAAAATTTATATCTTTCTTCTAAGTCTATGAAGATGTCATTAAGGCAGCAAAAATCAGGTCTTCAAGGAAATGCAGGCATCCATTTCTCAGTGAACCCAGGGATGCTGAGAAATAGAGTAGGCCTAATTAGCCTATAAGATGCATATTGAAATGTATCCAGTATATCATACTCAATGACTGCATAAAAATATTTTGTGAGAGACAGAGTTACAGATGAGCTTGGAGGATTTCCACCTGAAAGAGTCCAGTGGCTTTCATATACACTCCATGGCAGAAATCACCTCTCTGCCAGTATGGCCTGGCTCACCTATAGCATAACTCTGCTGGAAGAAGTGTACAGCTGTCATTATGAAGTGTTAGTTTACATATTCTCCAAATCCCAAACTATCTGGTTACATTTTACCTCAGTCACAGCTGCTGAGAATTCCCTCCATTGGGATAGGGGAAAAAGCAATTTCATAATTCAAGGTTCTCAGCCATACCTACCTAGTAGCTGAGTATATAATGAGCCTCAGTCCCAAAAAACCAGGAGTACATGAAGAAATATCCACTGAAATCATATTTTTGATCTGTGGCTCAGGGTTTGTTTGTTCAACTCTAGTTTACACTTAACACTCAACAGTGTGTTTATAGAGGTGAAAGTTGCCTCATATTGAAATTTTCAGTAAAAGCCTAGTTTGTTGGGATTTTAGTGGACAGAAGGAATCCAAACCTGAAAGAAACCCAAAGACTTTTAATCGGGAGGCAAAGGTTGCATTCATAGCACCAAGGAGGTCAGTCCTATTCTCTCCTCTGACATCTCATACCCAGATTTCTGCAGGAGCTCAGCTGCATGAGTGCCAAGCAACCAGCACAAAAAAGGTTTGTGTGCTTTCAGCAGATATTCAGGACTGTGCTCCCAGTGCTTACACAGCTGAGCTATTGGCAGCATCTTATTACACATTTTCCAGCAGAGAAAATCTTTTCCAGACCACTGATTTCTTTTTCTTTGCATGTGCCAATGTATTCAAGTGGCTCCACACTTGGTAGAAACAGTTTCCCATATGAAGCTGAAGGATTGAAGGATCTGGGGTTTAGGCTGGGAGCCCTTTGTGGAATACAGACATCTACTTCCCGTGATGGGATTTCTTTAAATCACTGGCTAAAGCCAAGATAATTTCCCTTTTTTCCATCTCTGCTATGACTGAACTATGATGAAGAGTGACCAAAGGGATAATTAGTGGAAGAAGTGAGGGGAAGCATTGAGGACAAGCCCCTGGTAGACTCTTCTGGTCTCTTCAGACCTCTGCAACAGAGGGCTTTTGAAACACAAATAATAAGATATTCTCGTTTGAGTCTATCCTAGAACTGCAAGAAAAATACAAATTAATTTTCAATTGGTAGTTAAAGACTCTAATCAACTGGGTTCAGGTGGTCTGAAACTCTGCAGAACATTTTTTTAAAAAGGCAATGTGGTAGTGTTACTTGATATGAAGTTCATCATAGAGGTTTCCAGCCATAATTTAGTTGTTTATTAACTTTCTTCTTGTAATTATTCACATCCCTTTCTGTAATAACTTATTTTCAATTTGCTTTCCTAACATTTCTAACAATACAACCAACCCATGTGAAAGTCAAAAACATTAAAAACATTTCATTTCCCTTGTGTCTGGAGCAAAAGGTAGGTTCAGTGGTGTGTTGGTGATATTCTTAGTTGCTTCAAAAATATAATTCACAGTCCCAGACCAAACTTCAGAAAGTAGTTTCAGTAATGAAATTTTATCCATACATTTAAATGCATTCTTGCCTAACAGAAACCTCAGCTAGACAGGTTACAATACCACCATTAAAGTGTGGGTTAGATTTTAATACAACAACATTTTTTATGTTAAAAATGTTTATCTGTACCATATGATCACATTCCAGACATATATATAATGAAGGTATTCCTCCCTCTCAAGGTTTTCAGTCAGCACACAGTTCTTCTGAAGGTAATGAAAAATTGCTAATTTGCAAAGGTAAATATCTCAATTGTTAAATGAAGCTATATTCATTATTTATTTGCCTGAGAAAGTGACAACTCTCTGCAGGTCATGTAGTGATACAAGAGAAGCAAAGCAGGAAGTGAGCCACTATGAGAACTGTGATGCCATTTACAAGCACCTGAATTCCCTGGCAATTGGTGAGTGTGTCAGAAGAACTATGCACAAGCTTGCAGATTTTCTACCTTTACACTCAAAAATGATAATATTTTAAATGTGGATTTTTTCCTCTAAATTGGCTGATAGGGGATTTAGGAAAGAACTTTTTTTATATGCCCACAAATACTTTACTACCTTGAGCACATCATAAAACCTGACGCAATCTGCTGTGGTTCAGAGATTCAGAAGAGTGAATTATTATATCTTACATTTCAATGTTAACACTTCAGCATCCATTAATGACAGAGTTTTCTAATAGCAGACATATTGCAGTTCTTGGAGGATAATTTGTCTTCTGAACACCACCATGTTAAACTAAATGGGAGACCAGGTCACCAAAATGCTCTAGCAAATTATGATATGCATCTATGGAAAGGGCCTGTGAAAAAAACTCCTTGTAACAAAAGGACACAATTTCAGTGTCATTGAAGTGCTAGTCAAAATCAGCTCTGCTCCTGTTAGTTCTGTGTCTCACAGGAGAAGTATCTAACAGGCATCATCCCTTGGCATAGCTCTTTCTACTCCTGCAGCAGGTATGGAAACCCAGCACTGCACTATGGAACAGAAGACATGACAATGACAATACTCATGGGCACAGCTACCCTATATTCCTCACAAAATATGCACTAAAATAGTCACAATCAACAGCTAAGATCATAAATCTACATCTTCAATCTTGGAGTCATACTAAGGCATGGCGTACTGTGCCTTTATAAATTGATTCCCTGAGGATGATCTCTTCACAGGGATGAAAGCTATCAGCTATCAAGTTTTTTTCCAAGGGAAATAATTTGCCTCTGTCAGGCCAAGGCAAGGTCCTAGAAGTGTCTCTTGTCCCTTATCTGCCTCTTTCAGCAGATACAAAAAAGCTTGAATATCTATAAAATACATTATTTTCCTGAGAAGATGTAACATTTTCAGGCACAGCACAACTACTTTTCAAAAGGTCTTTTTGGTCAGCCTCTTTATTTTAGTAAGGGATCTGTCATAATGCCATCCTGTGCATGGATGGCACATGGTAACACATAATGCATACTGATAACACAGCCTGCATTCTTGCACAAAAGCCAAGGTTTCACTCTTGCATCAGCACTGGCCACCAGCACCCTGATGGTCTAGCAGCTCTGTGTTATCTCCAGTACTGCACAGACTGCTTTCCTGGCCACCCTTCCAAGGGGATGATACGAATTTCTGTCTAGCCACAAGACTTGCTGTTACCCTGTCACCTCCTACATCCTTTCATCAGATGGAGACCTCACTCCACAAAATCTATCTTTCTCAATTCCTGCTTTGTCCTCTTCACTTGACTGACAAAAGCAACCCCTGTGTCCCAAAAACATTTTTTACTTCACCTGTGTGGTCCCTGCCCTAGCAAGCTTGAGGGAAATGCAGATTACAGGACTAGGGGTGTTTTTAAAGTAGCCTCTATGAACAAAGTAAAGAACACAGCAGGAAGTTATCAGCATTCAAGTGACCAGCACTCAGCTACACCATCTGCAAAACTGCTTACATGAATCTCTTTGTAGCTCAGGTCTTCTGATCCTTATGGCAAACTGGACACAAAGGCATAGACCAGATTGTGTAAAACTCCTAGAGAAAGTTGTTCTACACCTCAAGTAAAAAGCCACAAGCAGGGAGGGCCAGGAGGAAAAGATGACTTCATGCAGAGACATCACACATAAAGGAATTCTTCATGAAGGGACAGGGAGGGGCTGCATCTATAGAATGAGGACTAAATCTATTGAATTAAACTCAGTCGCAACAAGGAATGCACTCAGGCCCAAGGACTCAGCTACTTTTAAGTTATTATTGTATTAAGTTATTAAAATAGTCCCTGAACATGTTTTGCCTCCCCAAACAGTCTTCTTTTCTCTCTCTTTTGCATGTTTTTGGAGTCTGAAAGGGCCACTGTTGCCATCAATAGGCAGCTGTTCACTTAGATGTGAGGGGTGGCAGGGTACAATAATGACAATGATCCTAATCCACTCCAGGATCAGTGCCAGAAAATGGACATGGACAAATTTAGCCAGAGTGGTTGGGAAACCCATGGATTGTAGCTACAGCTCTTGCTGAGAGAGGCAAGCCAGGAAAGCTGTCACAGGCATAAAGCCCAGCTGAACAGCAGCAGATTCATCCTGCTGCATCCAGCACTGAGCGACTCTCACCATCCTTCGAGGCTGAACAGCCTCAGTCAGACCTCCCTCCCTTGGCTGAAGGTTCAGCAAGCTTATTCCAAATGATCTCCTGAAAACAGTATTTCCTGTGTGCCTAAGATTTGCCCCAGAAAGTTGTAACTCTATGCAGCACTACTACATTCACTTTCAAGGGATTCATGTATCAGCAGTGCACCATAGCGTGAGAACGACTTCATGTATCATTAATCCTGCCTGGGGATAGGAAAATGAAGTTAAGTGACCTTTTGAAATCTCTCCTATCCCTTTCTTCTGTGATAAATATGGATTCAGGATGCAAACTTTCCTTTTAAGTCATTCCCCAATTTCTATACTTCACCAAAAAGAGAGAAAATATTTAAGGAGATAATCCAAGCCATGCTCATTTAATGCCTGAGAAAATAAATAGGTCTGCCAAGCTCTTTCAGGCTCTGAGACCAATCAAGGAAGCCAACTTTTAATTCCACGGGTGTCCCATGAGAATACTTGGCTAATATTTATATCTCTGCTCCAATTTGGGTGATTGCCTAACCTCCTCAGCTGAACTCATCCACTAACCCAATGTCAAGAGAAAGAGACAGTTTTTTCTCCCTTGTGAAAGCTGCACCACAGGGCATCCAGCCCAATTCCAAGTCTCAAGCAGTAGCCACTAAGAATAAAAGATGTGTAAGTCTAACTGCTCTTTTGGGTCAAGAGATTTGGGGTTTTGTTTTGCTGATGCTTGCTGGGACTTCCAGTGATGCTCAGAGTATTTAGTTATGTTTTCGTATCTAAGTTCTGAGACATGATCACTGAATATATAGAAACATGGACACTTTCTCTTAAAGGTTATGGGATTCCTCCTGGGTAGCATGATCAGGGTGCACTGTCTCAGACAGCCTATGGAGTATCCAGTTGTTCCTAATGCTATGGCTTCAGCTGTGCCACTACCAGCATATGGGAGAAAAAACTCAATACAGGATTCTGACAGAAGATTTCTTTCTAGGTCCCTCATTCATTCAACCATCTTCTAGCTGTCTGCATTGTAAAGATATATTATGGATAAAAAAAGAGCATAAAGACTTCTGAAGCTGCAAAAAAAATCTAACAGAACTCAAATTATTTTCAATTATCATTGATACACAAGAGCTCATCTGTATGGAGTTTAGCAAAAGTTATGTGTAAAATCAAAACATCATAATGGCCATGGCCAGTAAGCAACTCTTCCAAACACCACAAAGTCAATAACCTGCAACTCATCTCTACATCATTATTAACCAAAGCCAACTCAAAGAAGAGAAGGAAGATGTTCTTTATTTGAGAGTACTATTTTATGCCTCTCATAACTATGTCTTTAGGAAAGCCCTTTTAGAAAGCAGAACTGAGTATGTTTGCTTTTGCTCACCTTTAAGCAACAGACTCCTGATGTTCCAAATTCCCCCAGCTTTTCCAAATAAAGTTTTTTTTAACATACCAAATTGTTTAAAGGCAAGTGCTCCTTTAAAAGTCACATGATAACACAATGAAAATAATTGTCAAAGATCCCTCATTAAATATGAAATAATATGATTCATAAATCAAAGGCTCCACAGGTAAATGAAAGGGAGTCCCTCCTCTTTGTTCACCCACCAAAAAACCTACAATTGCAGATTTTCACACCATAACTACTGATTTTTAAACATCAGCTTGACCTCAAACTTTCCTCTTCTAAGTATTATACTAAAAATGCAGTAAATTCCAGAAGAAAGATTGCTTACACATCCAAGTTGGTGAATAACTTCCATATAAATTGATTTTATTTTTCCCAATGTGGACACAACAACCTTAAACCACAGCATGACTGAAACTATAAACAGGTATTGCAAACACATTCCACATCCACCATGGATTTCTAGTCCGAAAATTCCATATCTTGTAATTCACTACTAAATGAGTGATGGACTCTCCACCTTTTACACTATTACAAAATCTACTCATTTCTGGTAATTTCTTCTTTTTCAGCTCTGGGTCACAAGAATTTTGTCCACATCTGAAGGCCATCCCTGGCAGCTTCATTCATTTAGGCTTATGGAATTCTATTTCAAACCTCAGAGCAAAACCTTTTTTGAAAGGTTTTCACAGATTCACAAATTTGAAGTAGAACAGAGGAAAACCATTCTGATTTTAAGAAAAACAAATCCTGTTACTCCCCTTTTGATGGTTCCTTCTGCTCACCATGTGAAGAGCCGTCTCTGCTAGACCAGCTAATTTCTTACATCGCCTTCTGTTAAACACTCCTACAAAAAAAAATTTTGCATTTCAGGTGTGACTATGTTATTTCTTAAACTAAAGTCACACAAGCTGTTGTGTTGAGTACAGATTAAATCATTCCAGTCTCCAGACTTTCCTTAATGGTCATTCCTGCTATTCTACTCCCATGATGCCAGCAGGATATAATGTTTGTTTGACCATTTTATGATCCAGATTGATAATGAGTTGTTTTCTATATCAGGCATAAGCTAAGGAGCAGGAAATTCAGGCAGGTACAGAACTAACATCTGGGAGTGAAGAGAGGATAAAAATAACATAAATCAGATATTTTCTTGAATCAGTTAACTTGTGCAAACAGGCTCCAAGTGCACTTGGCAAGTGGAAAAGCTGACCAGAAAAGTTCAAAAAGGAGATATCCTGGTATAGAGGTCAGATTTACATTTTGTTCAACTACAATTTTAGCACCATAAATGAAGCAAGAAGGAACTGGGACATGGAATGAGAGCTGTGACTGAGGATGGGAACAAGGAGGCAGGAGGAAAGGGTTTCCTAGACCAAAGTCCCTGCCATGACTGCTACAGAACCTCATTGTTTGCAGGGATTCTTGCCTTGGTTTACCAGCCCCAGTATCAGACATTCAGGAGCAGCACTGGGCTGTGCCCCTGGGCTCACAGCACATGATCATACAAACCTCAGCCCCATGGAAGCTGTTTGCAGCTCCCCTTGGCAGCACAGCCCCACCAGCCTGCCTCCCACTGAGCACCCACTGCCTCCTTATGAGGAGAGGCAGGCCACTTTCCCAGCCAGGACTGTCAGCTGCCAAACATCTCTACAGGCTCTTCAGAGACTAACTTTGATAACTCAGGATTCTATCCCCAGAAGAGTTAATAGTTTCATACAGATTTATCACCTTCTGTCACAGATGAGCTATTTTCTCACTTTAAAGATGTCTGTCTCTCCCCTGTCAGATGAGTTCCTGTGTCTGTACAGCTCTCCTACACATGGTGAGAAATTCAGTGTTGTGAATGGAGCTCTCTGTCCTTGCTAAGCTGGGGGCTGACTGTTCCTGCCAGTGCTTGCACAGCAGCCTGCTAGGAGGGAAGAGAACCTGGCTGACATGGAAGTACACCCCGACTGCCAGAATGGTTTGATCTGAAGAAAAGATGTCATTCTTCCATAATGGCAGTATTCCCAAGCCATTAAAAGCTTTTTCAAAATTCACAAAAGGCAGGCACATCTCACAGCACAGAAAAGTGTGTCTTGAAAGCCAGAGCAAAGGACAACAAAGTGCTGAAGGAAGCAAATCTGTTCCTGTCTGCTCCTCTGCATCGCCAAGGACTCCAGGCTAACCTTGGCCTGGAGGTTATTGGTATTGCCAATAATTGGTATTGCCTCTACTCCCTCTTTCTAATCCACGTTATGGCAAATTATACAAGTAGATAAGAGCCAAATAAAAGTGATATTTCTAGTAGCAAGTGCTGGATCTGCCTTACAAGCAATAAGATGTGTTTCCTCTCCCTCTCAGGTGGTCAGAGTGTATGCTGGGAGAGCCATAAAAGGCACTGGTGGTCATAGACTTGTTAGGAAATGTAAGCCTGTTGAAATCCATCTTAATCCACAAAACCAAGATAGCACTACAAAGTACTCTGCCTAAGAAGGAGCTGGCCTTCCTACTTCTTTAATCCACATAAGGCAGTGGCTTATAAGCTTTTAGGCATTAGTGCCAATGATCATTATTTCAAAATGTCAAGAATACTATTTAAAGTCTTAGTCCCTTTACCACCCTACCTCCCCTTGTTTTTCTTTTTCTTGCATTCTTGAGAAATTGAATGGGAATTTAAATCAGTTCCAGTTCACCCCCCCATGATAGATTTCAGCTTCCCCAGAGCAATACATCAGTATGCTGAGAACTGTCTGCTAGGCAGTTCCCTATAAGTATAGGCTACATTAATTCAGTAATGAATTAGTGGGGGGAAGTGCAAGCAGGAATGGAGAAAAAGATACAACCAGATAGCAGGTTTTTAGAAAAAACATCAAAGCAATGCATTTAGTGTTGCTGCTTGGATAGCAACATTTGTTTTCTGAGTATTATTAAACCAGTTCATATGTCTCAGCTAAGACCTGGAAATAAAAGTCTTCTTTTAGCTATAAAAATGCAGAGTAAGCTTCAGAAGCTACTGTGTAATAAACTGGCATCCAGCCCAGAGAAGGGAAAAGCTCCATTCAGGTAGGCATTCATGTACTCATTTATAATGCCAGATTAGAAAACTCCCACTTTGTCATTTTATGTTGTTATGAGAGTAAACTCCATTTTCTTTCAAGTGATTCCTCATTCCACTAAAACAATAGATGCTCTTCCAGGAAAATATTAGCAAGAGTAATCTGATTTATCTTCTGGATGAACAAACACAAAAATACCACAGCCTTCACCCTGGTGTAAGAGTAGAGAACCATGGGCTTGCAGCACGGGAGGCAAAGGCACAAGGTGTGTCCCCTGAGGGAGGAATGCACCCAGAGGAGCCAGATTGGTGTGGGTGTGTGTGCATGGTACCAAACCCTGGCTTCAAAGCTCTCCACTTCCTTCTCATGTGGATTTGAGGAAAGCAGTAAGGAAGAATTTATTTTCAAATACAGTTTTTCATTTATCCTTCCTTCAAAATAAATTTACCAGTCTATGTAAAGAATCCTCATGGCCTCAAGCCCTAGGAAACATAAGTTTCCTTTCCCAGCAGGTCCCACATCTGCCATTCTCCAAGCAGGCCGTAGAAACTTGGCCAACTTCAGCCCTCTGGCAATTCCAGAAGAGTCTATTGGCAAGCCAAGATTCACCGTTTCTTTTTTTATTTTACTTCTAATAACCTACATATCCTAAATTATGCCCCTCTTGAAAGATCAACACCTTGTGTCCCAAACTGTTTCCTGATGCAACTGTCACTTTTTTTGTTATTTTTTAGCAAGGGCCAGCTCTGAGCTCCACAAATTATCCTTCTCATTGTTGTCATGGTGAAAAAAAAAGTACCCCAATACAATTCCTAAGCAGAAATTACCATTTCATCTGAATTTTCAGGAATCAAAGCTTCTAGAGTGCTCATGAGGACCTCACCTTCAAAACACTTCGCATTTTTTTTTGGAGTCCTTATGAAGTCAATGTTAACAATTATTTCTAACATTTCCTTACCATTATTAAAGATGTTAGTTAACCTAGAATCCAAACAAGGTGCAGCCAGCAATGGAGATAAGTAAAAAATAATATCAATATCAAAATTAAGTAGGGACAAAATGCACTACATTGCACTGCATTACGGACAGTCAAGTCTACTGGCAGTAGTGTAGATGCTGAGTTCTAAACTTAAAGCATAATTAAATTATGTTCTCCTTACTCCTATACCTCACTCTCCTGTAGATTCAAGTGATTTCTGAAGGAAAAGAGATGGTTTTCAACTGGCAGAAACTTATCCACAAAGCCCAAACTGTGAAAAAAGGCTCAACCACAGAGAAGAGTTAGAAAAAGTGCAATGAGTCTGTAACTCAGATGAATAATGTGCAAATTTGAAGAGAAGTGAAACATAATGTTGCTTTGCACTGAGCATGTTGAAAGCATTTCACAATGCATTAGAAGAACAAAAAATATTCCACATTCAGTTATACCAACTCAAACCATTCTGTGATGGTACAGTTCTATGATCTGAGTTCTCTATCAATCTGGAGCAGTCTGCATATCACCTTCAAGTTTGGGAGGAAACATTTTCTACTCTACCTGCCAGCTATGGCCCCTGTTCCTTTCATTAAACCAGATAAATGCTCCACTCAAGAGTTTGCTATCTTCTCCATTCTTGCTCCCAACTAACTGAAAGCTGGTGAATGATCTCCTTATTTTTAGGAAGAGCAAGAGGAAGGACCCCAGAAAATACAGGCCTGTTAGTCTCACTTCAGTGCCTGGTAAAATTATGGAGGAGGTATTGAAAAACACCTGAAAGGTGATGCAGTCATTGGTCCCAACCAGCGCAGCATCCTGAGAAAGTCCTGCTTATCAAACCTGATTTCCTTTCATGCCAAGGTAGCCACTCACTGATGAAGGGAAGCCAGCTGATGTAAGCTTTTCGATTTCAGCACTGTCTGTCATAAGACCCTTCCAGAAAAAATCTCCAGATCACAGCTGCATAAACACATCCTGTGATGGGGCAGCAACTGGCTCACAGGTTGGGCGCGTTGGGCGCAAAGGGATACAGAGAATGGGGTGACATCAGACTGGAGATGTCACTAGTGGGGTTCTGCAGGGCTTCATTCTCAGCCCAGTTCTCTGCAACATCTTCATAAATGGGATACTGAGCCTGTTTGCAGATGATACAACTCTGGGAGGAGCTGCTGACTCCCTCAAAGAGATGAAGGCCTTTGCAGAGAGGCCTCAACAAATCACTAGACTGGGCAATGACCAACCAGGGAATTTCAACAAGGGACAGTGCCAGATTCTGCTCCTGGGATGGGGCAACCCTGGATGTAGATACAGACTGGGGATTGAGATGCTGGAAAGCAATGCCATGGAAAGGGACCTGGGGGGTCCTGTTTGATGGCAATTTGAACATGAGCCAGCAGTGCCCTGGCAGCCAGGAGGGCCAAGTGTGTCCTAGGGGGCATCAGGAACAGCATCACCAGCCAGGCAAGGGAGGGATTGTCCTGCTCTGCTCTGCACTGGGGCAGCCTCACCTCGAGTGCTGGGGGCAGTTTTGGGTGCCACAATATAAGAAAGACATTAAACTACTAGAGAGCACCCAAAGGAGGGCAACAAAGATGGTGAAAGGCCTTGAGGAGAAGCTGTATGGGGAGCATCTAAGGTCACTTGGTCTGTTCAGCACGGAGAAGAGTATACTGAGGAGAGACCTCATTGCAATCTAGAGCTTCCTCCTGAGGGAAAAAGGAGGGGCAGACACTGACCTCTGCCCTGTGGTGAGCAGTGACAGGAGATGAATGGCCTGAAGTTGTGTCAGGGGGATGTTAGGTTGGATTTTAGAAAAAGGTTCTTCTCTCGGTGTGTGGCTGGGCACTGGAACAGGCTCTCCAGGGAAGTGATCAGAGCACCAACCCTGACAGAGTTCAAGAAGTATTTGGACTCTTGAACACCTGGTGAGACTCTTAGGGATGGTGCTGTGCAGGGCCAAGAGCAGGACTCAATGATCCTTGTTGGTCTTTTCCACCTCAGCATATTAATCTGTGATCCTGTGATCCTGTGATCCTGTGATTCTGTGATTCTGTGTGTACTGAGCTCTCTACATGGTGGCAGTGCTGGTTAGACTTGTGAGGGTCAAGTGAGTAGATTTTATGGCAAGATAGAAGCAATAAATTTCAATAATGAAACACAAAGAATTATTTTTTCAGCCAGCAGTGTACATGCAGTAATAACACTGTGTGTGATAATTAATGAAAGACTTTTCTGCAGCTATTTAGAAGGGTACTATAGATTCAATCTTGAAAGAGCTGATGGATGGCCATTGGAATACATAAGGAAGAAATTATTTGTTTAATCATTGAACACAATAAATTAGGATTGCACATTATTTTGATTCCATGGGAAACATGGTTCATTGCATTTATATTTTCAAAACTATGCTTCAAAATGGCCAACTCTGTAGAGAACAGAACTTTTTGCTGCCAAACAAGGACATACATTCAAATCCCAGGTTTGCCAGGATTTAGATAATACTATTTGATATAGAAATGAATAATACTGGTTTATATCACAGAAATATAATGAGCTCACAAAGGTAAGATTGATTGTTTTGCTGAAAGTGTGGCAAGTCCTTCCAGAGATCTCCATACAACATAAGCCTACACTCTGTATAAAGACAGAAATTACACAAATTGAAATGCAAAGAGGTTTCATCTTTCCATTTTATCTCATCAGCAACTTAGTTACTCAATATCAGCACCTCTAACCTGGAACACTCAGCACATACTTGTGCTCCCCTATTGTAAGAAAACACAGCAATTTGGTTCATTGTAGTAGAGCACATCAGGGAATAAATGGACTTGGAATTCTTGAGCCTCTACCAACTGAGCTAGTTAAGGATATCATATTCATTTCTTTGAAAATAAAGTCTGCATGATTTAGTGACCTTAATACACACTGAAGATTTCATACATTCCATCTTGATTCTAGATTCCATAAAGGTGTACTTGAAAGCAGAATATCAAACTCGCCAAACAGAAACTTTCTCTTTTGATTGTTATTATAAGGCTGATTCTAAATAAATTTCTTACCAAATTGCTTAAGGAATATCTTGATATAGTGCAAGATGCAGCATAGTATGACTGTACTTATCTACTTACTCAGAACCCAGAATCTCAAGGAGATAATTAAACTGAATTAAGTACTAAAGATTCCTCTACACAACAAGTAAATACAAAGTAGCTCTTCAGTAAGTCACTATTTGATATGGATACAAAAATTAATCTTAGGGAAGCAAACTCTGTCAGCTGCCATTCCATTATGATCAGGAACTTGGGTGACTTTTAACAGTAATAAAATTGTCCTACTGAGATACCTGCCCCTTTTCCCAACAAAAAAATTTAGAAATCAAGTGCTTTCTAAAGCACAGTCAGAACTTAGTTCTGGGGAAAAAAAAAATGCAAGGGAAGGATGGAAATTGCAATGCTACCACCACTCTGAAAGATTGGCCAAAAACTTACCATCCCACATTCTTGGGACATCTCCCTGGTCAGAGTGACCCCGAGAAATGTTAAAAAGTCTCTTTTCCCAGCCTGGTGCTTGAAGAAGGAGTCAGAGCTCTTCAGTTCTCGGTCTCAAGGTTGTTTATTGTTCCTTATCTATGAAATATTTTCTTCTGTCCAGCTGAAGTCCATTCAGCACAACAGTCCAGGCACTCTGCCTGCCCCCGGAGTGGTGTTATGTCTTTATACTAAAAATTATGTATACAATGTTTACAATGTTTACAATTACTTTCCAATACCTATCACCTATGTTAGACAGTGAGCTTCTACTCTAAACCAATCTAAAAGTGCCAACATTACAGCAGAAGATGGAGGCCAAGAAGAAGAAGGAGAAAGGCAGGACACACCCAGATCTCTCCATCTTGCCTCCTGAACCCACATTCTAGAAAACCCCAAAATCTGCTTTTTCACCCCATCATAAATTCACTGTCATTCTACTTAACTGTTGTGGCTTGCAGATCTTCATCTAAAGTTGGTAACTTGCTCCCCGGGTCATAATGAAAACCACAGGCACTGTGGGCTCTGTGCCAGGGTCTCTGAGCCCCCTGGCAGGGGTCTTGGCCATCCTGGACAGCCAGAGGGATGTCCTGGGTTCCAACACCATGCATTATCACTGTCCTAGCAATTGGATAGAAATTTCTTGATCCTTTTACCTTGTCTCTGTCTTTATTTTAATATTTGCTACTTTAACTAGTATATAGCAACTTTTATTCCATCATGTTGTGGTAAGATTTTCTGTTCACGTGTATTTCTGTTTAGTGGTTTCTGCAGTACAGCAAATTTTTCTGGGTTTCTTCTCCTGCCCTCTTTTTTCCAAGTAGCAGGCAATATGACATCAAAGCCACACTGAAATCATTGAAAACTTGTCACAGATTACAATAAGTAAAAGAATTTCAGGATAGAGTTTATAACTATAAATTGTTCCAGCTATCTAAGCTTCTCTGATCCGTAGAGGAAAATTCACAAAAAGACACATTTAGGCAAGTCAATTTCCTTTACCTATTGAGACATGTAAGTGAAATTATCTTGATTAGTTACTGGCCTTCTATAAACTAAGACAGCCTGGCTTCGCCTGCTTCTAGAACTGAATTAAAATAGCTGGAACTTGATCACACATACTTCACATTTGAAAGCATGGATGTTTCTGGTGTGTGGTTAGGATTGCAATTAGAGTGTTTCTTGATTCATGCATATAAGCCTAAGCATAGGCAAGTGGGATAATGCACAGATGTAGTTCAGGTTTGTGTTTCTCTCTGTGCTGAGGGCTTCTCTGTGGTTGAAAAAAACAGATCAGGATGAGGCAGTAAAGAAAATTTCTTAATGAGACAGTCAATAGTAATGTTCCAGCCTGAAATATTTCTTTAATGACCACACTCAGGGTAATATAGTCTTTATGTTCAAATTTGGAAACTGAGACATGGGCTTCAGTCATATAACACCAAGGGAATGGGAATATGGAATCACATTCTAGCAATATATTTAACAAATGATGCTAAAGAAGAGTTAAAGTCTATTAAGCAAGCTTAAAAAGCAGAAAAAAGTAAATACAAACATAGATCTGATTTCTTTCCCCTTACATTTGTGTCTGATTTTGTCCTCTCTTAGCCTAAAAACATTTGATAAGCTGAATTTGTAAATAGAGGTGTCTATTAGAGGCATTAATTCATATCAGTTCATTAATGACAGGCTATGCCAAATTGAGCCTGTGTCAGTCTTTGCTGACTCTTGGCAATCTGATCTATCTGGACTTAGGTGAATATGATACTTATTCATATTAATACCTATTGCATGAGGTATTAATAGATAAACCATGAAAAATAGAAGCAATAAAAGCATTATGAAAGTCTGAAAACAGCTGTGGGTAGTGTTGAAAGATGAAGTATCGGCTAGAGAGAAGAAAAAGGAGCTACAATGGAGCCCTGTGAGGCTTGGTTTGGGGAGGTATTTCATTACAGATTTTGTCACCAAAAGTATCATACTTGTAGAGCTTCCTGATGACACATAACTGAAAAGCAACACCAGAGGGAGATCAAAACAGCATACAGGATAGATTGGTGGTCACTGGCAAGAGAGGGACATAAGAAACAAGAGTGGGGATAGGATAAAATCCCAGGTACATGTGTTTGTACATAATGACCAGTAAGGACTTTAGGTGTAAATTGGCACAGTCTCACAGTGTAAGATGAGAGGGGGTGAGCAATCATAAAGCGGCTACATGTTCTGAAATGTTATAATTGAAACAGGACACACAATGCAAAGGGCTTTTACCTCCCCCAGAGGCTGAGTCAATACCATTCCATAAGGTATGGATGGGATGAGAAGAGACATCAGGGGCAGTTGTGTCCGAAAGGAGGTTTGAATGCTTGAAAGTGCTGAATAGAAAGAATAAATAGATTTTATCCATTCTTCTGTAGAGCCTTTCTAATGCTCTAGACTGAGTCCTTTTACAATTAAGTGTTTTCTACCTAGAAAACAGATTTTTCTTTTGACAGCTGATAGAGTAGATCATGTTTTACAGCATGGAGGTAGATGATGACTACTGTTCTCATTAATGCTTGTAGGGTTTACTGAAGATAGCTATCTGCTTGTAGTGAAACAGTGCTGGGTCTCAAGAGGATTACAGGAAAAGGCAGGGGTAAAAAGTTAGAACTGGTAAGATCTTCTGCTTATCAGTTACTAGAAAGAAAGGGCAGAAAATCCAAACTATCTCTGATCAAAGTAAGGGCAGACAAACTCTGTCAGTGGCTCCTCTCTGGTCTTTCTTACTGATCTGTTAAAGGACACTCAAAGGGCTGATTTTGAGATGACATTAAATTTAGCACATCCCTAGTTATTTGGTGTAAGACCTTTGAAAAGGACAATTTTAACAAGAAGCAACCAAGTTTGATGCCGAGACATCTTAACCTTCTCAGTTGGATTTCTCCCCCAATATTGCTTTGAGAGCAGACAGTTTGATTTGTTTCCACAAGCCCAAGAATAAGGGATCATACTGTTTATTTAGTTTCATTAGCATGCAGTGTTAACTTGACACAGACACAGATCAGGACTAAGATCGTTGTAACATTTGTATGTTAACTCCAAATTAAAAAACACACTGAGATTGTACAAGAGGTAGTTGATTTAGAAGTCCGACTTATTAAGCTTAGATTCAACCAGTGATTGAATTAAAAATCCAAATTCACTCTCAAAAGGCAAAGGTTTAAGTAAGGAGTTTTTTATGCTTCCCGCTGCTGCCTTAGGGGCTGAAAAAGACTCCAGCTTCATTTCCATATGATGCAGTAGGAAGATCCTAAGCCAAACAAAAGGGCAATGCTTTCTCTTGCTCACCAGTGGTAATCATGATGATCATTCTCATGTGAGATCTGTATGGATCTCATAAATTCTCAACAGCACTGGGATTCTCAGCAGAGGCTAGGATGGCCTCTGTAGGTGTCATTCTATGTTTGTCCACTGACAGAGACAGGGAGTGCAGCCATTGTTTCACAAGGGCTCAATCACTTTGTGGCTGACACAGTGCTGGACAGTGCAGCTGCCCATATAGCCCAGAAATGGGACATCCCACTTTCCTTGCCCATCAGAGGGAGAGCAGGTGAGGGTTTTACAAACAATATTGTCCATCTGGGTCGACTCATAATCTGCTACTGTAGGTCTCATTTTTGATCTTGGTTTAGGAGTTTGGAGGGAATTGGAAAACAGAAGCTGAATAACATTGCTCTGCTTCTAGTATTGACAAGGACATTTCTTTGCCTGTTTGTGCTAAGCATCCACATCCAGCAACACAAAAAAAGCACTCAACACATATCCCATAGGAACATACCAAGAGGCTTGGAGAAAGATGCCTGTTGCCATCTGATTAGCAACACCATGTAGCACATCATAAACTTGGTTGTGGTTACTCTGTTTTGCATACAAAAGGTCACAAAGATGTTTTTTGTGTACAGGGCTGCTGTTCCTGCTCTGTGGCCATTCCACTCTGCTGAGAATCTCTGGTAGAAAGAATGGAAGGGTCACTGCTCTCACTGTCTTGGCATCCTCCCAATGAGTTTGCAGTACTGATGAAGCCAGAAAAACAGCACTCCTGGTTGAAGTGATTTACTTTTATTAGTTAAAAACTAATATAAAGTATGAAAGTAATGTGAAACCATCTTTACTTAATAAATTCCCAAAGGTATAACGAATTTTTAATTGTCTTAAAGTTGTAGCCTCGTTCAGTGCAGTCTCAGTTCCCCACACAAGATGGCAGCTCTTCTTTCCTCCTGCTCAGCTGCTCCTCGGTGAAAGCTGTCCCTCTCACACTGACACTGCAGGTGCTACTGCAATACACTAATAAACCAAACCAGAACCAGCCCTCAGAGTCTTACCATCATTCACTCCAAAAAGAGCATCTCACACAGAACAGCATGGCTTGTAAGGAGCAGCAGTGTTTCATTCAACACTCCATTTATCTAATAGCAGTAACTGGTTTGTATTTGTGCTGGTTTGACTGAGATAAAATTGATTTTCTTCATGGTAACTGGCATAGGGCTGCTATTTGGATTTGGGCATGATAACACAGAGATGGGTTTTTGCTGCTGAGCAGAGCTGACATAGAGCCAAGGCCCTTTTTGCTTTTGTCCAGCCATGCTGACAAAGTTGAGGGGTGCATGGGAAACTGGGAGGGGAAACAATCAGAACAGGTGACCCAAACTGACCAGAGGGATACTCCAGACCATGTGGTATCATGGGGGGCAAAAAGAAGGGAGGGATGTGGTGGGGTTTGTCTTCCTAAGTCACTGTTATGTGTGATGGAGCCCTGCTCTCCTGGGGAAGCTGAACACCTGCCTGCCTGTGGGAAGGAGTGAATAAATTCCTTGTTTTGCTTTGCTTTTGTGTGCAAATTTTGCTTTCCCAATTAACCTGTCTTTACTTCAATTCAAAGGTTTTCTAATTGTTACACTGCTGATTCTTTCTCCTGACCCTGTTGGTAGGGGAGTGAGTCAGTGGCTATGTGATACCTGGTTGCTTGCTTGGGGTTAAACCTCAACAATACTGCATGTTGCAGTTTTTGAGGTTTGAAACTGCAAACTAAAAGGGGAAAAAAAGCCAAAACCACTTCTTACAGTTCAGATTACAGGACATTCACTTGCAAAGAACAACATGAAACCCTATGCTCAAACTTTTAGACTGTGTCTCCTACTACCCTGGCTGCACTGTCATTTAGAGAAATGTAAAGTTATTTACATTTCACATTTTTTAGCTCACTAAATAAGTGCCTGTATTTCAGTCAAGGCAACAAAAAATTAGATCTTTCTGTAATTCCAGCTTGCTAGAAAATAAATACTAGATTCACCAGCATGATATCTATTTGACCCCAGCATTGCAGTGAGTATCCCTGTAAAGTCAGAAACTCTGAAGTAGCTATAACAATTAATGTTTCACAATGTCCTGTCATAAAAGATGCCAAATAGCCAGCACTGCTCTTTCATTTTGAAACATAAGATGAGTCAATTTACACTGTACATCTTCTGCTCAGCTGAAACTCTTGTCTCCTTGAGCAGTTTGTGGGATGCCTCATTCTGTGGTGAGCCAGCCCCCAGCTGGTATGAAGTGGATCTCTGCTCCATTGTCACCAGCTTGTCCCATTTTCAGAGGAGCCTAGAAGAAATACTGAAGCACCTAAGGATTATATTTACAGTGCTCCCAGGTGCAGAGGAGAGATATTCCTCGTATGCCATGGCATAATGTAGCCTTAGCCTGATAAATATTTGTTCTAAATATATAAATCTCCACTACAGTTCAGCAACCGGCAGCTCAGAGTCTCGAAGGCAGCAGCAGCAAGAAGAGAAGAGAGCTGGCCCCCTCTTCCCACGCAGATGTCCCCGAACATCCCGAGCTTCCCGCCAGCGGGAGGCCAGCAGGTGTCAGCAGGAGCCTGGGAATGGGACAGAAGCACACCGACCCCAGGAGCGCCAGAACCTCCACGCTGATAGAAATAAGAAAAGACTTGTTTACCGATTAATCAAAAAAAACCCAACCAACCAACCAAAAAAAACCACCCAACTCACAGCCAAACCCCAAAGCAAAACAAAACGTAAAACCCCACTTTTTAAGTGGGTAGAAGTCTCAAAAGAGTTACCGGTCCCTTCCCTCGGGCTGACTCCGGCGGAGCAGCGGCTGTCGGGGCCGGAGCCGGAGCCGGAGCCGGAGCCGGAGCCGGAGCCGGAGCCCGACCGAGCCGGAGCCGGAGCCGGACCGGAGCCGGAGCCCGACCGAGCCGGAGCCGGAGCCGGAGCCGGAGCCGGAGCCGGAGCCGGAGCCCGACCGGAGCCGGAGCCGGAGCCGGAGCCGGAGCCGGACCGGAGTCGGAGCCGGAGCCGGAGCCGGAGCCCGACCGGAGCCGGAGCCGGAGCGGAGCCGGAGCCGGAGCCGGAGCCGGAGCTGGAGCCGGAGCCGGGGGCTGGCACACCGCGCCCGGTCCCGCGCTGTCTCCGCCCGGAGCACGGCCCGTCCCGCAGCACAGCTCGCTGCCGGGAGCTCACCGGCGACCTGCGGGGCTTGGGCAGAGCGCAGCGGGTCTGGGGGCCGCCCGGAGCTGCCCGCTGCCGCCAGAGCCTGCCCCGCTGCCGGGCCCCGGCGGGGAAGGGGCAGCGGCGGCTGCGGGAGGGGCAGAGGGAGGCGCCGGCTGCGCCGCTCAACGCCGAAGCCGCTACGACTCCACTTTACCTCCCAGTGAATGCACCCCTGTATACCTCGTGGCAAATGTGACCTAATTAATTGAAAGTTACTTACTTTTCAATTAAGGTACAAATTAATTTACTTTCCATCTCTTGAAGAGTGCCTGGCAGCTGAAAAGCCTAAGGAAGATAGTTACCATAGAGAATTTACCATGGTAACTTGTCCTTTGACAGCTTGTTTGTATATCAAAGTCTTTATTTAAATATCTGCCTTCCTCAAAAAGCCCTGAAAAGTCTGGCTAGAGATACTCAGCAGTTACCACACTTGAGGGTTAATTGTCCATCTCCAGCCCTCTGCACAGGTCCTGCACTGCAGCCCTCGTTCCTGCAAACACCTGATGGATGGATCCCTTTTGTTCCAAACAAGAGAAAGATCCCATGGGGCCCTCAGCACCGTGGAGCACTGTTGCTATCCACCAGCAGCTGTGGTGGACCATCAGGGTATCAGACAGGCAAAAATGCATTGTGTTACTTCTAGCAATGTTTCTTTCAAAATAGGTGAGTCAGGCTCTTTGATAGAATCATAGAATGGCCTGGGTTGGAAGGGACATTAAAGATCATCTATTTCCAACTCCCCTGCCATAGGCAGGGAGCATTCACTAGACCAGGTTGCTCAGAGCCCCATCCTGCCTGGTCTTGAACACCTTCAGGGATGGTGATTCCACAGCTTCTCTGGACAAAGTGTGTCAGTGTATCACCACTCTTAGAGTAAAAAATTTCTTCATAATATCCAATATAAATCTATTCTCCTTCAGTTTAAGGCCATTTCTCCTTGACCTATCACTAAATGTCCCTGCAAAAGGTCCCTCTCTGGCTTTCCTGTAGCCCCCTTCAGGCACTGGAAGGTGCTCTAAGGTCTCCCCAGAGTCTTCTCTTCATCTGAACAGCCCCAGCTCTCCCAGCCTGGCTTCACAGGAGAGGTGTTCCAGCCTTTGGATCATCTTCATGACCCTCCTCTGGACTGGGCCAATGTCTGTCTTCTGTAAGGGAGCCCAGTTGGACACAATACTCTAAGTGGGGCTTAACAAGGGCAGAGTAGAAGGAGAGAATCACCTCCCCTGACCTTCTGGTGCCTCTTGTGATACAGCCCAGGACACAATCCTTACTGAGGTTTTATTTGCGTGATTTTTTTTCTTTCTTCTATAAAGAAGTTTGGCAATGCAGCAGTATAGCCACTTTAAACAAAAATGGGAAATTTACTATTAAGCTGGATCTCGAGCAATTGAAATATGTTACTTTATGAACAGATATAGAGCTAATGTTACAACTTGAAAAAAGGTGAGAAAAACAAAAGAACAGGAAAACTATTTTGGTAATAAAGTCTTGGGTTGCAAACATAAACAAAAATGTTGGGGGTTTAAAAAATATTTTGATCTGTCATTTTCAGATATGTTTTCTGCTTTAGGAGAGGGTAGTAATAAGATCTTCCAGCAGCTCTTCAAGAAGTGTGAGAAGGACTAGAGTACAAGCTGTGTCACATCACTTTTCCTTAGATTTTCCAGGGTGTTGGTGAGCCAGTCAGGGTTTGTGTGCATCCTGTAACCAGGACAGTGAAAGCTGTACCACAGCTTGTATCAATGCAGTGGGAAAGTGCTGCCTTACACCAACCCATAATTATTGACAGTCTGTGCATGCATATTTTTTTCTCTCATTCCCAGGTTTACAGAACCATTTTTCATTACCAAATAGTAAAAATCTAATACCTATAGAATTTAGTGGCTCCACTCACTGATTGAAGTTCTGAGTGCATAATGACTTTCATTGACAGACAGAGCCTTGATGAAAAAGAATTCCTTGTGGAGGTAACATTAACGACATAAAGTGCAAGAAGGTTCTTGAGAAAACAGTGGACATTGTTTATATTTAAAGGTATGTCTCAGGGTGTGTTAGGACCCTTTTCCTGAGATAGCTATATGAAGTGTAAGGTAATACTGATTTAAAATTTCTTTTTAATGTTAGGAGAGTTGAAGGCTCTGTAGATAGCAACATTACAAACTGGAAACAACCTTCTCCTTCTGGACAACACTGAGCAGCCAGAATGGCAAAGTGCAGGGGCCTGGCCACAAACTGAAAATACCCACTGACCTCAGGGGGAGTTGCACATTCCAGAAGAGTCTTGGGAAGAACCCTGGGACAGTACATGGGCTGCAGCCAACTTTGGTGGCAGTTTGGCATGTCCACCCAACAGAGCCCTCCTGCGTCCACTGCATTTGAGTTTCCCTGAATGTTAAGATGATGTGGCTTGTCACCACTCTAAGCAGAGAGAAGCTGTGTGCTCACAAAGCAGCTGAGAATGGAGGAGAGGGCTCAGGGCTGCCCCCACAATGCATCTCCCAGCACACACCAGTAGCCCAGCACCAGCAGAGCCTGATGCTTGCCCACATTCCCTTCCAATGAGCAGCAGAAGGGAAGAAACTAGATACAGGGATAGCTGCAACTTCACCTGGGAAAGGTGCTAGCCCAAATGCAGGCCCAAATTCCAGGAGAGAAAAATGTCCTTCTCCTCCCTGCAAACCCCTACTGCCAGAGTTTTCCTTCCCCAGAAAATTTCACCTTGCTGCAGTGACTGCTCTACAAACAGAGGAAAGAGCTGAAAGACTTAGTTGAATATATCTGAAACATTTTTTGCTCTCTCTGCTTGGAAACAGCTGGGTCAGGTTTCCTGCTATTTCCCTATTAAAGCATCTAAAAGAAATATCCTGCTGAACAGCAGGACTTACAATACAGGAAGTTGTCACTGGAAATGCTGAGTAATTGTACATAAATGTGCTAGTAATACTCCCTTTAAAGGTAGGTGATCATCTTTGATCCAAGTTTATAGAAATACTTCAAAAATAATTGCTCCTTGATTTGTTTGACAAGCCAGGTTCAAAATTCAGTTTCCCTGACAACATCTGAAAACATTAAACTGTGCAGTGCATTTAGGAAAGAAAATAAAGGGGAATGGAAAATTACTCCCAAAAGTTAGTTAAAAGGGTACGCAGAGAGAAGGAAAAACAAGAATGGGCAAACAGCCATGCATCAATAACCTCAAAGATCAAATATTTCTTCTTTCTAACTTTTGCAGGAAACAAAAGGCTGAAGCTGGTAGTTGCTGCTGTTGCTTTATCATCCAGTTGATTAGATTGCTGCAGTAAGCAATATGTGGCAAAAACTATTTTGGCTGCTTCTAAGAGACAAAACAGGCAGAAGACTGCACAGTTCTCCTCAAGCATGGCTGGCCAAGGCAGCCTTGCACAAGCTGGACTATGTGGCCACCTGCAGAGGTGACTGCTGGCACCTCTTGGTAAAAGAAAACCCCCCCTATGTCTGTGTGAGGATGATGGGCAGCCATTTGTGACACCAAAGCTAATGATCAGAGAAGACAGTGAGGGTCCTTAGGGTCCCCCCTGTGCCTCAGCACAGCCTCCTGCTCACCCCTCTTGCCCTGCACGGAGCCCGTGTGTGGCATTGCAGGGTGGCGAGTCATGCCCAGCCTGCAGCACGAGCTCTGGCACCCGACCATGGCTCCCTGCAGCCACAGAGCTCCTGACAGGCAGCATCCCAACAAAGCCACTGCTGAGCCCACCAGAGTGGGGTGAAAAGCTTGGCAGCACTATTTGCACAGTGGCTCTGTTTGCAGCGGGGCATTTCTGAGGTTTTCAGTTCTATTAAATATAAACCACAAATGTGTTATCTTTACCTGACTTCTAATCAGCAGGCTGGCATAGTTTGCTAGCTGAAATATTTCTGGGCATTCACAGAGCAATAGCTGATTCAGAGCTCTCAGAAATGCTTCTGTACTTCCCAAAAGTGGAGGAACTCAGAAGAAAATGAGCAGACCCCTCTTCGACCTCCTGTTCAAATGATAGGAACAAGTTCTTTCTGCACAGAATCACATTCTTTATATTGAATAAACCATTAGACCTTCTGGGCTACTGGATCCACACCAAGGGAATATTATAATAGAACAGTGGTACTACCCTTACATGTCCTCCATATACCAATAATGATTACCTGGAAAGACAACATGGGGAGAATGTGACTTGTTTAAGAAACAGACAGCTGTGGCATCCAAAATGATTTGTGTCTGTGTACTTCAGTGCTCAACTCTGCTAACTGAAAAAAATAAACAAAAGCCTGAAATTGCAATGAAGTACCAGATATTTATTGAGCCATTTATTGTATTTCCAGCCTGTTTGTCTCTAGATTTAAAAGCTCCTCTTCACGTTTTGTAAATTAAACTTGTTTTCTAGGCTCATTTCACATTAAGAGTGATTTTAGAGTGATCTGGCACATTTGCTGCCCCTTTCCTCAGGGAATTGTGAATGTACTTAATGAGAACTACATTACACCATCCCCCTTGGCCACAGGAGTCTCTCCCTGTCCATAGGGCACCCTCCAGTAGGCTGGCTGGGGGCTGACAACATCAATTGTCAGATTTCAGGTGAAATATCCCCTCTGTAACTGCTACCACTGCTAGATGATCAAATTCAGGAAAGCATAATGAAAACTGCCATAGCAAAGGAACAAGTGGCTCTCTTTTCACATGAATGGTCCAGTGTTATTGATGATGCTCAAGGGGGACACCTAATACCTCCTATGCAATAGTGTATGGCTGTGACACTTTATTGTCATGCTCTTTTTGATTATGTTTAGCAGGAGCCAATAGGAAGAAACGAGTGCTGCACAAGGTGCAAGATCCTCATTGGTCATAGTGTGAACCTCCTTTCAAGGCATGTACTGTTTCTGTACATGCCCTTTCTCTGTGCAAATTAGAGGAAGCAGAGCAAATCTGATCATAGCAAAGTAAGATCAGTCTTAGTTATGGGAGGGAAATGAAACTATTGGGAAAAAAAAATCCTTAAAAGAAATAAAAAGAACAGTTCTTAGAATCAGTCTGTGGCTAAGAAACTATTCAGGTAATACCAGCTAGGATTTCAACTTTGATGTGTGATTCCCTCAGTCCTCAGTCCTGTAGCCTGGGTATGATTTCAAGGTGTCAGGACTAGAAAGGCTGTAGTCCCATTCTGGGTGCTGGGCTGGACTGCTCCAGCCACTGCCTCGGCCTCGGACAGAGGGAGAGCAGCAACAAATTATCATTGAGGTGTCACGCCTGTGCCCACTTCTGCCCAGGCTCCAGTTTCAGGAACATGACTTGATCTGAAGCCATCCTCTGCCTCCAGCAAAATAAACATCAAGTGGCTTTCCTAGGAAGAAGCAGTTTTCCATTTTTGTACCAGCCCTGGGTGATTCCTTGTTGGCAAAGTTCTGCCCTTACTTGCAAACCAATATTGCCTGAGACTGTTCTGCCAAAATGATCATGCTTCCTTGACCTGTGACTTTTAAACTTCAAAGGCTGCTCTGAGCTGCTTAGAGAAGCAGTTTAGGTAAGCAGGGGCTGTATGAGGAATATATGGAATAGTAATTATAGTAATAGTATAATATAATATATGTAATTGTAAATATAGTAATATATGAACAGTTATTTGCTGAGAAAGGTGACAAAACTTATTCTTGCCCTTGTGGAACTTTATGTCAGAGAATGGCCCCAGTAAAGACTGCTGCTTTCCACATACCATTACTACAACTGGAGGCTTCCTTGTACTCAGGAACTTATTTTTATCAGTGACTATCTTCATACTAGAGCTTTATGCAATTATTAAAAAAAAAAACAACCAAAAAACAAACAAACCATTTTACTCTTTCCAAAATAAGAACAAGGTCTCCAATCTGTCTTCTTTTCTTTTTCTCCACCACTACGGAGAAAAGCAGAGGTTTGTGGTGCTTCTGAAAACATTTGGTGTTGGTAAGATGTGCAGTACTGCTTTGTCCTGGCTGAACCTTCCTAAATACACTTTCCTGTGTGTTCATTGATGTCAACTGGCTCCTAAATAAGCATATAAGCCTAACTGAGAACAATTTTGTATCCATTAGGCTGGAAGACAAGGTTTTAGTAAGGCTGAGAAAGAATGCTTTCATTGCTTAAGGAGCCTTTTTGTGCTTTCTTCACCAGTAAACAGTGAGAAAGAGACATGGAAGGAAAGGGAATGGTAACAAGGCAGCTGACACCAGCCATGGCTTTCACAGGCTGCAGCAGCTGACATCCAGACAGCCTCCATTTCCCACAGAGCTTCACTCAAGCTTTGATAGACTTGAGGAGAAAAAAAGAGAATTACAGAATACGGTCATAGGAAGAAGACAGGGTCTAGTGGCAGACATTCCTTTCTTAACCTTTTGGGGACCCCCAAGAAGAATCTATCAGATTTTAGTACACTTCTCAAGGCCTTACTGTTTTTCTGTGGTCTGCAGAGAGGTCTAAGAACTGGGGATCAGTTCCTGTCCAGCATCTATTACCAACAGGGGACCATCCATCACTGACTCCAAAATTATTTCCATTCCTAGTCATGACCTGAATCCATGTTGTCAATGATCCAGTGCTACCTTCAATTAGAGAAACTTGTAAAAATCTTAGCATTTTGTTTTTGATTGCTGGGGAAGGAGAGGTTTGACAGCCCATGGCAGTGCTAGGTGGCATTTCTTCAGGACTGGCCATACTATGATGCCTTGGCCATAGGAACAGGAAAGCTCTCCCTGAGTGATCTGCTTCTTATTTTAATCAAATCTGGCAGCAGTTTTCCATGATCCTCACATTAGTTAAAAGATCATGGAACAGCATCACAAGGTTTGGGTCAAGATGCCATTAAGATAGTCTTTCAACATATCACATCACACACAGTCATTCTTTTTTTTTTAATGTTTTGTGTATTTGGAAGATTTTAAAAGAGTTTATTTTATAATAAAATGCAGTTAATAGATGTGTTGATGTTTAACATTTGCAATCCAGTTTAAAGTGTTTGATTGGAAATTTTAAGCCCAAGGCTCTATTTAAATAAAACAAAAGCAAAATCCCCTCATCTTTGATACTGACTGTTTATCAACTTTTTATGCCATCAGCTGTATTCAAAGGAATATTGCAGAACAGCCACTGTATCAAATGGAAATACTAGTGAATAAAGATGGAGCCAGTGAGTTGCAATAAAACAAAAATCAAGATAAAGCATGACCATAGCACTTTATAAAATCCAAATTAACAATTATAGCACTCATACACAGAATGTTATTAAGTTTAAACTACTCTAAAACTTACTTAGGTTTGGTAAAACACCAACCTTTTCAGCCACTGAGGAAAAAAAATCAAAAGAAATCATAGTCCACAGAATTACTGAGCAGCCTAATTTCAGTGTAAAAAATATTTGAATTCACAGAAGTCTAGCCAAAGGTGAAATGAAGAAGTCCAGAGAATTGTGTGGAAATTAAGTTCCCCAACATGTTATTATAAAAACACATAAATAGGTTATTTCCAGAATTTCTGGGAAAATACAGAACTGCTGAAGTGTCAGACCCTGGAAACTGCTGACTGAAGGTGTTGCAATTCTCATCATTTTTATTTTGGGAAGACAAAGTCTGGTAATGACAGTCAAGATGAGGATAGGAGGTCTGACAAGGACTGCAATAACTTAGTTCAGCAGCTGGCTGTGCTCCCAAAGTACATGTGTTTGAGACAATAAGTAACTTTCTTTTTTAGATGCAGCAAAAAATAGTCTCCTGCTTTCCTTCCAAATGAAAAATCAGTGAAGGAATCAGGAGCATTTAATTAACTAAGAAATCCAACAAAAACTCTTTTATTTTCTTTCATTGCAGAAGTAAGGCTTAGAGTGTGAGGTTACATTTAATATTACATACAGTAAATTATTAAATAAAACTAAAAAAATGAACTGTAATATTTTCCATTTTCAAACTTTGAAAGGGAAAAGTTTTAAATTTTTGCAATCTGTTTTCTGTTTTTCCTTGCAAGCTCTTTGGGTTTCAGAGGGTGCAGGTGAAAGGTCTTATGTGGCAACAAAAGATGAAATTCTGAAATGTTTTTTCAGAACTTTGTTGAGACTGAACTGTTTTCAAGAAACTTTTGGGTTTTCTATAACTTTATATTTCAATAAAGAAGGTGGTCCATAGAAAATTTTCTAGTAAACTGCAATATGCTTTGTGGCATGCGAGACACCACTTTTGTTGCAGTACAGTATTAGGGGTACTACTTTACAAAAATTAAAAAGAGCTGTGCTTTTGGAGACCTGCTCCCCTCCTGCTCCAGGCATCTCTCTCCACCCAGGAACTTTGTCCACCTTCCACAGAAACTTGTCCTCGTTCAGTGCACAGGGACAGCAATGTTTTACAACAAGCCATTATTCTTTTTATCTGAGGTTATCACACACTACCCTGAGAACATCAACAATAAAAAAATGTTGATAGCAGTTGTCTGTACTGATACTGGTCAGCTGTCATAAAGCATTCAGCAGCAGGAGATTCACCTTTCCCATCATTCAGATAAGAGCTATTGACTGTAAGAGCTCTTCTTAATGTGCAATGTAAACATGGCATTTAATATAGTTCAAATACAGCTAGTGGATAGTTAGTAAGAGTTATCAAATGCTATTTGCTACTATTCTGGCAATCTTTTTAGGTGAGTTCAACAGTCCACCCATATTTAAAAAGGAGAAGCTTTATTAGTCCCTCTTTCTTCTCGATAGCCCCTTTTACAAAAGCCGTGGAGGGAGGTGGTTAAGTGGTTTCATGTGCAGAGGAACGTGCGTCTTCTGGGCCGTCACGCAGCACAGAGGGCTGACCCAGGGTGGTTTCAGGTTTCCCAACAGAGCCGTGGTGGGAAGGCATTGCTGCTAAGTGACCGTGCCAGTCAGATCAGAGCTGAGTCTTTCATGCTATGCTAAACCCAGACCAGGCCCTGGCAGCATGACCTCATTAACCTCATGACTCTTGATCTCTCAATTATGTCCAAGTCTCCACTCACTGAAGAATTTGGGACAAGTCTGGCTCCAACATTAATTTATTTATTTCTACAAATGATCTATTTACATTGGCTTGGAGGTCAGCATCTTTTTTTTAAAGACAGTCACACTCAGAAGAGATTACCTATGTTTTTGAGATGACTTAATGGTCTAATAATACAGATGTGGGATAGACAGTGAAGGAAATTTAACCTGAGAATTCATTTACCATCCAAAATTTCAGCAAGAAAACTATAAGTTATGTGTTTGAAGTGACACTTGAGGTTTATTGCAGTCATGCAATTATATAAACTAGCCCTACCTAAGCAATGTAAATTCCCTTGTTCAGAAAGCAGCTGAAGTGTAGAAAAGAGCTAAGCTGTAGGAAGATATCAAACAGGAGCATAGATAGACAATACTAGTGTGCAAACAGAGGGAGGTGATAGCTCTGTGCTTATGGAAGTTACACACACTGCTCATTAGCAGCAGAACATTTCTATCTGATCCAGTAGGAAGGCTCTGGATCAATGCTGGTATCTTAACCCTGTTACTATTTCTTCTGCAACCCTTGGTGTCATGTTCAAAGTTAAAACAGTCACAAGGAGCTTTGATTCTTGTTCTGTCCTAGTCTCATACAGGATGCGAAACATTAAACACAAAGTCGGTGTGAATTTGGCAGAGAAGTCTTCTGGCTATTGCTTCAGAGCTTCATGTGCTTCTTACAAATTCTCTCCGAGAGAAGCTACTGCATTTTCATTTACAGAAGTGCCCGAGCAACCTTGGATCAAGAGCTTTATTTTGATGAAAGATTTTGCCCAGAGAGGTTGTGGAGTCTCCCTCACTGGAAATATTCAAGAACCTTCTAGATGCAATCCTGTGTCATGTACTCCAGGATGACCCTGCTTGAGCAGGGATGTTGGACCAGATGCTCCACTGTGGTTGTCCCTTCCAACCTGACACATTTTGTTATTCTGTGATTCTGATTCTGTAATTAAAGTCCTTCTAGATTTAGGCATGCATATAAATGTTCTATGGCAAATGCTCAGGATTTTTCATGACAGTAAAGACAGACAACTTTTTGTTAGAATGGAGTGGGTATGAATTAATTCACATTAACCTATGAAGATATTTCTAAAACTAACTCATGATACATTGATGTTTCTCTGATTTTCAGTGTCACTGGGATACTTTTAAAACTGCTACCACTGTTATTCTTAAACACATTAAAGTTAGCAGTTGCCAAATGAGCAGGAGAAGCATTTTCCTAAAATTTATATAGGAATATGTATCACGTGTTTCACAGGGAAAATCCATCCAACACTCAAAGAAACACTGATCATGTATTCAGATTTATTTGGGTGATTACACACAGTGACTGTTTACCTTTGTGTAAGTATGTGGTATGTGCATTCATCACTGTCATCATTAATTCTGCACTCTAGCCTGGGCAGCCAGAACCTTGAATTCCATTCCATGTCCTTCATCATCTGGTTTGTCCACACTTGTGCATATCTTCCAGTCCCAGTAACAAGAGATTTTCTGTAGCTCAATTAAAATAGTTTTTTCTTCATTTGATAGACCACCACCCTTCATTGGATCAGATGAAAATCACTTATCTTGCCAGTGCACTCACTAGTGCCATTGCAATTCCCTGTGTAATAAGCCTTAATCAGCAGCAGTAGATGTTAGAATCTGATTCTTTCAGATTTCCCTAGATTTGAACAGCTTTTTGTACTAAAACATTAAATATGCCTAAAGTAAGACATCCAGTGTGTTTTTCATGTAGGAAAAAAAATTAAAATAAGAGAACTACAGCACTTTGATCTGTGTCTAATACTGCAACTTCCAAAAAAAGTACTGTTCCATAGATGGACTATAGTCTCTGGTCTGTGTTTAATAAATGTCAAGGAACCATCCTGATCTAGAGCCAACTGCACAAATATGGAAGATGGAATGGTTCAGTCCAATAATTTACTGAAGATTAGATAAAGTTAGATAAAACTATGCTCAGTCATAGAAATCAAATGCTCCCTTAGACATTCTTCTGCATTGTTAACCTACTTTATTTACTACCAAGGATTATTCCCATAAACATTCCAGGATCACAAATTCTCACTAATAAACAACATAAGAAGGCCTCCTCCCTTTGAGTTGTTGCAGAGCCCTTCTCTGGGTATCTGACTCTTCCCATGACACTCTTTAAATCCCTTCATTGCCTGGCATCCTGGACTCTGCTCTGGGTGCTGTGGGCAGGCAGTCTCCAGCAGCACTGCTCAGCTTCCTGGCCTCTCCATGGACCCAGTCTCACTGGCACAGCACAAGAATCGTGAGCAGCACCAGTGGGAGAACCTGCTCCAGGTGCCAAAGCATGGAGCACTCTGTGGGAGTATTGAATGCTCCATGGGAACATTGTACACTCCAGGGAATATTGTACACTCCATGGGAACATTGTACACTCCATAGGGGCACTGTGCACTCCATAGGGGCACTGTGCACTCCATGGGAGCACTGTGCACTCCATAGGGGCACTGTGCACTCCATAGGGGCCCTGTGCACTCCAAGGGAGCACTGTGCACTCCACAGGGACACTGTGCACTCCATAGGGGCACTGTGCACTCCATAGGGGCACTGTGCACTCCATGGGAACATTGTACACTCCATAGGGGCACTGTGCACTCCAGGGGAGCACTGTGCACTCCATAGGGGCACTGTGCACTCCACTGGGGCACTGTGCACTCCATGGGGGCACTGTGCACTCCATGGCAGCACTGTGCACTCCAGGGAATATTGTACACTCCATGGGAACATTGTACACTCCATAGGAGCACTGTGCACTCCATAGGGGCACTGTGCACTCCATAGGGGCACTGTGCACTCCACAGGGGCACTGTGCACTCCAGGGGAGTGGTGGTGGATGGGCAGGAGCTGCCCCAAGGGTTCATCACAGCAGGGTGTCCCCCATGGAATCTCAGGAGAAAGTACCCTTGATGAACCTCATAACAAGTACCTCCTAAACAACGACAATGAGAAATGTTCTTCCTGCCCCCAACTCTTTTAATTGCACTTTTAATGTATACACAGCAGATCTACTTCCTGGGAAGGATTCTTCCTAGGCTGCAAATTATGTGGAAAACTGTATCCCTGGGGTTTGAGTAAACTGTATCCTTTTTATTATTCAACTCTCTAAATAGGAGAGGCCTTAGATAAGTACACACCCCTGCTCACTACTTTTTCTCATACCAGCCTTTGCCTGTGGATTCCACTCACTGAAATGCTTCTCGTGTGATTCCCATGGGTTTCAAAGGTATGACGAGAAGATTTTATCTTTATTATCTTTCCCACCATTCAAAACCTCCCAATCACTTTCTCCTTCTTTTTTTAAGTAAACCTGGAACTTTATAAATCACTATCTGAAGAGAAATACCAAGAGGGAAATAAGACCGCTATTGATACACTGCAGTAATTTCAACAACAGCAAAAAATTATTGGCAATTATATGGCTAAGAAAAGAGCAAAAATAGGTTACTTTCAACTCATTTAAAATTCTGATACTGTTATTATATTGGGAAACCTGTTAAGCCCTCAGGAACAGATCCATTGACCTCTGCCACAAACCTTAGCAGGTCCCACAGAGAAAAAAGAAAAATGCAATTGGCCCAAAATCACTATATCCAGTCAAGTGATTTGAGTACCATAGTACTCTTCAAATGTAAACATGTGTTTCTCCTTTATTTTAAGAAAATAGAAAATCTAAGAAAGCAGTTGGTGATAATACTGATTTTGTTAGTGTTCACTGAATTTCCAAGCCTACAAATCTCCTGGGATATACAAGACTGGATTAATTCAGCAGTGACTAGTGATGTAGGGAAAGAGCTAGGAAGGTCCAGGTCACCAGTCCAGTGGGAGCTACAATCAGGTTACCCGCCTGAGAAGCAAAACGCTTCAAGCTGACCAGTCATATATTTTCAAATATCAAAAAGCACCCTTGAAAATTTACCACCTTCTCAAATTTTCTGTGCTGAAGTGGCTTACACCATTGTAAGGGATTTGTCTTGGTTCGGTCAAGTGAAGGGGAGAAGGAAGTTGATTTTTCCCTCAAAATCACTGTTAGTACACTGATCTGTATTTTGGGTCACTAAGTCATTCACTGCATTAACAGGCATAGTTCTCTCTGTGCTGAAGCATGAGGTAGCCACACAATTAGAAGATCAAGTTGATGACAAAAGTGAGTAGATACTTGTCACTGCTTCCCAGAACAGCTCATTCCAGTTTGGGTGCTGCTACTAGCAATTAGATATCCTTGTATCCAAGAAGAATGCATAGCTTGTTCCCATACTGCAAATCAAACGATGAGCAGTTTTAAATAATGACCTCAAGCTCCCACTCCTCTACTCTCAGCTTCTTTTTGCAAAGAATTTTACCCCATTATCATGGCCTGTTAATTACTGTTGCATCATGTGAGAAGTAAGGCAGATGTCTGAAGCATAGTTTTAAAATGAGGTAGGTATGGAATTTAGTCTAACATGGTTTAGAAGTTTATGATGAAAGCTAGGCCCACCATTGGGCCTCTCAGCTCTTCATTGCCAGCTTCCTTGGCAACTGAAGCTTAGTCATGAGCCAAGGAAACATCCATGCAGCACTGTAAATATCACATGATCTTCCAGCAATTCCCATCACTCACTTCTTGACACCTAAAGTCAACAGGGCTCAGGCAAGCAGCTCCAGAGAGCAGCGCTCCTCTGCAGGCTGGGCACCAGACTTCCCCCAAAGGCAGGGGTCTGCCTGTGCTAACAGCAGCACAGCTGCACGCTGTGAGAGCAGCTGGTGGCCGGGTGAGAGCCAATAAAGAAGGGTCTGTCCTGCCTGTGGCAGGGGAATGTGATAGCGGGGAGCGGGCAGAGCCAGCGGCACCCGCGAGGATTCATCTGCGTCGCCCAAAGGTCAAGAACCAGTCACAGGTTCACACTGCTATCACCTTTAGAATGAGATCCCCCACACTGCAAGAAAAAACACAATTAATTAGTCAAGAGGATTCCTGCTTTTTTCTGTGGATACCTCCAAATCTGAGCTGCAACATCAATTGTTTCAAACAATCCTTTGTGTCAGGGTCTTCCAGAATATGGAATAACAAAAGAGCTGAGCAGGATTTTGACTGAGGCATTGAAAATATGCTAATTGCTTTAGTCAATTGATAGATTAAAACAGAAATGCAGTATTTACCTAATTCAAGGTATTTCCCTCAGTAAATATTAAAAAATCTTCACAATAAAATACCAAAATTATACTCAGGCTTGTTTCCTGAGTTCTGAAACTGATTCTGAATTACACGTTAAAGCAAATAATGAAATCTTGCATTTATATTATAATGAATATTATATTATATTCATTGCATTTATATTATAGTCAGACTCAAATTTTTATGATTTTTTTTCTTTTTTTGCATAGAGTTTTCTGCATTCAAACATATTTCCTAAAATTTGCAGTCTGTTTTCCACTGCATTCTCAAAACATAATTTTAGAAACTAAGATTTTTTTTTTTAAGTAGCAATACTTACAATGTAAAGACAATAACTAGTAACTCTATTAGAAGTATAAATGTAAATTTTCAATGATCCTTCCAAAAACTCATAGTGGGTCCACTATACACATCAAAGGCACACCTGTTTATGTTTATACTTTTTATTGGCAGATTTAAATATGCTAATAAATATAGTAGACTATAAAGACAATACAGAAAAACCAAGCGATGCACATGCAGTGATAACTGGAATTAAATGCACTTTAAACAGACTAGTGATAAACCAGACACTCATGAAGTGGTTCATTCAGGTCTGATTTGCACTGCTCTAATTAACTGGACACTGTCCAGTTCCACAGGAATTTTTTTTAAATTGTGAAAATTCTATTTTCTTCTCACATTTGCCACCTTGAAATCTGAGAAACAGCCATTAGCAGAAACATGCAGTTAGTATTACCCTGAAAAATAAAAGCCACAATGCATGGAAGCACTGCCTTGTTAAAACCTGGAGAACACTGATTTGATTATGACTCTTATCTCTTTTTTTAACATATTTTGACTACATAGAACTGTGCTTTTATTTATTTTTTTACTTGTGATTCCTTTCTTTTAGACATGTAAAATACATTTATCATCTCTCACGTTACATCCAGGTGTCGGATTTCGAGTTCTCCTATTCTGGTATGCCTCCCATCCGTCTTGTATTGCAAAGTTATGTGAAGACTTTCAATTCCTCGTATGCAGTGCTCTTCTCAGATTTCAAAAGCAGCAAAAAGGCCATATTCTCAAAGCCATAGGACTATTTCTAGGTAAACTTTAAACTAAGATACGTCAGCAAGTTGGAACCACAAAATTAAATTACATAATACTCTTATCAGAAAAGGATAACCATTCACTGACAAATAGATATGATCAATATAAACTTGAATAGCAACATATTTGTGGATTTATTTCAAAGGCTATCTTGTTTAAATGATCTTCAGAAATTCCTTCATAATGCAAGTAGAACTAAATGCCTGATGCAAATGATTTCCTGCAAGTGTTTGCTTAGATTTTTAAACAAAATTGCTTCATTGCTGCTTGTTACTTGTTTCTGTTCATTTACTATAGTTATTCAAATAAGAGTTGTATTTATGCTCAAAGGTAAAATGGGACTAAAGGCATGTGGTCTTACCTCTTCTTCCCTTTCCCCTATAAATGTGATTAAACTTGTATGGATTTCTTGCAAGCATCTGACTCCAAAAAAAGCTGTGGTCGCTATATGTAAAAGTAGGAAAAGTATGCCAAAGAGCTTTAAGGCTCCATATCCCAGTCTTAGTTTTCATCTTCTGAAATGTGAGGACAACTTTACACGACAGTGAAGAGTTTTGTCACTTGAGTAGCAGAGCTTGGGCAGGAACTTGAAGATCCATGGATGCATGTAAACCCGTCCTGAATTGGGTTTGTGACAGCTCTAACAGCCAGGTCTCTCTACCAGACTGCAGTGAAAAATTATGCTGAGATCTCATCTTTGGCTAATTGAGAATCTGCAGGGCTGTTTTCTATTACTTGGGTGTCTTGCATTAAAATCGGGGGGAGAGGACCTTTGGGGCTGCACTCCACAAATCGCTGCAGCTGCTGCTACTGGGTAGTGCATCTTCCCTCTCCCCATTACCCTTCCACAACTAAGACTCTGTCAGGCTGGGTTCTGACCAGGGTTTTCTTGGCAGTTTGTTGGATTTATTTTCTTCACAGAGCAGTGATGCCATGCTAGGTCATGGATAAGCCCTGATCTCTCATACAGTTGAATCCTGATGACATATAATCAAATGCAAACTCAAAATCCCATGTAATTATTACACAGGGCTAATTTCTCAGTACAACACAATTTCAGTTAAACAAAAAAGGCTGTGGCCAGATATAGGATGCAACTATAAGAAACTGCACCAATGAATGCATAAACTTTCAGTTAATGGCTCAACACAACCCAGTCCAAAGGCTCAGGAGCATCCATTTCTTGGAGCTCAGACACCTGGATTGTCCATGGAGCTGCATGCTGAATGAGACACAGTTGCTCACTGCTGTTGTTAGAAGGAATTTGTTTGATGTGAACTCTAAAAATAAGGAAATCCCACACTCTACCTCTTTTTACAGGTTTCCTGTGATAACTGGCAATGTATGATGTTATGACACAATGTACTTTAACTGTGTCATGGTGAGAAGAATTCCTGAGATTCCTGATAAATGGCAGCTGGTTATACTTAGGAAAGAAACACATCTTGTTTTTGTTATTCACCACTAACTCTGGGGAGGAAGACAGCATCTTTCATACACTTACAATTGGTTGAAAATTAAATTCCTTGGAATCAAAAACATTGAATAAATTATGTCAGTGTCTGACAAGGTAATGTATGAAGGATACAGTTCTACCTTTAAAATTAATCATCCTTAAACAAAACAAAAATAATTTGATGGCATACTGATCTCCCAGACACTGTTAGTCTTCTACAGCAAAGAGAAAATTAAAGGATTTTTAAACAGTTTATAACCATAGAGGGAAAAATCCATCTGGGGTGAAAACAAAACCAAACCATCACACAGTAAAAACTTTTATCTCTGACACTGGCAGTCTCTCAGCTAGTCCTTCACAACTTTGGATTCAGGAAGTCAGGGATATTATGTAAAATGCACCAATCCACAAGCAGCAACAAGGTCTTAGGTACATGTGTAGACTTGTCTAAAGGTGTCAAAGAAATTAAATCACAGGAGTTTAGGCAGCCAGGGTCAAGGGAAAAGGGAATTTACAACTTCAGCATGTGTCAAGATTGCTCATCAAAGTTAATACTTTCTCCAATTACCTTTTCTCCCATAGATCTTCTGCAAGAAATGGTCCCTCCTCTCTGGCCTCAAGGATAGTTGCTGAACTTGTGAAAGACTGTGACAGTCACCCTCACACAGCCTTTCTCAGCATTTAGAGTGCATTTTGTGACCTTGTGATGTGTGGAAGACACATAGAAAATGTGTTTGGGTCCAGCCTGCCTAAAACATACCTGTGCCTTTAGGGCTGGCTATTGGCTTTTGAAAGTTACAGTAGGGAAATGACATGCAGAAATGTAACCTTGGCTGATTATCTCATTAAGAATAAAAACTTTAAATCATGAAGTAATAAATTCTAGCCTTACTGCAATAAAACATTTGCAAAGTAAACAACACATGAAGCATGAATATCACTGGATGATTTGGACATAATTTTCTTGCTGGCAGCACTACCATATAAAATGAGACAACATTCAACACATTCAAGGCAACATCATTGTATGCCCTAAAATTAAGAATTATAAAGATAGTTATCCTCAGAATAATTATATCAAAGTTTCACTGGCACTTTGGACAAGTCTGTGTAACGCTTCAGCTTAATATAGTGACCAATTTAAACTAAACATTTGTTTAATATATTGTCGTTGTGCAACATGGATTTAATAGTAGCTGAGATCTGTAATCTTGGTGGTTTTCATTAGTCTGTAATCTTTTATTGTAATTTATCTAAACTATGTAAGCATTAAGATTGTAGGACTATGACCACTATACTAAGGTCAAGTCTGTTAGAAAAAAACACAGACGTTTCTATATTAATAACTTCTTTGAAATGCACTGCAATTTCTAAACATTCCTCAGGAATGCAATTATTTTTCAGTGCCATGAATTTCAATATAACTACTTGCAAATATTGTATGAGAACAAAAGTGTTCAAGGGGCCTTTGGTTGCAAAATACAGCCAATTAACCAGTGGGATAGATTCCCTAGACAGTGGGGAGTATCTACTCCTGGTAGTCTTCAAGAGCAGATAAAAAAGGATCCACCCAGGACACATGGAGGTGGAGCTGATCCTGCCTTTTAACAGGGATCTCAATTGCCTTATGCTCCAGGATTGTCCTTCCACAGCTCCTTGCTTCACTGCACTCCTTCCTTGGCCTGAGCCTTTATCTGTATTTAGCTTTCAGCTCATTCTTGAAGCCTCAGTCACCCTTACACTCCAGAAACCACACAGATTGACACAATGAACTGGTGTAATACTCCTATTCTGCATGTGCATTATTCTGTTTTGCTTGCCTCTTCCTTGAATTTTAGGGAGCATCCACTTCCCCATGTGCCTGCATGGACCTACGTAAATTCTAACCACAAGAAGGTCCCACCCCTGATTAGCCTTAAAATTACCCCAAAATAAATGTCTGGTGACAAATGTTCCGTAATAAAATTGTATGGGTACATCTCACAATGTCATCTCACAGCTGTGATGCAGTGGGCAATAGCTGAGACTGTACAGTACACAGAGGTGACACATTTTTTTCTAAAATAAAAGCATGAGTAAATATCTAATAGCAACACTAACTTACATTATGTCATCAGTTTTGAAGAGGAAATTACTCCATAGATTAATGAGGAATTCTACATGGAAGTCAAAGGTATGATGTAGTCTTATAGCATTAATCAAGAGCTAAATATGATCTGACCTACTTCAAACAGCTCAGCCTTTAACAGAGAGATTAAAAAAAGGCAGAGTATGAGAGTCCATATTTATTGCTGATGTAACACCAACAAAGCCAACAGAATCCCTTGAAGTTCTGAGTGCCTCAGAGCACCACATGGCAAGTGCCACAGGTCATCTGTAATCTGCAAGGTATGATGGATTGAGAAAGCAATGCCATTTTCCGCTCCTATTTAGGAAACATTATACTAAGAAATAAGATCTGACAGAACTGTATCTCAGAAAAATGTTTATTACCATGCAACAATGGATGTATCAATTCACTAAACAATTTTACAATTTTGAATATGAACTCACTCTAGGAAGTCCTCTGGAATGAACAAATCATAAGGTTTCCTAGAAAAACTGATTTTTTCTATATTGTACGCAGTAAACATAATTATACTGTATATAACTCTATTGAAAAAGCAGTGAGAAATTAAATAGGCTATATTTTATTTTCTCAAAACCCTAAAACTTGGAGATCATTCATCCATCTGATCAAGTCAGACTTATTATACTGATCCCCAGACACAGTGATTCCCTCTTCCTTGGTGCTGACACCAAACATGATAGTATTCCCAGGCCCCCCTGAAGCTACGTTCTAAAGAGAGAGACATTAATAGATAATGACTGGGAAGAGAACACATAAATACCTTTTAAAAAATTAACAAACCTCGATTTCCTTGGACACATGAGCAATGAGAAAAAATCCAGTATCTTTTTAGGAAAACCCTCTAAAAATTTCTTGGTCATGACTTGTTTCTGGCTTCACACTCCATGACAAGGGCCACTATTTTCTTGTGATGTTGAGAAGTGTCCACTCGGCCAAAGTTCCTAGCCACTGACAGCCCTTCACATTTAGCATTTTCAGTCACTCTCATCAGGCTCTCTTAACCAAGTGCTGCATTTCCAAAAGAAGAAGACCCTTGCCAGCAAACTGGAAATTTAGCAGTCCCAGGGAAGGGGGACTAAAGGAGCTGTTACTTTCCCACTATTTCCAGAACAGGTCTGTGTCACATTGTTTACATCATGCATCATTCATCTGCTGTGATGAAATGTAACCCTGTGTTTTAAAAAAAGACTTCTGCAACAGTGAGGATACTCTATCTTTGTGAGAAGCATGTCACATATTTTCCATAGGCATCAACTGCTCCTGCTTCTATTTAAATCTGTGTGGCCCTCTTCAGAGGGCATTATTCACTCCAGGAAGCCCATTCAGAAGGTGCAGAGCAGAAGGAGGGGAGAAGCCAGGATGGCAGCAGACAGCAGCATGGCTCCTGAAGAAAAGCCGAGCGCTGCTCCTGTGAGAAGGGCTGTCCACAAGATCCGGATGGCCAGCCAGGTCTTCAGCTTGGCACGAGGCTGGCAGCAGTGGGCATCTGACCACCATGTAAAGCAAGAGCAAGAGCCCTCTGGATGGGTCCCCACTGCAGGAAGCTCATCAGCTCAGCCTGTACAAGAAAGTTCCTTTGAAAAATGGCGAATTCCATCCGTCAAGAGGGACCAAGAAAAAGATGATGAAAAATCCTTAGTAAAGGATTTGGTGACAATAAGAGATGCTGAAAAAAAATCAAGGGAATCAGATGAAGATCTCAAAATGTTCAGCATTAAAAGCAAAGAGGTGACCAAAACAGTTGTCAGCAAAGCCTATGAACGAGGAGGCGATGTCAGCCTCCTCAGTGAAAGATTCGAAAACAACAACAGCAGCTCCGAGATGACCAAACTCAAAGAAGAATCAAGCGCTATTGACAAAATTCTTAGCGACAAATTACCTTCAACCATAAGGAGGAAGTGTTCAAATGTAGTATCAGAGATGACCAAGGGCTGGGAAGAGATGGAAGACGAGAACAAAGATGGGGCCAAGGGAGAGCTGCTGCTGAAGTGCCGTGAAGACAGCCTGGATGCCCAGGACAGTGGCTATGGGGAAGCAGAGGACAAGCTCGAGCAGGAGGACAGCGACCGCGAGGTGACAGCTGTGAGGATTAAACGCCCTGTCCCATCTCTGTAAGTAAAGCATCTTCATTACATCAGCACAAATGGCAGAGGGGCACAGCTTTCCATGAGGAAAATGGTGGGGGTGGGGGGATAGTAGGAAGTGGTCAAAGATAAACTATTATTCTTGATTTATAAGAAATTAATCAAAATTCAGGAGACCTTTCACTTATCCCTCTGTGCTTAAGTAGTTACTCAACAACAATGGACTTTGTACCTAATACAAGGTTAGGAAAAAAAGTTAGGAAGTTATATTTGGGACATGTTAATTATATTTAATTTTCACACTGGATTTACCAGTTCATCAAATTAACTACTTATTTCTTAATACTTCAGTCCATGTTTCATAATCACAACTTTTACCTCATCAAGAGCCTTTAGCTACTCATTTATTTCAGCAAATGTTGTCTAAATCAATATATTTGACAAGTAGTATTTCCAAATACTTATTCATTATTTTGCTTAGTATTAATTGTAAATACTCTCAGGAGCAATTTGAAGAGAATGTCCCAAATTAATGTAGCAGGAATTACTTCCACATACTTCTTACCAAAAGTTGGAAGGTGCTTTGGAAGCTTTCCATGAATTTGGAATTCCTCAATTCAAAGAAAAGAAAATCCCACAGTATCTTGATTTCATACCGTATCCCAATCACATTTTCAGAAATTAAAAACTGGATCAGCACTGACGATGAAAACTGATGAAAATGCCATAACAGACTTTGTGATCCCTGTGCAGACAGGCAGGGCTGTATCATGGTCACTATTTTGGTTTTACACCTCACTACTGATGAGCATTATCATGACCATTAGACTGTGACTAACACACTTATGGATTTCAACCATGCAATACCTTTAAGCACAGCTATCTGAACACACACTCCCAGAGCCATTTTAACTATTCAAATGGAATTAGAATGATGCTTTGCTATACAGCTGAGCAGTCAGCTCCTGTAAGAAGAAAATGGTTAACAGCCCAAGTGAAAAAAGCTCCCCAGTAACCTAGGGATTGAAAGTTTTTGGTACCTGCTTTTGGCAAGGACTGTGTTCACCATCCTTCACAGAAGTAATGACCTCAAAACAAAGATTCCAAATATACAGTGGAAAAAAGATACATTTGCAGCACTTATCTGTAAACAACTTCAATTAAAACAATTTTTTTCAGTTTCAACTGTTATAGTAGAAACCAACTATCTAGCTTCCATAAAACCAACTATCTTGTAGACCAACCATCTAGCTTCTGTTAAACTTTTCTTGTATTTTCCTCATATGTATAATTTTAGTGCTGCTACCATGAAAAAAGATTGATTAGCCATATTTACTGTGATCTAAATTATTGAAATAACACCCTCTATGTTACTTACAGCTCTTCCTTCCACTGAAATTGAACACAGAACTAATTTTCTGCACTTACAGTGCTGCTATCAGGACTGAACTTTTTTAACTACTCATTTTTTAAAATTTTATTTTACAGACGCAGAACATAATATTTCAGCCTGATACTTTTATGAACCTTTCAATGTGGTTTAATCTTCTTCAAAAAGGCCATAAGCACACAGTTGTTAAAGCATATCTCCTATTTTCCTCTCCACATTCCAGGAGAAAAGCATCAGTACAAGTGTTTTGTTTCCCTCACATCAGCACCTTCATTATTTCCAGCTTCACTGCTTACTGGAATAAGGTTGCTTCCTTAGTAGGCAGCTTGTTGATTGGCATAAGAGACTCTTCTGAACTCTTCTGTTCACTATTAGAAGCAAAAAGGATGCAACAGAAGGGATATGAAACTCAAAACATTAAAATGGGATTCATACCTTTCCCCTACAGAGAGAAACAGGGCAAATATGCTACATGGACCTAATTTGCCTAAAAGGTCAGAATGCATTTAGGATGTCATTCTGGTTAACAGGTTAACTTAGTTGATTGTTGCATGTAAAGCACTTCTTAGAGTGGGTAGAAGTTCAAAACCTTCACTTTGGGTGCACAATCCTTTGTGTAGGTGGAGTAGAAACACAAAAAAATGCTTCTATGTGTACACAATTCATGTTTTAAACCTGCCATTAAGCTAAACAATGGCAAAAATAGCACTTCAGCAACTAGAAAGGGTTAAATTACAAGCTGCATTAAAAAAGTAAGGTTTTTTTCAAGCCCACATGAGGCACAATAAAAGCAAAAGAATAGATAAGATGGTTTTCTCAGCCACTGAGAAAATTATTTGGATGAGGAAGGCAATAATAATCTGCTAGAAAGGAAAATTAGTTTCAGTGGAAAAAGGAGGGAATACATTCTAGACCACTAAATTAAAGTAACAAAGACTGCACAACCTCCTGATGTCTCAGTCCCCCTCTCCTCTCCATTCAACCTGGGGAACCGAAGCTCTAGGACTTTCTCAGTGGTCATGGTCCCTGGAGAGAAGGGGAAGCAGCTGGCTGTGGCTGGGGAATAAGCCCTCCATAATGATATCTACTCATAAACTCCACTGAGACGGATGGAATCACTTCTTCAAGGCAATTTTGGTTCACTTAGGATTTTTTTCCCCCCAGCCTTAACTGATAGCTTCCACATGGAGAGCTAGTGAAACAATCTGAGCTTCAGCTGGAGTTCAGACTGTGCTGGCACAGGGTTTCTGTGACTTTTGAGATAGCCACAGGCTTCAGGAGACAAATTCCTTTGCATAGCCAAATCCTGTGCCCAGAGTTCCTCTGACAATGAAGGCACAATTCAGGTGAAGGGACAAAGGATCATAGCTCTCCCTTTCTCTGTATGACAGTAGCTTATATAGAGCAGCATTTGGGAAACCAAATTGTCTAGATTTACCCCACTAGTATATTTTAATGCTTTCCTGCCAACACCTACCTGTTAGTCATTTACACAGAATTACAGGTACAGACACACTGCCTACTCTCATGATGCTCTGTAGTCACACCAGAGAAGAAAGGTGCACTTGGCAACAGTATGCTCAGTTCTTCTGATAGTTTTTCACCAAATTGATAGGGAAGAATATTTCAGAGCTTTTTAAACACAGTTCCTCAATACAGCTAAGCCAATCTTAGGGCAACTCCACAGCTAATAAGGTAGCGCAGCTCTCCGAGTTCTTTTTCTATCCCTGGCACTTAGTGTTTGCAACTCTTACCCAAGCATAGCCCTGCCCAGTACTGGCCTCTTTCTGGTGCACTGATCTGAACTAGGGACATCTCTCTGACTCCTATTCTCTATTTCAACCAGCTTAGTAGAAAACAAAGGAATGTCCAAACAGCGGGGGAACAGAATTTTCTGCAACTTTGCAGCCCTGTGTGCTGTTTGCTAAGTGCATTTTGACTTTCTGGTGTTAATATTCAGCTGACAATACTGGGAAGGTTGCAGAGCAGCCTTTTGGGGAGTAAAAATATTAGAAAACAAATTACTTTGTCACAGCCACAGTACAGCATAGTCCCAACTGAGTTCAGTACATATACATTGACAGGACGTGGACAGCACAATGACTAGCTCAGAGTATCTATAGCTCCCCCACAACATGTGAGATTGGCCACAAGAGGATAGAATGTCTGTCTGGAGTAATCCAGAACTATTACACATATAAAAAAAAAGAAAAAAAAAATCTCTGAAGGTCTTTCCTTATCCTTTGTCCTTGACACTTTCAGGCTTCTACCCTACCCATGGGAATGTGAATTTTGGACTTCAATATTTGTTCAGAATCATATTCCAAATACAGAAGCACAGACAGAGCTATGATACTCAATTAGGTTTTTGTTGTTGCTATAATCATTGACATTTATTACAGAGGACATTTTTCTAGGCACTACCCTCTAGTTTTCAGCCAGGTCATACACCTACAGCAATCAGCAATCACCTTCAGCCAGGTCACACACCTACAGCAATCTCTAACCTCAGGGCAGGCACACTTCAGGTTTGGCTAAGCAAGCAGGAATGGGGAACTGCGTGACTGACCAAAGGTACAGAAAGTGCAGGTGATCAGCAACATACTGTTTTGTTCCCTTACAGAATTAAGTCATTCTGGTACAAAGTTTGTGAAAACAGACTCAGAGCAGGGCTGGAAGGTGGTAGTGTAGACAGGATAAAGCTGTAGTCATGGAACTTGCCTTTGTGTGCAAACTGAATGCGGACAAACAGCCCCTAGAGAACTAATTTAGAAGTGGTGAACTCGTGCCACCTGGTGGATTCCAGCTCGCCCCTAACCCACAGAAGCCAGTTACAGCTGATTTCAATAAACAGCAGAACTGTATCAGGAAAGGAGGAGATGCAAAGCTCAGGTGTGTTTCTGTGTCTTTCAGCGCCAGCCGGCTGAGCGAGGAGGCGCGGAGCAAGGCGCGCAGGAAATGCAGCGCTGTGCACAGCCTCAAGGACAGGTGGCAGGAATGGGCCGACCAGCACATCATAACGCAGAAGCTGAACCCCTTCAGCGAGGAGTTTGACCACGAGCTGGCCATGTCCACGCGCCTGCACAAAGGGGACGAAGGGTACGGCCGCCCAAAGGAAGGCACCAAAACTGCCGAGAGAGCCAAGCGAGCCGAGGCCCACATCCACCGGGAGATCAGGGACATGTGCTTCATCATTGAGTCCATGGCCACGCCACGGCCCGACGGCAAGATCCAAGTCACTTTTGGGGAACTCTTTGACAGATACGTTCGTATTTCAGATAAGGTTGTTGGGATTCTCATGAGAGCCAGGAAACATGGGCTGGTGGACTTTGAAGGAGAAATGTTATGGCAAGGAAGAGATGATAATGTCATCATTACTTTATTAAAATAAGTTAGGCTATAATCAGAACAACTTTGGAAAACTTTTCTCCTCTTCTCCCTTGCCATTAGCATTTGCACATTTTGAACATAAGGTTCCCTTGTTCACCACATAGAAAAGTGTATTTTTTGAAATATGTATTTTATAACTAGTGCATGAAAACCCAAACACCCAAATGGACTTCATTTTGTACCAGAAATGCTTTCAGGACAATGAAGTTAATTACTACATAAAAAACAAGGAGAAAAAGCTGTATGGAATATAAGCAGCTGATGATAAAAGTCCATAGCAATATAAATAGCTACAGGAATATGAAACATGCCAGATCAGAAGCTGAATGACAAAATAAACTCAGACAAAGGTCTTGATCTGAAAAATGCTCTTGTGTATGCACTTTCTAATTAATTGATTTAAACACAAGTAAAATTACCTTATTTAATAGAGAATCAAAGATACATTTGTTTTCTTTACAAGCACAATATGTAACTATCACTGCAGTATTCTCTTGTTGATACAACTGTTGACACAGCTTTCTCTTACATGTGACATAAAAAAGTCTTTTTATAAATGGGGTTTTATATATTTATTGTATTTATATAACTAATTTTTTTGATTATTTCATATGTAAACTTATGGAGTTTGGAATGTAATGAATAAAAATGTTTTGATTAGATAGCTACCTAAAAAATACCTTCTATGTAATTTTGTGCAATGTCTTATCTGATTATCTATGCTGATACTGTTTAATTGTAAGATGGAATCAATGTAGCTTATTTAATGTTTTCCTGAGATCTCTTAGACTACTCAAGCTGACCTACAAAACTGATGTCTTAGTGTAATACTTACATATAATAATTTTTACCTGCATATTCTTACCTTATTCTTTACATATTTATATATTGACCTTTTGTAGCTGTCTAAATTGTCTTGATAAAATTTTGTTGTCACAGGAATACATGAACTCCTTAATTATTTCTTGGGTTATTTTACCACACACTAGGAAAAAATAAATGTGCACATTCACTGAAGTAAAATGTCAGTAAGTTGCTTCAAAATATAAGCACACATATATTCTCCTTTTCATGGGCTATTAAAATATTTCCTCTGAAGGTTTCTCTGTCCAAAGAACCAGAAAAATATTTCAGAGTACATGGCAACAGACCTTATACAAAACACCTGCACAAAAAATACACACTAAAGGCATGTAAGTGTTAAGTGAATTAAGCTCATTGATTGGTAGCTCACTGCAGGTAATTTAAGCCTCCTATTCAGTCATCCCAGTGTTAAAATCTACACAAAATAAACCAAACCCCCAACTTCATCCTATTCTTCCCCTCAAACTATTTTATTTCCAATCAGATGAGAAAACCACAGGACATAACAAGTATTTTTTCTCATACTACCCTCCACTATTTAACTTTGAGTAGGCAGTATCATGCAAAATTTCTGAAAATAATTTAACATTTTTGTCAAAAAGAAGTATTAAATGTTGATATAAGTAATGGTGTTTGGAAGCATTTCATGTAGGTTCTATGCTTTAGAGCATTTTTTACATTAAGTTGTGTGACAAATTTATCCATGGTGTGGGAGATAATAAATCTGACCTCACCAAAAAAACAAAACCAAATGTACTCCCTGAATTACCCACCCTAACTCTCCTACTATACTGTGTTACATTCTTGTGAAACTAGCACAACCTCTGCCAAAATTAAATATTTTAATTTTTAAACATTTTAATTTTAAATATTGAAATATTTAATATTTAAATTTTAAATATTAAGCAGGTCAAAACCTGCTTGATTAAAGCAGTCTCTGTAAATTTTTATTTAAGTCCTGCTTTCCTAGTTCTGACTTGCTTTGAAAATAAGACCTTTAACCTTTGAGACAATGAGCAACTCTCAGCTACTCTCATGGTAGCTTGTAACTATAAGAACATTATTTCCTAAATAGTGTATTCACTCCCACAATGTTTTACTTGAAACAGAGCTCCTGCACTCTCCTGTCTGAAGCTAGCATTGGTTTTGCACATCCTTGGTAGTGAAAAAATTCTATCTTCTTCTGTAGCAACTTAGATACATTTTTCATATTCTTATACAAAGTTTAAGTGACAGCATGAAACTTGTATCAGAAGAAATAAATTTGACTTTTACACCTTTGTATTTTTCCAAGTCTTACCACAGTGGCTTGAAGTGAGTGGAAGGTTCATTGGACATGTACCCTACCTAGCAGAAATCAGCTCCCTCCTCCACAGCAATAATTCCTTCTTTACAAATGTTTCTGTACAAGCAAGGTTCAGTAATACAGCTCATTCTTAAAACAGGGGAAGGCTATTGACATAAAATGGGCTGTAGTGAAGAGCATACTACTCATGGTGATATGTTCAATCATCATTCATCAAGGCTCTCCTCCCACAGCCATTTCAGCTGCTATGTACACACTGCACTGCCCCAACATCTCAACTAAAGGCACTGCTGACACCTCAGGGCATGAAGCAGTTTAGCATTCAACAGCACGTGTTATCAGCAGTGCAATTATCACAAGAGAAAACAAGCTATGACTACACAGCTCCTAAGGTAAGCAGGACAGCAGAAAGCAGAGCTGGCACTGGCACTTCTGCAGGGAGACAGCCAGCAGGACTGGCTTGCACATACTGCACCAAGTGCACACCATTCCCTCAGCTGGACAATTCCTCTCTCTGCTCCAGAAGCACAGTGCAGCTCTCTATCACTGCAGTAGCACCTACTCTTTAAGAGGAGAAAGAGGAGTTTTGTTCCCTTAATTGAGCTCCAAATGGCAATGACAACAGCAAAATACCCTGATGACGTGCTCTTTTATGAAGGAAGAACATACCAGTGAGATTTAAGATTCAAATACTGAATGAAGAATTCAAGATTATTTTTTTATTTGAAGTTGAAGGAATAGTCAATGTTCTTACTCATCTTCCAAGAGCAAATTTTATGCAGACATTCTAATTCCCATACAAAAAATTAACTCTAATGCAATATAAACAGGTGAGCAGGAAGATGCAAGCACAAGCCCTAAGCCATGAATTATGACCTTTCTGCAGATTACACAAAAGCAGTAACTAACACAGATAGGATTTAGAGCCAAAAGGTGTTAATTGAAGAATCCCATGTTTGGATCCCAGGTACCCAAATAAAAAAATCAAGTTATTCAGTGAATCCATCTAAGTACTGGATGCTGAGACACGCTCTTCTGGCAGCCAGCTCCAGATAATGGGTCTCATAAGCCTCCAGGGAATGTCAAACTTTCAATGCTTTACAATCACAGAAACAAACCTTTCCAGGAAAGATGGAAAGGAATTCTACTGCAGAAAAAGGATAATGAACTGAAGGCAGAAGGGACATCAAGACTGTGCTTCTATGTGTGTCATACAGAAATTAACTATACCTCTGATGATAAAATTCATGGTCTTGCCTAAATAGACATGCACTACTTTCTATAGATCATTTACACAGTCAGTTGTTTCACCAAGTATTGCTAGAGTCATTTATGCTTTAAATCAAATGTTCTTGTATTTCTTAACCAATTTAGTATTTTACAAGCACGATTGCTCATGTATTGCTAACTAAACACTATCCTTTATTTCTACTTTTTTGTTTCCTATTGGCTTTTCCAAGACTGGTCCAATACTTGGCAACATTCAGCTACTGAAGACTTTTGTGTGGTTTCATTTAATTATTCAAATTATAATTATTTATAAAATTCTTCACACCACCCTCTAAAAAACTAAAATAGGCTTTATTTGCAATATGAGCTTAGGACAGAGACTATGCAGTTGAATTAGCAGTTTTGTCAGCAAGGATGATCTGAGACTTTTCTTTTTCCCTCTCCTTCTTCAAAATGGTTGAAGACAATTTATTTAATTCCCATTGCTTTCCATGGGGCTTTAAAAAGCCCCAGAAATGCCAAAAAAGATGAGAAAATGCATCCTATACATTCAGTTGTTAAATGAACAGCAAAACCCAGCATTTGTGCTTCTACATAAACTCGACCTTCTAAATAAATTCCAACTCAAGTTTATTTTTACATATATTTAGATTTATTTGCTATACATCACTGTGAGCTTATAGGACTTGAAATCCATTACAGGATTTTTTTTTTGTTGTAATAATCAGTTGTAACTCCACAAAGACAATAATACTGCTGTGGAAGACCAAAGGGGAGAAAAGCCATTTCAATTTATTTACAGTTCCTTATTTTGTAAACATTTACTCTACACATTGTACTAAGTTCTAAGAAGGATAAAGAGATATACATAGAGACAGGAAAGCCCTGTTTTTCTATTCATATTGAGCATTAGCATATTATAGATGAAACATCTGCCCTTTCTCGTTACCATAGCAGTAAGCTGTCTTCAAATAAGTTTTTTTTTTTAACTTTCCAGAAATGTAAATATTTTGAAATATACAACTACATCTACTAAGCCAACCCATTTGGCTTTTATTCCATTTCTAGAATAATTTAAAGTGCTATAAGCAACCCGTCAATCAACACTTTTCTATAATAACAAAACTACTTTAAACATTAATTTACAAGATAATATACAATGTTTGTCTGAAATAGCTGAAATTTCAGCACAAAGTCAGTCACTGTCACACTTAACAGCAATTTTTTTGTTCTTTTTTGTTTTGGTTTTTTTTTTTTTTTGCAGAACATAGAATAAAAGCTTTGAAACAAACAGTTTTGTTGAGCTGTTATTGCCACAATGGCTTATCAAGTTTTCTACAAAAGTGGACAAGAGCTACTGGAACTGTATTCTAGCCTGTCATTTATTTTTTGAGGTCACATGACAGTAAGTTTGCATATTCCACAAGTCTACTGAATTACAATATTGTCTACCTATGATACATTATGTCATTTTAATCAGAGCTGGTGCTAATTGTAAATTTACAACATAGACCCACTCAAAAACATCACAAATTTTTTTTTCTTTGGACAGGAATAAGCTATATTCTTGGAGCTGATGTGCTACACGGCTACAACAGTATAACAGTATATATCTGACACTTTATGTTGAAGAAAGATGCATCTGTTTCTGTACTTTTAATGCCCTACTATAGCTACAAATTGTTCACTGAGTTTTGCTTGCTTTAGCCTTTTAGTTTTTTGGAACTATCATATTCTTACATTCTCTTGCTATTTCGTAAGTCTTTGCCACTTAGCTCAATATTGTCAGTATTTGTCCCAAACCTGTGGATCATTAACAGCATGTGCAAAACACTCTTTAAATACAATCAGCATGCAGCTACAACACATATTAACTGACTTTTTTCTACACATGAACAAGAAACAAGACAAGTGGCACTGTTGACTTTGGATATCTTCTAACTTCACCACGTGTGTACTGGGGTGCATTTAGAAGGAATGCTCAGCTTCTCATCCATTTGTGGCACCACTTGAATAACCCATCATTGGTCTGGACCAATCTCTGCAGTGCTGCTGCCAAATACCCACACGCAGCTTTCTCAGAGGTTCACAGAGGGCAACTTCATTCACAGACATAATTTGAATACAAAAATAATAAGCTATATTCAATGAAGCAGCCCCCTAGCAGGATTGCAGGAAAGGTGTGTGTGGGAAACCTGGGAGGCAACTGTAATACGGATAAGAAAATTTTGCAGGCCACAAGGCTCAAAGTAACTAATGTTAATTTTTAGTCCACAAGGTCAATATTTTGTAAAAGAGTCTATAGCTTAGAAAAAGTATGATAGTATATTACAGATGCAAGAGCATGAAAAACATCTGCTATTTAAAAATAATAACTAATGGCCACACTGAAAAATTAGAAAAAAAAACCAAAACAGGTAAGTAAAATACATTATATTGCTCCTAGGGATTTTTAAGCTGCACTGATTCATGTCAGGTTTGGGACAATAACCTGTAGAAATAGTGAAATACTTATTCAAAAGCCCATATTTCTATGTCTTGAATAGTGAAGTCTTCCCGCTTAGAAAGTGTGTGATTCCCAAATGTTTTACATGAATGACTTCTTCCATGGTAGAGATCACCATCAAGCCAAAGAGCAAACTCTCCTCTGCAAGACAGACAATGTATTAAAGCAAAAGACAGAGAATAAGCATTTAATCCATCAATGCATTTTCCACTCAAAATTTAGAAATGAGAAGGAATTAAAGGATTAGTTTTTAACACAAGAACCTCATGGCTGTTAATAAATTTATGCTACAAGGATTTCATTTTTTTTACTACTTATTATTAATTTGGGAATATCCCTCTTGCAGATATTCTGAAATAAGCTAACTAGAGGTTTTCAGCCTCTTCCATTTTTATTAAAGAGATGACATAACAGCACTTTCTTATCTTAAGAGAATGCTAGTAACAAATAAGGAAAACATTCTAGAAGCACATGCACCCACATGGGCAGGAAAAAGCCAGGACATGACAATGATTTCTGGAGACCCTGACATGTTTTAGGATGGCTCAGTTTCAATTCAGGCTTCTTCTGGTTACATGTAATTTTCACATTTACATCCTTCCACAATCATATTTTGTGTCCATTCTGAATACAGGAGGACACACATGCAAATCAAGCATGGAAGGCATCATAACCTTGCAGGGCTGAAACTTTATGCCACACAACGGGGAAGACAAATGTCCTGTTTAAGTTTTGTCAGCATTGGAAGCTAAACACTTCACATACTAAAGTTTCCTGGCTGGTAACTGCTGAGTCCTAAGCTACCAAACTGAAGTAAATTCCAATTTTTCTTTTCAAAGGTGTCCAGACAAATATTTTTAACAGATTCTAACTGCAACTTACCCTCCTCCGCCAAAAGCAAGAGAGTCCATGTCTCCTTTAATGAAGAACATGTTGTCTCCTGTCCATTTAAAAACCTAAGGGGGAAAAAAAAAACAAAACAAACTAGCAAGTAAAAATATCTGCACTTTTCATTTTGGCAGAAGGGAAACCAACCATCAGTAAAGACAGACTATGGGTGGGTAGAAGTCAGTTTAATGAAGCTGACACAGAAAATTCAGGAAACAGCTGCAGACAAAAATTCTCTGACATTTTATGCTAATTAAAATAAGATGATTCCAAACCAAGGTCGTTTTTGAGCATCAAAACTCCTACACAATGAAAAATACCACGGAAATATGCTTAGATTAGATGATATGCCCCTAAAAAGGATGTAGTTTATGAATTTTCAGACACGCACCTGGAAGACTTTAAACAGTAGAAAAACCTTCAGTACAATTAAAGAGTTGAATGTGCTCTTCAGGTTGAATGTGTTCTTCAGCATGCAAACACTACCAATTCACTCTGCACTTAAAGATTCCATAAAAAACTAGTGTGATGACTTTTTTTTTGGGCCATCTTGTATTATTTTTCAGATTTACAGTTAGGTTTATTCCTTAAGGATTTTAAGATCATGCACTTGGGGTGGTGGTGAGGAAGAGAGCAAAAGCATGAAAAGTCATTACTACTTACCTCAAAATCTGGAGAAAAAGTGAACATAAAGGTCTCCCCAGTGCCATAAAAGCCATCGCTCACTTTAAATGGTTCAGATGCTAATGCACCAAAAACCTGTAGCAAAAATACATCAGAGCAAGAAAAACTTCAGAGAAACAACACAGAATCCAAGAATCTCTAATGATAGTAACTGATAAATCAGATTGTAAATAATGTCAATTTGAAATTCACACTCTGAATTTCACTGCACCATGGTTCTGAACGCACTGAGAGATGGTCTTTGCCATGTCAACTTGAAAAAGCAGGATAGATGAGACACTTTTTCTTTTTTGTTATTTCAAGCATCTGGGTCAACAGACTAGACTTCAGAAATCTGGCTGTTAACTTTTCTTTGTCAAACATTTTGTAACCTTAGATTGTACTTAGTGTGTGCAGATAAGTGAACTTATATAGAGCATTTTTAGCATAAAAATCCATACTGAATTCAAATTTAGTTTCATCAATAAATATAACAAAATAGGCTGCTGAAATACATAATCCATATTTAAATAACTACATGCGTATTTTCCAGCAATGGGAACTCTTGAAATTATTTCTTAGTCCTCAAACTATTTGAGTCTCTGTATCCTAACTTCTTTTAAGGGCTCTAGTCATTCTTGGAATAACTGCAGTTCTGGTAGCTAAGCTACATTCAGGTAGCTATGACATACCTTACTTCAGATAAATATCGTTAGGCCTGATACCACATCTAGTAAATAAATATAAGTAAAAAAGATAAAAGTAAATGTAAGTTTTCATTCACAACAGATATTCCTGGAGAGGAATTAACCTCCAGTTCAAGTATCAAACAGAGCTTTGTCAAACCTAAACTATCTCAGTTCAGCCTCTATACAGGTGTCAACTTAACAGAACACTTATACTAGTGTTTATATTGGATCCTCTCAAAGATGTTACCTGTATATCTAGTCAAACACAAAACTAGTCCATTCTAACCATGTAGAAGACCTTACGTATTTTACTTAAGAGACTCTGAAGCTTTATTTCTAATTATGGAATACATTTAGCTATCAAGAATCTCAGACAGTCTCTCACATAATTCCCTACTCAATGAAGGACTGATTTTGAAGCTATTAGGTTGACTCAGTTTTGTCCAGTTGAGCTTTGAGTACCCTCAGGAATCAGGATTTGACAATCTCTCTGTGTTCTATATACATCAAGCTGACTCTTGAAAGATCACCTCTTTGCTATAAGCAACAATAAAAGAATAAGGCTTTACAGAAAAAATGCAATTTGCTTCCCAACAGTTACTCTAGTTCTTGAGAAGGGATGTCCCAGGATTTTTTCATGAGATCCAATTTTTGTGGCTCGTTGTTAGGGTGGATAACTAGAATTCCCATGTCCTAGGTTCAATCAGTCTCACACTTCTGCAGCACATACAATCTGAAGAATGATGTTTTATAAAACTAGACAGTCCTTGAAGTGGGTAACTGCATTAATCCCATTTCTAGACCACCACTTATTTAGTGACTCATGTTCAGGAATCGGGTACCAATTTCTTTTTAAATGGCTCTCAGGGCTCACTAACAGAAGCACATACCAGTAGACAGACAATCCATAACAATTGTAACAATGCAACTATAGATTTCATGGACACCTTTATTAAAGAACTTCCTAGAATTGACTGGAGGAGGCAATTTAGGTTGCTTTACATTCCAAATTCCAACTAGGTATTGCTCAACTTTTACACAATAAAGTTTGTAAAAGTTCAGTGATTTTGCCTGTTGTTTTTCTTTTGTTTTTTTGGGTTTGTTTTGTTGGTTTTTTTTTGAACAGCCATTTCCATAAAATTATTAATTGATCTGAAAAAGAAAGCAAGATTGGAAAAGGTTTTTGAATAAAAAAATCAGTAGCTTTAATGGAACATTATGAAGAGTTACAAGGTACACTTGCTCCTTACTCGACCTATTATCAAGATAATAAAAAAGCACTCTTCATAAACATGGACAAAAAAAAAACATATCTGGAGAACCTGGAGAAGCAGCCCAGGAAAGAAATTCATTCTAGTTTAAAAGAAAAGTGCCTCAACCAAGGATATGACAATTCCAGCATCTTTCATAAACATGGAAGATTCAAAGGGAACAGAACAACTAATACAAATGAGGACTGAGCAGGTATGCTCAGCAAATGTCAAGAAACTATCTGGGCATAATTCTGTCATTTTTCAAAATGGCTGAATCTCATTTAGGATCTTCTCTGAACTAGAATCTTAGAAAAGAGGCAAGTGATCTCAGAGTGTAAGGTATGAATAACCATCTGGTCTCTTAAAACACATTTTTGGAGGGCATATACAGTATTTATCTTAGCATACTGCTAGTGAACTATTCCTGGACACATTCTCCCACAAAGTACTTAAGAGGTTTTTTTTTCAGTCATGGAAAGCAGTTTTAAAGGGCAATCTGCCAGGAAGATACAGGACATTAAAAATAAATTAACCTCTTTCAAAAAAATCAATAGCTTCACAAATAAAATGAATTACTCAGACTAATTATCAAAGAGCATAGTTAGTTACTATTGTCTGCTGTTTCATGATTGTAGATCCTTGCATGAAGAGGAGAAAGGCTTTGTGCTTAATTCCCATTTGTTTTGAACAGAAAAATAGTGCAAATTAATTTTCTGCTGTCAAATGCAGACATTTTTTATTAATAACATGAGACAGAGCTACTGAAAACACCACTTCCACTACACTGGTGAAGGACTGAGCATGTAAAACTCTTCTGAACCACTCCTTCTGCATATGCTGCTCACTGAATAGATGTGGATTTCCCCCACTCTCGTGTGGAGTTCAGTGACTACTTGATCCAGAATTCCAAGGCATGCTTTCATACATATTCCTAGGTATAAAGCTGTAAGCTGAAATTCAGCAAGGTTTGTTTCACAAACAAAAAAAAAAGATCCATGAAGTCCATGTTTTGACATGGTAGCCATGACACTTTCTGAACATTCAAGCCAAGATGCTCATACACAGAAAGTAACATGAATTCCTTCAGCAACAGACAATACTACATAGTGGTGGCAAGACAGCCCCACCAGAAAAAGGACAATTTTTTCTGGGACAGATCAGGTACTAGGAAGCAGGTATATCTTACTAATTTATCCTGAGAAGCTAAAAAGTGAATTAGAGAAGTCATCAAAGTATATTTATGAGACTGATGAGTCTGCTGAGACATCTCAAGTCTATTCAATTGTTTCTGTCTTCAAGATAAAAGGTAAATGAAGAAAATATTTTTAAAGAACTTCTGGAAAAGAGTCTACTACTAGCAGAGAGTTAGAAGGGATTTTTCTTTTTAAGGGACTCCTGGGGTAGGAAACAATGAAAAAATCAGGTTGTGACTTGAATAAGAAAAGATACCCTTCATTTACTGTTTTCATACCCCCTGAATGAGACCATGCTACTGAGAATAAAAACCATGGTTACCAAACTGGGAGAGGTAAGTGAATTGAATTACTACAGATTTTATAGAGGTTCTGTGAATTTTTCATGACAGCAGTAACATGCTTCCACAAGCAAACACAGAAGTCGCAGAAAAAGAATCAAGAAGTTTCATACTGCCTGCAGTGTTCACTTGTCATGAGATTATTCAAGAGAGGATGTTTGCTATTCAAATGGTGAGATGTGAGCCACTTCCTGAAGTTCATAACCCAGTCAAAAGAAAACAGAGCACAACTACAGAGACTCAAAGAACAAGTTAATAATGTAACAAAGGCAGTACAGCTCTTGAAAGATGTTAGCTGCAGCCACAGAATATACCAAAAAACACAGCTAACAGCATTCCAACAAGACCTTCCAGAATCAGAAAGTTTTAGAGAGTGTATTTCTAATACCTTAAGTGCATAAAAAAAATTAAAATTAAATTTATTAATTGGATATTACCAGACTCTTGCATTACAACAACTAACTTATATAATTAAAGTATTTCCTAGACATGTAGTATGGTAGAGGACTGCTTAAGAGTAAGACACATTTCTAAGGAGAAAATTTGCTTGATATGCAACCTTTTAACTTGCTTGATACACATAATTTTATCTCCCATGATAGACTGAAGCATAAGCTATTCCTTTATACTTCTCAAATATTTTTCTTGATGGGTCCCCTACTGCCACACAAGTGTTTTCCTACCTGTCCATCACTGTCTTTGATAACCAACAGCACAGGTGTGTCTAATCCCATCATTGTCCGATACAAGGTCTTCAAGCTCATGCCATGCTTTGCAGTACTGTAGACAAGAGTCCATGGATAGCCAATAGTCCGTGGTGGAAGAGACTTTGTGAGCTATTAACAGGAAAATGACAACACTTTATTTGATATATGTTTTATATTTAAGAATGTATTACACGTAAATGAAAGCAGATTACATTCTGCTCAACCATTTTTACATGGCCTTAAAACCTAAGAACTAGACCTGAAGTTTCCCATGTGTATTTTCTACTTTTGGTCACTCAAGAAGGTTTCTTTTCCTACCTCTACTAGTGACCTGCAGAAGAATGATTCATCAACTAAAGAACATGTGTTTGTTATCCATATAGTTATTCTTGCATAACAATATTACATGTCCCACCAATATCTTAGCATTGAGTAAGTAGATCATTCAAGTCAGCAGACAACAGGTGAAGGGTAAATGCTGCTTGTTGCCTTGCTCTTGTGCTTTTTAATCCAAAACTTCAATTAACACATTTGTAATGAAATCACTTTGGACTGGATAGCAAGAACTGCTGTGTTTTCACTGATGTTTTCAAGAAAGAATGGAAGTAGGGCAAAGACAGACAAGAGTCTGTCTGAATACATGGTGTATTCAAAGTTAGGATTTAAAAAAAAAGCAGTATTTTAGCTATGAATCATACTCTGCTTCGACACTTAGACACACACATGTCTATGGTGCCAGATGGGATCCACCCCAGGAAACAGACAGAGCTGGCAGATATGCTCACTGAGCCACTTCCCATCGTTTACCAGTATTCCAGGATAACTGGGGATGTCCTGGTTAGCAAATGTGTGTCCAATCACAGGATAGGCTGTAGGAAGGATCCCAGGAAGTACAGGCCTGTCAGTCTGACCTCAGGGCCTGGGAAGGTCACCTTGAGTGCCATCACACAGCACATGCAGGAAAACTGGGGGATCAGGCCCAGCCAGGGTGGGTTCATAAGAACTTAGTACTTGGCAAATGTGATTTTCCTCTATGACAAGGTGACCTGCTTGCTGGATGAGGCTGTGAATATTGTCCACTTGAACTTCAGTAAAGCCTCTGACAGCACTTCTCACAGAACTCTCCTGGAGAAACTGGCTGCTGATGACTTGGACAACTGCACTGTTTGCTGGGTAAAAGACTGGCTGGATGATCAGGCCCTGAGAGTGGTAGTGAATGGAATTCAATCCACATTGTGGTCAGTCACTTGTGGTGTTCCCCAGGGCTCAGTACTGGGGCCAGTCCTGTTTAATGTCTTTACTAATGAACTGGATGAAGGGTTGAAGTGCATCCTCAGTGTGTTTGCAGACTGCAGCAAGCTGGGCAAAAGTGTCAATCTGCTGGAGGGTATGTGGGCTCTGCAGATGGATCTGGACAGGCTGGACTGATGGGCCATGGCCAACAGTATGAGGTTCAATAAGGCTAAGTGCCAGGTCCTGCAAAAGTCCCTGCAGCACTACAGGCTGGGAGAAGAGCAGCTGGAAAGAGGAAAAGTACCTGAGGGTGGCAGACAGCTGTGCATGAGATAGAGGGTGCCCAGGTGGCCAACAATGGAATCATGACTTGCCCCCCTGTACTGAGCACTGGTGAGACCACACCTTGAGTGCTGTGTGCTATTCTGGGCCCCTCACTAAAAGAAAAACATTGAAATGCTGGTGTGTGTCCAAAGAAGGGCAGCAAAGCTGGTGAAGGATCTGGAGAGGAGTGAGGGAGCTGGGATTGTTAAGCCTGGGGAAAAGGAGGCTCAGAGGGACCTCCATCACTCTCTACAACTATCTGAGAGTAGGTTGTAACAGTCAGTCTTTTCTCCCAAAACAGGACAGGAGAAAAAGTCCTCAAGTTGAGCCACTGGAAGCCTGGATTGGATATTGAGCAAAAGTTCTTCAGTGAAAGGGCTGTCAAGCATTGGAACAGGGTAGCCAGGGAAGTGGCTGAGTTACCATCCCTGTTGAAATATTTAAAGGAGGTGTAAGCCATGGCACTTAGGGAAAGGGTTTAGTGGTGGACTTGGCAGTGCTGAGGTAATAGCTGGATTCAGTGGTCTTAGCTGTCTTTTCTAATACACAGTTTATTTTCTTCTATTTATTATCACACAAGGTCTTCTTACTGGTGTGTTTTACACTACAGTTATAGCATTTGTGATACATTAATGTGCAAGAGTAAAAAATGATATATCTAAGTCCATACCTTTTCAATTTGTTCTGGCTGTAGTAATTCACTTGGATCACTAAGATTGGGCCGGAATGCTTCAGGCTCCAGGTCTGTTTTGATATTTGTTGCCTGTTGTGAATTGATATCTTCTCTTGTTGTTATCTACAAAAAGAATAGCAAGAAAATAAGTATATGCCACCCTATTAGCAGACAAGATAAAACTTTACAAGTTTAAAATCATGCAGTTATCAATTATGCAAGTCCTTCCAAAGTTTAGAAATCCAACAGATTTGATCTGATCAAGATTTTCAATCTTTCCAGTAGCAAACTGGTACACAACTATATAACAATAACTTACATGGACACCTACTGACAAGAAAGCTATGGTTTTATGCTAAAACAACAAACAGTTCTCATACACAGCTGAAGAGCTTCAAATGCTTTTCAGATTATACCTTCAAAAGTTCTTGCATTTTAATACTGACATAGCATTCTAAGTATAATTTAAAAAAGAACAGAAAGGAAAGGAATTAAAACTTCAACACAGACATTCCTTAGTACATTCCTTCTGACTCACTACTCTTTTAGAGTACTTAAGAAATTTTTCAGATATGCAGTAGACTCTGGGAAGACTGCTGCCATATATTTTGAGCAAACTATTTGAATGGAGCCTTAGGGATAGTGCTGCTCCATAAGATGATCTGCTGAAGTACTTATGGGAATCAAAGAAGAAAGAATTGAGATGGTGGGGTGGGAAAGCAGCAATAATACTTAAGTTGCATAGTGAGCACTGAGGTCTGGCAAAGACACACTATGCAGGGTCCTGCAGTAATTTAAAATACCTGACCTACATATCTACCCTACTGAGTGGAGATGGCAGAGGCCACAAAATTCCTCATCAGATGTAGCTCACAACAGCTTCTTACTCCAGCCAACACACTGGCACTTCCCAGTTCAAGTGCCATGTCTCGATAACTAGAATAGCTGCGATCCAAACAGATTTCCACCTATAAATTCAGCTGCAGGGATACTTAAAACTTTCTAGGAACAGTGAAATTCGACAGAGGAGTAGGACAAAGTGAGGAAGTTAGTAAGATAAACCACTGCAGCAAGACTTACTAAAATGTTGAGAGAAAAAAGAAATCTTAACAAGATTAAGTGCATCTGAAAAATTTATTGGCCTAAACCAGGTTTCACTGAAAGCCAGACTATCCAAATTAAATCCTGAATCCTGAAAATTTCAAGAAAATACCTGCCAAATCCAGTTTGTCACATCCCTCATACTGTAAACATACAGGACACGACTGCGATATTTCACAGTATCACCATGGTAAACTTTGCCAACTTTTTGTGAACTTCCTTAGTTAATTAAAAAAAGGCAAATCAAAGAAAACTCTGAAATACAGATAGGAATATTTAAACAAATACAGCCACCTGAGCCAAAAAAAAAAGGACACCCCTTTAATCTCCCTCAAAACTACAAAAAAGGTTCTTATCACAAACCGTTATTTAAAAAATCGGCTTATAAAACCAATGTATCAAAGTATATTAATACAGTAACTCAATGACAGTATTAATTCCAAACCCAAGAAAAGTTGCACTTAAACTGAGTTACAAGCAAGAAAAAAGCTGAAGCTTTCCTTTTTTCAATGGAAGGTAACAAGAACTTCCAACATAGACTAAGCAGTAATTTCCATATGACAACAAAAAGTGCAGTTATCCAAGAGAGTACATGTACAAAAAGATGATCTGCATGCTGCTTTACAGAGTGCTATCTCTAAAATGTTATTTCATATTCCAAGTATTTTCCAGCTTAAATGCCTGTCATCCATCATATTACTGCTTCAGGTCCACAGAAGTTCAGCATTGTCCAACTGTAGAGCAGGGAGCTTTTTTCCCCTTTTCATTCTTTAATTTTCACTAAAGACCACCATGCAAAACATGAATCATTTGGATTCAAGTGGTGTGGCGAACTGAGTTTTTTGGTTAAGAGTTGTTGGTGATTGGTGTATTTTTTGATGGATTTTTTTTTCTGTTTTATTATCATTAAAGTAAAGCAGCTTTCTTCTAGGAAGAAGACTGCTTTGTAGAAGCAGTCAAAGAGTGTCTGTTCAAAAGAATCTGAGAGAAAGCACCCTAATTTCAAAATTTTTAGATTTATTTCCTACCAAAGTTGGACAGAGCAGACTGAGCTATAGTCAGATTTCAGGGGCTTCCATGATTGATAAATGTCACACAGGCTACGCTACATTTGAGAGCACAACTCTCAAATGGCCTCAGAGCAGAGTTTATAGGCTACAGCCCATCACATCAGATTCAGATTTTTCTAGTCAGCCTAAACCATGAGTTTGGGCATATCAGGTATTTGGAAAGAAAGGTATTTGGAAAGAGCTCCTACACTTCCAGAACATTAATACAGGGATTCTCCACCACCACTGGCCAAAAACAGAATAGTTCTGTTCTCAAGCGAGAATAATTTTTTTTTTGCAAGATTTTTGATTTTCCTCTAACAGTGCAGCTTTTGGATTCAAGGTTCATGCTCATTATTGATCTATGTAACTGTACTACTTACAAAACATTTTAAAGCAATTAATTTTGGATTATCAAACAAACAGAAATATCAGAGCTAAGAAATGTTTGCTTATTAATATGTAAAATGTTTGCTTATTAATATGTAAAAAAAGCCAAGATCAAAGAAATAAAAAAATACAGAAGAAAAATTTTACACTTTCAGCAGCCAAGTACTAGAGAAAAACTAAATACTCAATGCTTCTAAGGAAATTGAAGCTATGCTTTCAATCAGTAAGGCATGTATAATGTGCACAGCAGCTAACAATTTTATAACTCTCAAAAAATTATGGAACACCTAAAGAGAATGCAAATATCAGTTTCAATCCATAGCCACAGACCTTCAAAAATCCAAAGTGATTTCAAAGTAGTGTTTGTGTGTATGTGTATGACCTTTGCCATGTTGAACTGCCTCAGTTACCTGCTTTTATAATGGGAAAAATACTTACCTATTTCACAGAAGTTGTGAAGCTTCATACTTGCCATATACTGTGAGATTCTTGATGAAAGATTCCTATATAAAATTAAACACCCATGCAAGCAGGTTTTGATTCTTCACCTGTTTTGCATTCTTTTTAGGGAAGCTTCTAACACAACACACCAGTCTAAAGTAGAAGTTAAAACACAACACTGCAAGTCAAGTAGCACTGAAAACAAATTTTCAAATTCTAACAGAAAATTCCAGTGTGAAAAAGGTGGAAGTAGTAATTCCATCATAAAATTACTGATTCCATCATAGAATTGCACAATTAAATACATCCAAAACAAAGGAATTTTCTGCTGGATTCTTGTAGTGCTGTAGACAAGACAAACCCACTGAGTGCAGGAATTGCCCTGATCCAAGACACTACAAAGAAAGATGTTTTAGTATCTGGAGATGGGGTTTAAACTACTGAAGAGGGCACCTGGAGACGTCTGCAGAGTGTGCGCAGTTCTTCGCTATTTAGAGCATCGATCCTGCGGTGATACTCAGCCACTGACACTACCTGAATATGGAGACAGGAAGACAATAATTCCACTGACAGTTGAAGAAAAGTAAATAGGTATGAAAGAAAAAACTGGAGGAGAGTAATGAAGGGAAAGTGTGCAATGACAACAAACAAACAAGAAGGGCCAAAAAATGTTTGTTTCTGCAAGGACAATGCACATGTAGGTGATTTTAGACATATGAGTAAACACAGCAAGATTACAAAATAAACACTAAGGGCACTAGCAGTCAGATATCTCACTGATCTAGGATGAATAAAGAACTGATATGAGTACATAAAGTTTCCAGTATCAGGATGCTAAATGAAAGTCAATCTGAGTTACATGCCTTAACCCAAACTCTTCAGCCCAAGGTCCTCTCAAACATTCTTTACACTCAGATTAATGAACCTTGTGAACCTGGTTTGCTTTCCTAGATGAAGACTAGAAGCAAATCTCAGGCTTCTCAGTAAGCTCTAACTCTTGTGTCTGGCAGTGAAGATAAAGACAATGTAGCAAGATTACTGTTTAATAACATCCCAATACCACCCGACAATTTCTTTATCCTGGACTTTCTATTCCCCTCCAAAGCTTCCGGAGTTGCTCATCTGTCAACACATTCACTTCAAATGGCATCTCCACTTTGGCAGGAGGTGTACAGCCAGAAAGTCTTTAGTCAGAAAGCTCTAGAACATGCTGCTCAGGTGCAACAAGCTGGCTAAAGGACTACAACAGTCATTTTGATGTAACTAGAGCAAATAATGTGATTTTGAGAACAACTCAAAATCATCATTGGTATGAAAGCATCTTTAAACAGCTGGTGAAGAGATTAAATGGATGTCCCATGTAGTAAGAGCATATTAAAAACTTCTAGAGCCTACCACAGTGCAAAGGAAGACAACCACAAGTCCAGCAGCTCCCCATCTACCTGTCCCTACTACAAGGAGTTTGGCCAGATACTCGCCACTGTCCTGAGTACAGAGCCCACAGTCATGCATGACTGGCTCTTGAGCAGCGATGGTTCACTCTACCCCATGCAACTGCAAGGCAAGGAAAAAGGAATACTTGTGACATCCAGCTTTAGTACTGAATAATCTGTCATTACTAGCACTCAATTTATCTCCATTATTTTTCTACTGTTCTCTCAAAACAGATAACAAATATTGTTGTAAATTGCACTGGCTTGTGCATTCTCAGAGTCACATAGCTGTATGTAAAGCTTTAGCAATATTCCACTCAAACATGTGACAGTGTAGTTTTATCCTTTTATTTGCTCTGACACCTCATTGCAAATTTACACTGTTTACACCAGCAACTTATGAACATAATCCTGAAAGCAATAATGTGAGGACCCTTTAGCCTTACTGCTTCTTTAAGCTACACCCTACCACATGAGAGGCAATAGGTAACTTACAATAGGCTGTATATGTGTGGCTACTCAAGGAGATTCTTGAGGAAAAAAATCTCAAAATCTCTGACACCATTATACAGTTGTTGTTTCACATAGTGGAAATGAGACAGTTTTATGGGCACTGCCATCTTGCCTTCAACCTCTCAAATGCATACTTGTCATCATCTTGCATCTGTGAATTGCTTATCAGCTTTTTAACTCAGAGATCGACCTTTTGGTATGCCATGGAGATGCCTTATTTTTCTTGCTTGAGAGAAACATGAATACCTATTCATGTGTGTACAATATAATAGCTTCTTGGCATGCTGAATCTGTTGCACACTGTCACATTCCATTTGTTTTGAGAACAAAAACCTGCATAATGGCAGATCACTGGTATGCAATGACAAACATCATAAATAGCATGTCACAGAATGTCAAACTAGCCACTGGAAAATTAAAGGAAAAGAACCCACACTCTCAAACCCAGAGCTTATTTTAAGTATAGAGTCCATACTAAGCATGCAGTTCATACTAAGTTCTGCGAGTAAACCTTGAGACACTGTCTCAAGTTTATCCACTCATCACTGAACTAGGCTTCAAATGATTATGTTAAGATACTTCAACCTTTGAGATGCAGCACCTGGCCTTCCATATAATGCCTGTGGTTTAGGCCAACATGCTTTATTCTTGCTATGCAGTGGAAAAAACGATATACTTCTTGATTAAATAAGCTACAGAATCTTAAAATCACATATGTCTAAGCTTACTAGCAACTACCTTCAACTTCACTCAGGAACGGAGATATATCTTGCAAACAGACAACATTTTGTTGCTGCCAGGCTCAAGAGCACTGCTTTGAAATGTTAGTAGAAACATTAGAAGTTTATTCTTCCTTATAAGCTGGTTTAATTCATAGACTGCTTATGCTATTTCCTCTTCCATCAAGATTTCCTCATGTTCCTTCCTTGCAATCTTCTAGTCTACTTCACCTAGCTAAATAAACCAGAATTTTCTTCCATCTTCTGCCCCACTCCCTGCCCCTCACCAGCTGTCTGTTTTCCTATTATTCTAGGACCTACTTCTACCTCATTCTACTTTGAACTTTGATTCTCAAACAGTACTCAAGCTCTGATTCTACTACAGAATGTAGTCTTTCATACTGTATGAGAAATACCTAGAAAGCAAGACATTTCATAGGTAGATGAAGGTAGGTACAGATCCATATTCATCATACTGGACTGTAGTTTTCAATACAAAATACTCCTTTGTGATAAAATTCTTCCACTAAAATAATTAGTTTAAGGTCTACCTCTATGACTTTGCTATGTGCTTTACTTACTATGCTCTCCTAACTATGCCATCTCAGCATCCAGTTTCCTGAATAACCAAAGGTAAATTTTGAGTATCAGGAAATGTTCCTGAAGGGCGCTTTGTTCTCTCTCTAGTTTTTTCTGCTTTAAAAAGAATGTAGGAGAAGAGAAAACCAACTAAACCTCTTATAGTTAATCTGGGCACTGGTTGGAATAGAGCAAAACAAGTAATGTGTATAGCCTGAATTATTAGTGCATTTCAGGGCAAAAAGGGCTCTGAAACTGTCTATTGCAGATGATACAACACTGGGAAGAGCTGCTGACTCCCTCAAAGAGATGGAGGCCCTACAGAGAGACCTGAGCAAATCAAAAGACTGGGCAATCATCAACCACATGCAGTTCAACAAGGGACAGTGCTGAATTCTACTCCTGGGATGCAGCAACCCTGGATGTATGTACAGACTGGGGATTGAGATGCTGGAAAGCAATGCCATGGAAAGGGACCTGGGGCTCCTGGTCAATGGCATGTTGAACATGAGCCAGCAGTGCCCTGGCAGCCAGGAGGGCCAAGTGTGTCCTAGGGGGCATCAGGAACAGCATCACCAGCCAGGCAAGGGAGGGGATTGTCCTGCTCTGCTCTGGGAGGCCTCACCTTGAGTGCTGGAGGCAGTTTTGGGTGCCACAAGAAAAAAGAGATAGAAAACTATCAGAGAGTGCCCAAAGGAGGGCAACAAAGATGGTGAAAGAGCTTGAGGGGAAACTCTTTGAAGAGAGGCTGAGGTCACTTGGTCTGTTCAGCCAGGAGACCTTGCTGCAGTTGCAACTTCCTCATGAGGGGAAGAAGAGGGGCAGGCACAGATCCCTGCTCTGTGGTGAGCAGTGACAGGAGCCAAGGGAATGTCCTGAAGCTGTAACAGGGGAGGTTTTAGTTTGGGTATTGGAAAAAGGTGGGTATCAGAAGGTGGTTGGACACTGGAACAGGCTCCCCAGGGAACTGGTCACAGCACCAGCCTGACAGAGTTCAAGAAGTGTTTGGACAATGCTCTTGGGCACATGGTGTGAATTTTGGGGATGGTGCTGTGCAGGGCCAGGAGCTGGAGTGGATGATCCTTGTGGGTCCTTTCCAACTCAGCTTATTCTGTGATTCCAAGTTTGAAAAGACATGGAATATATCCTTAGAGATCTAATACTACCTGCTGTATTCATATTGGCAACATTGGTGAAAAAATACAGGATGAATTGTACGACTCGTGGCATGACTCTTTAACCTTTTTAACCTCTCCACACTATATATAAGTGAGTTAACCACTTAGCAAAACACCCAGCAGTTTTAATATTTAATGCAATAAGTTGAGGGTTGGCATCCTAATGATTCAAACAATCAAGAAGCCAAGGATTCTTCTTCTGGAGAAACTCATGTTTCTAAACTTTGTTTTTCTGAAAATATCTCAAAAGTATCTAGTTTGACAAGCTATGCTTGCCACTTGCAGTGAATGAAAATGAAGACAAAATTCCAAATATGGAACATTTCTTGTCCTTCAACAACACACGTGAAAATGCAGTTAAATTTTTTTAATGTTTGATCAACCTCTTCAGCCACTGGTCATATCATCCTGCTACTGGCAGATGTAAAAAAAGCTTTTTACACCAGTTAGGGTTTCCTCAGTTTAACAAAGCCGCAAGTGACACCCCCCACCCCCGCTGCCCCCCCATGCCTGTTTGCTAACAGGGAGCAGCTTTCATTGCTGCCCTCAAAACAAACACAGCCAAACGTTCAGAGCTAACAAGTAGCTGAAACTGTCTCCACCGAGAATGGGAGGGTCTTATCAGAGCTGAACAGTGCTTCTGGAAGTAAGAACAGATAAAGCTTAACAGCATAAACGGCTCTGAAACGTAAGTTATCAGTAACCTTGTTACCAACTCAGAATATGAAATTAAAAAAAAAAGGCATTAAGAAAGAACACAAGCTGAACAATTTCACTTTGAATCTTAATACATAATACTGAATCTTAATACATAGTTGTAAACTTGGCTGAACTGTAAACTTCATGAACATTAATTCTTGTGATTCAAAAATATTTCAGGATATTTAATTGAAGAAAAAAAACCCCAATGTAGCTTTATTAGGCCACTTACAAAGTTACTTTAGAATACCTTCCAATAAAAAGGTGCCTATGCAAACTGAATGCTGCTCTGAATATTTTAAGAGAAAACACTAACTTTATTTTTCAGACAAATTTAGTTTCCTCCCATAAATATTAGACTGCTGGAGAGAAGACACTATTGAAGAAGCACTCTGCTCCATCATATCAAATATGATTATTTGGGATATTTTGATTACATCACAAAAATGCATTAATTCATGGGTCATACTGCACCCATGAAAGGGTGCAGATGTACACCAGATGTACACCAGATGTAAGGTATCATTTGAAGAAAACCCAAACCTTAAGACTAATTTAATTTGATTAATTTTTAAAGCATGTGGCTGCAAAGCTATTAATTTTCTGGTTTGTGTGGTATTCAGTCAATTCAACTCCCTGTCACTCTACTGGTGACAAAGAAGGGAAGGGATGACAGCTGGCCATTTTATGCAGAGAAGGACCATAGAATGACAGCAGTCTCCTGGTTTGGCTGTCACCATGGTTCTTTCTCTCAGTATTTTAAAAGCTGTCCCTCTTCAAACTGTTGTGCACAGTGAGGTGTTTTCCAGAGCAGGGACAGAAATGCTGAGTAGGTCACATGACAGCAGCATTTTCCCTGTGACCAGTATTGTCCCTGTTAAATATCTGCCTCCAAGCGCTCTAAGCCCACAGCAACTGTACCAGTAATTAACATTTACTGAAGATAAACCGAACTATCTGCAATAACCAGAATAAATGAACTTGAAAAGAATGCAGTCAAAGCCTGAAGCACACAAAGTGTTACATCAAGCCTGTAGACCTTAATAACAAGCTATTTTTTTTTAAGATGGGAGAAAACACTTGTATGAGAGATATGGTAATGCCAGCAAGATAACTAAATTTAGCATGCGAAACATTAAACAGTTTAGGAGGTTTGTGCAAAGAACTAAGAATTAGATTTAAGAAAATTACTTTCTTAAAGAGGCAGGCCAGAAAACTTTACTTATTTTGTCCTAATAAAAAAAGATCTGTAGCAATATGACCAATAAAACCCAGCTCCCTTGCAAAACTACTTAAGGAAGTTTCAGCACTTGCAAGCAGAGAAACCAGAGGTTCAGCTGCTGAAACCACAGCACCTGGTGCTTGAGTGCAAGCTGCCATTACAGTAGAAGGCAGAATGAGCAAGGTTACATCTCAGCTCTGATACTGCCCTGCAAAGATCCTCTCAGGTATGACAAGAAAGCATTACACAGGCATAGAAATAACTGAATCACAGCCCAGCATGAAAATATCTGTCTCCTGCTTTAAGCAGAAAAAAGTCAATTAAGGACCAACTTCAGATTCCACAGATCTTTAAAGCCCTACAGGAAAAATATAAGTCTTTACTACTCATTTACTTTCTTTTAACTTATAAACAACCTTTTCAAAAACTCCTCTGCTACTCTACCTCTACCTTGCTGAAGTAGACTAATATTTCATAATTATTAAAAATGCAAAGAATGTGACATCCAATAATTCAATGGAAGAAATATAGTAATTGAATAGTTCAGGTTGGAACAGATCTTACAGATCATACAGCTCCAATCCCTCCCCAGTCATGGGCAGGGAACCTTCCACTATACCAGGTTACTCAAAGCCCCATCCAGCCTGGCACTGAACACTTCCAGATAGGAGAATTCCACAAATCCTTGAGAAATCTATTCCAGTGCCTCATCACCCTCATATCGAAAAATTTCTTCATAGCATCTAATCTAGACCTTTCCTCCTTCAGATTAAGGCCATTCCCCTTTGTACTATCACAACATGCCCTTGGGAAAAGACCCCTCCAGCCCTCTTACTAGAGAGCCCCTGTAGGCTTTGCAAGGTGCCATAATAAGGTCTCTCCAGAGCTTCTCTCCTCCAGGCTGAACAGTCCCAACTCTCTCAACCTATCTCCATAGCAGAGGTGTCCAGCTGATACCAAAACAACAGCCCTTGGATCAACCCAGTGGCCCTCCTCCAGACTTGCTCCAAGAGGCCTGCATGAGACCATGCAGTCATGGCAAAAGCACAAACATGATGCATAACCCCCCAAATTACCTAGGACAACAGGTACAGCAAATATCTGTCAAGGAAAGGTTCCAGGCCAAATGACCTGTATAAGAAAGTACTGAATTTCACTCTGCATTTTTATTACTAAAAATATATAATTAATTCACTCAATTACTTTAAAACTTTATATGGAAAACTGATTTTAAAAATATTTCAGTAGTATTACTGAATTGATGCAACCATGCAATTCTGACACGTACACAGAAGAACTAAATTCTCATCTTTCACATGCAAGCCCCTATTACTATACCTTCCTAATTGTCAAAGAAATACAGGCATTAGCTTACCAAATAAAGTTAACCAATAACTCAAAATGTCAGAAGTTGTGCAGGTGTCAAACAATTCAACCTACTAAAACCAACATTTTAATTCTCTTTGCACACTAATAACTTGAGAACATAAAAGCCAAGATCAGTTTTCATTGGTTTTGTCCCCTTTGGCTATACTGCCTATCCAAGCTGTGCAAAGCACAGACAAGCATTCCCAAAGATGGCAATCCACCTTTTGTTCCCTTGCATTGTGTGATGTCTTTTGTCTGAAATGCTTTAACAGGAAGAACCATTGCCTGCATTTTTGACATTCTAGAAACTTACTGGCATCTCTTGTATTGCCACAAAAGAAAGCAACACAGTAAATACCAAACATTTCCTAAAACATGGGAAGCTGACATTACCAGCTTTTTAAAGGAGGAGCATAATACACCACTAAGTTGCCAAAATTTTGATTTCTTACCCTGGGAAAGTACCAAATCCCTTCAAATGCACAGCTCAAATTAATAGTATCATCAGGAAAGCAACAAAGGCCTTACTGGTTAATAATCTAGGGCAACTTAGTTGCTTCAAGCTAGCATTTCTGTTTTATTGTATCACTTAATTTAGCCCAGTAACTGTTACTTCATGTCAGATGAGACTTCATCCAAATTCAGAACCACCACTAATAAGAGATTCAGTCAGAAACCTGGACACTTTGTATGCTGGCAGTCTCCTTAATATTCTTTCCACAGGTCTTGCATAACAGAAATAATTATATGAATACTCTTTCCTTTCTGTAAAAAGATTACACTTGCACATTAGGTTTATGAACATTCATTGAAGAAAAAACCCAGCTTGAAGAATAGAGCTTGTCTTATCAACATAGCAACATTTTAAAAATATCCCCATATGTAGGTACTACTGTAACTCTTTTTCCAATTTGACTTTTTACATGTTAAAATAGCCTCTTCTCTACCTCTCCCACAGCAAAGTTGATCCTTATTTTCACAGTTTTCTTTAGTTCAAACAGTCCTTAAAAGCTGGTAAGTATTGTTTTTATAACATAGACTCTGGCTAAAGTGCAGTATTGGTCCTAAGGGAAACAATTATAACAAAGGATGCTATTACTTTTTAAAATATCTGTGCAAGTTATATTTATATATCTGTGTATCTAGATACATGTTAAAAACCACAGTCTTTGTAAACTGAACTTCTGATAGTTTTTACACTGCTACAGGGTATGCTAGAATAACATTTCAATTCATTTAGGTATTATATCTCCTTTCTACTCCACTACCACAGAGGAAAGTTAAAGAGACTATTACTTCAAAAATGTGTTATTTAGGAACACACATTTTATAGAACCATTTGTTACAACAAGTCAATTTCATATTTTGCAGGTATCCTGGGTAAAAATAAATATAAAAACAATACATAAAAGATAAAGAATAAAAACATGTTAATAAATTTAAAAAAACAAACTAACTAACCAAAACCAACTCAACAGCACTCTTAAAGTATGTTTCAAAACCCACTAAGATGTAATTCTTAAGAATTAGACTCTCCTGTCATAAACAGAGTCTAAATGAAAACTATCTTCCAAATTTACCAGAGGGTAAAAGCACAGTATATTGTCAAGATCACTACTTCCCTATCTTCAAGCTGTTGTTTCGCAGGTCTCACTGAAAACCTTTTCCTTTAGAATTTACTACGTATTAAACAGTACTACAAAAATTCTGTTTGGGGAAAACAACACTGAAAAATCCCAGTTCCTTTCATATATCTAATAAACTGCAAAGCCAGTGTTTTTGCTTCCTCCCCTTCACTATAAACATGAGAATGGGACAACGGGGGACTCATGTCCATGAATTTAGAAGTATTACCAGACCTTTATATGGTTGACTGACTTCTGAGAAAGTCATGGTAAGTCAGGAAATTTACACTTTTCTAATTGTATGCCCATGCAAACTCTTGTTCTTGGTACCTAGGCATAAAGCACATTTTTTGTGAAAAAATGCATTACTCCAAGGGAAAAGAAAGGGGAACAAAACCACCTTAAAACTGCTGAACTCCTTAATGCTCAAAGTAGTTTCTATTATTTACTTCAAATGAAATATCAGTAATTAGATTCTATTTCAAAGATAATGAAAATTTGTGACTTAGCATCCTGTTTACATATTCAAAATTTAAACTTCCAGAAACTGTCTCTGCACCACAACATGTAAAGACTGCAATAACAGACATGAACATACTACACTAAAAATTACCAGAGTGCATTTACGATTAACTGGCTGGTGCTTTCTTCCCTTCTTCCCATACCAGAGACGAGACATTTCCCTTCTAAAAATAAAACACAGCTAAAAAAAGAAATGAAACAAAACCCACGGTTCCAGGCTGTTTGAAAGCATTCTCTGTACCTGCTGTCAGCTCCAGGCACAGGCAGAGCCCCACGACGCCGTCACAGCAGAGTTTGCTGGACGCTCACATTTGACTGACAAGGCAGGCAGCAAATGAGCGAGTGTGCAGCAGGGGATGTATCGCAAATGATGACGATACACGAGGAGGAAGGCTTCCTGTGCTCAAGCGTGGTTGCAGAGCACTAGTTTGTTAAAAGGCCAAAGTATTTAAAGACACAGAGCTGAATTGTTTGTACACAATATTGAAGAACTCAAAAATAATACCAAAGAACTGCTTGCAATATTTGGCTATAAGGCAATTGCTTATAAACAATTTCTAATGGTAAAGTGTTTGCATTCAATATTAAACTAATAGTTTGTCTTCTTTGTGCTGACAACCTTACATAAACCCTGTAAGTAATTTCTGAGAGTCCAGAACCAGTTAGAAGAGTGGTCAGTGAAGATTTAAAATATTATTTTTAAAAAGGGGGGTTTAAAGCATTTGGAAACTGCTAGCCTTGCAGCCTTTTCAGTTTGTAAGCTACAAGAAGAAAATTAATCCTTTTGTCTATAAGTTAAATTTGCTGTATGGGTTAAATGGTAGTCCCAGCACAAAAGTATTTTTGGAATCATGATTACTTTTTCTCTTAAGGAAGGATGTTTATTTAAACAGGCATGTGCAATTCGAAAAAGCATGACAACCCTGTAAGAATCTCCTTGCAGTAGCACTTGCGGTCTTTCTACCCCACACACAAAATGAAATACCTCCCTTCCCCCTGCAACATCCCCCAAAACAAACAACAACAACCAAAATAAGCTCCACATCACCCATGCTCCAGGTTCTGTGGGAAACTATTAAATAGGTCAGGGCAGCAACAGAACAACATTAAATCATTGCTCACTCAGGCTGTTGTGCTGTGATGTAAAAGCCAAGACATCCAAGCAGAGAAAACCAGAACCAAAACTTGTATTTTACTGCAAATGATGTATTGGAACACCGCACCTTGCACTACTGTCTAACATTCAGATGTTTCTTTTCAGTGAAACCTTTTATGGGAGCTGGCATCTCTAAAAGCAAATTTGTTCTTACTTATCAGAAGCATTAAGGTGGCAAGTAAAAACATTGTTATCATTGAACACTGAAGGTGGGATTTAGGAAATTCAAATATGCAACAATGACTTGACTAAATATATAGTCAAATGGTGTATGATTCCAATAATAAGCCATATGTCTATTTATGTGCTTGAGTTTTTTTTGTTGGGTTTAATTTTCAAATACTAAGTGAACTAATAATGAGGGTTGAAACAAGAACAAAAACCAGACACCCTTAAAACTGTTTCAAATGAGAATTATCAGCAATATAAAAATACAATACAAGCTACAGACATCACCCCCTTCTCTGCCAAGTATGGGAAATCTTAAAGGAATGGAGAATATGCAGCAAAAGTATTTCAAACTTTCTCTGGAAATGAAACTTTTAAGGCTGAAAGCAAAAGTTAGTAATACAACTAACTCTTCCATAGCCTACTTTATCAGTCATCTGTTCCCTGCCCTTCAAGAAAAAAAAAATTCTTCCCTAACACAAGCCAACACATTGTTTCTGGGAAGGAAGAAAAGAAGCTGTATAATTGAATCCTTTTTCATCCTGCAACACTTAATCTTAAACAATTCTAACAATTGCTTACAAGTTTAAAGCTTCTCTCTGAATAAAAATGACTTTTCTCATAGCTTCTCAAAAGGATTTTAAAAACATGCTCAAAAGAAAAGTAAGCAATACAATTCTGTTCGATCTGACAACTCACTTTTTCACTGAATTAGAGCTGCAATTTTCATGGGAATGAATGCACAAGTAACTTTATGAGACCCCCTGACAGTGTTTTGCTGCTCAGCCCTGCAGCAGCAGCAGCTGCCCCTAGGAGGTGGCAGCTGCCCTCAGCTGGGAGCATCTGCTGCAGAGGGAGGGCAGCAGAACCTGAGCAGCACCGAGACACAGAGCACCCAGGGAAGAGGCAAACTTGTCACTCGTGACACATCTCCACCCCAGCCACAGAGAGAAGCCCACACAAGAAATCTGACCTCAGCAGCAACACTTAAAGATTAATAAACTGCACTTTTATTTTTTCATGCATTTGGGGATTACAGTACTGATCTGTTAACTGGAATAAGAACCTCATATCTTGTAGCAATTAATGTAGGCCTTGACATCAGTGTTCTTAATAAAAGATTCTAGTGAGGATCACCAGCTCACACATGACATCTGTGCAGAACAGCAGCAAACACTTGAGAGCATCCACCTATTTCTTACACAGACAATGGAGCAACAGAAAATATATCTAGTAACACTGAATGACAATCTTGTTAATCTTATCCCTGTTAATTCACAACCAAGATAAAGATCTCTACACAATCAATGTGCATAGTCTTCTCAGTATTTTACCTCACAATGTCATTTCTTCTAATAAACTAATCTGTCTCAAAAAATACTTAAGCAACAGCAGAGAAAAAGTAGAGTGACAGCAGAGGTACAACATATGGAATGCCTTATTTCCATTCCAAACCAATTACCTGGTTTAGACCTTTTGCCATACCAGATTTCAAGTTATCACATGGCAAGATTACATAACACTGAAACAGGGCAGTAGGCATAGTAACCCTCAACTTCAGTAGGAAGACTGGACACCAGGTGTAGAAAAAGGTTTTTGCAGCTGGATCAGACGGAACTACTTTGTTTCACATAGTCACTAACAATGTTCTGATACCACAGCAACAGAAAAGTCATGACACTGAATTCTGCAATCCCTACATTTAACATTCATGCTTTTTGAGTAAGGTTGCATTAGTGGAAAATGTATTTCTCATGCTCCATCCCTCTTAAGAGACAGAGGTTAGCCAAGAAGGATAACAGGACAGGCAGGAAGGGATGTAATTACTCCGTTTATTTACAACTAACTGTTGATTCCACATGAGTAAGTCTAAAGTTCAGGAGTAATGAAGTTAGAATGCAGTTGAAATAAAAAAATAAAAAATCAGGTACTGGCTTCTATACAAAATTACTACTCTGCCTTCTAGAACAAGTGAGTCTTTGTAAAAATTATTGGAGGTGAAGCTAACATTCAATTACAGCTAAGTAAGGTCTGATCCCTTTTCCCTTTACAGGTACAAGAAACACTAAAACATTACAAAAAGCTATCTCCTGTAGTGTCAATACAATGTGGACTGGCACAACTTCTTACTTGGCTGAGAAAGTTTCCATAAGAAAGGAAGTCTAATCTGAGAAGTCATCCTTTGTTTCCTGTCAACAGCTTAAGGAAAGGGAGGGTGGAAATAAAAGGAAGTATTTTTCTATCACAAAGTTTTCCTGAGGATTTTCAAAGGTATGCTGAAAGCCATTAAGAATCTCAAAAGCACAAGCTTTTCAGCTGAATGGCTCTGCTTTAACTCTTAGTAGAGGGACCATCCCAAATATCTTCCTCTATTAGATACAAGAAATAACCATCAATTAGCCAACTGCACATTCATGACTCCAACTACAGGACAGCTCCAAATCATCAAAACCTCTGATTTTCCACTTACAAGTTATAAATAATTTGAAATAGATTAAGTAGTGACAATAAATACAGCAAAACAAGAAATACCCTGATGCATGAAGGTTAGAGACAGTACAATATCATTCAAGTTAATTGCAAAATAATGAAATTGCAAAGAATGAAAGTTACCAATCTCTGCAAAGAGCATTGGATTATGCAAATAGACACCAGAGTCCTTTTCTCCAACCACAACAAATTAACAGAAACATTTCTACTATAGCACATGACTGCTAGAATTGAAGAGACTCATTCTCAGTAAAAGAGCAAAGCCTATTAGAAATTCTGTGTTAATGCACAGCAACACATGCATAGTGACACATCCAATTTCTTAACTGACAATACATGATGTAAAAACCAAATAACCACCTAGCTTGTATATCCAATTCGTTATCATAAAGAGACAGCCTTTCCAGAAACATATTGGAAAAAATATTCTTCTTCTGAAGACTTAGCATGGTTCATCTTTACAGATCCTGTGCAATGTTTCATTCAAGAAACCTACAAGTTTCAGGCTTCCTCTTCTCTCTGATCATCCAGTACTATCGAGCTTGTCATACAGCATTAAGTTCATATCACATTTTAAAATGCAAGACACGACAAGCAGATGTTGCACCAGCATCCAAGCACTGAAGTATACAGCAAAGAATGGAAGCAAATTTACAGAAGAAACATGATTAAGAATACAAAAAACTAAGGTAGCAGTGATTCTAAAACTGCAATATCCACTTTAATATAGAAGAACATTGTAGGTTCCAGTCCAGATTCAATAAAGAACTTAACATCTGAGAAAGGTTTCAAGACTGGGATATTGGATATAGGTGCTTATCTAACCAGGAGACAATCACTGTTTGTGACCTTCACATTTCCATAAATATACAGAAATAGAATTCTGAGACACTCCAGAAGATACAGCTTCAGTAATGTTGGATGGCTGAGTGTCCAAGTCAAATACCATTTCAAGAAGACAGAACCTCAATTGCAACTAAAGGCTTGATGTAGCAAGCATTTCCAAACCACATCTTAAGTTCTAACTGAAATTCAGTTGGACAAGTGAGTGACAATGCTTTCCAGAAGCATTGTATTCATGTTTTCTACAGACATTCAATAGGCAAAACCAAAGGTAATTACTATGAAATGCAAGTCCAGAACATGACCATGTCTAGGAAAAAATATTTGCAAGTATCTATCAACTCAAGCTTCATTTTGGAAATAAACTTCTAGACAGTTTAAAATCAAATTATTTGTATTTTCTCCACAATTAACAAAGTTAATAAAAAAATCAAACTGATGAGCTTCCAACTACTTTAAGACCAGTTTGTGGGTCATAAGACAAGAAATTTCCTGTTTTCGAATACTTTGAGAATGAGTATTTATATTTACATGGACACAAAGTAAAATTCAGTCTTGAATAATGGCAATGAGATCAAGTGACAGGGACGGGAAAGGACGAATCAATGTTTCAAACAGGAATTACTGTAATGCAGAGCAATTCAAGTGTTTCCTTAACAGATTTCAGGTTTAAATAGGAACCTACTATATACACTACTTGAACTTAAAAAAGAAACAAGATTAGAGCATAAATACCAATGAAAATTGTTTCTGAGACACTGCACAACAGAAGGAGTCAGCTTGCTGTCAAGTCTTGCCATGTTTAGATGCAAGTACAGAATATGCTTAGGAGAACGAGTTTGTTTATTAACACATAACAGTATTCATCATTTGTGCTAACAGATATAGAAAGCCATTAGCACTTGAACTTAGACACACCAAGTAAAAAAAGAATACCAAGATAAATATACCTTATAGCTCAGTACAGATGGTAAAAAAAACCAGCACCAAAACAAAAAAAAACCAACAACCCCAGACAAGTCAAAACACCCTCTTTCTTGGTGTAAGCCCATTCACTAAAGTACAAGATAAAAGAGATATTCAAGAAAAATGGATGGGAATAACACAACTGAGAATTTAGCTTCACTTTCATTTCTTAGATAGTATATTAAATAAAGTTATTGCCTATTCATTTCTAGTGGGTACCAGAGACAAGTCTTTAGTAAGGGCTGATCTTAAGTGAAAAAGTATCCTTTTTATAAAGCTTTGCTAGTGACACAGGCAGGAAGACAAATACTGAGTAACAACATCAGCGATAGCAACTGCAAGGTGCCTCAGACAGATTGTTTCAGACTCTGAATTAGTCACCTTTACTGATGCTAACATGAGACAGCAGTAGATTCATAGTTATTTCTAGTAAGTCAATTTTCTATCAAGGCTACAACACAAAAAGAGATAGTTAAAGGAAGTGCTGGAATTTTCCCTGACACTATGTACAATGCAGTATTTGATCAAGGTAGAAGTAAGCAGGCAAAAACTGAAGTTTGAATAAGCATTCAGTCCTATTCATTGATTAACTTAATAAATCAACACCTACTACTTATTTCATTTACTGATCTTTGCCTTTGTTTATTACTTCTTCCCATAATTTCTTTTCCACTAAACAAGCATAGAGTTTCTCAAGGTCTATTAATAAAAAACTGCACCTGAATGTATTAAAAGAACTTTGAAAGAAACAAAAGCTGTTTCAGAGCACCACCTGGGTTACCCATTAATCCTCTTCCCTGTCCTTCTAGTTTTAAGATACTGTACAATGAAAGCAGGAAGAACACATTTTGGAAAAGAAAGGTACTCCACTACCTTCATCCTTTGCTAGATGAACAGTACTTTGTCATGCATTTCCACTTCCCTTCCACCCAGAGCTCTCCTATCCTTGTGATCTGAAAAAGGCAGCCTGTTTTTCAGCCAAATACCCAGAAAAAGGCTTCAATTATACTGTACACCTGCTATTTTAGATTGAACCTGGAGCAAAAACTGACAGAAGAAAAGCTTGCTGCATTGAAGGAAGGAAGTACATTGATTGAAAATAATGACTGGAATTCAATGGAAATAATGGGTATGACAACAGTGGCTACAATTCCCCATATTTACTCATATTTTCTAGCATACATGTTAAAAGCCACTATAATGCAGTTTTATGTAATGACAGCTCAAACCATCCGGTACTGTCAAACATTTCTGATTAGAAAGTTTTTAAGAGCTTTCAGATTTGTGCTAAAAGTCAGTCATAAGAAGGCACGTTAAACAAATTAAAATGCACAGAAGACCACACTAGCATATTTCTTGTACTTGCATAACATTTTTTATAAAGTTATCCATCTCACTAATCACATTAGCATAGAAATTCAGAAAATTATTATTTGATAATATTAAGAGAACCAAGCTTGACAATGTCACTTAACACAAAGAAATTACAATATTTTTGAAATGTTTTCTATGACTGTTTCCAGAGAAGACCTAAATACAGGCTTAATATCTTGCCTCATTCTGTGAGAAATAACTTACAGATTTTAATACTTGCACAAAATGTATTGCCTCAACTACTTTCAGAAATAGTTTCTAAAACCTAACACATTCCACCATGAAAAAAACATTTTCACTCTATTTTGTGGAAATTATTCTGTAGTTATATTAAGATGTCAAATTACTGAAGAGCTCAGTAAAGGAGAGATATACTGTGCTTTAAACTGTAACATAGATCACTATTCACTGATACCCATGTTCCAAAAGGCCAAATTTTAAAACTCCAAATATTTATAAAGGCTTTGAGCAAGAGTTAACACCAAAATACATCGCTGGTAAAAACTCAAGCAATACATATGCTGAAAATATGAAAGTTAATAAGACATGTTTTTATGATACTAATTTCAATGTCTCAAAGCAAAAATGCTCCACCCAAAATCACCAAGTTGCAGGGAATGTTTTGCAACTATGGCCTAATTCTTCAACTAGCTACATTTCAACTCTGAATCCAGAGTTCTATGGTTCTAAGTTTTGGAGCTAAGCTACGACCTGTAGTTAGACTATTGCAGTTCTTTCAAATTTCTTTTATGCTCTACATAAAATAGTGTAGACTTCCTTAATTTCAACATGTTCCACTGCAGGGTAGGGGGAAGAAAAACAAAAGAAATCTTACAGTCAGAGATTGCAATTGCTGTCCCAAGACTCAAACAGTGCAGATGGGATACTTCTACAATATATACATGACAAGAATCATCAAACTTTTGACCAACATTTGAATGTACAAGACTGGAAGTGCTTTAACTGTATGTACACTACAAAACAAAACCACATAGACGTGTAAAGATGTGTCCATAGAAACACAGTGGACACAGATTCACATGAGAGAAATGTGCTTATTATTAAGAAAAAAAAGAAATAGTTCTAATTACAACGTATTTCTAAAATACAGTCAACAGCATTATAATGCATGAATAATTCACAACTGAAAAATTAATTACTAAATTATTTAAAAGACTTGTCATTAATAGCTGTTCTTTTCCTCTTTTGCTGTCCCATCCCTTTTTTAGAGTCTTACCAATAAACACTGGACACTCTAAATAGAGGAATAATAAATATCAGAAAACTGTCAGTTTATGAGACTGAACATTAAGTCTGCTTCACCAAAATTCTAACTTTGTTGCTGTACTCACATTCCTTTCCCTAGGAGTTTTAAGTTACAACTTGCTCCACCACAAAAAAATGATTTGGAATTGTGAAATGTTGCCCTGATCTGATGTTAGAGTAAAGCATTAGGATGGCATAAACTGAACAGCCATGATCATGATCATCAGACTAATAAGGTGTTTTTTTTTTTCCTCCTGGAAAATATTTAATAATATTTTAATATATTCTAATGTGTGTATCAAAAAAAAATAAAATCTCTGATACTGCTCTTCCTTACCTCCCACTCTTTAGCAGCATCTTCAGTACTCGATTCTTCACTAGTTTCAGGCTCATCCTTCTTTTTTACCACTATAAATCCAGGTTCCCGAAGAGACTCCCCAGTGTCTTCTGCATATATTTCTGGACTCCACTGGATAAAGAAGACATACAAGTGATCTGTCCTAGAAAAGTCAAGTTATGACACAGAAAAAAAAATAAGGTCAATTTGTGATGTTTAATAATATTAAGTATTTAAAGTTAAAAAAAAATACTATTTAATATTTTACTAGATATTAGAGACAAATTTGAAAAAAACCTAGCTAGTTCTTTAGGTTTGTTTTTAGTTTTTAAATATATGAAGATGTCTCTGGAGAAAAAACCAGGAAGCAAGTTGGCAATGGATTAGCTGTGATTTCATATATAAGTATGATCTTTCAACCACTTCTGACCCATTGGATACCTCTGCTTAAAACTGAAATAGCTCCCAAAATAAAACACAAAGACTTTTTTAATCTTATTTAGAAAGAGTTACATAAAGCCAAACAAAATTAGAATTTAAAAAGCGTCTGCATGTTTGTTTTCCCTATGCCTGAAGAACAACTGACCACTTCCAAGACATAATCAGAATTATACAAATTGTGGAAAGTACTATAGATGTGGGGGAAGACTGCTGAAAGCATGCAGGTGTATATATGAATCATAAAATCATGAACTACAGGCTATTCTAACTATAGTAAGTACGAAGATTCAAAGTTACCTCATTTTAAGTTATGTGCCACAAATTACACTGTTCTCCAGTTAGAAGAGCAAAGTCACCCAAATTCACAGGAGGAAATTTTTTGTAATCCTAACAGATGTCAGTCTATTCTGTATTAGCTGCAGGTGCACAGACAGACTACTCAGGAAAAGTGCACTTGCACTTGCAATGCATCCACTAGTATCTCTTGATCATGGAAAAGAGAGTAAGAGCTAGAGCTTCATGGCTCTGGTTGCAAGACTTTGAATATTCCTTATGTCTTCCTCCAGAGACATATGCTATATCTGGGTATTGTATTAGCATGAAGAATAATATTTGAGCCTTTTCTTCTCCCTTCCTTAATAATCTTTGAAAAACTGAACACTTGAAGAACAGCAAGAGATACAGAACTTCAAAGTTTCTCAAAACTGCAGTTATATTTCTCATGTACCACTGCCCAAAAAATTTCTGCACACAGGTATGTAGTAACAGTCTCTGAATAGGGTCAGTTATCCAGAATCACCCTTGTTAAGATCGAGGCTCCTGAAGAACAACAATAAAAGGGGAGGAAAAAAAAAGGGGAGGCAAATCTTTCTCTGGCAGTAGCAAAGAATAAAACATTCTGGAAGCATAAGTTTAGGTAAATTCTATCACAGAAGTCCAAAGCAAGAGGCTGCAGACTCCTCATGGACTGAATGAGGCATCAATTTTTTGTCATGCAAGTATGAAAGTTTTTTTTAAGTTCTGATTTTAGCTCTTCAAGAACTTTGAGTTATGTATAATTATAGCAGTTAGAAAAAGGACATGAAACTTGATGCTTAAGGTACTATAAGACTCTCCTTCCCAGACTGGCTCCTTTAAGAGTATGAACACTGAAATAATGCTTTTCTCTCTTTTGTACCATTCAGTGACACAGACAACTGGATTGGCACTAAGTACTTTCATCTATGCAGATTAGCACTCAGCAAGGTTAACACCAAATTAAGAAAATGAACTCCCCACTATGAGAACATAGCTTTTTCTTTACAAAAAACATAGGACACACACTGAATGAAAAAAGAACCGATACTCATAGTAAACTACCCCATTCAGTTAGAGAGAGAGAGAGAGATTGAAAGAGAGAGACCCTTCACAGATGAAAATAATTTCCAAGGAAGTCAGTACAGACTGAAAAAATAAGAAACCTTTCGTCCAAAATATGTGATCAATTCTGCTTTATGCTGAAGGTAAGTACTTGCTACATTAGAAAATGAACCAAAGAGACAGTGATCATTTTAATCACTAATCTAGACACCATTGCCATATACGAAACATTTATCTGATTTCAAATTAAATACAATACTTCTAGAACAAGCAGATTTGAGTTAACTATAACCACAAGAGAACTCCTGGCCCAGACAGGATTAACAGCAGCAGAATTAGTGGGACAGACCTTTGACTCAAAACTTTGCATCCTCTTTAGCACTTAGGAGGTAGCAGAGGTGGTGTTTAAAAGCTGGTCAGTAAAATCTCTACCATGGGCTCAATTCTCCTTGTTGGATAAGTATAATACTTGATATCATTTCAGTCTATCACACATTTCCATCCATAGTGGACATAAAAAAAAAGACTACTGCCTTTCTTGTTGCAGCCAATTTCAGTATAAAATAATTTTATTTCTGTAATCAACCTCTTCTCCTTTAGATTAAAGAACCCCACTTACTTCTAATTTTCTTTATATGTTACACTTTCTAGGCATTAAATAGTCTTGCTGTTTTCCTCTGGACTCTCTCCAATTGATCCATATCTGTCCTCAACTGCAGTGCCCCAACTGGACATTCTATGCCATTCAGCTCAAAAGAAAAGACGGAAAAGTGACTTGATCATTGTGGGTAGGTATTTACACCAGATGATAACTAATATTTTTTTGTTTCTTTCTTTTCTCCTCACTCTTTGACAAGGATGTAACACCTCTAAAAACCAATTTTGGGCTGAAAAGAAGTCAGAGTATCCTAGCAGTAAAGATCATCTCAGAATACAAGGCTGTACCAGTGAGTGAGCATGAACAATCTCATGTCTTTGAATGAGTTCAACAAATTCAGGTATTTTTCCAGTAGATATACTTAAGGTGGCTCATGGAAAGGTTTTACCTTCCATATACAAACATAAGACAAAAGAAACCCACCTAGCTCTTCTGAACTCAGAGAGGATTTTCAGAAAGTTTCCAAATAATGGGTAGCACAGATAAAAACAAAAATTTTGCTGCAGAATTTACTTCCTCCACCAGACACCACTTGACTCTTTCTTTTGTTATTTACTTGCTACAAACAAGAGCCTAAATAGTATAGTAAGAAACTACTTGCCAAACTCACAAGTAACTCAAGTAAATCAGTAAAATGTCTCTAAGGTAATGAGGTACTCCAATGGCAAATACAATACAAGCCAATCAACAACATCTTCAGACATTCACCCTTTTTTGTGATTACTTAGAGAGACACAGTGGCTGCAAAATTTTGAATGGTGCAGAAAAAACGAAAAGCTCAAACACCTACTGGCAATTGCTGATTTTTTACAGTTTGCCTCTGTCTTACCTTTCTTGTGGAACAGCAAACCAGTACTCATGTTTTTTGTCCCTTTGTGCATACTGTTGCATTGTTGCACTTGCTTGAGAAACAAACGTTTTTCTCATGGGTTTTCCAACCCTGAGACACAGAAACTTGTGAGATCGATGTCGTCTTTTTTCTTTCATAACAGAAGAACCTAATAATAAAGACAAAGTAAGCTGTCCACAAGGTACTAAAGAGCTTAACAAAATCATTAATTAATTTTATAATCGACAATTGAGGGATATAGGACATTTATGTAAGTAATTAATGGGAGATGGGATAAGTAGCAATAATAACCTGCCCCTTTTTGTTATGAATATCACAACAGTGGAAGTAACTTCAGAGCACAACATACTAAATTCTAACATTCATTTCTGCTTCCAACTACAGATCACATTGTTACAGCACTTCATCCATGCTTAGAAGTACTCAAAGTAGTCTTGATGCATACTCTCAACACTGAATCACCACCCTCCCACTATTAAACAGTATCCCACATACATGAAAAAGACACTGTGTTAAATATGTATTTTGGCTTGATTCACATGTGTCAGAGATGTTAGTTATTTATCATTTACAAGGGAAAACCTTCTGGCCCTACTGATACCGGATTAAGATGAATTTTAATTTTTTAGCTATATCAAACACCTCAATGGTATGAACACCACCTCAGGATGAAGTATACTGGATTTTGCAGTACAGGATTTTTCTCTCTGGTGGTATATTTAATTGAACTAATAGAATTATATGACTACCCTCAAGGTCTGAATTGTCAAGTCAGCACAAGGTAAAGTAAGAAGCCTTCTTAAACTTTTTCTTTACTAGATGATTTGCCTTGCCAAATCCTCCAGCCACAAGAAACTTTTTTTATAGCAAGAAAGGAAAATGTAATTTTAAGAGTTATTAGGATCAGTTATGACAATAAAGGGTTTATCCTAGCTCTGGTATTATATGTACATACAGATAAGTTTCAGTTTCCCAGGACACGTCTTTTCTTTACCACTAAGCACAGAAAACATCACCTTCTTGCTCTATAAGCATTTTCTCAATAAGATTTTTACCATGAAGTTTAGAACAGCACTGTTTCACAAAAGACTATTTTTTTTCTCGTAACTATTTAAATGTGTGACTCCTAAATTTCAGTCAACATTTTAGAATTACACCTGCAGCATATAGTATAGTAAATTAGCCATATAAACATGCATTATTTGGAAGTATTTTATTAATGTGTAAGCTCAAAGGTAAATTGACAGATTGAAAAAAAAAAACACAAAAAGAAACAAAAATAAACAAAAAAGCCTGTTTCATAGGACTGGTATGCAAACTCTGTGCCAGTGTTAGATAAATACTCTTCAATGATTTGGCATTTTTGATTTTGGTCCTTCAGAGGCAGCAGATTAGGACTTCCCTGAGCTCAGAGAAGTGGGATTTTGGTTCCAGCTATCAGATAAAGTAAAACCAAACAATTTAGCTCTGCCCTAAGTCTCAAAATTACTATTTCAGATGCTTTCTTAAGTGAGTTCTCCAGTACCTTCTTGTATATTTGATACAGAATTAATGAGAAAAAAATTCAGCAATGGCTACTGGGTCTCATTCTTCTTGTCTTTCCTTTCAATGTCTGCCAATATTCAGCTAAACTGTAAATATTTTGTCATGTTATCATTGATTATATTTTACCTTGTTTTTACACACACAAAATTAGAGATTGTTACAATTTCTCCAAAGTATCAACCACACCTAGCTTTATTTCAGTCCAGTGGTTAACAAAGGTGTCTGTAAAAATAGAAGCTTGGGCAATAAAAAAAGCAGATACAAGTAAGACCTTTTTAGTTATTCTAAACTTGATGTGTCTACTCATAAGTGTCTACTTGCATTGCATGACCTCAACATTCAGAACAAACATTCAGATCATTAATTCCAAACTCAAACATCTGACCTCTTAAAGTTCAAAAAACAATAGTTCTCAAAACCTAAATTCTCAAAACTGCCACAAAAGAGAAAAAATTCAACTAAGTTCCTGCTATATGAAAGGGACAAAAAGACTGTCTAGGTAAGTTATTGATCCAAAACTCATAGTATGACTACTTCAGCATTTTATTTTGAGAAAGGCTACTTGAAAGTGTTTACTATATTTCAAATTTTAAATGACCTGGTGTTTTTAGTGACCTGCTGTTAATAGATGTCATATTCATTTTGATGTTTTTCAAGAGTTATAAAGCAGATCTATGTTTTCACCTTGGTTCTGTTTCATCATGCCTGTAGAAGCTTCGCCAAATCTATCTAGATTGAGAAATATTACTTCATAATTTATTCATTTATTTGCATTCTGCTAATATAACATGCAAGAATAAGAGATGCAATAAGTCCTACTGAAGTTGGACTGAATTGTTACAAATCTCCAAAAGGCATCTTGTGCTTTTTGTGTTTTTTCCTTTGTACTTTACCCCATCAACTTTGAGTGAGGCAGCAGTACTATGTGTACATAAGGTTTCCAGCCAGCACTCTTCTGTAGGACTGTATGCAGACACTTTTTTGGTTATATATATATTTACTCTGCAAATATACAGATCACATAACAGATGAACAACCTGCAGTCAGTCAATGATACAATCTTACAAAAAAACAAAACTAAAGCATTTAATGCTACTGAATTAGAAATATTCATCTGTAAGAAAAGCAGCAATTGTGCCAAAGAACACTTAGTACCTGATTTTTTTTAAAGTTACAACCAGCAACTACTGCTAGCTGACATCCACCAGAGGTATTAGAAAGTAGTATTAGTAAGTATATTAGAAAGTAGCCAGAAGAATTAGAATATTAGGGGGCATAAAATATTTAGGGCATAAAAGCCAAATTTATCACAGAATGATGCAAGTATTCATCTGCTTCAAATTTCAAAATTCAGTTACTTCCTTAAAAGAAGAAAAAAACCCCAACCCAACCAACCAAAAAAACCCCTAAAAAACCCCAACATGCAAAACCCATTATATAAGATTTTGAAGCGTAGAAAAACTTCTGTTAACCAAAGAAGGTACCTCTATTCAATATAATTTCAATTTAATAATTAACATAATGAATTTAACTTTCAACACTTCACTTATCTTTAATGCCTGTCACACACTAATAGAGTCTTTTCTAGTCCCCCAGATATTGCACAATTAAAACAAATAGTTCAGTTATCTCTATTAGTAAGATGGGAAGACATCAGAAAGTAACTTGTGAATTTTTTGGAAAGCAGATTTAAGTTGTGTAAAGGCACAGCATATTTGTTTATGATAAAAACTTGAACAGCCTTTAAGTGTAACTTCCAACTAATAATCCCAGGACCCTGATCTTTGCATAAGAATTAATGTACTCAAGAAATAAAACCTAGCTGTTGACTGTATCTACAGCACTAGCTTCCTAATATCTAGCTCTTACTTTTCCTTAATCAGGCTTTTTGGATGTTTAACCTTGTTCTAGTCATCATCAAAGTAAGACAAGATGCAAGTGAAACAGCATCTGAAAGCACCAAATATTTTCTCCAAAAGTTTATGTAAAGTTTAACTTTGGAGTACCTTCAAGTCAATGAGAAACATAACCAGCACATGGTGTACAAAATGAAAATATGGTGTACAAAATGAAAAAAAATTCAAAATTTCCATTAAATTGGAGGGTGATACATTTTAAATATGAAGGTTAATACTGTACCCATAAATACCCACAGACTCACCTTCTAACCGCCCATCTCCTGCAGATACAGCTTTCTGACTGATCTCTTTTTGTGAATCCTGGTGCATGTTTTCTCTTTGTTGTTTTGTTTGTTGCATAGTGTGGGTCTTCCAGAGCTTGCGGAGTTCTTCTACTTCTGCCTCTGAGTCTTGACTTTGCTCTCCCACTACTTTTCCTTTGCTAGGTGTCTCCTTCTTTTGAGAGTCTGTGGTATCTTCACAACCCGGACATTCCTCTTCCATCTCATTATCTGTTTTTTTTCCTAGTGAGGAACCCTGATCCTTGCCCACTTCTGTCTCCTTGCTGTGCTCCTCACTACCCTGTGATCTTTGCAAAGACTGCTGGAGGACATCTGCAGTGTTTTCACCAGATTCTTGTCCCCCCTTTACAGACATTTTAGCACTTTCTGAACTTAAGTGGGTACCAAACTGTTTAACACCTACAACCATTTCGGCACTGGGCTTTAAGTCACTGGCAGCTTCACTGGAGTCTGAAATGACTGTTAAACATTCAGCACTAGTCTGGTTTATTGTTTGGACAGATTCTGACGATGCTCCAGAAGATTTATCTTGTCGAAGCTCATCTGAGGAAACAAGTTCCTCCCGTATTGGAGAAAGTTCTGATTCTGTGAATACATCTTCTGAAAGAGACTCCTCTGTGCTTCTTGGGGCAGTACTAGCACTGTCGTTGCCCGTGTCCCGAACCCTGGAATCCGTGTCATCTGTATTGCTCTTCGCAGCTTTCTTGGAATGGCCAAGTTCCCTTACTGACAGCTGCTCTACATCTCTGTTGAGCAAAATAAGAATGTTGTTATAACAGGTACCTTCAAAGTATCAAGCTCTTTTCTTCACTGTTTTGTTCAAGCTCTTAAAACAAACAAACACCCTAAAAACCAACTTAATCCAGAGCATTAGTAATAAACAAACATAAAATGTGATACCATAATGGTAAACGTGGCTGACCTTTTGCCAGCACAACAAAGCAGGGACTTCCCAAGTTCATGACATTACTTTCACAAGAAACTCTCCTACAAAACTAACAAGATTGTGAGATGCACTTGAAGTGTAAAAATAAAATATAAACCAAAGTAAAACCAACAAAAAGCTACACACAGCCATAATCTCTAAAGGTGAAAATCATCCACAGTTTTTTAGGTTTTGTCTCCCCAAGCAGTCAGTACAATTGTACAACAGTACAGATATGTCCCACCCTACAAGGAAGCTGATGCCTAGCTCACAGGTAAGACATGAATGGCAGAAATCATCTGGTCTAACCTCAGATATCTAAGCCAGTAAAGGCAGAACAGTGGGAACCATCAAAGTATATCTCACTATTCTGCCCATAGAAAATACCTGAAACAGTGTTTAGTGTCTTTAGCAGGATTTAGCAACTTTGAGGATACCACTGTTTGGCAAAATAAACCCCAAACTACTTGATAAAACTGAAGATGCTGATAAATAGTGTAAAAAAAGCAAGCATAAAAATTTATTTTACCCAGAGGAAATAATCTTGCTTAAACCTGCCTTTCAAAATAAACTAACTAGAAATTCTATGACTTTTAGAAGAGGAAGACTAGAAAGGTACTATGAACACGCTCAAGTAAACCTACAGAACTCAAGCTTTTCTCTGTTGTCAAAAAACCCGGGCAGTACACAGCCATCACAAAAAATTCTCATATTTAAACTTACTCATGACTAGAGCTCTCAATGTCAAATTCTTTGCTATCAGAAGCCTACCAGCTCTTCCATTACCTAGTACTAAATGCTTTTAAGAAGCTTGTATATTATTCTCTGTTTTGAAGGACAATAAATTCACGCCACAGTCTCACAAAACTTCACATTCACTTATATCATATTACTGAGATGCTGCTAAAGTTCAGGATGTTTGCAAAGCACATGCACCATCTTATCTAAGCATCAACATGAAACTTGCAGTAAGCTTTAGCTGACTGAATGATTTTGTTTACAAAGCATGTGGATTCAGCTTTAGAATTCATTACCTATTAGACTAGGCCATTTCTTTAAATTTGCAGGATTATGCTCATTATAGGTGCTCTTATAGAAGCACAATGTAAGGTTCATGAAATCCGTAAAACATACAGTCAGATGTTTTTGTCCAGTTTTAGCAGATTGTGGCTTATATATAGAAACCATACAACATGAAATTTTAGTTCTAAGAACCAAAGCATCCATTGGGCTTATGACCATTTTCCATATCAACAATCTGAATACTGAAAATAAGATTGCTTTCCCAAGTTTTAAGCAGGTTTGACAGTTGGAAAAATTGTGAGAGTGGAAGGAGGTTAACTACAACAGCAGAATATGTAGGAAAAAAAAAAACAGTGAGAAAACATGATTTAAGTGTCAAATACCTGAAGACACATGGGTCTTGTCAGAGCTAGCTGAAGATGTTAGGACTTCTGTTTAGACTTAAAAGATTTTTGTTTTCCCCCAAATTTACAAATATGCCTCATATTTAGCTAAGGCACAAAAGTGCAGGGACTGAAGAAAATGCTAGCAGCTAGTGTTCCACCCACTAGTTGATACAGCTGACAAGAAAGATAAATCAAATTGGGCATACAGGCCTCTGAATGCAGAATATGACCTTTTATTAGCAGACATGTTTTCATTCCACATGCATTCATATTATAAACAAAAGAGAAAATGCATGTGCTACAAGAGCACAAAAATCAATAGCATCATTAAGTCATTAACAAACTAAACATTTTAGAAAAATACTTGTTTTGCAACCACAATAACATGACTCAAGCATAGAGCTCTCTAATTCTTTCCAGTGTCTATCAATGGAAATAGGAACTGTGACCTACTTTTTAAAACTCAGTCTGGAAAATAAACTTCCGGAAAAAAATTATGCTGAAGGCATCATTGTTCAACATCAAAAGCCCCAAAAGTACTACTGTAGCAACATGTATTTCAGTTGCCCTTTCAACAGACACATAACATTGGGCAGCAAACAAGACCATACCAAGATATCCGTTCATTCCCAGGTTTATGCCAAAACTGACCTCATAAATGGTATGAGGCAAGTTATCACTTCTGAGTGTCCATACAGTTAAGATTATCAAGAAAGATATGCTAGGGTACTACCTATATGAACTGTAAGAGGATATTTTTAAGAGTTATTGAGTATCTTAAAAAATGCAACTATTTTAAGTAGGGTATAGCATTACATATCAAGCAAACAGCTTTACACTCTCCCGGTAAAAGAAGACCACTTTCCTACAGCTAGGTAATTGAGGCAGTCTGCAAATGTTTGTGTTTTATGGGCTGTGATAGGTAAAGGGGGTGTGATTTTTTTTTTTTAATCCTTTTTGGATTTCAAGACAGAATTTATCTTTTTCTGATGATAATATAAAAGTTCACCATATAAAACCAGAGAGAATGGAACAAAGATTTATTGTAATGCTCTTCAAATCTGATTTTAAATGCCTGCTGCACTAAACACCAGTGCTTAGACACACCAATCCAAATTCACTGTTTACTCCAAAAAAACAACACCTAAGGTGAATATTCAGTCCCTCCCCTAGCCATAAAGGAAAAAAAATATACTCCTAGGCCCAGGATAATATATACAAATCTTAGAAAATTAGTTTAAATAATTTGTCAGAGCAACAAGATTGAGAAGCAAGTGAAAAATGCTAAACAATGAAAATTTGTACCTAAAATTGTCAAAGCTGCCCTTTCTTATTGTGAATACCAGTTCTTGAATTATTGAAGAACCAAACAACATTGACTACTGTTTCCATAGTGGGGAAGGGGCAGAAGAAATGATGTGGTACCATAGATCTTTATAAGAGACTACTGGAGGAAATTAGACTCCATGTGTATAGAAGAAGATTTATCCTGCATCATATATAGGATGTGAGAACTAAAGGTAAAGCAAAGTTTCTATAGGATCTTTCCAAGCCAATCTTTGATATCCTTTCCTAACAAGAAAAAGAAGGAAAATGCTGGTTTGCTAGTTTTGTATGGTCAACAATGTGGCTACAGTTCAGATTCACTCAAAGCTTTACAAATACTGTTCTATCTTACATGCTTAATGACTCCTTAATTTTGCTGTCCACAATTTCCTTATACAGAGCAGCTGACATCACTTCTTCCATTGGACACATGATGCCATATTCTTCACAGCCATTCTCTTGGACCAGAGGATCCATTTTATGAGGATCAAACATTATATTATTTGGCGTCACTAGCAGCACACCATTGACCGTACCCTAAAATGAGAGGGAAAAGAAGTGGTAATTTTTCTCCTTCAAATTCCAGCTTATTCTTCATTTTTCAGTAGGAAAAAGGTGTTTTCTATTTTTTTTTTAATAAAGCCATTTTTAATTTATTTTTAAGCAACCTGTTATGTTACTAAGTCACTGTTAAACACAAGAAACTGTAACTTTTTCTGGGGAAGCAAATTAATACCACTTGCTTTCCCAAAATAAAACAGTTTTATTCCTCACAACTAATCAATAACTGGTTTTAGTAACATAAGAGAAACCTTACACACTGAAGAACACACTAAACAGCCCCTCTGAGATAAGGAAACATCTTTCCCAGATAACCACAGGGCTTAACTGGTCGGTTTGAAAGCAATTTTTGTCTAAAACTTGACTGTTAACTCTTCTGTCTCATTTTCTAGTATTTATTTAGAGAGACCTTAAAAACCTATCATGTATCTTAATTTATTTTACACAAAAGTAACAGAGAGGCTGATACAAATCCTTCTAACTTAATGGACATGGTGAATGATTGGAGAAACACATTTACAGAATGAAACTAGAATAAAAAAGACTCAAGATTATCAAAGACGAAATTTTGGATAGTTTTAATCACAATGATACTACTGCAGAGTACACGAATGCAAGTAGAGCTTAAAATTTAACTATGAAAAACTTTGAGGTTTATATTAATACTATGAATTGTAGGGTTCTTATACAATACAAGTATAAAAACAAAGTTAATTTACAATATGTTCAACTCTCTTTGAACAAAAAAAGTTAGAAACACATGCAAACAGCATTTGCCTGCTACAGAAATTCATTTAACTGTTGAAACAGTGGAGTTTGAGCTAAAACCATGAACAGAAGTAAATCTAGCTTTAAGTAGAGTGACAGGAATACTTCAGTTACAGATCTTGACTCCTAAAGACTTTACAAATCTTGTCAGACATTCCAAATTTTCATTCAAGAACTCAGTTCACGTGCTGTTGAAGGAATTAAATGTTTACCTTACTGATAAAACATTCATAACTATTATAAAGGGTGTGTATTGGAGGAGACTGTTTTCAATTTTGTTTTGAGAAGACATTAGCACAGCACAAACACAGATACAGTTCTTCTGAACTCGAGAAATTTTGTTCCCAGGTGATGGTTGATGACCTTCACAGTAGGAAAACAAAGATACCAACCAGTAAAAAGAAAAGTGCAAGTTATAAAAAAAAACCCAACCAAAGCAAAAGTTTTATTAAAGTCTCGACAATGACCAATGCTATTTCTAGTATGGAAAAATGAAGACATGTCTCAAAAGCAGCCCAATCATCTGTGCTTGAGTCTTTTAGTTGTTCAGTGCTTAATCAGATTTCATATACATCTTTTAGAGTACAACACATATGCTGAAGACTTTGAAGTCAGCAGAAGACATATACATAATTCCAAGGCGTTTGGAAAAGCGTTTATGGCCATTTCTGAAAGAAGGCGTTTATGGCCATTTCTTTCCTAGACCTGTATCATGGAAATAGACTTTCAAGGTTGTCCTCCAAGAGGACAACTGTCAAGAGAAGTCTACATTTTGTTATATCTATTGTAGTCTAGAAAACAAATTTAACAAAACTGCAGAAGTCAATGAGTCTACTCAGAAGAATGACTGCTTCTCTTTAAACGAATATAACTTCTGTAAATTCAGTGCATAATTTAAACAAAAAAGCAACAGCTTTTCTACATCTTAGCTCTTTAATTAATGGTCATAAAAATCAAATTTTATTAATACTCTTTAGATCTGACCCAGAAATTGTCATAGTCTTGCTCGCAGTTGGATTAGATGATCATTGTAGGTCACTTCTAACCAAAATATCCTATTCTGTTCTTTCACTGCCCAAATACTGCATGTGGATCTTCAAAACAGCCAGGCTGAAGAGAAAATGGTAAGGTTGTATGACTGCTCTATCTAAAGGATTTAAGTGTTCAACTTCCACAATTAGGTATTACTCAGTAGAAAAAAAACAGTAATTGAACTCATTAGAGAGCTCTTCATTTCCAGAATAATAGTGTCTTCATTTGTCCGCTATCTCATGAACCTTCCTCGATAAATTAAGTGCACAGGATGTGCTAAAGCCTTTGAGGCAATAAAGAGATGATATTTTTCTGTCAAGGGATGTGCTGTCACAACTAAGATATCATTTGTGTCAACAAACTCCAATGCTTTATAACTTGCTTTCAAGAGCACAGATAAGGCTGCCTCAGCTGAAAGCATAGGCCAAAAATTGATTAAAGAAAAAAAAGCTTCATATGTTTGACATGGCTTATCTGGATATTAGAGTCACATCATCAGAATAACATGTATAAAGAACCAGTTACACATCAACCACTAATTTCAGTTGTCTTGCTTCAGAATCAGTTTTAGCAGTTCAGAAAACACCAACTTACCCCTCCCAAAGCCCACAAGCCAGGCTTGTTAGTATCTTAAACAAACAGCATATCACCATAAAGGACAAAAATCTGTGCATGTGCAAGGCTACTCACTATATAAGAAAAACAAGTTTAAGAGACCTTCTATTGTAAACAGAAGCTTCCTAGAAAAGACTGACAATGACCTACCTAATGGCAAAGAATCCCAAACTGGTACATTGACACGGCCTTAGCACATATGGAATTAAGGATTAAAGCTTACCTCTGCAGCCTCAAAGACACGGCTAGAAATAATAAAAGCTTATCTTGACCTTAGAAGAAACCCTCAACACCAATAGGTAGGCAGGTATTCAACATGCAAATGAATTGGAAAGTGTATTCCCACGCAAAACTTACTACAGCAATAGAAATTGAGAATTCAGACCTAGCAGACTTTTATCTGGATTTGACAAAGTGGCTGATCAAACACTTGACTTGCAATTACTATAAGGAAATGAAAGATTACAGAGGTATCTTGAAAACAACAGATTTATAGCACCTTAACAAGACATGACCTATTTCATCCTTATTTGTCTAAAAAACACAATGCAACAATTCTGGTTCACAAGTTACTAGGCACAGTCCACAGTTACTAGATGAACACTTTGGTATAGTTTTCTAGAGAAGAACTGCTGCTCCAAATTAATAAAAATTAAGTTCCTAATAATACACTAATTAGCATTAGTATTTCTGTCACTTTTCATTATTACCTCCAAGGATCACTGAATGTTAACCCAGGTAGCTAAGCAATGCTCAGGTAAGAGGCAGATAAAGAAATATTTGGTTTGGCTGCAGATTTTAGTTACTCATTTTCAGACATGCCAATGTTTCTGACACTTGCTCTTACAATTTCTGTGACTCTTATAGGAAAAATACCTTCTGTCTTTACTACCTTGTTTGCAGGAGTAAAAGCTTCCTTAAAACCTATTACTCAACAGATGTTGTTTCTAGTATGGACAGAAACCAAGTTCTGTTGATTCTGGGAGGAAAAAAGAACATCAGAACAAAACATACAAGTGGGAGCACACAAGCCTTTAGCAAATTGCTTAAGAGCTGCTCATTATGCTCAGTCTTTCCTGAGAGATGGGAACTGCACCAACTCCAGCATTTGACAGCTAACACCACAGCTTTGCATAAGTCAAGAAAAAATTGCATCTATTCTTTAAAGGAAATACCTGAAACTTCATTTCCTTGTTGGAAATGAAGGATCAGACAGATTTCTATGTTAGCATTCCTAAAATACATATTCTCCAGAACTATTGTATCAGAGTACACAAGGATGAACTCCTGAGCATTTTAGTATCATGCACTCATCATTTAAGGCTCTAAAACAACTTTTCTGGTTACTCATACATATTTGTGCACTATGGCAGCAGATGCCACAGTCATATCATAAAATATCCAGGAATGGGTAATACAGGTGACACCAGAAAAAGCCCTGGAGTATCTCTGTGTCAATAGTGTGGCTGGCAGGACCAGGGCAGTGAGTGTCACTCAGTACTCAGCACTGGGAAGCTACATGTCAAATACTGTGTTCAGTTCTGGATCCCTCAATTCAGGAAGCACATCGAGGTGCTGGAGCAAGTTCATAAAATACCAGTTGAGCTGCTGAATGGTCTAGAGATTAATTCCTGTGAGCAGTAGCACAGGGAACTGGGCTTGTTCAGCCTGGAGAAGAGGAAGCTCAGGAGGGACCTTATTACTCTCTATGTGAGAAGAGGTTGTAGCCAGGTGGGCATTGGCCTCTTCTCCCAGGCAACCAGGGACAGGACAAGAAGAAATGGCCTCAAGGTGTGCTAGAGGAGGCTTAGGCTGGGCATCAAGAGGAATTTCTTCACAAAAGGGGTCGTTAAGCATTGGGATGGGCTGTCCAGTGAAGTGGTGGAGTCACCATCCCAGGAGGTTCAAGTAATCACTGGATGTGGCACTTAGTGCCATGGTCTAATCAACAACATGGTGATCAGGAAAAGATTGGACTTGACCTTAGAGGCATTTTCCAACCTAAATGATTCTGTAATGCTGCTCTTGCTAAGTAACTTCCAACAAACTAACCTCCCCTGCCATCTTATAAACACCAAAGATGAATGAGAGCCTAGTCTGCTCCCCATATGAAATCTCTTTGGTTCCTTGCCTTTGGAGCAAGGAAAAAGTTCCCAAGCTCCTTCTCTGACCTGGTTAAGCTACTGAAAATATTTTGAGTGTGAATATATTCTTCAAAGTGAAGAATATCATGGGGCTTATTTATGAAAAACAAAGCCCTTATCTACCAATATTAAAAAAAGATAAACCCAGCTTCTCCTTTGCGGGCTATTAAGTTGGGTCTTCAGCCCAGATCCCTTTAAAATAAATCAAATACTCACTTAACATTTCAGAAGAGCTCTTTGACTCAATTTTTTACAAATTCAATTTTTCAAAATAGCCACAAGAATTATCTGTGCTAACAATGTTGTTAGAGATCTGCAAATCAGAGCACAAGCTCAAGCAAAAACACTGGACAATGTCATACACGCTACCAACTGCTACATGACTCCAGTATACTGATGTTTGCTCTAATCTCCTCATTTTCTAGTCCTTGGGAAAAAATAATTTAAAAGATGACCTTCTATAAACAACTCAGTTGTTGCTACAGAACCCTGAGAAACACATTTTTAGGGCAACCTCCACAAAATAACCAATGACTTGTTTCTCTTGGACCATAATTACTAAGTAGTTGTTGAGAGAAAAAATACTAAAAATACTGGCTATGAAAATGAAATACAAACTAGGCTCCACATGCATCTACTAAGTAATTCAACACAATACTGTTACAGGAAGTTCTGGTTCTGGAACAAAACTCCCCAAAATAGCACTTGTAGAAATGAAGTTTCCTGTACGCAATAGATTTTAAAGACGTGAAGTAAAATTCTGTTCAGATGAAATTCTGATTTAAGATCCTCAAAGAGAAATGCTAAGCCATTCTATTACTAAAAACCATGTGGAAATTCTAGGTTATTAAAAAAATAGATCCCTTGAGTCTTAAAGCTGCTCTAGAAAATATTAATCCAGATACATAAAAACATACATATGGAAGGTAGATTAAACTGCACATGTAGATATTCAGTTCCGAATCAGTTGTGTCATCTTACCATTAAAATTCCTTACACATCAGGAAAGGGAAGCTCTAACTCCCATGTAAAACCTGAGATGGAAATCTGAACAAGCATTATAAAGGGAGATTTAAAGCCAAACTATCACACCAGTGAGCCCACACATTAAGATTAAGCAGCTTAGTAAAACAGTTCTAAGAAAGTTTGAAAGAAGTCCTAACAAGAAGTTCAAAGATAAGTTCTCTAAATAATTCCATTGCATTCTTGAACACACAAGGTTGAATAAAAACTGTAATTTATGATTTATGAAGCTTTTATCATGAAAATAACACTTCTTTTATGTCTTGTTTCTTGTAGGAGTTTTGAACCTCATCATTATGCTCCTTTTCACCTAATGAGCAATAAATGTGTGTTTTCTGTGCTTTCATTTCCAGGTCGGTGGTTTGGGTTTTTTCAAGCCTCGGTATTAGTAATTTTCCTTTACCTACTACATTTCAAAACAGTTAAGTAAAACTTAGCAAAAATAAAAAAGAATTCCAAATTTCCCTAACTAGTTTCAGTTACAATCATGCAGAATTTTTACAGTACCTTTCTTTTGGCACAAGGAACAGTGCAAAGAATAAAAAAAAACCCAGAGCAGCACACTTTTCTACAGTAGATGCCAACAGTGCAGCTGTAAGACAGGGCACACCTAGCAAGTCAAGGTGGGACTGCAGCACACTGGTCCCACTGATCTATTGTCTGTATAGAATATTCCCATGACCCTGCCTCTTACTGTGCTCCACACCCTGCCTCCATCAGTAGCCAAAACCAGCTAACAGAGCAAGTGCAATGAACAGAGCAAGAATTCCAGGTTCCAAACCCTGCTCCTCAGAGGATTCCTCTGTGCTTGTCCAGAAAGTCACGAGTATGACTAAATGCAACTCCAACCACATACAGAATAAGCAGTTTTAAAAAGTGAGAAATGAGACAATCTTACCCTAATGAAAGCCCTTTTGTACAGAGACACTGTAAAATAGGCCTTCACTAGATTTCAGCCTACAAGCAGCAGTCACAGTGATGACAGACTTCACAACTGAACCCCTAAAGAATGGCTAACTATGAGCTTCAAAAATCCCTTTCAGAGTAGAAGGCAAAGGATGAATCTTTTAAGCTTTCTACAGAAAACTTTTGCAAGTTTATCATCCTGCATAATGAGGAAATGTATCGAGGAGAGGCAAGACAACATTCAAGAGGACATTCTTACCATATGTGGCACAAAGTCTAAATTACATGCTAAACTTACAAGATCTGGCACTCGAATCTGAGCAAGTCAGTATTCATTTTTCTCCCACCCACCTCCCCAAGTATGGACAGACACAGCAATGGGTTATACAACTTTTTACAAACAAAATTCTCCCTGAAGCACTCAGAAAATAGGCTGTAATGCTGCAAGCCAAAGACCATTAATACTCCCTGTAATATCCTGAGGAAAAATTACAGCACATAAATAATATGCTGTAAATTTTTACCCCAGATTTTTTCCAGTACATCCAATTTCTAACAAAGGCTCACAGGTCTCAATTCCTCTGCATAACAGCACTTAAAACTGATAAGTAAGGATGTGCCTAGGATCAACCTAAAAAAGTCACCTACAGACAGAAAACTACAAGTGAAAAAAATTACCTGCAAAGCTAAAAACAAAGTAAAAAACAAAGATGTTCCAGTACTTGCTTCACCAACTTCTAACAAGCAGCTTTTGTCAATACACACATATTATCAAAAGACTTCAAGCCTAGACACACATAGATTTGCAATCCTTTCCCCATCAGCCAAAAAATCAAAAAATCACAGTTTTAGGAGACTTTTATTAACCTGTTTATCATTAGTGTACCTTATCTGGAAACCTATTGCTGAACAACACAGAAACAGCGGTATTTCTATATACACACCTGAACTTCAGGCAAAGGAAGAAATATTGCAAGTACTTGGAATTTTATTGCATTCATTGAGTGAAGGCATTTTTCATAGATAAAGTGTCTACTAGTCATTTTTCTGTGAGGTAGTGGAGCAACACATTTTGATTTTTGGTAAAGTGCTCTGAGATAATGTCAAAACACTTTACCTCAGTCCCTAGAAGTCTGTGCAATAATTGTGCACTTATGAGCTAAACAGAGGTTAATTAAGTGTCACTGACTTGGAGGCATTTTGTGTAACGATGCTATTGAAAGTTCTCTAACTGCTTCAAAGAAAAAAACAAAATCAAGGTTTGTACCATACCACACCAAGCCATATGGTGAACAATACAGAACTTGTTTGCAGAATCAGAAGTTTATTCTGCTCACCCTGTCCTGCTTTAAAAAAAAAAAAAAAAGGAAGCAAAGCTATGCAGCTGTATATTTTCTAGCACAGTTTAATACATGTTTTTTTCCACTGTAAGTAAAGAAAATTACCTAAGAGAGATATTAACATAAGGAACAAACAGACCTCATGCCCTCAACATACAAGATTTATGTAACAGTACAGCATCAGAGATGTCTGTCACATATCAACTTCTTGCATCAATCATGTCCTGAACAAGAGGCCTGGAGAACCCAAAGGAAACAGTAAGTTAAAAAAATTAGTATATTTATACAGACATATGCATGTGAGTCGATTTGTCTATTCATCACCGACTAAAGTCTACTCTGTGTTTATACTTTAAACATGTTTTATTATTACATTCTATACAGTAACAGTAAAACCTGAATGTTTCAGTACCTTGCCATTAGTGATGTACTTGCAATTAATTTTTAGAAATTTCTCTGTAAATGCTTCCTCCTCTTCGGAGGTGGATGATACCACTCTTGAAGGACGAACACATGCATGTGCTGGTGAGACAGCTGACTCCTTCTGCTGGACTCCATCTGAATCCTGAAAGGAAATAGAAAGAAACAAAGAAGAACTTAGCATCTTGCTTTTTTCAATATCAATTCCTGGAGATTTTCTGCTGTGTAATTTGACCAGTCAGGTAACTGATGGACAGATTATAAAAGAACTGCCCCAACAGGGACTCAAGGATTGAAACTGATCACCAAGACAGCAAACAGTCTTCAAGGCTAGGCTGCATAGGGGTGTGAGTAACCTGGTCTAGTGGAAGGTGTCCCTGCCTACAGCAGAGGGTTTGGAACTGGATATCTTTAAGGTCCCTTCCAACCCAACCTAGTCTACGATTCTAAAAAAGATTAAAAAAAAAATCACATACACAAATGCTGAATAAGTTTGAACACAATGATCCTGGCAATGTTTCTGGCCCATATTCTACTCTACCCATTCAGTTCCCATTTTTCCAGTATTTTAACAAGGCTGCTTTGGAACAGTGTCAAGGGCCTGGCTCTAGCCAGGGTAAGAAACATGCCTTCCCTCATCTGCTGAGCCTGTCATTTCCTCACAGAAAGCAATCAGTGTTGTCAGGTATGATATAGCCTTGGTAAATTCTCTTTGGCTGTTTCCAACAATCTTTGTCATTCACATGCCTGGATTTAACTTTCAGAGGATTACCTTCATTACTTCCCTGGGAAGATAATAGAGTTATCTATCTCACTATCTATCAGTATATCCAACTAAGTAGTGCACACGGAACCCTAGGGACAGGACAGACAATGAAAAAATTAGTTTTCAAATGAGAGATAAACAAACAGTAGACAGCCTTTACCAAAGCCTGTTTTATAGCCACAGAAACCCTGTTTTGGAGCTTTACCCACATCTAAAAGCCTCAATTTCATACATAATTGCTATTTTTAGTTACAAATACAATATTACTATTTTTAGAAAACAGGAACTCCCACATTCCCTTTGGTTTTCTGCTTTCCTGTTCAGTTCTATTCACCAGTACAGATTGCAGATAAATGCCCTTAATCATATCTAGGAACATTATGAACAACTGTTTTCAGTTCATCATCTCTCACTACTTTAGCCTTTGCCAGCATCTTTCAACCTTCATTACAGATCAACCAAAAAACCAAAACAATATACAGAACACTAAATTGAATTTTGGCGAAAAAAGCTAATCAAGGTATAATTAGGAAACAAACCTCCTGGAGATTAATTCTCCTTCCACATATGCCTTCCTACTGAAAACTACAGGGTCACTCTTGTGACACATAACTCAGCAAGTGGTTCTGAAAGTGCTCAGCTGATATCCAAGTCCACTCTGAATAAGCCAGCTATTTCTCATCATATTGCCAACATGACACAATCTCAGATCCCAGTATGGCCTGGGAAAGTGAGGGGCAGTGGGATGCACCACCACAATGGTAGACTTTCCAATTTAATGATGATGCTTTTGTCACTACGTATTATTTTGAAGTGGAATTTAAGGTTAATAGGTAGCAAAGCATATAGGATCTTCTCAAATATGTGCCTAAGACTGCTGAATGAATCTTTCAAAAACCCAGCAGCACCAGAAAAGCTTCAAAATCTAAGCTAGTTCTTACACAGTCTGACAGCAATAAAATTATTGAAATACACAATAAAAGCTTAAGCATAGCAAAATTAAAACAAAACAAAAAAAATAAAACCAACAAAAAACCCCTACCAAAAACTCCCCAGCTTTAACAAAAAGTTATGCAGGTCTTTTATTACCCACATAGTGGTTTGTATCTAGCCTTATGTCTGTGGCAAGCTACTCCAATTTTCAATGAAACAAAAGAACAAGAGTCAACAACAATCAAACAAAAGAACACGTCAGCTTATTTTTGACTGAACAGGCATTCAGATATTTGTTAGCCTTCTTATTGAATTTGTAACAAAAAATCACTGATTCTATTGACCAGAGCAGAGAGAAGACTCCTTTACATTATATAAGCAGAGGAACACATCTTTACCTTGAAACATGCTCAAATTTAAACTGCAAATCTGGAGTCAAAACTGGGGGACAGTCAAAGAAGATAGAAATCAAGAGAGCATTAGAGAATGTATGTCTCTCCTTCATAATGATAGCAATCAGCAAAAAGAGAAAAGAAACCATGAAAGACAGGTGCTATGATGAAGAACAAAACCCTCCAGCCTTAACTGCTCACACAGAAGTAGAGTGTCTTTTGAGCTGTTAGAGAAGACTGAAAACAAAACCAAACACACACAGACCACACTGACAAGTACAAGTGATTTCTGTTCCTTCATTTTCGGACAAATATTTCTTCTTTCCTTAGATGTACTTTGAAAGGCCTCAGAAAAAAAATAATTACATTACATATTGTCTCATTGCTAATTGGACCTTCCTTGAAGCACTTAAGAATTGCTTGTGATGATCCATGACATGTAACAAGATACTTTATTGTTGCATAACTATTTTGTGCATCAGTTAAATGAAATTTAACATTCCAGTTGTTACTAGCATGGGACTGACTGCATTAAATGAAAAAATCTTTTGCAGAAGAGGTTTTTAAGTATTTTAATTTACTTTCTTTCTTCTACACTTGCAAGTTTTTATCTCTCATATGAGCATACAGTCAACAAAAAGTTTTCAAACAAATTACAGGTATGATTACATCTCCTTATCTACTCTATGCTAAGAGATACACAAAATAATTGACAAAAGAAAGCATAAGGTATTTTTCTGGCATGGAATCTGTAGGAAAAGCTCAGATTTCCAATAGTAAAATTGATAACTTTTCCCTGCAGTAACTTCTTACAGCATATGTTACATGGATAGGTTTTTCTGAGACTGATATAGTTAGAAGATTTATGATACAAGAATGTATTCTTGCAGGCGAGTTTGCTTACTGTGCTACACTACCCTCAGTTTGCCATCAAACACAAAAGAAATTATTCAGCACCAATGACAGACATAAAAACTGGCATGCTAAGACAGAGAAATGAGATCACAGCAAAACCAAACAGTGATTCTCAGCAGAAGGGCAACCATAGACTTTGCAATGCAGCTTGGGAACCTCATCAGCAACAAAGCAATCTTTATATTTAAACTTGGCTGGACCAAGTCATATAAGCAAATAATTCAATGCTTTAAGTCTCAAACTTTCCTAAATTTTGAGGACACAGAATCCTGGAACAGATGTTTGACAGTTTGATTGAGTAGTGTCAAAATATGCTAACAAGAAAATTTCTTATTTGAGAGAAAAAGATAATAACTGAGAAAAGAACAGTGGTGACGCATGAAGAAACATCCAAATGAGATCATAGCAGCAAAAACTGCAGAGCAGCTCAGGCTCAAATACTGAATCTTCCTGGTTGGACTGTTCCCTATGGGATGCTGCTGACAGCAAACCAGTATTCCTGGAAAGACATACTTCTTTCTACAACGCCAGCTCCAACCCAAAAATCTCCATTTGAGCTGAATTACAGCACAATACAGATTGCTAAACATTTTTAGCATTTTGAAAGTCTACAAATGTAGAACTACTGAGTAAAAGTCAGCTACAATTAATTCTGCATTAGTCCTTCACCAAAACCCCTTTTTAAACTTCATTTTGCAACATGAAACTAGAGAACCTCCTCTGACACCTCTAGAGCAAGCAGGGGGAAACTGAGCATTCCTGCCAATACATCTTGTCTGCCAAAACCATCAATAAGATTAGAGACAAATGTTTAATAAGCTCTGAAATGTAACAAATACAGAAATGCAACAGTAACTATTAAAGATTTCTGTGTGCAATGACAGTATTTTGCTACAAGTAATTTGCTGTCAAATCAGTTTTCACATTGAAAACTATAATTTAAAAAGATCAAAATCTTGTATTTACTTTTTAAAATGAATAATTTTACTTTCAACTCCAAATACTGTCTAATACTTTCTCCCCAAAACAAAAGGACAGTTTAAGAAGAAAGCATAGCATCTGTAACATTTATCTTGTATCATTTATATGTAAGGGAAAATTAATTTTAAGGACAATAGGTATACCTACATTTACTGTAGCCTTGTCAAGCTCTGCTTCGGAAGATGTAGGTGATAGGGGACTTACAGGACTTAGAGAGGGGGAGCTGTCCACACTAGATATGTAGTCTGGGTCAGGAACATACAAAATCTATAAAGAAGATATAATGTAGTTAGAAGTCAGTTATGCTTTCATATTTACTTTAGATTTCCCACCAGTTTAGGTATATTTACTATGCTTTCTCGAATTAGGCTACACAAAACCGTTTCTGCTCCCATTGCTTTTAAAAAAAATTATGAGGGAAAAAGCAAAGCACTTGAAATTTTAGCACTTCAAGTTTTAAATGCTATATTGATATAATTTTGATTTTTAGTCATAATAACAGAGGAAGAGGTTCAGATAGAAAGCATTAAAAGTATACAGCATGACAGAAATAAGAGTGTCCAAGGAAGATGTGTCCAAATATTTCTCTTGCTATGACTCTACTTTTTGAACAATAAGGAAACAGACTCACTGAATATATAAAAAAAAATTTCAACTGAAAGTATTCACACTTTAAATACATTATTTCAGCCATGACAGGCATTCAATCTACCTAGAGAAAGTTCTGCAGCAATCAAAAATGAACACAGAACTTTATCAAACAAAGGGCAAATACCAAATGGCTGATACCAAAGTTGACCTATCACTTGTTTCCAGGCCTGGCTTTTAAGGAGAAGTGAAAATTGAAGGCAAAAACAGGAGGGGAGAAAAAAGGCAACAGTGACCTATAATAAGTGAATGGTAATTCAAATACTGCTGGTAAAAACATCAAGTTTCCTAAGCGGAACATAAACATTATTCAATTTATTAAAAGAGAATTGCAGGCAGTGATATACAGTCACAGAATGTTGCTTGTAAGCTCTACCCTGAATGTGTCTGCTGAGCTAGAGTTCACAAACAGCTTGCTATATTTGCAAAGCAACAATGTGGCTTGTATCTAAGTGTTATTATTGTACCATTAAGCACATCTAGTTTTAAGAGTCCTCTGATCTTATATAAGGGACACAGGTAGCTTCCTTATGGGTTTCCTTTTAGGCAGTTATTTAATAGGCACAAGGAATAGACTTGAGAAAAAGGAAAAATTCTTTTACAAAGCCAATAAGAAAATCACTAAGAGAAGTACTTTAGCACTCTGGTAGGAATGAGAATTCTAGTAAAAGAGGACTTTGTTGAATAAGTAACATATATAGTGCAATAGTACCTGTCCAGGAACGACTGCTCTGGAGAAAAGCTTATTTAATTGAACCAGTTCATTGGGTGTTGTATCAAATTTCAAGGCAATACTGTTTAAAGTATCTCTTGATTCCACCTGTATCAATTGAGGAAAAACAAACAAAAAAAAAAACAAACCTGTAAGAAGTTAGTTCAAATAGTGGCTTACATATTTTAGCATGTGTAGATTTACCAAGATTCTGATGAACTTTAATATCTTTATTTCTTATGACTGCTCACCCCCACAAAAAACAACAAAGCCACCACAAAAAACATACCTACCCCCTAAATATTAGTCTACTGCAATCCCATGTAAAAGCACACAGCTTCCCATTTTTTTTTCCAGTGGCCAGAAGTGTCAGTCACACAGTTTGAGCTGTCAGCTCAGCTATTGCACCAGAACTTCTGATCTACAAATGCACTGCTGGTTACCATTGGGCAATATACCACGGACTGGGTTCACAGAATGATTCATTCCCTCTCTTCAACTGCTTTTCTCCACTTTTCACCTACAGAAAAGCTGAAGAGTTCTCTCAATAAATATAAACACACCCTCTTACTACTGAATTAAGTTTCTGTTAGACCCTGACTTTCAGGTAAAATCCATCACTGAGAAAATGCACAAATGCTGAAGCAAAGCATGTCAACTACTATGACAGCAGATGGAGCATAAGCTTTTTGAGAAAGTGATTCTGTCGTGGTTTGAGAGGAAGTAAGTTTTCTGGGATGCTGTGGTCACACCAATAGGTGCTCAGATTTGAATATTGGCACCTGGTTTGGCCACTGGGGACATGGATTGGCCTCTGAGAACACAGGGGTTAAAAGCAGAGCACTCCAGGGGGAAGCTCTCTTGGGTTCTGGCAGGGAAACAGGTCAGACCTCCCCTGGCCCAGCTGCCGGCTGGGCGGGGATGGGGAAGCCATGTGGCCGGGTGAGGTAGGCCTGGGCCTTGGACAGAGATGGGAGGTGAAGAGGCCTCGAGGATGGAAGGGTGGGAGAAGCACTAGGAGGTATCTGGCAGCACCCCCCCAGGAGAGAGAGAGCATACAGCCTGTGCCTGGGACTGTGCTACCTTGAAACTTGTAACATGTGCCGGCAGCATGGCTGAGGAGAAGAAGGGGGGGCCTAGCGAGAAGGTGTCCGGCCGCTGCGGGAGTTCCTGAGCAGGCAGAGCCCGAGTTTTTAACCCTTTTTTGGACAATGAAAACTTTGCAGAACATTAACTTTTCCTAGAAGAGAGATAGAGATGAAATGGAAGAAGGAAATGTGCAAGTGTGAAGGTCTGGGCAAGTGAAAGATGTCGGAAGAGTAGAGAATAATCTTAGGTGGGAAGAGATGGAGTAGCTTTAGCTGGACTTTTCTTGTTATAGCCATGGACAGAACCATGTTCCTTGTGACACAGAGACTGCATCCAGGGGGAGGCAATGGCACAGAGCCAAGAGGGTTCAGTGTTGGTACCCCTCAGCCCCAGGGGGTGAAATTTGGGGGGGACAGGTGTCCTGAAGGTGAGACCGTGCTCTTTTTGGTACGGGACAAAGCATCCTTAAAAGGACAACCCTAGAAGCAGCTCTGGTCCATGGGCAGTGGTGAGAGCACTGGACAGTGAAGGAAGATGTCACGGATGGCAAATGATCTCCGGGAGGTGCCACGAGTGACATGGAAACACAGGAGGTTTCAACGGTGTTTCCTGGGGAAGCCTATGGCACAAGGACTCCTCTCCTCTTGATGAAGTGAGAATTGATTATCTAAAGGGTGGTGATGGACTGAGAGTTGGTGATTTGGGGGATGGATGTATTGGAAATTTGGTGGGGGGAGGAGGAAATGTATTTGGAAGGTTTTCGTTTTCCCTGTGTGTTTCTTTTTACTTAGAGTTGTAGTTTAGTTAACAAAGTTTTCTTTTCTTTATTTCTAAGTGGGGGCCTGCTTTGCTTATTCCTGGTCACATCTCACAGTAGACACCAGGGAGAATGTATTTTCATGGGGGCACTGGCATTATGCCAGCCTCAAACCATGACAGATTCCCAAACAAAGAAAGAATTTTTTTTCAACCTCAGATTCTGACCTCCATCTCCCAAAGTGTAGTCATAATTACCTACTAGAAAAAAGCAAAAGGAAAAAAGTTTTACACAGAAAGACTATTTCAGAATAAAGAATTCAAAGCCTTAGAAATAATAGAATTACAAGAAACAAACAACTAAAAGGTTTACTGCATAATGGCACAAGACTTCATAAACACCAGGAAAAAATAGATTTTATCAGTTAAGACAAGATGAAGCCATATGAGCTAAGATATATTTGCAGCTAAATGTAAACAGAGCTAGAGAATTCTTTTCCATATAATTTTGTAAAAATGCACTTCTCAACCTAGATTCACTAACAAAAAGATATAAGCATTGCCAAAGAAAAGGCAATTAGCTTTTTTAAGATAGGATTAGAAACCTATTTTGAATTTTTTTATACAGGAAGCCAATAAGCTAAACAAAGCAGCAAACATCTTTCTATACTAGTATTTCCAATATGGAAGACTATTGTAGTAGCTCTCAGTCATTCAGTACTGTATGATCAAAGATACTAAAAAAAAAAAAAAAAGAAAAAAGAAGAGTATTTTCATATGCCATGTTTCACGCTGTATTACAGAAGAAATCAGAACAGGACTGTAAGAAGACCAGGTATGTACTACATGCCCCACAGACCATAACAAAACTAACCACCAAATCATTGAAGAGTAAGGTTTCCATCAGAAGCTCTACATGATACACAACGTTTGCTAAAACAAAGTGTGAAGTGAAATTCAGAAGTTTTGCCTAAGTTTGTGCTCACATAAATGTTGAAGGGCAACAGCTGCTAAGTAAATCTTTCTTATGTATCACTTAATCATTGAAGCAGGTGAGATTTTAGACTAACTTATGCCATAAAACAAATTAAAAGCATTCAAACCACAAAGTTTAGGCATGCATTCACTCTTTACAACCTTCTGAAATAAAAACATCTTGTGAAATAGCTTGGCAACTAAAGGGTTTCTCTCACTCATGACAAACACATTGGCAAGTATAAGCTTCCTTTTTGTTTGGCTGTCAAGTTTGCACAGGCAAATTTCCACACTGCAGGGGACTTCAGGGACCAGCAGAGATACCTTCTCAAAACAAGCTCAATGACACTGCTCACGTAATTCCTGAAATATCTTCCTAGATTCCAAGGCCTATTTTCCAGTTCTCAGGCCCTCTACTGCTCTAAAAAGTAGAATCTGAACAGCCAAAACCTCAAAGAATAATTTTGTAGAAAAGCACAGAACTAACAAGATTTGAATAGTGCCGTGGATTCCCAGCTTTTCCCCTATCAATTAACTACTACAAGAGAAGGCAAGAAGTTATTCCTTCCCTCTAAGAAAAGAAGCTTTCTATATATTGAGGTAGCTACTTAAATGCTATTCTGAATGTTAAAAATCTTATATAAATATTTGAATATTAAATCTTCATTAAGAATGCACCCATGTTTCCCAGGTGCACTTACGTATAACAGCAGACAGAGAACTTCAGCCACCATTATCTCTGGTTCAAACTACCTTCATTTCCCCCAGATCAACAGCTGGTAAAGTTATTAAAAACTTTATTCTACTGGTATTTTAATGAATTCTGACTTCACTCAACAGTCAGAATTCACTCATTCCTCCATTAAAAATTAAACATCAAATACATATGAATCAGAGTGAAGAAATAATTTTTTTATTTCAACACTAGGTGTCCAAGAGCCAGAAAATCAAACATAGTTCAAGAGCATTGAAACACACTAACAAAATTAAACAGACAGGAAGGCTAAAAAAAAAAGGTGAGAACAAAAGGGCGCAAATAGCACAGGTTTGGCACTGTACTCAAGCTTTTAGAAATACCAATTATGACCATATTAACTAATTGTTAACAGGCCTAATTTATATAATATGCAACATCAGCAAAACAAACCCTGTAAATATCATAAAGCCAGCATCAAAAATAATTAATAAAAGACACAGATGAAGTAACATCACCATTATGATCTACATTTCCAATATTCCCCAAAGCAAGTTAAAAGATGATGACAATGGCATGCTCAAAGAAAAGTGGCCACCAAAAAAGAACACACTCCTTGGGTGTGAAATGGAAGAGCCAAGAAATTAAAAAAAAAATCACCAAAATTCCTAAGTGTGTAGCTTTCTAAATAGTATTTAAAGGTTTACAATGGCAATAGAACTAGTGACACCAGAAGAGAACCCTTAGCACTCTCTACATACAGGTAGAAAACTCAGTCTCAAGCCTACGGTCTACTAAAGGCTTCTGTGACCTTCAGGAATTGATTGGACTCTTCCTTAACCTGGACAACATAATCTGTGTATTAAGTACTTACTACTTCAGGAGAGCACAGCCTTCAATCTCCAGAGAGATAAAGGGAAATCTTAGATTAGATCTCCAACACTCATAAACCAGATCATTCATTTCAACTACTCAGTTACAAACATTTTTCTAAACAAAAATCAAACCTATCTGTAAATAACCACAATTATTTCTTTCTTCTCCTCAAAAGGAAGAGCAGTTAGAAGGCTTTCACTGAAGTCACAAGCCTGCTAGCATGCTACAATCACTGGTGTCAGTAAGCAGCCCTCTGCTCATGCTCCATTATTCACCCGGAGCTGGCTCTTCTGACACCTACAGGCAGGCACCAGTTGTGTTCGTATAAGATGGAACACAAAAGGCTGAAGGGGAAAACATATGGCTTGAGCAGCAACTGTGAATTCTGAAATAACAGACAATATCAACTTGCTCTAATACGCTGACTCACATTGAGGAAAGGATAAACTCTATTAAAAGATATCTGTTCACTGTCTAAGCAGTACCAGCAAAAATGAACCAGTTTTGTCTGTATCCTTTAGAGACAGTTCAGGACTTACTTCCGTTCATTAGTACTGCATCTGTTGACATCTTCTCTCTGCTGCTACATACAGAACAGCAGGTTCAAGTTTTCATGCCTTGGGAATTTTCAATTAAAATCTTAAACATTAATGCATTCTGTCTTTAGCTTTAAAGAGAAAATTTATTTTATTGTTCATTTGTCCCATAGTAATTTTTTTTCTAAAAAAATTCCAGTATGAAGTCTACTTCCTATTAAAACCCCATAGTTTGCACAAGAGAGATGTCAACTCACTCCAAACTTCACGAATACAAATAAGACCTCCCCTCCTAAAACCTTGTCGCCATTGGAAAAATTAACATATTAAATTATTATCTTAAAAAAGGCAAAAAAACGCACTAATTTCAACAATGCTGGAAGGTGAGGGGGAGTCTGGTTTCTGCCTTCACTCTCTACTACTTCTCAAAGAAGCAACACATGCAGGTATATAAATACACGTGTGTGCACACATATGTTGTCACTGTGACAGGAAGTAGGATGAAGTCAGAAACAAGACACAAGTGCACCTCTTCACATATAATAAAGTAATAAATGATAACAGTAGCAAATTACCACAACAGCTACCAGATCTCTCTTACAATAAGCATAAGCTCAGTTCCTAAAGGTTATATCCGTGCATTTTATTAAAATACATGCACACAAATTAACCTAACATGATGCTACTCAAGTGTTTCATGAGCCTCGTGAGTGAAATGTACAGCAAGACCTGACAGAATACAGGATTTGTGAAGCTGAAATGCACCATCTTACATACATGCTACAGGCTCTTTTAGAAGGTGGACTAAGTTTAATGACAAAAAGCCTTTGATTCCTGTGAATCATCTTTTTTGACTCACAAGGAAGTGATGCATACTTCAGTACATATTAAGAAAGCTATTTTTGGATCTAAAACTCCACCTACTGGAACACAAAAACCTGCAGAAGTACATGACTACTTGACACAAACACACACCAAGTTAAAAAAGGAAAGCTCGTTGCTTTTACTTTGCCTGGAATGTTACATACCAAAGTAAAAGCACTCACATGGTGGCAAGAACCAAATTACTGGATTTACTGAGTATGGATGCCAGTAATACAGAGCTACACCTGACTGTTTTTCCCAAGTATTTCAGACCAAATAGAGTTAATATAACATCAACAACAGTCACATTTACATTAACATTCTTCAACTGCTAGAATCTAAGCAGCAGGAATTTCTGTTTTGAATTCCAACTTCAAGGAAGTCTTTAGAGCAGGTTAGAAATATATTCAAATTCCAATAAAAGCCACGCTAATGAAATGCTTCTCGCTCCACTACACACTTACTCTGTCTCTATCCAAAAGACTATCACAGTCCTTTCAGTACTTAAGCAATTAAGTACTGAGCTTGGCTTAATGTAACAGAGCTAAGTCTTCCCTGTATCTCTTATTCTTGGACTAAGAGAACACCAAGAGGTCAAGTGAAGACTTTTCATAAAGCAGTTGTCATTTTTATTCATCATGTCCAGCTTCAAAAGCTTTTAAAGATAACTGTGGCAGACCATCCCTAATTTAACATCAACTCTATAAGCATTATTTATAGGCTTAATTGTATTTCCAGTACATAACACAAGACAGATACTTCTCACTTCTGTTTCCCTTAGTAACCACAAATATGAGAGCTGACTGCAGCACAGTTTGAGGGTCATTTCAAGAACAGAACAGGGAGAGAAAGGCTCCATTTTCAGATACTGATGCAGAAACTGAGTTATACAGTAAAAGGCACAGATCTACAGCAATTATTATAAGATACCAGGAAGTCAGTATTCAGTATTCAAGATGCAGCTTCCCTTTACAACTTTATTCTGTTATTTCTCCTGACAGCAACAGTTTAATAATAATGCTGAAAGCAGAGAACTTGCACATAATTATATAACTATCGCTATTTGTTTCTAACTAGTTACCTAAAAGTGAACCAGTCAACAGTTTGATTAGCTTGAAATTTCTAAGGAAAAAAAAGGCACTTAAAGGGAAAAAACAGTATTAGTACTACTAGCTAATTCCCTGATTTAATTTCTGTCAAACTAAACTATGAGATACACAGAATTCTAACATTAAAGGCAATACACATTACAGTTTTGCTTATATTTTGTAAGGCAACTTTTTAGCCTGCATTTGCTTTGCAGTAACATTCTAACAATAAAGCAGTAACTTACAGAATATTCAAGAGTCCCTCTAGGTTTTTGAAAAGACATTCGTCGCCCATCTTTCTTGTCTGGGGTCTTCTTCTGGCCAGCATCTGAAAAAAATTGAGGCAATGCGTGTGTTAAATTCATTTTCCTCTCTCAGTACTGTCACAGGCTGCTGACTACAGCCCCGTGGGCAGACATCTAATCCACCAGTTACACAGCTTACTCCTGCTGATTCCAACAGACACCAGCTGCTAAAATAGGGACTTCATTCCTCTGCAATGCTTTAAGAATTTGACCAATACAAACAACTGATAACTGGAAACCAACTAACTGCAGAAGTACTTGCTGCTATCCAAGAAGCGATTAATGAAGACTAAATAGGACATTGAACCCATCAGGGAAGAAACATTTCTGGAATTGCTGTGTTTGATTTTGTATCATACCCAGTCTGCTTTCATCTGAGGGGAGATATTTTGTCACTGTTTGATAATTACAGAGTATTTAAAGCTTTTTTATAAAACAAAGAGCATTAGTATTAAATTCATAATTATCCTATCTGTAGTTAACACACAGAGCTAGTAAATAAACACTAAAGATTCTACATAAATTGTACAAATGAAAAACTTATTTTTATTGGGGCACTGTATGTTGATGACCTGTTTCACAGGCTAAGCAAGCAACCATCTGTAACTAAAGTATGCTCTACTATTTTAAACTAACTGGCTTGATATTTATGATAATCACGATGCAGCTGTGTAGTTACATGGTTCAAAAGAAAGCACATACAACTCTAGAAAAGTGAGAGTTTTAATATCTGCATCTATACACACACACGGATTTTTTAAATTCATCTCTTCAACCACATGGCCTCCACCTTCAACAGTCAAGTATCTGCTATTAAGGAGCCCAAAATACTTATATGAATGAGACATTAAGTTTTCATGCTACAATGGGATTAGTTATACTTCCATTTTGATACATTCAAATTTTTTACCATAATTTACTCAAATATTTCAAGCTAAATTCAATAGAAGCAAGAAACCTTATAAAATGTATTTAAAAATATTTTAGCTTGGCTACATTGAGAATAGAATATTTAGTATAATCCATTTAAGCATCACCTGAAGTACTAAGGAGACATGCTATAAACCAACAGCATCTTTAGTGCACTATTAGATTTAATTAGTATCACAGCTCTGACACTGGAAGAAACTAGACAAGTATCAGTACAACTTTCCTGCACTCCCTCCCAAATTTCTACATGGATAGCCAAAACTATTAAAATATAGAGGGCAGGGAAATCACAATACAAATTACACAGCAAGTTCTGCCAAAGAAGAAGAAACAAAATGAAATCTTGAAAAAAAAAAAACCAAAAACGCACAAGAGAAAACCTACCTCAGAAATATCTTATATTTGCTATATAGGACAAGCTGCACAAGACAACAAAATAGTGATTTCTAGCAGACCCAACATAAATAACCTCCTGTGGTACTCTTTATATAGATAAAAAAAGAATATAAACTTTGGTCTAATTCATCGGTTTTTATATAGCCTGAGGAATAATGCACCCATACCTAAAACTGATCCATGGATGGTATTAATTTTGATACGTTTTTATAGCTATGAATAACATTGAGAACTAAGCCTACTTCTAAAAAGTCTCTAGCAATTCTACAAACCTATACACTAATTCTGCACACTGCTATCTTCATTCAACACATTAAAAGGTACTTCTTCCCTTATTTACTAATAGCAGCTTTTTAGAACTTAGTTGGAGGAAACATTCATTTCTGATTATACTCATAGCGTTTAAACTTACTACAAATGTCTCTGAGGGAAATGAAGCCAACTCAGTAACAATAAAATACACTAGAAGTTTGTGTGTAGGCTTAGTAGCAGCCAACATTCTCCTCGTCTAGGTCAAATATTTTGTTAGCAAATTTTTTACCTGACCTTGCAGCACAACAGGTGCCTCCACAGCAAGCTATAGAAAACCCAACAGTTGCTTGACTGTAGCTGTTCCAAATTTTTTAGCCCTTATCAAAGCTTTGCCAATAGCCTAATTATTTTCTTTCAAGAGCAGTCTGGGTCAAATAATCCTAAGAAAAAGAGAAAGGATGGAACTGAAAATAGACTGATCTCATCCAGGATGCCATACATGCCTTAATAAGCTATAAATGGAGAACCCTTATTCCAGAACAAGAAGTCTTCTTCCCCTCCTCCCCCACCATGCAATGGAAGGAAAGAAGCCCCATAGCACATATATATGTACATTCACTTCAGTTGTATACAGCCCAATGTAGTTTGTGGGGATTTTTTCAACCCAACTTTAACTTTCTTTTTTCTTCTTACTGGTTCAAGTGTCTGAAGGCACCTTGCAGACAGGTGCCACTCAAGAAGTCAAGATAAATTATCCTCTCTCTCTCCATTCTGAGCAGCAGAATGAAGTCGTGCAAAAATACCCACTTCTGTTCCTTATGCCAGAAATAAGAATGGGAAATTATTTGTTCTTCCCAGCAGAAGAACCTTCACTGCTGCTTTAGACTTAGAATCACAGAATGATCATTAAAAAATCCTGAGGTGGGACCCACAAGGATAACTGTGTCCAACTCCTGGCCATGCCCTAGACAACATCAAGGGTCACATCAAGTGCCAAAGAGCATTGCCCAAATTCTGGCAGCCTTGGTGTTGCAATCACTTCCCTGGGGAGACCGTTCCAGTGCCCAGTCATTCTCTGCTTGAGGAAGCTTTTCTTAACACCCAGCCTAAACCTCCCCTGATGTGGCCTTACGGTGTCCCCTCGGGCCCTGTCACTGGTCAGAGAGAGGAGACCAGTGTCAGTCCCTCCCACTTTCCCCTTCTTGAGGAAGCTGTAGGTCTCCATGAGGTCTCATCTTCTGCCAGCTGGACAGACCAAATGACCTCAGCCACTTCTCATGTGGCTTCCATTCTAGGCCCGCGATCTTCAGAGATTTGAGAGAACTCTGGTAACTTCAGGAAAGTATGACCCAACAGAGGGTAGGGGTGGGGAAGACAGGTCCCTGTTGAAGGCATCTTGTAAGAAAGCCAGGAGAGCTCCTCCCACAAGGTTTCCAGAAGTTTATAGTCTGCAGCTAGGGTTTTTGATGTCCCCCCCTCCCATATCTAAGGCAGTAAATCCTACCCTTCCCATTAGTGCCCACTTCCATGCCTTCAGTCTGTGAAGGCATTACCTCCCCCTCACTATATGGGTACAGATTCAAGTGTTTCATAACCTGACACGATGTGAGTCTCCTGAGTCAACAAGAGATGGAGGCAGGCAACACTGAGCTCCCTGTGTGCTGACTACCCAGCTGGCCAAGCTACCAAAATCCACACCTCTGCCCACAGCCCAAGTGCTCGAGCTGTCTGCTCATACAGAACACATCAATTTTGACCTAACCTCTCAGAAACAAAACTAGAATGTATTTCAGCTGTGAAAATAGGTCAGAGTAGTAGAAACATGAATTCAGCCTCCCTGATGACACACTACAAAGCCTCTATCTGTCACTAAATGAGCCAGCTATTCATTTTTGAGGGCAAAGGAAATGAATCTTCCAGCCATTCCAGTGCCCCTAGCATTCTAGGAAGCACATGCAAGCAGAAACAACTGCCAGCATAGAATGCAGTGGTCTAAAAAGTCCTCAGACCCAACAAGAGTCAGTCTGATGCTTTCATTTTACTTATTTTCCAGGTAACTGTTGCAGAGGTTCTCATTTTGTTAGGTTACATGCAACCATTACTTCATCTGCCAGCAGCAAGACAGTGAGGCTAACAAAGGTTGATGCTCTCAGACCACACCAAGAAAAACCTGACACCACTGACCACACTTAAACACAACCTCAAGAGTCAAGTAAGTTGTTTAACATGGGATCTGGGGTGCTATGTTATCAGAGCTCTTAGCTGTGCTGTTTTAGGCAGAAAGAAGACAAGACCTTTTGTAACAACAGGATTCATGCTTTAATTCAGGACTGGGTGGGTCTCCACAACAGCTTGAAACACTGAAGTCAAAAAGTGCATGCCAGATCCACAAATGACAAGAAAATATTTCAGCTAGGATTTAAAAGACTAGAACTGGAAAGATGCAGAACATGGTGTTCAAAATGACACAAGACCAATATTTAGTCTGAATACACAAGCTCAGAATCTTGAGGTTAAATGACTGCAGCATAAGAACAATTACATATAATTGTCCAACACAGAAAGGAGGACTTACTGCTCCAACATGCTTACACAGGGTAGGAAAAGGGGGTTTATGGACATTATGTTTTAGGAAGATGCAGTTTTCAATAAGGCAGCTTTGACATTAAAATATTAAGTACTCAGTGGCATTCAACTCAAAACAACTAAAGTCAAATCCTAACATTTATAGCAGGCCTTCTATAAACTGCCTCTACGTGGCCCTGTGCCACTGAATTTTGGTTGACTGAAAATATTGTTGTGGCACTTGCTAGCTCAAATAATTATGACAAGAGTGGCATTTCTCATTTCTTAGTAAGCCATGTCAGCTTAATTGTAGACCTTCCATTTACTGTTCACTGATGCTTTTAGCACATCCTTTGGATTTCTGGCACTAAGAGTTGATAAAGATAAGGATACAAGCTAGGAAGTGCTTAGGAGGATCTTCAAGCTCTGCACAGAGCCAAATGTATTCACTTTAACCTTGTTGTCTGCACAATAAGATTAAATCTCGACTTGCAATGTTTCTCAGCTGCTATTCCATTCATTCCAATGTAACAAAAATAACTTTTTCCAGAGAAATAAATTGATAAACCAAACAAGTATCCTCTGAGAAAAAGCAAAGAATCTGGATAAGTCCACAATTACTGCAAATGGTTTAAAATTAATAAATGAACTTGAAGTATCAAGCTTATTATGATCAAGAAGGTAAGAAAAAGATTACTCATCCACTGTCCATCAAGAACTGCACATTTGTGCATCAGATTTACAGGTATTTAAAAAAAAGGAAAAGGCAGCAACTTCATCAAATTCTTGTCTAGGACACAGTTTTTCACAGGATCTTAAATATGCAGCACATATGGGGTAATGAATCAAACCATGAAAAGTAGTCTAAAATATTTTCAAATACATCTTTATTTAGCAGTGCATGGAAACAACTCTCTAATTGATAAAACAGGAAGCACAGATATTACATCTTTATTAGATTAGCTCTGCTCAATAACAATTAGATCATTACAATTTATTCATAAAGAAACAAAAGAGATTAAAGTAGGAAATCTTTATATTCCAAAAGACCTGGTGACATGACTCTCCTAACAGCAGGGACTACATTTCAGTCAGCAAATGTTTCATTAACCCTCCTCCCCTCCTGCAGTTAGATATGCTTACAATAATTACAGGAATATTATTTACAGTTATCTTCCAACATCTTAGGAACCAGAAACAGAGGCCCTAACAGTAGCCTACAAGATACTTGTAGTCTGCAGTTTTTTAGCTAAAATGGCAGGCTTTCAGACCAAGGCAATGTCATAATGCTTCCTTCAGTCTCTTCTTGCTAAACAACTGCTATCTGTTCTGATTCAGTCTTTCCAAGTCATGCTCTCAAAACTCTTGATCCTTATCACTGCTCTTCACATGATGCTTTTGTTCACATTTTTCTCGAGCAAACCCCCAAGCTCAATGAATCTGAGACCTTGCTAATGTTGCATTAGCACGTCGAACACATCAAAATAGCTTTTTCCTGCAACAGATACAGTATTAATCCAAGTTCATTTTGTGATCCCCCTTACACACAACACTGTTATCCAGTCAGATGCACAGCATGTAGGCAGAAATAAATAAATTGATGATTTCAGGAATAAAAACAATTGAAGAGAAAAAAACTTAGGACACTTCTCCAGGTGGCGAGGATGTGCTCTGTTCATGATACTCCTGGTATGTACATCACATGGGCTTTCTTCTAAAATAAGATTTCACATTCAAAGTAAACAGAAATGCTTTAACAAATTTTCAGATTATGCCACATAATGTCTTAACCAACAGTAAGTTGCCTTTCCTGTTCGATTTACAATATACATGTATACACTTCAATACATCAGAAACCACCAAACTCCAATCTCCACCTTCTGTAAAATCTTTCTGCAGTACAAATACATCTTTTAATGGAAACTTGCAGAAATCTTGTCTGCACTACCGATATAGCAAGTCAACTTTTCCTAACTCACCACCTCTTTCAGATATTTAAGCCCATTTAGTCGAACATGCTCAAGCCTACCCAATATCATATCAGCAGTGTGACCATCAAGCAGCAATATCAAGTTATGTCCTTACCTATCTTCAAGAATTTACCCTTTGCCTTATCACACTTCAGCCCATGATACCTACCCCTTTCTAAGAGCCCAAAGTCAGTCAGCTTATCCTGCTGACTTGTGCACTACAACTGCTCTGCTGACATGCAAATGGATCTGCTTTGGATGTGGAGTAATTCCCAGAGCCTCCATAAACATCTTACTGTACAGGTTTATTGCATTAGGTTTGCAGATAAGTGGGGGACCAGTCAACATACATGATGGCAGGGCTGCTGTTCAGCAGGACCTGGACAGGTGGGGAACAAGCTGAAAGGAACCTAATCAAATTCAGCAGGACAAGTCTTCTGCACAGGAAAGAAGAGCCTTTGGTGTTGTACAGTTGGCACAGCTCAGCCAAGGAGCAGCTCTGCAGCAAAAAAGCCCCAAGGGTCTTGGTAGGCAGAAGCCAAAACAGGAGACAGAAGCATGACCTGGAAACAAGGGGGATGCAACAGCATCCTCAGCTGTATTACTATGAACAGAGGTCAGCAGACTGAGAGCACACCTATTATCCTTGCACTGCAATGCCTTTGGAATACTGGCTCTAGCATCCCTCCCCCTGACCATATTCAATATAGGGAAGGCACAGATAAACAAAACTATTTTGGTGAAGGGACACCAAGGTAGTCGAGGGCTGTGAGAAGAGGTCAGGAAAACAGAGCCTCTCCAGTCTGAAGGAGAAGTGGTTTTGAAGGACTGTAACAGCAGCCATCCTGTACCTTCGACATAGCTTTCCCAGAGGTGTCAAGTTGACAGAGCCAGTCTCTCCAGTGATACACAGCAGGAGAACAAAAGGTAACAGACAAAGAAGAAACAAAAGTGCTTCTGAGTAGACAGAAGGCAAAAAACCCCAATTGACCAGTGCAGCTGTGTAGTTTCCATCTCTCGACATTTTCAAAGCAGAATAAAGCACTGAGAAACCGAGCCTGAATCATCACCTTGCCACCTTTAGCAGGGTTAAACAATCCTACTTGCAATTTGAGTTATCTGTAACTATGATTCCTTCCATTTTTCTCGCAGGCAATACAGATACATAAGGCCACCCCATCAAACCAAGCCAGAGGGAGATTTACACATATAAACACAAGGTGTGTTGCTTGCTGATGAACAGAAAATTATTATTCATACATGTAGTGACCTGAAATGTTGCTATGAGTACGCAATTTTTATTATTCTCAATAAAATATCCCCTTCTAAATTGTTTGAATATTAGAAATGGAAATTAACCAGAAAAAATAAGATAAAAACCACAACTAATATGTTACAGTAAAACAAAACTTCAATTCAAAATTAGTATATAAACTAAACTTCAGGTAAACATTTGATACATCAGAATCCTGCTGAACAGCAAAAATTGGATAAAGAATTGTGAAATATGTAAAAGATTCAGTGAAGAGGAGAGAAATACAAATCAGGAGAATGGAGAGGTATATTAATGAGATCCCAATGGAGTAGTTTTTAACACAGTACAATTGCACATCAGCAGACAAATTCAAAAGGACAATCAACAGCAAAGGCTGTGTAAAAGGACACACAATGAATTCTGAAGTTCCAAAGCTTGGAGGAATAAAAGCAGGGAAAGATGCAACAGTACAAAGCAGAACCTGAAGTAAAAGATCATTTAACATCACATGCACCAAGGGAATACTCAAGAAATCCTGTATGCTAGTAGCACAGAAGTCTGAAGAAGAGCTTGTGCATACATTAACATATCACAAGATGACTGAGTCACCAGCCTGATACATTCCAAGATCACATTTGCTTCTTATGCCTGTACCAACTGAATTATTTTCAGCCATAAAAGCAAAGCATTAGCGTCTTTGTAAAGGGTGTTGGTACATTTCATATGTGCTTCATCCGGAACAGTGTGAACAAGAAAACTCACAGAAGTGCGTCTCCCCAGTTTGAATCCTCTTCCCTACTTTATCATACACCTGGTAATTTCTTAAAAATGAAGTACTGAATAAAGATGAAAGGAGAAAGTAACCTGCCCTATATTTGCTTTATTCTAAGATTTTTAGAAAGAAAGATACTAACTTTTATAGCAGGATTTGAGAAATGTATTTTAAGGTGGCACTGCACATTTATCCTTCTAACGTACTGCTGCTGCCTTGACAAGCCACACACTTTACTGGATATACTGCGTATGGTAACCTTACCAATCAAGACTCCAAAGCTGGTATGAAAGAAATGTAAATAAGCCCATAGGCCAGATGGTTCAGAACTGAACAATCAAGTTGAACCTGAGGGAGAAAAACAACAACAACAAAAGTTTCAATAGAAGGCAGCTATAAGAACTTCCCTGACAGACTGGTTCAGAAGAGTCTCTGAATCACTGATTTTTATTTAACTTCTGTCCTTAATGAAAGACACACTGCAGGAAGTCAGCACTACCCATGCAGTGTATTTTCTCCCTCCATTAAGTGAGGTGAAAATATCTAGGAGGGAAGAAGTGTAAGACTCCAGGTACAAAAGTATATCCTCACAGATCAAAGGGTTATTCAGAAGAGAAGCCTTTTGAATACATTTACTCCAGCTTTCAGTTTTAAGTAGAATTGTTGTCAACATCAAATCAGGTCAGCTTACAGCTGTCCCAGCGATAGACCACTCTGTGTGAAGTTTTTTCTATTGTCCAATTTGAACCTCCTAAGCTAAAACTCATGGCTGCTCCTCCTCCTTGATCTCCTAGCACTGAGAAGAGTGTGTCCCTCTAGGTAGACACAGGAGGTAATTAGATTGCCTCTAAGTTGTTTTGGTCTCCCCTCAGCATCACTAAAGCCCAGCTCCCTCAACCCCTCCTCACAAGTTGCATGCCCTGTGCCCCTAGATAAACTGGCTGGACCCCCTGTAGTTCTTCAGCAGCTCTCCTGAACGTGGTACACAAACCAAAGAGCACATTCAATGTATAGCCTCAGCAGCATCACAGAAAAGAAGCAAAACCATGTCACTCACTGCTGGTCACACTCTCCCTACACAGCAAAGCAGACTGAAGTATGGGATGCACTGCTAGTTCATTTAAGTAAAAGGTTTGTATAGATGAGACTCAAATTAAACTGAACCTTCAAGTTAATTCTGCAGAAAAGATAATTCTTAATCACACATTGCCCAAAGCCTTGAGTTGCATCCCAAAGCAACTAAAACCACATTTAACTTCAGCATGCTAACATCTACAGTACATAACAATAATCAAGAAAATGACACCACCATTCTAGCTAAAGTTTCTAGGTAAATCCAAGCTTGAATACATACATATTAGCTCATCCTATAAAATACCAACAGATTATATTTAGAAGTTATATTCCAAAGCTTACAGGTATTTTTAAAAAAAGAAAACCTTTACACTCTGACATTGAAAGTGTCTTTACTAAAGCCAGATGTTTTCTCTTGACTTTCTGATTATATTTGCATTTTTGTCCTCCATCACAACCATTAAAAGATAAAAAATCTTTATAAAGTTCTTTCACTGACTAGGCTGCTGACACAAACAGTGTAAACCGGATAAACAGGTTTACAGCCTCCTATGGCACTACTCAGTCTTCCAGTGTGTACTTTCTCCCTACCAAGAAATACTACAGACTGTTCTGCATGTGTCCAAAGAAGTGATTTAAAGCACAGCAATTGAACAGACCTGCCTCCTTGAACTTGGAAACCTGACAGAAAAGCTGTTCAACTGCTCAAAAAGACAAGCATGAAAACAGTAAGGGCAAAATTATTAATATTACATTAATTAAATTGAGATACTTCGTTGTAGAAGCTAAAACAGGTTGTTTTTTTGTTTCAAAGAATTTGAAACATGGTTTTAAGGCATTTATGAAGAACTGTTAACAGTTCTTAACAAGTAATTCACAGTCACAACTGAACCACTCAAACAAAAACCCTACCAAAAAAAAAAAACCCAAAAACCAACCAACCAACCAACAATCCACTGAAAGCCCTAGGTGGGGAGGAAAAACTACAGTAATAGGTAGGCCTGGATTCAGGACACTGCAGAGACTAAGCATTTAGAATCTGCTATTAAGTCTTAAGCTAATGCCAGGGGACCCATCTCTAATTAAAACAGAGGTTTGATTTCAAATGAAGCATTGTAATCATTGTTACAGCTTCCACAGCACCCATTACCAGGGCACAGGTGGTTTGTGAAAGCCAGCAAAATGCTCGACAGAAGAATTCTACAGTCACAAGAATTTGTTTTTACCCATAGCTGACAGAAACCCTGTGAAGGGGAAGGCAGCACAGGAGGGCCAAGGTCTACTTGCCTTGCACATACTTCACCTAGGTGAGGAAAAAGGTGCATTAAAGTCCACATACACAGAGACTCACCCTGCATTCTAGAACTTGTCATTAACACAAATTTTAGGCATTATATTATGAAAGCATCTGTGAAGATACATTTTCTGCTCAAAGCTAGAGGAAAAGAAAATGCAGAACATTATAGCACTGTGAGTTAAGCCTTTCTCCCAGAAGAAGGGAGGAAAATAGGGCCTTTCCCTCCAAGAAATCTCATGTATCACAGGAGACGCTTTATACTAACAGCTGAACACAAGGCCTTGTAAGAGATTAAAAGTCCAGAAGATGCTAAAGCATTTTACTGCTGTTTTGGTTCTGCAAAAAGAGTGTAAGCAATCTTTGTCAAAAAGTCTTTTAACTATTTGCAGAGACCTTATTCAAGGCACTTCATTTCACTGCTGAGAAACAAGTTATAGTCTCTATCACCCCCTGGGTATGCTGCGGGGAGGGACATGAAATAAATAAAGAGTGACAATGTAAATATAGCCAGTTACAAATTATCCTTTCTGTGCAAGAACTGTGACCCAATGCACACAAGGAAAAAACATCTACATCTGACTGGCTGCACAGGCATTCCTATTACCTTGCCTACCACACTGAGTAGCAGACCTAGTTTCCCTTCAAGGAAAACAACTATTTTACTCTTCCATAATAACCTACAATAACAAAGAAACTTAATGTGTTTTAATATTAATTTCAGTAGAGACCTGACTTCAACTTCAACTAGAGACTATAACAAACATTCATTCATCTACTTCACACAGAGCTTCTCAAAACAGGGAAAAAAGGGAAAATACTTACTATTCCTTGTACACTCCTCTTTATTTATTACAAAGCACTTTCATAAATTTAACTTCATATTTTGTTTTCTTTCCAAGCAATCATTAGATCATGCTGCTCTTACTAGTTATGCCATGACTTGTTTTTAACTCCCAATCCATAGCATTACCTCTCTAAGAGTTCTCACTGTGTGCTCCTCTTCTGCATGAACAAGGGTGCGTGCGTTTACTGACCAACCCTCCAGTTTTCAGTGTATTTCTTGCCAATGTAAGTGCTTACATCAGATACTTACAATACCTATACCATCAGCCACAACAGCATTATCAAGAAAAGGGGTGACAACAGCAGCCCTCTTCCTTCCAGGCACAGGACAAGGAGCCACCTACTGCTGTCTCCTGACTGACCTGTTTGGCCACTGAGTGGCAGAGGTACTACTTCTGCCCTTAGCATCCCCGAGCCTACTTCCCAGTAATGCTGCCCGTTCCTCGGGAGCACCCGGGAGGCAGAAGCAACCTCGCAGATAAAAGACATCGCCAATTGAGGAGCTTGTGCTCCAGGTGCTTTCCTACACCCTAGTCTGCAAAAATGCCAGGAAAGGGAAGTTAATAAAGGAAGTGTAGGAGTTGTGTCACGGAAATCAGGAAGACGTTCAGTTGGTTTGCTGCCTGTAGATGCAGCTCCGCTGCAACCGCTCCGTGGCGCGGCGCCGGCAGCGCCCGGCCCCGGCCCATGTGCCGGCCCTTCCCCGCCCGCCCCGCGCCCCCTTCCCCCGCCGCCTCCTCCCTCTCGCCCTCCCCCGACTGCCGCTCGGAGCCGCCCGGAGCGGGGCACCAGCCGCGGTCGGACCCTCTCCCGACCGGCTCAGCTGCGAGCCCGGCTGAGAAGGGACCCTGTGCCCCGGCTGCTCCCGCTTCCCGCCGAAGCCCGCGCACTCCAGGAAGGCTCGGGAGGGGCGAGGAGCCGAGCCCGCTGCTCGGGGAGGCCCGGGCCGCCCGTTGCCCGCCGTTACTCCCGGCCACCCCCGCGCCCTCGGCCCCTTCCCCAGCGGTACCTGGCGTCGACTTGGCGGGGCCTGGCTCCCCGCGGCTCCGGCCATCCTGGCACCGGCCGTGGCGGAGGCCGCCGGGCACGGCGCCCCAGAGGCGGCTGGCGGTGCCGCGGAGCAGGCGGCCGCCCTTGCCGGTGAGGGCGGTCAGCGAGTCCATGGCGGCGCTACCGGCCGGGGGGCGCCATGGCCGGGCCGGGACCCGCGCGCCGCCGGCCCGCGCCGCAACTTGGGCAAACTTTGGGGCGGCCCCGCCCCCTTTTAAAGGGGCCGCGCCGCCGCCGCGGGGCGCGGGCGGGGCCGGGCCGGGCCGGCCGGCGGGCGCTCCGTCACCGGGACGACCGGACAGCGCTTCCCTCTGGCCCCGGGCAGGCCCACGGCCACCTGCTTATCTTCACGGGCTCACCCGTAGTCCGGGGAGTCGGTTGTGTTTCGTGGAAGCGCGGGGCTTTACAACCATGTGCTGCAGTGCTTTCTATGAACTTTCAGCTTTCCTGTCTCAGCATTCCCAAGCGTGAAAATCAAGGCAATCCCTCACTTTTAAATCTTTTCACAGTCGCGGATACGAAGATGTTTTTTTCCCCCGTAAGTGTAAACCAGGACCAGCCGTGACACTGTGTGGTTTTGCTGTTCCTGAGCCCTGCCTCTCTCCGAGTGTCCCTGCCTGCCGTGGGATGTCGCCACCCTGGCTTGTGCCAGCCAGCCACGTCCCGGTGCCCTCCTTTGAGGGTTTGCCAACATCCATACCCGACTCAACCTTTGAACCGACTAGGTGACTTCCAGCAAAACTTACTAGGTATTCGCTTTTTCTTTCTTTTTGAAAAAGATATTTGATTTGTGGTATTCGTTTGTACCTTTGCATTCTTCATCCCCATAATTCTTGGAACTTTTTAAGTTTCGAAAAAATAAAACTAATCAAAACATGATCCAAGAGTTTCAAAGAAAAAGAAATACCTAAAGCATTGAATCTCATTATTAAGATTTGCCTTATGATGTGTTCTGCATGTATTGAGGCTGAAAGAACAGCCATATAATGATATTTATACCTGTGCCATAGACCTTGAGAATGCAGAACTGTAAGCTAATATGCTTATATTTTAATATGAGTATGATACAATTATATGCTGCATCTAGCTGCAAATGAAGGCATTGTTTAATAAAAAGTGCTCTTGTTGAGCCAAATCTATTGTGTACATGCAGAACTGTCGAACAAAGTGCTGAGCTATTTCAACTCCTATTCACTTGTAGCAGCTGCTCAATTAAATCAGAGTTTAATGTCAGCATTTTAGAGTGCTGATTTCTGAGGGTTACTTGATTTAAACAGTACACTCAAATCAACCTTTCTACTACTCCAATCAGTTCTTGCTCAGGAGATAATGATGTTCAAGACTTTTTTCAAATAAAACCTTTCACTGAAAGAGAACAAGAAAATTTTGACAGATTTAGCTCCTCCTTCCTTTCCCCAAGATCTTCCAGTAGAAATGGATGAGTAATCTGTCTGTTCAAAGGCTAGTGAATAAATCTGGAACTGTGGAGTCACTGCATGGTCTGAGTACCACTAGATGTTTAGAATATAAACAGTTCTGCCAACCAGATATTGCCCTAAGCAGTGTAATTAGTTTTCATTTTATGACAGGATTTCTGCCATGAAGAAGTTATGATTGGTCTTTTACCCTGGTGATTCTATTTTAGACAAAATCTATTACATCTTTGCATGAGAAATTAGTTTACAAATGTGGTGATCAGCACATTTGAAACTCCCAGATCAGTTGCCCACCAGTATTCCAGCCACATATACACCACTGCCATTGTATTGATTGCATGTATTCATGTATTTCTTCTGTGATTTGAAATAATCCTTTTTTTTTTTTTTTTTCCCTCTTTCAGGTTGATATTTATAGAACCATAAAATTGTTTAGGTTAGAAAAGACCCTTTAGATCATCAAGTCCAACTGTTAACCTAGCACTGCCAAGTCCACCACTAAACCATGTTCCTAAGTGCCACACCCTCTAGGGATGGCAACGCTACCACTTCCATAGGCAGCCTGTTCCAAGGCTTGATAACTCTTTTGATGAAGAAATTTTTCCTAACATCCAATCTAAATTTCCCCTGGTGCAGCTGGAGGCAGTGTTTTTTTCATTATATTGCAGTAATAGAGTCTACAAATTCAGATTCAGATAGCATTTTGATGATGTATTCAAGATCAATGTTTGATAATTATGAATTTATCTTAGCTGCTTTCACCTGCTTTCCTCACAAGTAGTTCTTCTGGACTATAAAAAGGCTACTTCTTACTGAAATGTGGAGTTTTTTCATAGTATTGAAAATTGTTGTCTCTACTCAAAAGCATCCATTTAGCAATGTTTTTTACTTAGCAAGAACAAATTCTTCAGTTAGATTGTTTTAACTATAAAATCAAGATTAAGGTATCAATGCTCAGAAAAGTAACAGCACTCTTTAAGATGCGTGACACTCATAAACCACTGATAAAATTTCAAGGCATTACTGTAATACAAAAATTAATATTACACTGTCATTAAATTGTGAAGAATATAGTCAGAGTTATACTACTTGCCATCCAGAGAGACCTTGAGAAGTGGGCCCATGCAAAACTCATGAAGTTCAACAGGTCAGTTATTATCCCAAGCACAAAAACAGGCTGAGCAGAGAGAAGCCCTGGTGAGAAGGACTTGGGGGTTGGTTGATGAGAGGCTCAGCATGACCTGGCAATGCAGCCCAGGATACATTTGGCTTTCTGGGCTGCATCAAGAGAAGTGTGGCCAGCTGATCAAGGGTGGGGATTCTCCCTCTCTGCTCTGCTCTCCCACCTGGAGCAGCCACTTCGAGCACTGCATTCAGCTCTGGGGCCTCCAACATGAAAGGGGACCTGTTTGAACCAGTCTGTAGGAGAGCACAAAGATTATCTGAGAGTTGAAGCACCCCTTCTACAAAAGACAGGGCTGGGATGCAGTCTGGAGAAGAGGAAGCTCCAGGAGACCTTAAAGCACCTTCCACCTACAGGGGACCTACACGAGTGTTGAAGAGAGAATTTCTACAAGGATTAAGGGCTTTAAATTGAAAGAGGTCAGGTTTAGATATTTGGAAGAAGTTCTTTACTGTGAGTGGTGAGGCACTGAAACAGGTTGCCCAGAGACGTTGTGGATGCCCCATCTCTGGAATTGTTCCAAGCCAGGGCGGACAGAGCTTTGAGAAACCTGGTGTAGTGTAAGGTGTCTCTGCCATGACAGAGGGGTTGGAATTATATGACCTTTGAGGACCCTTCAAACCCAAACCATTCTATGAATCTTTAGTAGGTATCATCAATACAAATATCCAGTGGTATGGGCTTTAAGATGCTGTTTCAACTTGGTTATGCCTTAGTTGTACCACACCTGTGCTAGCAAAATTTTTAACAAAGATCTCTGCTCTGAAAATTGACCAGACTTAATCCAGTGTCACTTTAAAAACCTAATGTACTGGTACTTAAGATTGTAGCCTATATTTCCATGTGAAAAGCTCTGCAGCATTCCTTTTTAATTGGTAGGAGCAACCTGAACACTCCATACATAAGCAATGTGTGTTCCTTTAACCATAAAGCTAAACCAAATATAAATGGGTTCTTCAATATTTATAATTTTTTACACTTATATTCATCTTGAACACCTTTACAGATCATTCTACCTTTCTGTCCTCAAAATGTCTGGAAACAGCCAGGATTTTGCTGAGGAGGACTAATAAATCTGTGTTTGATCTCTAAATGTGCAACAAGGATCTCTTCTGGGTTTATCTTCTGGCCTGTGGTATCAGTGGAGAAAAGAGTATCTCTGTAACTCAGCCACTTAAAACTGTCCCTCCAATAAAAAGGAACAGGTTCTACCTGCTTTTAATTGCTTGTTTCTGTTCCCATGCTAGGAGTATAAGCACAAGGATTCATTTAGCAGGTGAATGAACTGTTAGTAAAGCTGATCAATTTAAAAGTACCTTTTAGTTTAGTAAAAACTCACTAAACTTTTTTTGTTAATTTGTTATTATTTTGTTTTGAGGTTACAATTATCCCCAGTTAGATCTCCAGATCTGAGTGGTGTCTAAACACCTGTAGAAGCACAAGGTGCAAAACAACAGATGAGTCTAGGTAGCTGGGAGGGCAGAAAGGGAGGGAGGGAGGGAGAAATGGGAAGTTTCATGCCAGCCTCTGTCTTCGGCACCAGTGTGTATTATTAGCTCAAAATGAGAAGTCAGACTGTGGCACAAACAGAGACACCTTCATATTGGTATTATGCACAAACCCACATTCAGTAGCTACAGAAGTGTCTCACAGAATACGTCTGCATTTATGATGTAATATTTAATAACACCTTATGCTAATCTATTGCACAACCTGGTCTCGTAGCTAGATCTCCAAATCCTAAACCAGAGCAGGTAGAAGCTGATTGAGCTGCATCCTAAAAGATGGGAAGAGAGCAGGGATCTATCTTGGTCAGATAGAAAAGGATGCAATAGGGTAAAAATATTTCCAAAGTCCGAACATATACTTATATATAAAAGTATTTCATAGGAGAATAAAAAGATAAAACCTTAGCAAGTGGTAGCAATATCACTTCTTCAGGGATAGATCTGCTCTTGTGACAGTGCAAATTGTAGCAGCTAATCCAGAAAAATGCCAGCAGATGCTGTTCAACTTCCTCAGGGCTGGGCCAGTCACATGCCTGGTGTGCAGGATATGGGCCTCTCTCAATAGGTCTTACCAAATTTGTGGTGTGACCAAGCTGCAGGCAAAAGTGCAGCAGGCACTAACCCAACCTCTCACTCTATTTTGTGAGAAAGGAGGTTTGTGCATGCTTTCTGAGGTTACAGTCTTGGTGTCAGTCATTTGGCAATTAGTCAGCGTTCATTTGTGTATAAACAACCTCTAGGCAAGTATGTAATTCTGGCAGCTTGAACCAAATGCCCCATTTAAGATTCCTTAGTCATTCTGGAGGCACTGGCTGTCATCTAATGCTATGGGGATGCTGCATGCCTTTGTCAGGTATTCTAAACTACCACCTCTGGTCAAGACACTAGCATTTGTGTAGTTGCAAAACCCATAATTGGCAAAAATATGAATTGGGATTAGAACCTCTTAAAAGCTTAACGTCTTTCTTGATTTTAATGAAACCTATTTTTAATAATGTAAAATAATTCAGGATTTGTTTGGGCTTTTGTTTCCTTGTGAAAAAAATAAACTCTTGAGATGCAGAAAAACATACTGCACTCTGTTTCCAATGCTGTTTCAGTAAAAATTGAACAGAATGCTGAATGCACATGCAGTCCCTGAAGGAGAGACCAGAACTCAGGCATGCAGAACTCCCACATTCTCAGGCCTATTTCCCTAGGAACAAACTAATTTGAATGATGAAGTATGGAAGTACACAGTTCTAGAAGCAAAAACATTTGCACAGATCTATTTTTGTGATTAAGAATGTTCAATTTATTCCAAAGGGAAATTCAGTGTCAGTATAATTTTGAAAGAAGTTGAAAAGAGATAACCAGTAGGTGACACTAAGTAAATGGGTGTGTTTAAAGCAGGTTCTTCACAGAGCACTGTGGCCTAGGTGCAGCTGTTCATAAGGTTTCATGGACCACATCCTCTTTTCAGATTCAACAAGAAAGAAACTCCCATCTGCATACTAGCTTCAGAAATGGCAAACCTGGAATTTCAGACTTCAGCAGGTAGGGATATAATTCTGATTTTACTAACCAGCTCCCTGTAAGATTGAAAGGACATGGGGCCCATTCTCTACCCATGATGATGGGGCATCATTCTCTGATGCTGTTCACTGGTCAGCAGAAAATGTCACTCTGAAGGGACAGGCCAGAATAAACATGGGCAACAAGGGAATTTGGCAGTCCCTGATTTTGGACTGGGATACTTCAAGTATAGGTTATATTTTGTATACAATTATTCTTGAAATTACACTGAAAAAGACAGGAAGCCATAACTGCATCTCTTTTAGGAGACTTGTTTTCTTAGTAGAAAACTGAATCAAACACCTGCTGTGTTTGTATTTCAAATATGGCTCAATAAATCTTTAATTTCTTAAGAAGCTGTACAAAATAAAGGTACCACACCTAGATATGAGGTTTCTACAGGCTGAGGAGAACATTTGGACGTTTCAGCTTACCCCTACAATATATTTTAGCATCAAAAGATGCACTGCTCCTTAATTTTGTTTGTATGAAATTAATGTTTAATTTCATAATAGCTAAGTACTGTAACATTCACTATGTGATTTTGTGTTTTTACCAAGAAATTGATTATATAAACATTATAGTTTTGTTAGTTTGTTTGGTATCTAATCTAATCCAAGAGAGACTATTTATTATTAGGACAGCCCAACAAGTCCATTTCACCTTTAGGGACAAAGGTTTTTTTTGCTTCTCTCGCCAGATTTCAAAAATCTTCATACAATAATTTAAATTTAGATAATAAAGATAGAAACACCATGCAAATAAATTGTAGGAACCAATCTGGGGCATACTGTAACACATATATGAAAAATGTTAAATGATTCACAAGTGTCCTGTACTGGCATACATAGCATAGTTACAGGAATTCATACTAAGCATATGAAACCCAGCAGAAGTGAGTATAAATTAAGAGTATTTTACTCCACTTTACCTCATCTTGCAAAATAATTTTATCAGATTTCAAAAACATGCCACAATTTTTTGACACTTTTGGATGTACCCGATTTCAGCTGCATATGGTCTGAAGTTTCAAAGATTCAGGTAACTGACAAGCTTTGTTGCCTGCAGTTACCCAGCTTCTCTGCAAAATTATACAATCATAGTCCCGATCCAGCTTGTTTTTATGCTTTTATTTTTCATGAAACAGCAAAAGAATTAGCATTACAAAAATGAATATTCTAAGACTAAATATGTATTTTTTCTCATTTTCCCAAAGTATGCATATGTTTGGATGTTGAAATTATCCATTCTACAATAACATGTCAACATTTGTTAGAATATCAATGATGTCAACATGGAAGTTTTCAAATATGGCCTTGAGAACAAAGGCACATCAAAGGGGGACTTCTCCATGTTTATGGCAGAACTTTAGTTTCAGCTGCAATTACTCAGCTCTTTATATGGATTACCTTATCAAATAAACATGAAACAACCTCCAGGTCTTCAGTTCATATTTATCTGGTCAGTAGTGGCTGAACAGCCACTAAAAAAACAGAAACAGAACATTCTGTTCTTTCAGGGAGTTGTATGAAATTGAATTTGGACTCCAGGGGGTATGAATACATGTTCATAGAAACACCCATGCAGTTTAAGGATGTTTACTAGTTATGGCACGTGCTATGTCAGTTTTCAGTATACACATCTTCTGTCTTTGTGTCATCAATTCACTGACATTTTTTTCTTTCATCATGTGTTTTGCAACTGAATGTGGAAAACACTGACAGTATAATTGATGACTCCATAGTATTTACTAGCTAATCTCATCCTCCACAGAGGCATAAATTATGCAAATTATAAATAATTGCTTATGAAAGGTGTTCAGAAAATTGATTATTCATCAGATATTTGAATCATAAGCAAACAGTATTGAATTTTTTCCTTTTTTTTCCTTTTTGCCATATAAGTGTAACTATTTTTTCCTTAACACTCACTAAATGCTTATCAAGTTGTTAACGCACTATATTCCTGTAATGAAGTTGCTCATACTTGCTCAGAAGCAATAAAGCCAGATTCCAATTCACTTTTTTCACTGATTGATTGGTTCATGTTAAAATAGAATGTCCCTCTGGTTCCTACAGTTGTTTAAGTAGAGTCTGGTTCTACACCATTTCTGAAGAATAAGCAATCATAGCACAACTCAGTTTTCAAACGAAAGCCTTGATTCAGAGCATTAACAAGAAAAATGTTTTCAGATCAATATCTCAGAACCTCATGGCTGGCTGTATTCCTCATGTTTACAGGAAAAGTCACATACTTTAGAAATCCACAGTCCTTCTTGGGGTTATAACATTAAAAATCTTCAAATTAATGTCTTTAAAGTACACATTTAAAGTAATATAATGAACTGGTTCTGTCTGTTTGAAGAAATAATTAACTGCTTGTCACATACTCTCATTATGCTTGGTTGGCACCAAATCAGTTTACAATTCAAAAAACATTACGGCTTTTAGTAATGGGTTATGTGTTTTCATTGCAACCTTTAGACCTGAAGATATCTAAGATACAAGATGCTTTCAGTTCACTAGAACAAAATTTTTCTTCTCAGACACCTGGGAAAAAAAGGCTTAAGAACAGTGATGAGCAGTCAGTTCTATGTAGAAATGCCATCTAAAGTACAATGATATTTACTAGAAAAATGGGTCCAAAATATCATCAGCTTTATCTTAAACCAGAATAAGGCTAATGGCAACAGCTGACCCTTTTGATTGCAAATTTTTAATTCTAATAAGAATTACTGATTTTCTATTTTACTTGCTCCTGCTTAGGCAGTGCATTCTAGGATTAAGGATTAGTTAAAAAAAGACTGAATTCTGTTCCAGCCTTTGCTACCTGTTTTTTTGTGGTTGTTTCCCTTAAGTAAGCATATGAAAGCCTTTTGTACGTACCTTTTCCTGAGCCACCTAAATTTGTGCAGGACATTCCTGAATTTTTCTTTTGAATTAAAACCTAGAAGAAGGATGTTGATCTTACTAGGAGGAAGTTCTGCTTTTTCTTTCTTGTTAAATCTTGCTTCTTAAGGAACATCTGGTGTCTCTCCCCTCCCCCACTGGCACCACATCACAAGCGTATGCCTGATTCATTTGCTCCCATAATATCATGTAGAAAACTTGTGGATGGTTATTCACTCTGTCCTTTTGGGGATAATTACTACAATTTATCCTCCAAAATCAAATCCACTGCTTCTAGATAGCTAAAGCATTTGAAGGCTCTCCATTACTGTATTATCTCTGAATTAAGAAATTTTATCCTTTATACAGTAGTGTTTCCCCCTGAGATTTCCTATCTTAACTCCTGCTCCCTCTCACATTTTATTATCTTGGTTTTGATTGCTGTCACAGTTTCCCCTGAAATGATTTGCAGTATGTTGTATCTCTTGTGTTCAGCCACATTCAGCTGCAAGGTTGTATACACTATTAAGAACCTATGCACATACACAGCTTTACAGATCCTACTTGCTATTGAGATCCTATTGATCTCCTTCTATTTGTTTAGATGGGATCTTCTGTAGGCTTCATTTAAAATTACTAAAGGCATGTCTTGCTATTTTCCTTGTATTTCATTTGAGGATGAAATATTATGAACATAAATTGTGTAAAAAAATCTCAAAACAGTTTTTGTCATAGGTAATTAATGGTTATCTGTCAAGGTTTTTTACATCAGTGCTCCAGGATCAGGACTTGGAATTTGTAAGTGATTTGACTCACAGGGGTTAAGGGTGAGGCACTAGTGACATGCTTTCTATCAAGACAACAGGCTGTTGTATTTCTCAGAAGTCAAAAGCTTATTTCTTCCAACAATAGGTCCTAATATTAATAAATTATGCTATGTTGGAAATACATACAGCATACTAGTTTAGTCATGAACCTTAGTAAGATCAGCAAATCTCAGTGAGAAGAGAAGGGAAAAACAACTATTGTCTAACCTTGATCTATTTTTGTATTAAATACAAAGGTTAAATCAGTTATTTGAATTGGAACTTGCCTCTTGAGTTCCTAATTTACTGCCTTGGGTGTGGCTCATATCTCAGTGTCATTGAAAAAGACTGCAAGGCTGCTCCAGCAGGCATGCTCTGGAGCTGGCACAAATGGAGCAGCCATGGAACCATCCAGGTGTCAGGCTGCAGGGCAGTGGCACTGGACAGCAGGAGAGGTGACTCCTGTGTGGAGAGTGGCCAGATGGATGAGCTGCTCACCTGGGTGGCAGAGCTAAAGAGGGGGTAGAAGGGTCAAACAGTATCAGGGGCTCTGAGGAGGAGATTGACTGGTGCAGACAGTCTCTACCATCGCTGAGGCACAGGCACCAGATCTTGCACCACTAGAAGGAAAGGATGCCCTCTCACACTTTCCTGTCCACCTTCCACCAATGGGATCAGGAGGGGAATCAGGAAAGAAAAGCAAATAGAGCCCTGGATTGAGATAAGAACAGTTTAATGACTGAAACTAGGTAAAATATAAGAATAATTAACAAAGTAAAATTGTAAATAATAACACACAATAAATAAATAATAACAAACAATAAACTACTACTACCACTAATTGTAATAAAAAGGAGAAGGAGGGAGAAATGTGAAAACCAGGAAAGACAAATGGTGCACAGCACAATTGCTCACTACCCGCTGACTGATGCCCAGCCCATTCCCAAGCACTGATCAGCCCCCTTCCAGGCAGCTCCCCCAGTTCATACACTGGGCATGACATTCCATGGTATGGAATATCCCTCTGGCCAGTTTAGGTCAGCAGCTCTGGCTGTGGTCCCTTCCAGTTTTTCTGCACCTCCTCACTGGCAGAGAATGGGATAGTGAAAAGTCCTTGACTTAGAGTAAGAACTGTTCAGCAACAACCAAAACATCAGTGTGTGATCAACATTATTCTCATTCTGAATCCAAAACACAGCACTGTACCAGCTCCTAAGAAGAAAATGAGCTCTGTCCTATCTGAAGCCAGGACAGGATCACTAAAGCAATTCTGAAAAAACCCAGCACCACAACCTTTTAGTACTTTAGACTTGTTTTATAGCCTCAGTAACTTTCCTTTTTGTTTTGGTTTTTTGCGCAGAAAGCTTTGATGGACTCTGTGTATCAAAGTACCTCTCATTTTACTTAAGATTTCATGAAGAAATTAAATTGTAACAATAAAGTTAGAAGGCATCTGGATAAGTAGAATGGCAAAAATCAACAACCGTTTTATCATGGCTGGCAAATCTGTAATTATCTATAGGAGTCAATAATCATGTGGATAAGAATAATCTGTTGATAGCAGTGTACTTGTACTTTCAGGAAGCTTTTTACAAAGTCCTGCAGCAAGGAAATGAAGCTGCTGTAGGACAAGATGGCTCATCATTTAATATCATTTAAAGTACAGTAAGTAAGAGCCCAGCCTTCACAGCAGAGGAAGAAAGATTCTCAATGCAGCCCAACAGAGATGCATGTTTTTGAACTTACAGCATTATTAGGCTAAGGAGAGAATAACAAGGTGATGGAGTTTGCTGCTGACTAAATTATGTAGAAAAGTAAAATATGCTAAAAAAAGTTAAAAATTGATTCATAATACAAAACATAAACAAAGCAGCAAGTAAAATTCATTGTTGATAAATGCTGGATAAAGATAAGTTTTCCTCTAAGTGCCTATGTTTATACATACACAGTGATGAGCTTTATGTGAGCTATCCAGTAGAGATATATGAGAGTGTCAGTCAATAGACATGAAAAAGTAAATATGAATTATTAGAAAAAAAATATAGTTACACTATACTGTAAATTCTTAAAATTAATATAGATTGAACTGCTGGTCACACTGTTTCAAAAAAAGATGCCACGTACTCAGAAAACATACTGAGAAAAGCAACAAAGGTGTTGAGCTGCTGCTTTCTAGGAAAGCAGAGAAAATAACAGAATGCAGGTAAGCAGAAAATAGATCAGAGAAAAACTATTTCTTGTGATAAGAGAAGTTGGGGCACCTAACAAAATTACTGTGAAGATAAAAGGGAACATTTTGTTACACAACATAACTGAATCACAGAATTCATTACCATAGGATGTTGTATATGACAAATCTATGAATGGTTCAGAAAGTGATTAGAAAAATTAATGGAAAGCCCATCAAGACCCAATGAGCAAAAGAATGCAAATGCAAACTGATTTCTGGAAATCCCTATGCCACAGATTGCCTAAAGCTTAGAGGAAATATCAGCAAAGTGTCCTTTCATACTTGACCTCTTCTATATTCTTTCCCTAATTTCCAGCTGCTGCTGGCTGCTGTGGTAATAGTACACTAAGCTGGCCATGAGTAAAACATTACCTTCACCCCACCCTGCCCAGCCATGATACCACCCTGTCCCCCTGCTCTGGAACCAGGAGAAATTCTCAGCAAGTGCTTTCCTTGGGTCACTTGCAGTCTGAAGGGGGTGGGTGACCATCCTGCAGATGAAGGAAGCTCAGAAGATCAGTTCTGGGGTCTCAGTGAGATACAAAACACCTCAATCACTATGGATGTTGAAGCAGAGAGACAGAAAAGCTATAATTTTGCTTTAATTTTTCTCTCTTTTTAAATCTCCTGAAGTGAATACAAGATGGTGTGGCTTTTCCACCTCAGTTGCCTTATCCAGAAAATTGGAAATCTCACCAAGTACAAGTGTTGATAACTTAGTTTCAAGAGGAGTCATGAACATTAAGTGTTTTTGGAAAAGAATCCAAATAGACTATCAGAACACTCTCAGATGTCTAAGTCTTAAGGGCTCTGAAGTTGTACTCTATACAGGGGAACAAATGTGAAAAAAAGAAGGCATTGACATTCAATCAGGAGATTTTGCCAAACAACCAGGGTATATTCTACTATATTGTAGTGGCTGTAGACTGCCCTGAGAAGCCCCTGGAAGGGCAGGGAATGTATCCTACAGCAGGTTTAGATTTAGCACACAAATATCCCTCTGTGCTGGTGCAGCTGCACTGCCAAGCTTGCTGGCAGGCAGGGAGAGGAGCCTGCTCGTGCCCTGACTCCACAGATGCTGCTCTGCACTCTGTAATACAAATAGTTGGCACAGGAGTTTCATAGCACTGTTCCTCAATGTGCAGACATAGGATAAGGGATTCTTTGGTTTTCAAAAATTAAAGCTAGTCTTCAGAATTCAAGGCCTTTAGGAAAAGAGATTATATTTTATGGGGTTTTTTTAAATCCAAAATAACATTTTTTACTGTCATGCAAAGTTATTGTCAGGAATGGAAAACCTGCTGCAATTAAGAGATTAAGTGCCTACAGAAGGAAGGGGTACTGAGGAAAGCTTGTAACCCACTATGCATATTTCATTTTTAAAAAGTCAACCTGGAAACAATTTATCATCAAGTATAATGGTCTACTCATATATGACTTACCAAACAGAGTGATACTGTACCAAAATAAAGCAGCAATACCCAAGATTTGTTTCCCAAAGTCTCACAATATGTCAGAGTCAGTCCTCTAGAGGTATGACAGAGTCATACATCTAATAAGGTGCAAAATTCCTACTTGAAAAAGGTGCAAGATTGAGCTAAAATAATTTTAAAACATAGTCAGAGGGATGGCTTTCTTCCTATTGATGCACAGCACAAAGTACTGGGAGCTGTTACTTTGCTTTCTTTAGCAAAGCACAGAGACTTTGAGCATGGCCATAACTTTTTCCCCAAAAGTTTTGTTCCATGCCAAAATGAAGAGGAACCTGAGGATTGTACCATGGAGCTATGATCACTTGTGATTTAAACCTTCAACACTCAGGTGTTCTGGCTGCTCAAGCACCAGGAACTATCATTTATTTTCTACCAGTTTGAATCAACTACCACCTGTATCACCTGGTAGAAGGCTACCTTTTACCTTTTACCTCTCTTGATGCTACTACATTTCTCTCTTGTTGCTGATGGGATGACAGAGTGTTCTGGCTGCTCTTTTAGAGTGCCTTTCTGATAGTTCAGTAGTGCAATCAGAGAAACACACAGAATTCGCTCTTCATTCTACCAGAGACCAAAGGAATCAGACACTGAATTATCAGAATTAGTATTTTAATAAATACCATCATTATTATGACTGTCAACACTTTTAGGAATAGTGAAGGGAAGCAGACAATTTGGATTTGTTTGGCACTGAGACTGTATTCAGCTGAATGAAATACATGGATATAAAACAAGCCAGTGGCCCAAACAATTCATCATTTAAACAGATTTCTGCAAAATAAAGTCATAGCTTCCTGATGCTGAAATCCTTTTTGATTAGGCATCACAAGTGTGAATTAGTAGGTACATAATATCTACCCACCTGCAAATATTTTACATTTTTCATATCCTCCTAGCTTCCCATGTCCTCTGGATTAACAATATTCTACCTGATTAATCTATTTTGTATATAATTCTTTAGTTGCCATTGGACTTTGTTTTCACTTTTTAAAAGGAATTTTATTTTCTCTGTTTTTATGAAACTCAATTGTCATAAGCCTTAATAAATAAATATTTATAAATAAATATGCCCCACTTGTTTTCATATGATGCTCATTTTCAAGTTGCATGAGATGAGCAATGTTTAAATTAAGGTATTCCCTTCTAAAAAATTATTTTAGCCTTAGTACCATAAGATTTATAGGCTTTTTACTGTGTAATTTGCATTCAGCATTCTCTGCATAAGGACATCAAACTAAACACCATTTCTGGTATTAAATATTTTATTTCAAACAACAATTTTTCTAGGAGAGTATATATTTTGTTTTGTAATTCACAGAAAAACAGTAGTCTTTCAAATGAGATGTGTAGTAAATTTTAAACTGAATATTATTGGCCTTTCTGTGAAGACTAATGTTTTGCCTTTACATTTTGAAGCTAGCAGATAGAGAAAAAAGTATCATTTTATATGTTTTCTTATGCATACAGTGTTTCCTTATGGCATCAAAAATGTTGAGGTCAATTAGAACTTTGAGAAGCACATTAAAGTTCACTATTTCTCAACATCTTAACACGTAATATTACTTTTAAGAGGCTTGATGGCAAGGGACCATGAGCTAGTAATAGCACTCACTTTCCAAAGTTACTCACACTGGATGACACAAGGACTTGCTTGTACCATAAATATTCCCCACCCCTCCTACATGGACTGCATGAAAGCTGCAAAACAAGATTTAAAGTGCTGCAGGGCCTTGGAGGAGTGGTTTGGCAGATTTTTCCTGCATGAATAGCAAAGGGGGGTAAGCCTCTAGTGGTAATATAAATAGGGATTTCAGGAGCACTGTAATGTGTGTGTTCATCATAACAAAGTGCTACCTGTGACACATTCTGACCAAATGGTCTGGATGTAGAAGCTGTGTTTCCATTTTGTAAATTGGTCTGAATCAGGCCAATGGTGTCTCAGTCAACAAACCAGCATCACTGGATGGTTAGTCTAGGCAATATTCTGTCCTGGGAAACAGGGTGTTTCACACATGTTTGATATCCACAGCAGTGTTTTGACTGTTTAAATGCTTTTCCGTTTGATTTTATAAAAAGAACCTTCTTCAAGTATCAGCATTATTACTCTGAAGAAAAAGAATTAGGAATAAATTGTGTGCAGCTTGCACAATCTCACAAGTCTTTTGAAAGAAGTAATTGGACTTTTGAGGGCAGATTGCCATAGCATATTGCAGATAGGAAAATCTTGCTAAATTTTGTGGTCTGCCATGCCTCTTGCATTTTACAAAGGCATCTTGCATCATGTGAGGGTAAAGCATTCTTGTAAACATTAAAAAGCAGAGGAGCTATGGGTTTTTTATTGTCAAGCAATATTGTTCTTTCCTCCCCCAAAATTAATTTTCCCTTTTCTTAAAAACTTTCATACAGTCAGATATTAGTACCACTAAATTCTAACACTCCCCTTTAAATGAACTGCTCTTCCAACACTTTTTCAGCCTTGGTGTCAAACAGAATCTTGTGGAAGTTATAAGCCAATGAAAGTGTAACCACCCTGGCCAGTCAGCCCTGCCATGACACAACACGCACTTCATAAAAAATATTTTATTGCCATCTACATATGTAATGCAGAGTTGTGTTTCTTTGACAACAGGATCTTCAGACAGATCTCCAGTGTCTGGAGGTGCTTTGTTTGTAAGTGCTTTGCCTTTTGTTTTCCAGAACTAATGTTTCAAGAAGGAAATAAAAATGTTAGCCTAAGATTAAGTGCAAATAGATCCATAGGGATGATCTCCAAGCCATTTTCAGTCTTCTTACTTTCTTTCATACTGAAAGATGATGTGCAATCTCACCCAAACATACTTGAAATATTTCACATTTACTCCCTGTTACAGATCATAATGTTTTTAGGAGGGAAAAAAACCCTGAATTTCAGTGAACACTTATCAGTAATAGATTCTCCTTCCATTAGTTAAAGTTGAAGGATCCTGTGAGCCACTTCATTACTTACAGCAGAGTAGAAAGCAATTGATTCTGTTGTACTTCAGAAACTTAAATTCCTCCAATGCCCTTTTTTTCTTTTTCCTCTTTCATGGTTTTACCTATATAAAACACAGGAAATGTTTTGACTAATGCTATTGTACATGTCTAAATTAAATTTTCAGATGCTCAGTGGGCTGGTTCTGTAACAAAATATGGTGCATTCAGTGAAAAGAGGGCATTGCACAAGAGACTGAGCTCTTCCAGATCTAGAGAGAAAATTCTTGGTTTCTCTAATAACTGATCAAAATAGCACAGCAAGGAGACAGCAGAAAACTATAAGTGACAAAGTGTTTTCACAAATAATAATAAACAGTGGATTGCCTACTTGGAAATCTTATTCTTTGCCTAAACTCTATATAAAGTGTTTGAAAGAAAGTGTATGAACAATCCCCTCAAAAAAAATATCTTTCAAAATATGCCAGTGAATTAAAACAGCATTGCTAGAAAACAGTAAGAAACTGCTTGACTCACCCAGTTTTCTCAAGGACATATTATGCTAGATGTTGTGCATGAAGTACAGCTGTTTTTCAGATTTACAGTGCTAAATGCTTCATATAGTTTTATATGCTTTCTATAGTTTCATTTATAGTTTTACACAGTTGATGTTAAAGATAGACACTAAAGTGCCTGAAGCTGCCTTGAGGAGACACCAAATTGTGCATTAGCATAGTATCAAATAGCATCTTTAGAGGCTTCTTTTCTTAAAACACTTGATCTCACTTGATTCCTTTTACTATCAAGGACTGTGTACTGGATCCTTCAGTGTGGACACTGGGGGAAGGAAGCTAAGAACTGTTCCACTCACAAGAAGCCTTTTATTTCACTGTTAAGAAAGTTTGACAAAGGGTGTGAACATTTAAGGCTGTATCTTCCATTACAACCCATGGCTATTGTTCTGCAGGACAGAATTTACAAGTGAAGAAAGCAGTTATTTTCCACATCTGATATGATTTCCTGCAGAAAGGGCAAAGTATCATTACATGATTTTCCAAAGAAAGGACACAGTACCATGAGTCACATACCCTGGATGAATTCCTTATATGTACAGGAACAAATCTTGCCTTACTGACCTCTAAGAAGGTACAGTCTCTGGTGTTAGCTTTATAAATCATATCCTGGAAATTTCTCCACAGAGCAGTTTCATGCAAGAATATTGCTTCAGTACAGAAGTACTTGATGGCATTGGTATAACAGCTTGACTCCAAGGCATAGCACTGTAGTGAAAGGGCACAGTCAAAAATGTGAAAGATTCTCTGAGCCAATTTCTTCTGGCTACTTGGGTCATACTCTTAACTCAGCTCCGTTTCTGGGTCAAGAGAGGGTTTGTTTGAAGAGCACAGAGAGAGATGGAAAGCACTGAATGTAGATCAATGAGATTTTACAGCAGAACTTCTATGGTGCTACTGCAAGTCCTGAAATTGGCTTCTCTTATTCCACTCCAAGATCTTATTTCCTAATATTAATAAACTGGTTAGTACCCTGGGCAGCAGAGGGTTAATCAAGAAAAAAGTGAAAGGGAAACATTCTCTACTTAGTTGTTTGAAGATTTGAAGAGCTAACCCAGCATGCAGTAGAAGAATTAAAGAAAGCATTTGACCCAAGATTTGTTCATGCCAGCCACACCTTTTCTTGCCCCCTCACAGAATACAGAAATGTGTGTCTCCCTGAGGACATTCTGCCGAGTTTTGAGATGTAACATCTTGACAGTGGAAAAGTACAAGTCTAAATATAGTACATTTTGTCAAACTTTGTTTAAAGGAATGTTCCAATAGATATCTGTTCAAAAATGCACCTTGCTATTAGTTCCTATGCAAACCCTTTATTAATAGGGATTCTGCAAGCCAATAATACTTGTATGAGGCCATATAAGTGACATTTTTGTTTTGGCAAGTATTCAGGCCACACAATAGCCTTTGGCTTTGCAGTCATATTTGCCATAGTCTGGAATGCAGGAGGTCTTACTATTTTGTTTCTTCCTTTTTGTTTACTCACTGGTTCCTCTTCTCTGGCACATAACAAACTGTGTCCTTAAAAGGCACAAAAAGTAGAGTTAGCTACTTCATTCCCAGAGCATTTTTTTCCATGATGGATTCTAACCCACAGCTCACAAATCTCCATTTACACAGAAGGAAGAAAGCCTTGCAGTGAGCAGGGAAAAAGAAGAAGACAAGTCTTTGAGATATGGAGATTCAGTATTTGAAACTCTACAAAGCATTGAAATCACAGATATCAGAGCTAGAGTTTTAAGGGGGAAAAAAAGGTAGAACTAATAAAAAGACCACTTTGTCTAGCAGTCTCTGCCTCCATCATTAGTGCTCCCTCATTATACAAAAAATTTTATGATACCACACATTTCATACTGTCAGGAGCAGTGGAGGCACGGGCACACTTACTGGAAGAGAAGGAAAGAAGCATATTCATGCAATTTTTATTGGTGTCATTAAAGCTTTTTCTTGGTGCAAGTGAAGGACTCATAGGAGGCACTTCATCCTCTCCCTCACTTCTGTTTTTGATGGAATCCCTGATCAGGAGAAGGTGACCTCCAGGAAACAGCGTGCAGGGGATAGCAAGCAGGTCAGGATCTCCTCATGAATAATATCACTTCTCTGGGAAGCCTAAGAAGTGTGATTTTTCACAGTTCCCTGAAGCATTAAGTCCAACCTTTCACTTCTCCTCTGTGACCACATGTATGGATCCTGCCTCATCTAAATACCTAGGAAATACTTTATATTCCCCTCTCTGTTTTCTTATTTACTTCCAAAGCTACCTATTCCTTGCTGTAGGTTTTTGCTCACATTTTTTAAATGAGGCAAAAAAGGCACTGCTGTGATACAGTACATACCTACTGGAGTGAGAATGTGAGAATGACAAGAAAACAAAAATTATGAAGGCACAAGAAAAAATCTCAGCAGTGATGAGACAACACATGGTGCATTTTGCAGCACCCCAAGTTGGAAGACAAGGTTTTAAATTTAAAAAAAATTTGAAGCAGAAATTATATCTTCTGCACACTCTGATGACAGCAATTCTTTCTACTATTTTTCTTTGCAGCAGTGAAACTCTGCTGAAAGATATGGCTCCAATTTCCATGTAGGAAACAATGTGCTGGGGGATATCCTCCTCCCTCCTCCCACCTCCCACCAGGACTTGTTAACAGCAGGTGAAGACGCAGCAGGACTCAGAAACTAAGCTGATTTTTTCAGCTCTTTTCCCCCCAGATCCTAACCCAAGAAATGCTTAGGTAGCCCCTGATCTGGCCCCTGGCACAAGACTATAATTTTCCTGCTGAGGAAGCACAAACATTTCAATGTTCCCCATTCCTCTTTGGGAACTTCTGTGCTGGCACTGTGACGAACTCACTGACCTCTGTGGAGGGACTTGCAGCCTCCATTGACATGGATTATGAGAAACTGATGCCACATGTGGTAATAACAATAGCACAACCTGAAAAGAAATTCACAAATGCTCAAACAGAACTTTGTACATAATGTAACTGAGCAAAGCTGCAAGTAATTCCATGGCTCAGGCTCTCTAAATGTCAACTGTGAAGTCTCATTTATATTTAGTCAAAGCTCATCCTCAAGTTTTAGTCTATCTTTGACATCAAACTTAAACAGCCTTTTCTTGGGGAACTCTTCAACCCAAAGGCAGTACAGCTATGGAGGGTGGGACAGGATTGGAAAAGATTGCCTGTATAAAAAAATGCTTAGATAAATTCTCCATTATCCAAAACCATATATTATCATTCCCATGAAAGAAGAATGAGAGATTTGCAAAGGATTCTGGGTGTTCTAGGTATTTTTCCACTGAGTAATTTCCATGTATGGGAATCTTCCCTTGGAGCTTGAGACAGAACTTGCTCTAAACTCAAAATGAGGAAGCCCAGAATTTTGTATTTCCAAGGAGTTTATACACACAGCTCCCCTTTTGTAACTGACCTTCTAGAGGATATTCATTTATTTATTGGATCAAAAGTTCTTCTCTTTAAAAATGCTGACCATGTATTATAGCCAAAAGACATGTTCTTTCATCCCCTCAGAAGTGGACTGGGAAAGGGAAGAGCCTCCAGAATGCAAGGCCTGGGGAAAACAGTGGCCAATAGCCATGCAGAGGTGTATTTAGAGAAGTCCCTGTCACATCAAGTCCCAGCTGGGGCACAGATGTTGTCCCCATCCAGCTGGGAAGAGTGGTGATCACAAGCACAGCTACAAGCTTTAATTAGCAGCATGAAATCTTAAGTAATTTCTTAGAAATGCCTAGAACTCTAAACTACTGCATGGAGATTGTCAGTTCATGGCTTTAAGAAGCCTGCATGAGCTGTCTGTCCCAAAATCATAGAATTACAGAATCATAGTATGGTTTAGGCGGAAATAGACCTTTAAGATCATCAAGTCCAAATGTTAACCTAGCGCTGCCAAATCCACCACTAAACCATGTCCCTAAGTGGCACAACTGCATGTCTTTTAAATACCTCCAAGGACAGTGACTCCAATACTTCTGAAATAGCCTGAGCCAATGCTTGACAACCTTTCAGTGAAGAAATTTTTTCAAATAACCATTTTAACCCTCCCATGGTGCAACTTGAGGCCACACCCTCCTTTCAGGTCCTTGTGGAGAGCAAAAAGGTCTTCCCTGAGCCTTCTTTTCCCCAGGCTGAACAACCCCAGCTCCCTCAGCCACTCTGTTCCTCACAAGACTTGTGCTCCAAACCCTTTACCTCCAGCTTGTATCCTCTCTGCTGTGTTATATTTCCAGCAGACATCTGGTCAGTTGAAGTCCCCCATGACAACAAGTGAAAGCAAATATGAGACTCTTTTTAGAATATTTTCTTTGGCTCTTTGTCCTGGTTGGGAGTCTAAAGCAGACTCCCACCATGATAATTGCTTTGTTGGCCTTCCCCTTGATTCTGACCCAGAAACACTCAACCCTATCCTCACCGTCATTAAGCTCTAGACAATCAAAATACTCCTAACATAGAAGGCTACCCCAGTGCCTCCCCTTCCTTACCCATTCCTTCTGAGGAATTTATAGCCATCCATTGCAGCATTCCAGCTGTGTGACTCCTCCCACAACGCTTCCATGATGCCATGAATGAGGGTAAAACATGAAGGCTGTTTGTATATAAGACAGCATTGTACACACACCAAAAAAAAACCCAACCCAGCACACATTTTAAAACAGAAGTTATATATTTGTTCTTCACTTGGCTTTAAGGTAGCAATCATTTATCCAAGTGTAAGTGTATTCAAAAGACATAATGTTCTCATTCACTATGCTCCTGAAAGAGTTCTCTGTAATTTTCTTAGTAAAGGGTGCCTATAAATATTCCTGCCAAACTTACAGGCAGGAGCTGAAGATCATCTCTGATTCAAATGGAATTTACCAGTCTGAACCCTAAAATTCTGGTTTCACTTTTTTTTGTTCCTGTAGAAACTCTTGGTCTACCAGAGACAGATCCTTCAGGAAAGACAAAGCACTGAGAACTTCAGACTTTCAAGTGGTATCTCCTGACAATTACCATCCTGCATAAAGAGACTGCCACCACAAGCTGTATCTGCTATGTTCTTCCAAAACTTTTACCAGTAAGTAAAGATTTAACCAGTCAGAAGGGCTTTTGACAAGAGTAGTGATTTCTCTCTGCTCTCCTCCAGTCTCTTTTACCTTCTAGAGAGAAACTCTTCACTGCAGTTTGAATTTGCAAGTGGCACTTCTGGTGTTATTTCCCTTAAGTTTTTGCAGTGCACCTATATGCCTACAGATGAGCCATAAGAGAATGCAGTTGACAATTCTTCTTCCTTAAAATTGTATTTATAGAGGATAAAGGATATACAAAACTATGCAAGGAAAACACATTTAAAAATAGGAGCTGTGGTCCCTCTCTATCAATTATGATCTTAAATAAGAGCAAAAAACAATCTTTTTGATAACTTTTCAGCCCCTGAAGTTGAGTTTGTATTGAAGGAGAAGACTGTATTAATTTTAAATTGCTTCTCCTTTTTATTATAGGTGATCTAAAGAATTGCTTTCTTATAACAAATGATGCAGTGCAACAGAACCTACACTCAAGCAGTAAGAGCAGCTCATGTACCTCTGAGCTGATGGTGACTTCTGAGTACTCTGGATGCAAGCTGTAAGTTTTGACTGAAAACATTTTGTGGGCACAATACTAATGCTAAAAGGAATGCCCATCAGGACAAAGTCAGTTTAAGCAAAGCACATTTTAAATTCACAAAGGAGCCAGATGTTGGAGCCATTTGAGAATCCAATCCAAAAGCTGCCAGTAGTGGAGGAACTGCATGAGGATCCCTCAGCAGTAAGGTGAGCACTGGTTTGCTATCAGACTCAACCCCAGATTTCCCGCATCAGACTTTTGCCAATATGCACATTTTGTACATGATCTTGGTCTGTGTATTACAAATCTGCATTGCAGCTCCACAGATGGTAGGTTTGGTCTTCTGGATGGAAATATTACAACTTGTCTTGGAAATTTTAGATCTGGGCTTCCTTTCAAGAGAATCTCAAGTGTATGTTCTGTGCAGAAATGCATTTATTTCATCAACTAGCCAAGCCTACAATATTAAAACTCAACGCCAGTCTTCCTTCTCCGGCAGAATGTGGCACTGTTGACATTCTATTAAAACCCAAATGTCCTAGGGTTGTACAATGCAAACCATAAGAATAGTGACTTGTAATAAATCTTTGTAGAGATGAGGAATTCAAAGCCACAAATACAACTTTTCTAGTTATGTACTAAAATAAAACTACATTTTATGGGGAGATAATATGTTTGAACCTACTTGTGAAGTTCCTAGTAGCAATGCAATCCTTAATTCATATTTACAAAACTGACATCCTCATTCTTGGTGATTCACTAGATTGCAAAAGTTTTTCTTTAAAAAAGGTATTTCAATAAACCCCAAGATATATTTTAGTCCTTTGGAGGTAAATTGAATAATTCTTCCATGAAAATGTACTACCTTGACATGGAATGGAATGAGAAAAAGACAATTCTGGTTGAAACTTTATGGTAGAACATTGGACCTGAAAGTATATAATTAATCTATTTTTCTTGCTCTTGCTGTTTTATTGAGGAAAAGTTTCAAGCTAATAGTTCCATACAGTTAAATGATAATTCTGTGACTGCTAAGAGTTCTTTCTAATAGACAGCAACATGCTCACACTTCAACCTGCTACCCAAGATGAAGGGGGGTTAGACCTTCAAAGGCCCCCTTCAAACCAAACTATTTTATGGTTTGTGATTCTATGGTTTTGTGATTCTAAGACTAAGACTTATCTGTCACAGACTAGCCTAGACTGCAAATGTCCAGTAAATATAAAGAATACAGACATCACAGTAATTTTAAAGGAAAATTGCACATGCTGGAAAGGAACTAAATAATGAAACAGATGAAGTACATCTAATTTGTTCAGGGAACAAAATAAACATTTCCATGTGGCAAAGGAGGAAAAAAATTAGGAGAAGTGTTACTTGAATTGTTCCTTGTAATAAAAAAAACCCTCAAATAATCCTTCAATATTTTGTTAAGATATTCTTTCACATTTCAGGTATTACTTATAACTGAAAATTACAATAATTTATTATGACATTATATGTCTATATATATATATATATATATATGTATTTTTAACTTTTTTCCCCTATAGTACGTTGTTTCAAATTATAATAATAAAATATTTTGAGCACTAAAGTGTTTTGCTAATATTTTCTAATATGCAATTCTGGAAATAATTATTTCCACTTCTCACTTTTTCTTTTTTATTTAATTCATAGCTACACAGGTTTATATAGCAGATAAAATTTTTATATAAAACTCTGAAATTACCAGAATTGTTTCCAAAACAGTTCCGTGTAGTCCCAAAGCAACCTACAGTTATCATAATTACTTTTATAGAAACTAGGTGTGGTTAGACACATTGCAAAAATAGGGTTCAATTCTAAATTGACAGTCAGCTGAATCTCTGCTGTTCTAAGGCTGGTTCATCAAGGCCCCAGTCCATAGTAACCACACTGCTAGTCTGACATATGCCAGTTGAGAATGTCCCTAAAATGCCAGCCACCATCTGGGAACAGCTAAAGCACAGTAGCTACTGCTCTGATCCTTTCTGCTCCTCCAGTATTCTTCAGGCAAAGAAGCCAAACCAAAACCAACTACATCAACAAAGCTACCTCAATGACATTATGTAATTTACGAGTATCTGTCTGCATTTTGTCTAGCTTTGTAAACTGTCTTTTGCTATTTTTTTGTCTCCAAGTTATTCCCAGCTTTCCCATTCTGACCTCTTTCATGTCTACATCTTCACCCACATGCCCAGACCCTGAGCATTCACACCATGCAAAAGCTTGGGTGCACTCAAAAGTGCTGGAAGAAAGTCCTAACAGGCATAAGGGGGTCACTAAGACCTCAGGACTACAGATCCTCTGCAGCACTCTGCATTGGATACTCATTGGCACCTTGGGATAAAAAACTGGCACAGGAGTGCCTTGGTCACTCCCACGTAGTGACCCACAAAGTATCTGTGCTCCTTCAGGGCTCACAAACCTTCATGTGTAGGAGGGTTCTCAAGAAAAAAAAATGGAATGGCCTAAACTTTCCACCTGGAGTCAGTTTGACTCACGTAGTTTTTCACTCTATGCTGCACAGACAAATTAAAGTTTCCTCAGTTAGAACTGGACTATCTCAAAAGCCAGGCCTAGCAGAGCCTGGGTGTGAGCTGGGACAGATGCTGTGCACTGGACATACATACTTGGCAAGGCTGGGGCCAGGGGCCTATGACAGGTCCATTAGAGGGCTCCTCTTACTGCTTTTTGTCCCCTCCCTTCAATCTTTGTTTGGAGGCTGATGGAAAAATATAGAGTATGGTTGGTTTTTCTTTGGAGGGCTCCATTGCTACTCACAGGAGCAAATACTGCTACCAGAAGCATGCTGTTTCTTTGGGGGAAGGGTGGGCATCTTGTAGAGGACAAGAGGCTGGATCTTGGTATTGGGGATGAATCACATACAAAACAGGGAATCACATATAAAGAGGGCTTGAAAACAAGAAAATATTTCCTTTACTGCAAGATTCACCAGGTGGGCTCAAGGTACTTGAAAAGAGATCTTTAACAGGTCTTCAGAACACATCTTCTTGGCCTGAACAAGAGACTGGTTGATTGAATGAGAGATTTATAGGAACTTTGGTTTTTTTGATGTTCATTTTCAAAGTTCATACTAAATTGTGGCACATTAATGTATATAGACGTGGCTGATCTCAGACAAAGCATAATCTAAAAAAGCAGGGTATATCCAGCAAAGTCAATTAAAAAGTAAGTATCAAAAAAAGAGGGAATAGTCTTGTTTTGCAACTCTGCTCTGAGTTCCAGCAAACATCATATTCTTTGGGGTTTGAAAGTACTGATTGACAATTATATCAGATTTAATCAATCTAGCACATTTTAAAAGACTTCTTTTGCAGGTACATACTCTATTTTTTCATGTTTTGATATCCTTAATTTCATTCTTGTAATCTGGTTTTCATGTCCGATACATATAGGAAGTAACAAGAAGTTTGAAAACCTGAGATACTGAGTCCATTACAAACACATATTTTCTGTTTGCATGCTCTGTGCAAAGGGGCCTGTTCTCCCCACATATAGGTGCCTATGACACTGAAACCATAAAAGCCAACCTCTTCCAGGAAAGTAAATGTACAAAAAATGCAATATCCTCTGATTGAGTTCATGTTTCAGAAAAGCTTCCACAGTCAGTGGAGTTTTAATATCCCAGCACATCAGTCTGCAGTCAACTCCAAGCATATGGGCCATGGGCTGAAGCTAAAGCTCAAGCTAAAGCCAGAGCAGCAGCATGGTCTGCACCATCACAAGGCCATGAATGAGGAAAGATGGCAAATTATGCACGCAAAAAGAATGTGTTACATTCATTCATTCCCTCTCCTTACAGCTGAGTAATTTCCACAAGCATCATGCAATAGCTCTGGTTGCTCTAGCCACAGGCAGTACATGTCCTGCCCACACCTTCCTGCATCAGACACATAAGTGAATCAAATACAAGTTCATTAATCAGCCATTATTCCTTCTCCACAGTTTTGACAAGCTTCTGAGAACTACTAATCAGAAAACATCTTCATTTTCACAGCAAGGTCAAAGTTCCACCTTTTATTTAATCATGTAACCCAAATAAATTCACCAGAACATTTTTACATAAGATTGTGAATGCACATACACATATCTGCAACTAGAATAATGGAGCTGACTTCCTATTATCCCTGTTGAATTTAGTGAGACATTTACCTTACTGTACATTTCAAAGAAAAAAAACAAACTTTTTTTTTGACACAAGAAACTTAAATTATTGAGGTTTTTTATTTCTAAGAATTAGAACTTTCATACCCATTTTTAAAATCCCATGAAGGAATATACATTTTGGAATTCATACGCGATTTTACTCAACAGCAAAGTTAGTGCTCCTTTCCATGAGAACCAATGTAAAAATAAATTTTCTTCTACATATACACAGTTACTGCTAGAGAATTCATTTTTTATCTCTGAAATGCAACAAATGCTGAGCCAGCTGAAAAATAAAAAGAAAATGAAAATTGAGTTATCAGTATTAAACTGACATCCTGTTTTCTTTAGCAATCAAAAAACTCTGCAATAATAAATCCATCACAGTGTTCCTTGATCTATATTAACAGACCATTACAATTGTTGTCAGCTGACTCTTCAGCAGACCAAGCTGAAATCTGCTTTTGCAAGCCCATACTGAATGATTTCCCATTTTTTTAAGGATAAAGTATGTTTAGGCACATTTTGCAGAACACTAAAACTGACTGTAATATTTGAAAATAGCCATAAAGCACAGTTCAATTTTTTAATGAGACAGATAACATTATTTTCTGTCAGCCAAAAAGGCCCTTGATTTTAAAGACAGCCCCTACACCTTGCAATTTTACAGAAGAGAAATGTGCATCCCTCCTACCCACTTACAATGAATGATAAATGACATGCAAATCTCTGAAGTTTCTCACACAGTTCTCCTTTTCAAGTTAAAACAAATCAAATTATCTTTGAAAAAAATTTAAATTCTCCCTATCCTACAGTGTAAAACTACCACAAAATATTGTGTTGTTCTGTTTCCTTTTCCCCTTTAGAAACAAGAAGGCCATTCCTCTGAGTCCAGCATGATGTAACATATTATTTCTGTGAGCCATGAGCCTTTTGAGTGCAGCAGTTTCCTTTTAACCACTTATGTGCTGCCAGCAGTGGCCCAGCAGCTGCAGGCAAGGCATGAAGAGCTGACACTGAAGTACTGGGTGCCTCCTGCTCAGCCATCCTCCAGCCAGCCCTTCCTTCTCCTGGACATAGGGAAGGGACCAGCCACCAATTTAGGGCACTGGGATGCACATTGGAGGGGATGGGTACAAGGTAGCTGAGATGAAGAAGCCCTCGGGGAGTGTGAGGGGAGGAGTGGGACACAACATGAATGCTCTAGTTCTGACTGGTCCCTTGCTCACTAAAACAAAACAGTGAGTATTCACATACTACTTGCAGAGTGTCTTACTTGTATACTGACCAAATTTGTATTTGAATTACGGATTTTGGATTTGAATTATGCTCAGATTCTTGCACAGCTGATCTGAACTAATTTTTGCCATATGCATGTGCCTTGATTCTCACTGACTTACTTTGCCTTCTGGAGGCAAGCAGACAGCACCAGAACACACTTATTCCTAACTAGGATTTACCAGCTTACACCAGAAGCAAAGAGTACATCTTGGAAAAGATGTAGTCATATGGAAATTTAGAAGAATTATATATGATCATGAAATCATAGAATCATAGAATATTCTGAGTTGTAAGGGACCCACAAGGACCATAGAGTCCAACTCTTAGTCCTGCACAGGAGAGCCCCAAGAGTCACCATGTGCAAACACATGGTCACAGACTGTGCAAACACTTCTTGAACTCTGTCAGGCTTGGTGCTGTGGTCACTTATTTGGGGAGCCTGTTCCAGTGCCCAGCCACCCTCTGGGAGAAGAACCTTTTCCTGATATCCAACCTCAACCTCCACTGGCTCAGCTCCATGCCATTTCCATGAGTCCTGTCACTGGTCATGAGAGTGAAGTATTGGTACCTGCTCCTCCTCTTCCCCTCGTGAGGAAGTTGTAGACTGTGATGAGATCTTTTCTCAGTTTCCTCTTCTCTAGGCTGAACAGACCAAGTGACCTCAGCTTCTTCTCATACAGCTTCCCCTCAAGGCCCTTCACCATCTTTCTTGCCTTCCCTTGGACACTCTGCAATCGTTGATATTGTGTCACCCAAAACTGCCCCCAGAACTCGAGGTGAGATTGTCCCAGAGCAGAGCAGGACAATCCCTCCTTTGCCTGGCTGGTGATGCTGTGCCTGATGCCCCCCAGGACACTCTTGGCCCTCCTGGCTGCCAGGGCACTGCTGGCTCATGTTCAACTTGCCATTGACCAGGAGCCCCAGGTCCCTTTCCATGGCACTGCTTTTCCAGTGTCACGTTCTGTCTGTCCGTACATCCAAGGCTGCCCCATCCCAGGAGCAGAATCTGGCACTGTTCCTTGTTGAAATTCATACACGAGGTGATTGCCCAGTCCTCTCTTTTGTCCAGGTCACTTTGCAAAGACTCTAATTGAATCCTTAAGTGTTCTTCCCTTTTTTGGTCAGAGCCTATGTTACCTGAAGGCACTTCATATGGTGATCCACATTTTTTTTCTGCTAAGTTATTTTGCCTTCATGTACCTGTTTATTTCCAGAGTGGAAAATGTGGTAACTCCTTCTGATGACTAACTCTCTGTGCCTTTCACAAAACACTATTTTCAGGGGCTTTTTTCTGCATGAATTTTGAAGATAAGAGTTTAAAATATAAATGCATACACATAAACATATATCTCTCCAATATATTCTGAATTACTGATGTGGAGCAACATGATTCTCCTAAAATAACAATGCCTCTGATGAAGTACAGCAAAGCAGTATACTTAAAATCACAGACAAGTAATTTTAAGTCAGGAAGCATCAGGAATAACCTGGCATGACATCAGAGAAAGAAGCATGCTATGAGGGAGAGTTCAAACCCTGGAAATATGAAAGGAAAATCATATTCTTATTCAGCATTCATGTGTCTTCAGGGTTTAACCACAGTGCATGTCAGTACTACTGCTGTTGCTACAATTTAGGACAAGTGAGAAATCAAAACAACTTAATCTAAATTAGGTGAACATCAGTTATGAACAAATACAAAACCATAATGCAAAAAACTCAGTGTAAAAATAGCTGATGTCATCTGCATGGGCAGAAATCTGCCACTATTCATGTCTCAAAACAGGGAACACTTACAGTGGATGGCAACCAGCACCCTAGAAGCAGAATCCCTGCTCTGAGTGCCTTATGCCTCAGGAGAGCCACAACACTGACACCTGTCAGCTGGTATTTCAGGTTGTACCTATGAGGAAGCAAAGGCTCAAATGGGGAATGCTCACAGCAAGAAATAATGACTGACTGGAGAGGCTGTTTGTGTGCAGAGTCACTAGCAAGGCTGTGAGGATCCCCAGCCACATCTCCTGGAGCTGCCCCACCACCAGGTCCCCAAAGGGGGTCAGCAGTGATTGAAAATATGGGTATTTCAATACACATCTGAGGTGAGGAATGGGATAAGAGATCTGTGGCTGGAGCTGCTGAAGAAAAGGAATCTGCCCAGCAAATAGAGATAGCAGTAAGGCAGAAGTTTTAAAGAGACTTTAAGGTAGTCTTCCATGAAATGTCTGTATTATTTGAGAAATTGAGAATATACATATGCTACCTGCTGGGACTCTGCCTGACTGCCAGCTATATCTACAGATGACTTCCTGTAGAAATATCTACTCTGTGAAGTCTGAGGAGCTAGATGAGATCAGTACTACACATTAACTCGTTCACTATTAATAAAACTTCCAACTTAGTGTAAACCAATTTCATTTATCCTGAAAATCAGTCTTGCATTATGCAGGAAGAAAAACAGAGTTTTATGTTGTTGCTGCGGCCAATAAAAATACTGAAATCTGCATTAAGCCAGCTCTCTAATACTACTAAACCATCAAGAAAACAAAGTTCAATGATTAAAAAGAGAAATAATTTCCCGTTTTCTGTCTTTTTTATATGAAAGACCTGATTGATGGAAAATAATGAACAGAAACACCTTCTAGCCAAGAAGCTGCTCCCACCATCTGGGAGGCAGCAGGGGCAGCCCCACATCAGACACTCAGCTCCTTTGCTGCTCATTTCCATGTGTTTCAGGGGAACAGGTTTGGCCTGAAGTACAAAGTGAAAGGCAGAGCCTCTCACCTTTCATCCAAACAGTGACCTCGGGGGGGAAATCCCTGCATTTCCCTGCAGTGACAATGTATCAGGTCTTCCAGCACAGAGTATGGAGGAAATCCTTTTGTGCATTCATGTAAATGGGTTGCTATAGGTATTCACTCTCTGCTGGTTGTATTAAAATTTCAAGGTGACCAGCATCTGAGTATAATAGACACCCTGAAATAGTTGCTTAATTGAACTAAATTTCTCACAACCGGACTTAATCCTGGATGAAAATCATGAATAATGAAAAATAAGACCTATAACAAGTAAACACTCCAAATGCAAGTGTTTGATGCGTACAGCTCATTAAATCAATGCTAGAGATCTCTTTTCCAAATGGAACATGTTATTTTTCTTTGACCATCTAACAGTCAGTCACACTAGCTGTAAGCAAACCCAGACACATTAATTGGACAAATAAACAAGATCCAGCCCTTCTCTTTTGTTTTTCCTGCAAATTCTATGTTTATTTCTCCTTGCAAAAATGCACTATTCCAGCATCATAGAAAATACTGTGAATTGATTCCAAGCACTGGTATGGTCATATAAAGACCTTTCTGCACCTTAGGTCATCAAAGTCTTGGCCTCTGGAGCAGGGATTTCAGACCCCTGAAGACACAGCAGTGCAGAAGACCTCCAGAGTGACCCAGGGCTCAGTGCCAAGGGCCTCCAGGGTGTGAGGCACTGTGCCTTCCTCCCAGTCTGACCTGCACACACAGGTGCATTGATGTGCAAAGATACACTTTGGATTTAACATACACTTTTGGCCAACCTGTTTGCAAGATGCATGGTGACAGAAACAGATTCAGTAATGAGGGCTCTCTGTCCCAAATCGACTGTCATCAAATATGGGTGCAGAAGATTTCAATCAGTAGTTATTAAGAAACACTTCATTAAAGAGGGAGAGGAAAAGAGAAAGAACAAAGCAGGCTTATCTCCTGAATCATGAAAGGAACAAATCCACAAATGCTGACAAATTTCTTCTAATTAGTCTTTAGTAAACATCTGCTGCCTCATTAAAAAAAAAGAATAAAGAAGAAAAAAACCAACAAAAGAATTCAACAAACAGCCCCCCAAAATACACATTCTGCTTAGTAATAAATCTGTGTTATCTGCCATAGACTTTCATGAGGGCAGAAAACTGCTCTCTTCAGAAGTTACCAAGGTTAGTTATCTAGAAATTTATCATTACTTCTTTGAAGTTCACATGAAAAAGATGCTAGAAGGTCCTAAAAGGATATAATCTATATTTTACCATTAGTGACTATAGAGGGTTTGTGACACATTCTTGATCTCACTCTAATCAATGGCATACTCATTCACTTTGATAGGCACAAGATGAAACTCTAAAGTTGAAATCCTATTTTCCTGAAATCAACAAAATTTTCTATCCATTTTGCTGGGTTCAGGATTTCAACCTGAAGTTTTGAAGAGAACAAAAAATACTCACTCCTCTGTAGAAGCCTAACATGTTGTCTGTGTGCCTAAAATCCCCCTAAATGTGGTCTGAAGGCTCTGTATAGTACTTGCATATCTCATCTGAATAATGGCAAAGTTTACCCCAGAAAGTAATAGAGCATTTCTGGCATATTTTAAAATTTGAAAGTCTATAAAAGAAATACAAGTTTTCTTTTTTTTCCAAGCAAGACTGCATACCCTGTGTGTGCACCCAGTTAGCATTCTACACTCATATTTAGCCCTGTGTTGAATGGCAAAATCTGTTTCCTACTTACACTCCAGTACCATTTACAGACATTGTGGTATCAGATGCATGGATTACACAAGTGCTATCCTGTTTCCCTTGTTTATAGGGTGGAAGTTTCTCTTCACTTAAGAAAAAAAAAGGTAGGAAAATACTCCTTTTATAACCAGCTGTCTAGACTACCTGCATTATAAATAGACCAAAATATTCTCTTCCATATGTATTTCTGATTCTTATTTAATTAGGTAGGAAGAACCCTGAAGATTTAGTGTTCAAATTTAGTGTTCTTGTACACTTCAGACTCAGCCTGAATTAACATGTAAGAAATGTCAGGGGATTCACTGGCCAACACTAAAATGCTGCATCCATCCCATTTGCACAGCTCCCACTGCCTTGAATGAGCTGGTCAATTTGATCCCTGTTTGCTGGCTTAGCATTTTATCCTCAAAAAAGAACCCCACCTGTGGGAACCCAGAACATCCCTCTGGCTGTCCAGGACAGCCAGGACCCCTGCCAGGGAGCACAGAAGCCCTGGCACAGAGCCCAAAACACCTGTGGTTTTGATTATGACCCATGGAACAAACTACCAACCTTATATGAAGATCAACAAGCCACAACAGTTTAGGTAGAATATCAGTGAAGTTATCATGGGGGGCAAAAGTAGATTTTGGGGTTTTTGGTATGGGGGTTCAGGAGGCAAGATGGGGGGAACTGTCCAGCCTTTCTCCTTCTTCTTCTTGGCCTCCATCTTCTGCTGTGATGTTGGCACTTTTAGATTGGTTTAGGGTAGAATCTCACTGTCTAACATAAGTGAAGGGTATTGGAAAGTAATTGTAAACATTGTATACGTAGTTTTTAGTGTAAAGACATAACACTGCCCCGGGGGCAGGCAGAGTGCCTCTGACTGTCCTGCTGGATGGACCTCGGTAGGGCAGGAGAAAATTTTTTATAGATAAGATACAATAAACAACCTTGAGACCAAGAAATGAATAGCCCTGACTCCTTCTTCAAGCGCCAGGCTGGGAAAAGAGACTTTCGAACTCTTCTCGGGGTCACTCTGACCAGCTAGAGATCCCGACACCCACCTATCTCTAGAGCATCTTCTCTAGTCTAATTTAGATCAGGAGTAGCCTCTGGAAGTGACTCCAAAGCATCCACTGCTGTCCCTTCATTCAGTGATGCAGTCACCTTGCCAGAGGATGCATTCAGTTTCCCAGGCACCGCCCTCGGTACACCAGGCTGGGTGTACCCAGTCATGCCTCAGCATCTGGGGGCTTGCATGTGGCTACTGCTCCCACTGAGGGGAGCCTGACTGGTCTAGATCCTCCCTCCTGAAGATGGGTGTGCATTTGTTCATTTCCAGTCCCCAGGGGTCTCCCTGATCTGCATGAACTTTCAAAGAGACAGAGAGAGGCCTTACAACTGGCCAACTCCCCAATGCCTTCAGAAGCATCATGGATTCATGTAAACTCTAGTACAAACTTCATATTTAATTAAGGAACTGTCTTTATAATTTTGACCTTACAGATAGGACTTTTAAAGCATTGCATTGTGTATTTACATACAGACAAAGAAAATCTAGTTATATTCTTACTTTGTTAAGAATACCAAAAAATGTAAGGCATATATATAAACCTGTTCTAACAGTAGCTTCAGTTTATCAGCAGCATTCTGGCCCCCTGGAGTATAAGGTCTCCTCAGTTTCCTATTCATCTCTTCCACCTTTTTTTCTTTGCTCTCTCTTCCTGTCATTAATTTTGTTTATGTCTCTCTCAAAAGTTGGGGATTTTCTTCCATATTCCTTATGACACCTCAACCACACCTAGTAATATTACAAGCTATATGCCTAAGCTCAGGAAGGCTAAGATAAGCTTTCATTACAACATATCTTCGTAATTAACCTTTTGTAACCATGTAGAAAACAAGGCAAGAACAGAAAAGCTCATGCTCAACTCTTCCATTCTTAAATAAGAAATAAGCAATTTTCCTTGTTAAGGAATGGTATTCAATTCTAAACAAACTTTTTGTGGTAATAGATTTCACAGTACTAGTGCTGCACTCACCTAGTCCTGGCACATGGGACATCCAGGCAATGGTACTACAGACATTCTTAACCCATGAACTTTACATAAATGGGCACCCCTCAGTGTTGCTGCAATTTTTACTTCATGCACTTTAACTATATAAATGGAAAGCCCTTTGTTTTATTTATAAAATACTTCAAAGAAACAATGCAGAATCTGTCACGCATAGAATTGGCGGACACCAATTCATCTGAAGCATGGCAATGGGCTTGACTTCAAAACGTCCTGGTACCAGGGAGAGGACAGAGCCTGAATGAGTGACACTTACATTGCAGGCAAGTCCCAGATGACAGTCAAAAGGAACCACAAACTCAGTATTGCTCAGGAATCAGTTCAGCTCCTCCCCAACCCAGGGCTGACACAGACCTAGGGCTCACACAGGTTAACTGAAAAGATCCCGAACCTGCTGGGCTGGATGGACCATGTAGACATGAAAAAATCTTAACAAGAGATGGTCTCAATGACTGCATCAATCAAAGCTTTGATCTCTTGGATACGTTAGATCTTGTATCTAGGCAGTGGCAGCTCATAAACTGAATGGCTGTGCTAACAGCTCTCATTCAAGCTACAGGAAAGCCAGCTGAACACTTCAGTGGACTGAGATAACAAGACTAAAGAAACTACTGCCTAGGGCAATCCTGCAGTGATAAAACCTTATCGACTAAATAAGGTGATCCTTTCAATATCCCCATCTATCTTATCTGAAAACAAAAAACAAACAAAAACCCAACAACTTTAATTCATTCTCCATTTATCCAGGGAGAATAGAAGTCAACATATCCATTAGCTTCCACTATATCTGAAATTGCCTGAAAAAAATTCACAGAGGAGGCAGCACAGTTCATTAACTCAAGGGCAATGCTGCTTTTGCTGCTTCCAGGATCCATGGACAACCCAACCACTTGAGTTACCCAGGGCAACCATCCTGCACAACCAAGGCAGCTCACAAGCACAATATGCACTGAGTAACATGGGCATACAAATGGCTCTGCAGAGTGTGTTAAATCCAATGGGATCTTCTTTTCTCTACAAGGCCTCCCAGAATCAGTGTTTTGCACCAATTTTCTCTGCATGCATGGCTTCATCAGCCCTCTCTCAGGTAGGTCACAGAGAACCGAGCACATCTCTGTACAAGCCAATACAGTCTTCCAGAAATGAGAGCACTGAAAAGTAAAATGAAGGGATGCAAAGTAGTTTGGAGACAGCCAGGCTGTCCTTGACACGGATGACAAGCAGATCCTGCTGCAACCTAAGCAGCTGCACACAGTGCTGCTCTCATGCCTTTGCATCATAGGTCACATGCAAACCTTCCCTTATTCAATTGTCACAGGTCTCTCTCCTCCCCTTCCCATCTCCTGGGAGATAAAAGCAGGCTATTGGAGACAAATCCCCAGCCACTTTCTCAGAGAGACCAAACCAGCTGCATGGATTTTTTTGGGGTCAAGTTATTATTTTTTCCTTCTTTCAGAGCTTGTTACTTTTGCCAGTATTATTTCCTAAAGAAAATCCTACACTTGCTTTAACAGATAGTACTAAAATACTCACCAGTCCTCTGAAAGCTCAAAATCAACCTGGTCCATGAATGCAAGAGAAGGCGTATCAATGAACAATAAAAAACCCCACACAACAACCTAAAAAAAAACCCCAAACTCAAATGAATTCAGTTTTTTTCCTAATTTTTCTAATATGTTTTCCTCAGTCAAAAATTAACACCAGCAACATCTAGTTCTATGTAGTGAAACTATGATATTCTAAAGCCATATAATTATTACCAGTAGCTAAATTTAAATTTTAAAGTACTACTATTGTATACAGATATTGAAAGACAAAAAGTAATGACAAATTATTTACTATATTTCTAGAAACCTAAGGCATAGATTCATTTAAAATACACTATAGTATGATTGCTTCCTCTGAATTCTTATACATCCTTATAGACAAAAGGTAATGACAAATTATTTACTATATTTCTAGAAACCTAAGGCATAGATTCATTTAAAATACACTATAGTATGATTGCTTCCTCTGAATTCATATAAAATTGAATGATTAACAGGGTAAAACAAACTTACTTAGCAAAAGAAAAGCTCTGTCACAACATTGTATTTTAGGCACAACACTGTATTTATAAACTCTCCCGAAAACATACTGGAACTGCCAAATCTGTGCTTGACACACAATTCATACAGCTCTGCTGAGAAATGAGTGAAACCAGGCAGTGCTGGGTATGTAGGCGTGCAAATGCCATCTGAAGACATCTTTGTGGAAAAGTGCCATTTTGGTTGTGTAACTGGAGGCCCAGAACTCTCATCAAGGAACAATTCTATTCTCTGCTACTCTGGCAATGATCTGATTAATTCAATCTAGTTGATAGATGTCCTTAGCAATTTTAGTTAGCAAATTGACACCATTGTATTTGCAGGCATGACTTTAATGCTATTTGGGGGCTGTGCCATGTCAAATGGCAGGATTTGTGCCTGACCTATGTCTGAGAAAGTTATCCACATCATATGTCAAGAAGTAAGCTTGCTGAGCACATTGTGCCCTTTAAAATGCTATTCCAGGAAGAAGCAGTCACCACGCAAGTTGTTTCCACGGTTCACTATTGCAATTGCCTGTCCTACATGAACTCCATAGGCTAACAGGAATGATCTCATTTGGAACAAACTCAAAGAGAAAAGCAAGACTAAAATATCTAGCAAGGAATCACTCACACAAAAAAAACCCCACAAAACCCCACAAAAATACCTCCACAAACCAAACCAAACCGACCAATCAACCAAAAACACCCCCCACCAAACAAAACCCTGAGATGTTTGTGTGCTATTTTTAAAGGTTAAAAATATTTTCAGACTGCATGGCAGAGTTCTGTGCACTTTCACAGGAGCTTCGAGTCTTTGTGGTTTCTGCAAACCCATACATAACTAACATTTTCTTTTCTTTTAAATCATCCTACCATTATTCATCTCTTTTTGTATGCATAGAATTTGCCAATCCCTCTTCATCTCATTTTGTGTCACATAAACTTCCAGTCTGTCACATCTGCAGATTTTCTAGCCATTTAAATATATATCTGAACCCTGAAGGCCCAGCTATGTGCCCTGGGGGCAGAATAAAACCACAGCAAAATATGGTGGGTGCTGAGAAGACACTTTTATCTAGGGAACATGCACATGCCCCATCCTTTGGAAGTGACTGCTCTGAGGGCTTTGAGGGAGAGCTCGCTCCCTCTGCTCCACAGGCACCAGCAGCGTGCTCTGTACTAGCCTGGATGGGTCTTGTTCCAGCTTCATCCAGGCAGGATGGTTCACAAAAAACCCCCAAAAAATACCAAAACAAAGTCCTCAGCAACCTTTCACTTCATATAATCAGTTTGAAGGTGGAACCAGTTTGTGCCTGAATCCCTATACACATTCTAAATGATGCATGTCTTCTAAATTAACATACCATACAGTCATAAACTCATAGCTACTTTGTCATTAACCATACAGCAACTGAATATTTAGAAAAAGGAAATAAAAAGGCATATTGTGTTGACTTTTGGCCTGTTTTCAAGGTGCTTAAATGGTCCCAGTTTGGGCTGGTTTCATTGCTCCTGATAGCCCTCCAAGGCACAAGCACAAGTTAGGCAACCTTCAGATTGAACTGCAGGTTTTGCTGGCATGAGTAAGCAAAATGCTTCCTTGTGCTACACACAGCTGGCTTGGTACCTGCTCTCCATGACTTGCAGCAGAATTTAAAGGCAATGATGGTATATTAAACTGCAGCACTGCAGACTGGAGACCCTGCTTAATTAAATGACAGATAGACTGCCCTGCTGCAGCCTGAGCACATTATCATGCCCTCCTACTAATTAGGTTAAACACCACTCTGGAGAGTCCACTTCATGGGTGAGACTGTTTACTTGCTAATGTTTACTTTATGTTTCTCCACCTTTCAGACTCGATGCCACAGCTGCTACTACAGCAGCCCATCAGTATTAATTGGTATAGTGGTTTATGATAACACTTGAACAGTAGAAACCATTCCCATATCACCAGTTCATTTCAGAGGCACAGATCCTGCCCAGCACCACCAGCCTAAATTAGTTCTGAGCTAGTGACCAGAGTGGGAAAGCTGGATATCCTCCTGTTAATTCAATGAGCTCTTACTAGCATAATTGCAGAATATTAGCTCAAATAAGTGTAACACAACTTTTCCTATCAGGTTAAAGATATTCTTTTCTTTTCTTTTTTAAAAATTTTATTTTAAAATGTAACATTCAGTGCTCAGTTGGGGAGCTGCTTATATTCTCTACAGAATCACTGAAAAACATTTGACCCCTCAAGGAGTAAGTACTTCAGTAAATTCAAAATATCATAACACTGAGTTATTATTACACACAAAAAATCATATAGGTCCTGCAGTTTTAATATTTAAAAAGAAAAGTTGTTCTCAAGAGCATGAATGGTTATAATATATGAGTTTGTAAGGTAGTCGCTGTTCATCTTTGACAAAGAAGGACAGATTTGTAACATTTTCCATATATATATTCCTCTGGCTGCACCAATAAGATCACCTCATATAAAACATAAACTGTGGTATAAAACATAAAACTCACAGCAAATTCTTTAAATACGCTTCTGTGAAGTACAAAACATTAGATAAATAATAAACAAACTGTAGGAAGTCATGAACATCTACAACTTCAGGACATCAAAAACATCAGTTAAAGCTTGTCTAATGGCTCACAAACCAACTAAAGATCTTACTCAGCTTGCTACAAAAGAAGAAAAAAGAGCTGAGTTTCCTACTTGCCTCACAGGCAGGCAGATTTGGTAAGTTCATCTGCTACGACAAAGCTTTGTGCAGGGAGGCAAAGGCTGTTGTGGGAACAGAAGAGACACAATTCTGTACAGGATCCATTTATACCTTAATATCTGTGCTGGATCCCCTTGGCTCAGTTTGTCACTTTATACACAAACCCAAGTATCTACATGCAGGTGTCTTCAGACCAGCCTCCTGAGCTGGCTCTAGCTCCCACAGGGCCAGCTCAAGCCCACCGTGGGCACAATCACCCTCTCCCTGTGCTGTTTATCTCCATGCCTTCCATGCAGCCTCTCAGATGAGAAATCTGAGGCTGAAAAAGGGACAGTGTGGCTCTCTGGTCCTGTTTGTAATGCTCCAAGCACTGGAGGTTCACTAGTGGGGCTCCCAGGTGTCAGAGTAATTAGGAGTTTGACCACTTCATATTACTCATAAACTGCTAAATGAGTTAGTTAAATGAGATAGGTATTGGGAAGACACCATGTTCATTAAAGATGCTGTCACTGCTTAATAAAGTAATCTTATCATTAGCTCGAATCAGTCAAAAATTTTAACTCAAAAAAATAAATAATAGGCTTTAACAATGTTGGGGCATCCTCACTATCAAATTTTAGTAAGTGTCTAACATTTGAAATACTTGACATGATGAGGGAAGTAGTTAATTCATTATGTGTTCATTAATAAAATGTTTGGAGCTAAGTTTCCGTTCTTAATTAAAATCTTATAAGGTTTGAGAACAGAAGATGCAGAAGTATTTCTGTATTTTTTTTAATGAGCCACTTTTCTACATTATATCTCCTGTCTAGATAAATATGAACACAAAATATTTGTGTTATCACTGCTATAGAAGTCACATCATCTATTTACACAATAGACACAGAGCTCATGTCTCACAAGTTGTGCTTTCATACTGACAAGTCTAGAGCAGTAGCTGTAACAGAAGTACTACACATATCTTGAAAAAGTATTTTGCTGCCACATTAATGTCACAGCAGAAGTTAAGAACTCTTAGATTTGATTTCACATAGGCACAGGACAGATGTCTACAGACGGTTTGGGGTGGATGGTTGTGAAACCACAACAGCTGCGCAACTGTGTGCAAGACAGACCTGCAGAGAAGAGGTTTATTTCCTTTGCTGCTATGATTACTTTGTGCACAAACCAGAACATAATTTTTACTCTCTTTTGTGCCTCAAGAAGTTTTACTTCAGTGATCAGGTCCTGATTCACAAAGTTATTAGAAATTCCCACATGGTGCTCTCACTGCATGTTTTTGTTTGAAAAGAGGTGAGTGGTCTCCAGGAAGGACATTTTAGCTCTGCAAACAGCAAAAAAGGCTCCTTTCTAGTTAGCTTCAAAGTAGTTTCACTGAATTCTTTCCTGAGTGTTGTTCAGCTGTTTCAAAGAAAAAACAACACACAAAGTAAACAATTATTAAAAAGCACCCATTTATTAAAAGCCACCATAAGGTGGGGTACAAATGTGGACAGCAGATGTGGACACCATTCGGGAACGACAGTGGTAAATACCTGGAGAAAGCTGAATTAAACATTTCCAATTAAGTTAGCAATTCAAATTTAAAAGGAATTCCAGTTCTTGGGTTGAAGCTGTGAATTCAGTGGGGGTAATTTACAGTTCTACTTTTGGTGCAAGTCTGTTGTGACAGGAAGTGGGGGAACAAACAAACAACTTTTGTCCCACGCAGCACTCTGCTTGGGCAGTGCACTATGTACACACACATCCTGCCTGGAAGGGAAGAAGCTGCCAGACTCATTTTGCTGCCAGCATAATTCCATACTTGTATTAGAATCTCTGTAATTCCTAACACACCACCTTTAGGCAGGTGAAGCCAATTTCTCCACTACTCCCTACAGCCTCCTGAATGGCACTGTGCAGAAATGATGGGCACATTCTGCTTAAAGCTTTCATGAAGCAAACTCAGAGTCAACTTTATGAACACTGACAGTTTGTGGAGATTTATATCTTCATCTAGGACTCACTCCTGATCATAGTAGGGCAGATCATATTTATTGTACATAAAGAAGTGTACATTTTTGCCTCTGCCCCCAAGTTTTGTGAAGCTTGCTTGTTGTTTTTAAATTATCTGAATTCATAAATTTTACAGAGCTAAATGGAAGGCATTTAATCTAATTTGATAATCAGATTTGTAGGCATTGATGCTTTGAAGTGGTTAACTGGGTAACAGCTAATTTCCCTGTGGGATGAGCAATGCACTAACCTCTCTTCCCTCTGAATGATGGCAGCATATAAATATCTGCTGCATTTGAAAAACTCCTAAATCACTAGCCATTAAGAAACACTAATAACTTGACTGTTTCCATACATAATTTATTGGGAAGAAACTAATGTGGTCTGTATTCAGAGCATGTCTGCAACCCCTGAATCTGTTGAAATTTTTTCCAATTCTGGTGACTTCTGCTAGGATTTCCAGTTGGTGCACACTATCATCTACCAGCACTGCCCTTTACCAGCAAATTTTACTTGTCTGGTTAGGACAGCCTGCCCTCACATATTTGTAGAGTTGTTCACAGGCCAGAAATATGAGCTGGAATCAGGAACAAGGAATGTTATAAGACAGCAGAGCAAATAATCTGCCTTGCAAAGAAACTAATTCACCTGCTGGTATTATCAGCATATGAAAACAAAGAGGATCAGCACTCTTAAAACAGAGAAGAGCTACCCATTTAATTTAGCCCACAGTAAGAGTGACTGAATTTGAATTCCATGGGAGCAGTTCAGTTCCCTTGAACAGGAATTTGTATATACTTCAATACAAAATTTAGAGCATTACATAACTGGAAGAAAGACTCTTGATTTCCTAAGAAACTAATTAATCTCTTTGATTTCAACTGCTTTTCTGGTGGGGTTCTGCTCAGAAAGGTGGTGGCAAATTGCTTGATTCTGCTTGCATCAGTGAAACAAAACCCAGGATAAAACAACGTGATGAACAGAAATCATCTGCATTGAATAGTTTGGGCTGAACCTGTTCCTGTTGTATTGATGGCAGCAGTATTACAACAGTTTGTTGGATTACAGGCTAAACAGACCAAAACCATTCTCTTTATAGGTCACTTAAATACAGCAAGAAAAAATGTACATTTAAACCCTCTACCCACCAGCAAATATTGCAGCTGTCTTCAAAGTACCCTTCTACTAAGTTTTTTTTACTAAGAGAAGTTTTATAATGTACTTATTTTATATACAACCCTACTTCTTCAAGTGAAGAAGGATTCACTCCAAAATCACAGAAAATATCAGAATGGCATGATGGCATGTAAGGTAAGGGCTCTCATAAACCTCAAGACACCCTAATTCTGCATTATCTGTTTGCTGTGATTTCAAAGAGGGAGGGAGGGAGGGGCAAACATCATCTTCCCTCCCTCACCTAAACAAGAAAAGTAATTTCCAAGAGTGGGACGTATCTGTGTTTCTTCTATATCCTTGCGCCCCAGGAAAAAACAAGCTCTGGTAGAGGGAATGAATACAAGTATTAAACTGGTTAATGGTTCCACCACCATACATTAACTTAGCAACTTCTAGCATTTCCCTGAGTGGGATATGCTTTGGGGGCAGCTCGCTTCAAGCAATGAGATCTGATTACACTTTAACCAAAGATCCTGTTTTTATTAACAAACTTGAATACAGCTAAAGAATAAATTATTTCAAATCCTTAATTGTTCTCCATGACTTTGATCCGTTCTTCCTGAACATACTGCAAGGTTTGTTTATTCAAAAGGTATTGAATAATAATAATAATAAACAAAACAAGGTTTGTTTATTCAAGGTCTGTTTATTCAATTTTCTCTTGCTGTGGTGGTAGGCTGCATGAGAACAGGTTTATTGTGCTAATATGTCTACAGTGTTAACAAGCAACTGACACTAGTTGTCTGTAAAACTCCTCAGAGTTGCAAATGCCTTCTTTTGTTAGTATGAATTTCTCCACCAGGATAGAATCACGTTCCTAGGCACTTCTCTACATTAATTACTCTAGCAGGATCATCACAGATATCACAGATAAATGAAATCTGCCCTCAAATAGCATTAATTGATGCTGAACTGTTCAACATCTGCGTGGACAGCATGGATCTGCTGCTGGCACCAAGCTGTGTGGTGTGGTCAGCACACTGGAGGGAAGGGATGCCATACAGAGGGACCTGGACAGGCTTTAGATGTGAGGCCATGCAAACCACATGAAGTTCCACAGAGTGAAGGGCAAGGTTCTACACCAGGGTCACAGCAATCCCAATCCCAGGCACACCCACAGATTAGGCAGAGATGTGATTGAGAGCAGCCCTATGAAGAAAGACTTGGGGGTGATGGTTGATGGAAACCTCAATGTGAGCTGGCAGTATGGCCTCATAGCCCAAAAAGCCAACAAAGTCCTGAGCTGCCTCAAAAGGAGCATGGCCAGCAAGTCAAAGGGGGCGATTCTGCCCCTCTGCTCTTGTGAGACCCCACCTGGATTGCTGCATACAGTTCTGGTGCTCCCAACATAAGAGGGAACTGTTGGAGCAGGAACTGTTGAAGCAAATTGGGCCATGAAGATGGCAGCCTGGGAAAGCTGGGGCTGCTTAACCTGGAGAAGAGAAGGTTGCAAGGAGACCTCAGAGCACCTTCCAGTACCTGAAGAGGGCTTACAGGTGAGCTGGAGAGGGGACTCTTCATCAGGAACTAAAGTGATGGCACAAGGAGCAACAGGTACAAATTCAAAGAGGGAAAATTTAGATATTAGGAAGAAATTGTGAGGGTGGTGAGGTACTGGAACAGGTTGCCCAGGGAGGTTGTGGATGCCTCATCCCTGGCAGTTTTGGGGTTGGATAAGGTCTTGAGCAACCTCAGTAATGGGAGGTGAGGGTTGGGCCTAGATGATCTTTAAGGTCCTTTTCAACTATTAACATTCCATCATTGTATGAATAACCTAAATTCAAACTGCCATTGTAACAATTAAAACAATTATCCTGCATGCCTTGGGGTGTCACAAAATAACATTAGACTGATACTTGTTAGAACACTGTTCTGACTCTTCTTTCATCTGTGTTTTTTAGAAGTAGGCAAGTTCAAAGAGATGGATCCTTCTGCCATAACTAAAACGTGCCTCTTGATACCCAGAAAAATTGCAAAGAACCCCAAAAGCAATCTGTTCCTCCTCTCCTCCTCCCTTCTTCCCAAAAAATCAATAAAAGCTCTCAGACATAGGCATTGTATTTATGATGTAACTTACAGCAGAAATCTGTTAGTTTTGTCTGAAGATTTCCTAACACTAGCCTTGGGAGGAAAATGATGCTTTACAACAGAGCTGATCTGCAAATAATTGTTGCACCAAATTCCTGTAGCAGCAAACCCTACATTTTATGCTATCACCTGGTGGCACTGTTATACAGCCTGCAACATCTCTGTTTTCAGCACAGGGCTCTGGGAGTGCTCCATTTACCCTGGGGTTACCCTGGACCTCCCACCCAGGAAGCTTTGGGATGGGGGGAGCCAGCTGACCTGGACACTGGGTTTTGTTTTGGACTTCAAAATACAGCTGATCTCCCAAAACAGGCATTGACATTTGGGAAGAACACAAATCTAAACTCCATCTCAAGGCTGGTGTTGATATAGATAATAATAATTTGCATGTAAGTTTCATATTTCTGATACTTCTTCCATAAGCAAGACACTAGCAAGCTAACTGAAGGCCTAGGAGGTTTCAGTGGGAAAAAAAAATCCAGAAGAAAGCTGTTGTATTACTGCAGATGTTTTTAAGGGAACTTGTTTCACTGATCAGATAAATATGAAAGTCATGTAATATAACCCCCAGAAAATAAGAATAGTTGCAAATATTTACAATCTGTCCAGTTGGTAGAGATTATATTTTTAACTGCTTCCTTTAACAAAGAGAGAATAATCTATACATTGTGCTAAAAAACCCCAAATCAAACCAACCAAACCTGCATCTTCCAGATAGTATCCTAATTTACAGGCAACTGATGAACATTCAAAACTGAAACATCAGTTATGCTAAAAAGCAACAGATACCTCTTCAGTGTATGAGGTTAGATAGCACTATACATAATTTTGCATTCATACATATGATGTGCATTGGTTAGAAAAACATGATCCCACTCAAGTCTCTAACAACTAAAAATCAAATTATATTTAGGTTTTCCCCCTCTATTTTTACATCCTATTCACATGTAAGTCATCCTGACAGTAGGAAAGGGGAAGTGTAAGTCTGCAAGGCAGTGGGTGCCTAAAACAGACTAAATGTTCCCATATTTTCCCCCTCACAAAACTATAACTGAAATTATCAATATACAAGAGATGAGATTTCTGTATTTTTCCTAATAAGGTACATTACCTACAAATTCTCTCCCTGTTCTTTAAAATTAAAAATGTCTTAATACCAAATGTGATGGATAGGAATGTTGTCAGCAGAACAAGGATCTGAGAAGGCCGGTTAATTAACAGAACACTGGATTATGGTATGAGACAGGGCTTTTCTGATGTTCCGTATCTCTACTTGTGTTTTCATCAAGTAAATATTTTTGATAGCTTTGCTCCTCTTCATTGCCTGGGCTCCCCTCTCTCTGGATTTACTTGCACACCCAGCCTTGTGCTGCTCTCTTCCTGTATTGGTGCTTCACTGACACTATATTCTTCATATCTGTGGTGCTGCCATTCCTTGACTCCAACACCTTTCCCTGCAATCTCTTTACCCAAGCAGAGTTTAATAACTCAGGGTTTATTCAGATGAATAAACATCCCTCAGACATATTTATTTCAACTCTGTGAAAGAAAGCCTCTTTTAGCCTTTCTTTGCTAAGTAATTTAAATTGTAATTGTAATAAAGAGGTTTGTTTCTTTCTCAGTGCAAGACAGCTTCACTATTCATGTGTAAAAAATAAGGAATCCTTTTTTCAAGTTGTCCTTAACTGTCACTTAACACATTCTCCCTCTTGAAACATATAAAAATTAAATCAGTCAAAAGGACTTGCAGCATCTTGTTCTTAGCAGAGTAGAGAAAAATATTTATTGTTCTGAAGAAGAAGTTTGCCAACTATCCAAAAGCAAATGAAGCTATGCTTTTTCTGTCTCTGGTAGATGAAATAGGAAAATCAATTTGATGGCAAATATGGTGGTAAAGCAGTGAAAGAGATGTGCCTTTTAAAAGACCATCAAATACAGGAACCTCATTCAATGAACACTGAGACACTGAGTTGAACCCAATCCATCTTTATTAATGGGGCTTATTGGAGAAAGTGTTTTCTGGCAGGTTATTTACAATCACATGTAACAACGACATGGTATTGCTAAGCCTACACTATTCCACTTGGTTATATTCTCATTCAAAAAGGCAATCCTTCAGAACCACCTTGTCAGGGAAAAATAAATTCTCCTCTCTTGGAAGAGCCTGCTGTAGGGTTCAAGGTGAGCCCTTTACTTCTCAGATTATTTATCTTTACTCTCATATTTTTTACTTGTGATGAATTACAGTCCCACTAGTAACCCTACCAGGGAAATGTGGTGTTTAAGGAAGGCTAAACTGCTTGGGCTTGGTTTGTTTTCCAGCAAACATTGAATAAGAAATAAGTTTTATGTTTTTCATTTGGCATATTATTTTCTTTTATCTGACAGGTTTGAAATGTGTGCATTTAATATTGATTAAAAAAATCACAAGAAATCAGTGCAGATTTAGATCAGTGTCAGATAACATGACAAAGGTGTTGTACTCTAACTAAAAATATCCAGATCAACTCAACTGTGCATTATGTAGTTGTAATCCCACAGGGATTTATCTTTTACTACTGGAGCTGAGTTTGGGCCAAACCACTAGACAGCTGAGAGTCAGCAGTGGTATAATTCAGCGTTTTCTCAGGGTTCACACTGGTGATGGTTTCTCTCCAAGATCCCAGCAGATTTCAGTACCTAACTGATGCTAACATTAGCAGCTATGTTAGGAAGTCTTGACCTGTGAACAATCAGTGTCTCATGTTTTATTAAAATGAGAATTTCTTGGTTTTAAATAGAACATGTCATCTAGTTTGTAGACAGAATTTAGGCAAATTTCTCAAATCATAATTTTATTTCCTAGTACATTTATGTTTTTAAAAGTGACTGTAGGGAGGAGCTATTTTCTCTAAGATTTATTCAGAGCAAGAACATCAGAAACTTGGCAAACTATCAAAGAGCCAACCTCAGCACTGTCTTACATAGAAGTGTAAAGAGAAAAACATAATTCAAAGTGTAGATAGGTGACAAAAGCACCTAATTCCATACCCAAGTGGTCACACAGGTTCCTTAATAAATGCATGGCAAAAGTGCCTGAGAAACTGCAAGTCAACAACCCTTAGAACAGGTCATGCTTGTCACATTTCCTCTGGCAGAGGAAACAGTCTGTCATTCTATCTTCTACAAATTAAAAGAACAAAAGAATCTCTCAAGCACATTAATTAATGAGATTCATTGGAAACATAGCAGGCTGCTGCCACTATTTAGTTTTCATGAACGTATCTAGCCAATTAGTATCTAAATTTATAAAAAGAATTTTTGTACATGTTGAATATTTTATGCTTGTAAAGTCTTTGCATACTGCTATGTGCATACTAATGCTCTGTAATTGTGGGATGTTCAACAGTACAATAACTCCATGATAAAATCTAACTGTTTTTCTTGGTTCAAGATAAAAATCAGGGTTTAGTGACAACACTCAGTTCCCATAATGTTTTAGAGGGAAAGAAGCAAAACAACAAACCAGTTTATTAAAATACAAAAGGACCTTCACAGCAAGCTGTTCTGAGGGTGATCCTAACTCAGAAGACCTGTCTCCTGAAAATCAAATCTGACTCTTATTTATCTAGCAAAATCTTTATCTAGTAATATTTATCGAGCAACATCTAGCAAAATTATATGATAAATAATCAGAAAACATGAATACAGGAAAGGGTAAAAATTTGTTTAAAAGGAAGACATAAAATGACAATCTGTTTGAAGCCCAGTGCAGGCTTCAAGGTATTGGATAGCCCCTCATGTTAAGGACCCAGAAATATTAGGCAATGGGTAAGGTCTGCTCTGTGTCTGTCGGCACAGTATAAATGGCTTGAATTACATCTTTGAATTGGATCATTCTCACAGGAAAACAACTTCCTTGAACAGGAGGGAGATAGTCCCACCCCATCAGCACAGGCACCTGCTGGTGGAGACTGAGGTGGGTCATGCCTGAGGATCAGTGTCCCTGCACAGAAGGATTTGATCACTTTATTCCAGACTGACTTTGGTTTCAGTGTAGTTATTCTACAATAAATAAGTCCAGATTTTGATCTTAGATTTCATGCTCACATATATGCAGTATGCAAGGAAACTCAATGGCCTCATTCACCATCTTCCTGACTTCTAAGGAAGTCACTTTGCAAACAGGTTACCAGCAGTACTTGTGGTTTGATCCTTTCCATAATATCTTTGTCTACCCCCTCACCCCTCGTCTCAGAAGGGCTTTTTATGGATTTAAAGAAAGTTTAAGGGAAAAAATAAAAAACATATGAGGACATTTGACACCACTGAGTTTCTGATTAATGCCCCAAAATCATAGCTTTCATGATATATGTACAGAGAACTGAAACAATCACTAAAACAGAAATATCACACTCCCCTTGGACCAAGAGATCTCCCATGATATTTTAAGACCTTTTAAACATTCTTTTTTTTTTTCTGAGAGTGGAGAATCAGAAAAATTCAGCTACCTTAAACTTTATTTTAACTATAAAATATAACAAATTTTTATAATCAATTTTAATGCAATTTTTAGCTATTATCAAGCTGTCTGAAAAAATTGCACTTGATTTCAGAATGAATAAAATATGAATAATCACAACAGGCGCTTTGGTGTGCTAACATTCCCTGTACTTATAGAAGATGGAGTTGTTGGGTCTTAAAAGCAGCACAACCTCTTTGTACATTCTCTTGCACTGGGGAAAAAAATAAATTTCCTTACATTAAGCCTAAATCTCTTATATTTCTATCTCTAGGCTGGCTGTGTGCCATTGTCCTGCCTTGCACCACTGCAAAGAGCAGACTACAGATATGTCATTGGCAGCCTCCTTGCAGACAGCAACAGGCTGCTCTAAGGTGCCCTCAACGTGTCCCTTCTCCAGCTCCATCAGCTGTTCCTCACAAGGCCCCTGATGACCTTGGTGACTGCTGTCTTTAGAGCTTTTTCCAGCCATGAAGTAGTCCAAACACCTAGGCCACAGTGCCCCAACATGGACACAGGGCTGCTCTGGAAGATGATGACCATTAGAAGTGAAGCTGAACAGCCTATGGAACAGCCCTGGAAAATCCTACTGGCCCTTTTTGAAAAGGGGTCTAGCATTTTTCTTTTCCAAGACATCATGGGCCTCCCATGATCTCCATAACCTTTCAACAATGAGAACCTCACAGTGACCTCAGCAGTTCCTTCAGCATCCTTACTATGTATTCCAATGGGTCCCATCACCTCCTGTGGATCAAGATTTTTCTCAGAATCACTGACTTAGCCCTTTTTCACTACCAGTAATAATTGTTATCCCAGAACTATGTCTCCAGATTCAAAAGCCTCATTCTTATCTGCCTCTGCTATCACTAAATCACCCAGCTATTTCAGCACTGAATCAGTATTTTCCTTCTTTGTTCTTGCACTGCTAGGAGGAAGGCTTTGCTATTTCCCAGTACTCAAAAGACTGGTGCTCAAGGCACACTATGTTAGAAATCAGGTCCTTTTTTCTCTGTCATTTTTCTCTTCTACAGAAAGCTCCAATGAGAGAGAGAGACTGAGGATGATGCAACCTCTTAGAGCTGAGAGCTTATAGGTCAGATCAGGTTTTTTTTTTCTTCCCCCAGGGATTCAGTTTTAGTATCCCAAGAGTACACATGATTAGCTGATCTTGCAAGCTGGGTAGCTTGTCTGCAGAACTATAAAAGATTTCATCTTTATCCTGAGGAAAAGCAAGAAAATCAGAAAATCCTGAAATATTTCTTGCCCAAAATGACTCAGCAGATGATATGATAGCATTCTATATGATTAAAACCAAAACCAGATGCTAAGAAAAGGGAAATACTGAGATGAAAGGACATTAATGAGCATCACTTTTCTGGTGGATGCTGTCTCTGTAGCTCAGAACTAATTTATATTCAAAGGATATGCAGAGTATCTGTAAAGGACAAAAGAAGGATACAACATTAAAAACTGGCCTGTAATGGCTCCAAGTTTGAAATACTAAAAAAGAGAAAAACAAAGACATGAATAAACGCTTGCTTGCTCATCCAGAGTAGCTGTGTGATCTGAATCACTAATAAAAATCTTCAGAAAGGTTGAATGAGTAAGGATTTTGCATAGTTACTGTTGCTATGAGAGACACTTTCCATATTATCCACACATTCCACAAATTATTTCCCTTTCCTTATCACTCACAAACAGGTAATGAGGTGCTAGGAAAATAGCCTCCTCCTCCTCCTCTAAAAGTTTCTGAAAACATATTTGAAAGAAGGCAGTCAGAATGATGCTTTTCAAAAAGTCCTGAGTGTTCAATAAAGAAATTATAAAAGGAGTGAATGGGACAGAGTCAAACTCTGCAAACATGTCCAAGCAGCATCTGGATCCTCTGAGGCAGAGTTGAAAGCTCCATCTCTCACCTCTCCTTCTCTAAAAGTGAGAGGATGAAGCTGAAATTTACAGCACCTACTGCATCAAACTCCACCATTTATCTAACAGCTAATACACCTGTGTATGTTATGTGCTTTGCTAGTATCAGCAACAAATAACCAAAGCAATTTGGGAGCCACTACAAAAAAGAACCACATTCAATTATGCAGGAGAGTAGAAGCAAATATATTCAATGGCCAAATGACAAGAGTGTTATTTGGAAAGAAAGTGAAGTATTCTTTGCAGGAAAACCTCTCTACAGTAAATACACCAAATATCAGATAATGTCTTCTAAAAAGAATAATATCTTTCTAGAGTATCCCAAATAACATCTTGCAGAGCAGGAAAAGGTTTGCACACTGAAAATAAGAGTACCACAAGTCACAATGTCCGTCTTTCAAACAAATTTTATGCTTATTTTAGAGGAGAATGTAAGAGGCAACCCCCCATCTCTGTTTTTAAACAGTGACTCGATAGTGGGTAGTCCCATGAGGTAAACCCCATAAAACTCTCAGCTTGATTGTAAATAAGCTTGTATTTTCAGGTGGATCTCAATGTTGTCCTTTTCCAGTTTTGAGTCCATTAGCAGATTCACTGTAATGTCTGACTAATTCTCCCAAAGAAGCTCCAATAGCTCCAGCAGAGGGAGAGATCTCTGAGATATGAAATCACCACTTGAACTGATGTTAATGCCACACATTAATTTTATATTGGCAGATCCTGTGACACTACATAAATTTAGTAACAAATGTGTATAAATTCATATTTAAACAGACATTCCTGACATATTTTAAAGTAATATTTTTATGGAAGCAAACTGGAATGTATGCAAACAGCAGGAAAATTAATCTACTGCATATCTAAACAAAATGATATTTATTTATGTTTCCAAATCATTGCATTCCAAAACAGTCATGGCTTAAACAGACTCACTGGAAAGTATATATCCCAAAGGTTAGCTATAATTGTATCTACTAAATAGTAGCTGACCACTTTTCATTTAGTTCTTCCTTTCATAACAGGAAGAATGGATTTATTAATCACTTGATAGATACATTATGTTTTAGGTTTCCCCATAAAATAATTTCTAATATACTCTCACTTTATAAATACTGTTTTATGCAGCTTTGTGCATTAGTAATAATTCCTGTAACCAGTTATAACTTATATTTCTATTCATTAAATTCTTTGGAATACCCATCTTCTTTTCACAACAACACATTTAGAAGTGCTGAATTATTAGAAGTGACTTGGGGGTGCTGGTTGACAAGGAGCTCAACATGTCCCAGCAATGTGCACTGGCAGCCCCAAAAAACAAATGTGTCCTGGGCTTCATCACAAGCAGTGTGGCCAGAAGGTCAAGGAAGGTGTTTCTGTCACTACTCCACTCTCTGAGACCCCTCCTTGAGTATTGCTTCCAGCTCTGGGACCTGCTGGAGCGAGTCCAAAGGAGAGACACCAAAGTGATCACAGGGCTAGAGCACCCCAGCTATGGAGACAAGCTGGGAGAGTTGGGGTTGCTCAGCCTGGACAAGAAAAGGCTCCAGGGAAATCTTACAGCAACTTCCCAGTACCTAAAAGAAGGGAGCATACAAGAAGGATGGAGAGGGACTTCTGGCATGGGTATGAATTGATAGGACAAGGCTTTAAACTAAAAGAGGCTTAGTTTAGATACTACAGAGAATTCTTTACTGTGAGGGTGGTGAGGCATTGGCACAGATTACCCAGAGAAGGTGTGGACACCCCACCCCTGGAAGTATTCAAGGCCAGGCTGGATGGGGCTTTTATAAACCTGGCCTAGTGCTAAGGTGTCTCTGACTATGGCAAAGGGATTGGAGCTAGATGAACTTTAGGTCCTTTTCAACCCAAACCATTCTGTGATTCTAAACTAATCCCTAAAAAAAACTAATCCCAGCTAAATTTGAAGCAACTACGCACTGAAACTTCGTCTCTTACAAACAAGATTAGGAACTCACATAAACATCAGTCTTTTCCCAGTTATCACTTTGGCATTAGCTACTAGACAATTGTTTTGGAAACTTAGTCAATTTATATGTATTTATTCAGAATTGCTTATCCCAAAAGCTTAATTTCTCTTCCACACTGATTTTATATTAGTTAATTCAGAGTAATAATATGGCAAGGTTAAGCTAGCAGAAAATATTTTCTCTGTTAAGAATTCTACTGACCTCATTTGCAAGAGAGAATGAAGGAGAAAAGAGCTTCCTTCTTTTTTTCCTCCTTTTTTTTTTTTTTTACAAGTGGAACATGAAATTAACTTTTTTTAAAAATGGACCACTGTAGGGAAAGGAACTTTGGCAATTAGTATTTCCCAAGTGTCCCTACGCTGCATGTTATATATATATACATACTTAGGCATTCTGTCTAAACTGCTAAGTGTGTGTAGTTGTAGCAGCAACACCTTCCACCAATGACAGAGATTGTGCCAACAAAAGATGTCTCCTGAGGCAGTTGATGGTTGTTCTAAATGAAATGAGCTGTGCTAGCAAGAGCCTGAACAGCAACACTTGCATTAGGGCTTTTATTAGAAGATACAATGAAAAAAAAAAAAAAAACCAAACCAAAAAAACCTTCATTCCTCATCTCCCCACCAATACTTCACTATAACATTTTCTAGTATGAACTTCTGCCCTTTTTCATAATTTCTTTTGCTTGATCAGAAAAATATTTTTATCCAACCTTCTTATTTTTAAATCATGTATTTACTCTATAGTAGTGCTGCAGTTTTATTTTAATGGCAGAGAGAACACAAGAAGGCCTTTTACATCTATAAAACCAGGGTTATTAGGTAGGCAGTCCACTGGCTATGTCCTTTTAGAGGTATCTAAGCACGATACACCAGGCTTGCCCAGCTGAGTATACACCTCAAATGCATGTCTCTATAGGGCAATATTAACTACTTCATTCACCTTAATAAATTGCTAAAGTATATCCTGGGGCATCATGCTGTGAAGAATAGTCCTACAACCCTTCAGCTGGGTCCTACAAATAACACAGCTGAGATGTGGCCACCTACAAATGGCTCTTGTAGCTGGACAGGGCATTAAGCTGATACAGCCTTACTGCTTTGAATTCAGGTTACCCATATCTCCATTTTTATTTAATATTCCAGCCCCTTTTTCAGAGCACTGAAGACCCAGGCACCTTCTTTTTCTCTTTAGAGGGAGTTGCTGAACAAAAAGCACTTCAGAAATAAGTGGCCTGGATTTTTAAGTGCTTGAAGCATCTAAAAAGTCTAATTTTAGGTTTTTATTTTTAAGGGTCTTGGGTGCTGTTTCTAGAGTTCTCCAAAAAACTTCATCCAACCCACCATACAGACTGTTTTTCCTGCACTTATCTTATTAATCTAGAGGTTTCCACTCAATTTCTTCACACCAGTTCAGCACTGGAGGTGCTGGAGCCTTCCTGCCTGCTGAGCCTGCCATATGGAAGAGCTATTTATCCCCCTCAGTGACTCTCCATTTTTTATTTCATTTCAAGCAAGCATACAACTTGTTCCCCATTGCCTCTTCCTATCAGTCCTTCTCTTTCTTACCTACTTTCCCCCCCACTTTTAAAAAGTGCAACTAGCCTCACTAAGTTTGGAAAGCACCTGAAGTGTAGTCTGTGGGAAAGATGAAATGCAAAATAAGTAACCTGTTTATAGCTATCTAAAGTAGGAGCAGTACTGATGAAATTTTAAAATCTCTTGGAATTACCAGACATTCCTTCCTCATTACTCAATCAGTTTCGGAAGATCTGGGTAAATCTGTGCGCACATAAGGTGGCACAAACAAAAAATTAAAAATATTCTGATGCTAGAGAGCCTTTAGAAACCCAACCTCTTAGACAATTGCCTGTGCCTACTCACAGTAGCTGCAAGCATACACAAACTGCTACAATTTCTTCTGCAAGGCATATGTGTGCAAGGTAAATGCTCATATCTCTGGATCTGCAAAGCAGAGTTTGATTTACAGAAAGATCTCTGAAGTGCTTTCTGCATAGCCAAATAAAAAAAAAAACACATATTTTTAAAATACCTTTGATTTTTTTTAATACTTCCCATGAATTGATGAAGTAAAACTGGTTACACATTTCTTACACATAATCATATGTTGCATGGCTATTTAATAAAATGGACAGATATTAACAAATCCAGTTAGGCCCCAAAATAAGTTTTGGTTTAATAGACAATGTGATGCTGACAGTTCCATTTTAAAGCACAAACTGTCTATATGCACAAGTCTAAACATATATGTGATACTTTTTTTATGTATTTGAACTCAGTTGTCACATCTATAAAATACCTTACACATCATGATAATTACTTAAAATAAATTCTTAAAGAGCAAGAGAGTAACACAAAATACATTTGGCACTTGTTAGCTCAAGCTCATAAACACTGTCATTTGCCAATTTGTTCAGAGGTTAAAGTAACAGAATACTAATTTTAAAATAAAAGAAAAAAAGTCAGCTGAGAGCATTACTTTTCTAACATATTTTCTCAATCCATTTACTTGATCTTGAACACAGGTTGCTTTTAGTAGAACAACATGAAAACAAGGGCAAAAGAAGGTAAACATCTGTGTAATTGTATTAAGTTGGCCACAGATCTAGTGTGCTTGTTTATGCTATATAACAGCCAATCAATCTTACACAAAACATCACAGGAATCTAAGGGGTTTTTCTATTTTAGAGTAAGGGTCTGTTACAGGTGTGCCAGTAAATTCATCCTCAGAAAATAACAGATGATTTGATTATATTTTAAATATCAGAAGTTATTTTTGAGACAAGTGACAGAAAATTTATTTTAAGTCAAGAGGGTGATATAGGTCATAAATTAACATATGCCCTAAGAAGATAATTATTCTTTCAGGTACCAAAACCTGACTTTGGTCAATATTGGTGGTGACTCAATATTGGAGCAACTCAGTGCAGTAAACATGTTCATCTGGTGTCAGTACTGTGCTGTCCAAGATTAAACCATTCATTTTCACAGTCATCAGGAATGTGTGCCATCAAACATTTGAGAAGATACAGAGCAGCTCTTGTCTCTTTAATTTGCCTGTCAGCAAAAGTCAGACATAATGCACTATGCAATAATACTGGCTCTAGCAACTTAATCTTTGTGATTTAGACAAGTCCCATAGACAAGGCTGTGTGTATAAGAACAGAAAACCAACACCTCTCCCATCCTGGGTCAGTTCAGATGGCTCTGGACTCTCCCAATACAAGGATAGCAGAAGATGATATTTGGAAAAAACATGCAAGTTTGGCCACTTTCTGTGGTCTGTTCCCCTCATACTTCCCTAGGGTCTGCAACTGTTGTTCACTAACGTCAGCATCTGTTTATGGGCAAGTTGCCCACAACTGCTGGACACACTGTTCATGTTCCAGCATGACAGGCAGAGAGGCAGTGGAGTATCCACCCCTGGAGACTGTCAAAACTCAGCAAGACAAAGCCTTGTCTGTTCTATCTGGTGCTGGCTGAGGTCCTGCTTTAAACAGCACACCAGACTATACAACCTTCAGAGGCCTTTTCCAGTCAACAAGTCTGTCGAAAAAGTGCTGCACAATATCCAAACAAACTATTCAAATGTACAAACAACATTCTGTTACTTCAGCACAGAGGTTACATCCTGAACAACTAGGGCTCAGAGCCTGTGATCACTTGAAGCACATATAGATTTGAGTTCACAATATAAAGGTTGCATAAACATAAATGGGTAGATTGCTAATGCAGTTTCCTTTAAAAGCAACATAACTTACAATGACAGCCAGTTTCAAGGGATTAGACATAACACAGTGAAAGATGTCTAATGAAACACATTTTTCTTGATCTTTTAGTCAAGTGAAAGACATGTAAATGGTTCCCTTGGAGCAGAACAAACAATCACATTATACTGCAATAATTCAACAGCTCACAAACTATTGCCAAGCAACAGGATGAGAGGCAATGGGCAGAAGTTGATGCATGGGAAGTTCCACCTGAATATGAGAAAGAACTTCTTTACTGTCCAGGTGACCATGCACTAGAACAGGTTGCCCAGAGAGGTTGAGGAGTCTCCCTCACTGGAGATATTCAAGAGCCATGTGGACACAATCTTGTGCCTTGTGCTCTGGGATGAGCCTGCTTTAGCAGGGAGATCAGACCAGATGACCCACTGTGGTCCCTTCCAACCTTGCCAAAAGGAGTCAAGCACAATCTCAAAATTATCTGTGGGGAAGCCGGCTGCAAAACATGTTCTGGGGTGCCTAAGATGGCTTTAAAGAGTCATGCAGATGCTGACATTCCAGATGAAAGTTCAGAAAACCAAAATATTCAGGGAAAGATACCAATAAGTCCCATAAAAAATTCTTCATAACCTGTATGCCTCTTCCCTCTCCAAACTGGAAATCCTTCCTAATCAGGAACCTTCTAAACAACCTCCGCTGAAATTCCAATGCAATCCACTGTAAGAATTACATTTTTCCTAAAGCATCCCTTTCAAAATTGCTTTTACGCCTTCTTCAATACTTCTTCTTATGGAGAAAAAAAAAAAAAAAGGAGCAAGAAAGAGTTCAGGTAAATAAAGCAGGTCAATTCTTTAGAGCAATTTGACATCAGCATTAAGATATGATAACTTAATGCTCACAGCATTAAGATATGATAACAAATGCTCACAGTGAGCATTTGTAAACTTCGAGGCCAGCTGCTGTTAAGCAAAATAAATAAACCACAAATGAAGGAACAGCCCCTGCTTTCATACATTCAAAAGCATATTTGATTTTTCCTGTGGAAGGAAACTCACCAATGGTGTAATATCTCTTCAGGTCGCTCCTCCGCGGGTTGCGCCTCTGGCTGTGGGTGCTGCTCTCCTGCTCCTCCTCGGGAGCCGCTGTCTGAGGGGCAGGTAAAGGTCTGCTGGGCTGAGGTGTCTGAGCTTCTGCTGCCACTGGGTTGCATCCTGGCCCACTAATATCCACCGACTGGGACTTTTTCTTTAATCTAAAGGCAATTTAAAACAGTAAAGTATTACTAATCATCATTCTATACCTAGATTATGTGTAGAATAACAGTGATATTCTACTGTTCGTTGTACAATAATTCATGCATGTCACAGCCGAACAGGGAACAGCAGTGATAAATTAGGCCTTGCATCAATTTCCCCTTTCAGGTTCTGCTAAATCAGTCACAGCACATCCATCTCCCATGTAGCTCCAAATAGTAAACTGCCCTCAGATCAGCCTGCAGAGCTGCTTGAAGGATCAGTCCCTAATCTATTTCCAAGCTGAGCTGCCCAACATTACCCTGTCATTAGGTTGCTTGGCTTAAGTTTCCACAGATGAGGGGAGTACAAAGAAATTAAATAATTTGCACAAAGTCACAGAAAGCCTTGAGAGAAAAGAATTTATGTAAGATCTTCTGAATTCATTTGTAGCTCCACAACTGCATTTTCCACTCTGCAATATTTTCAGCACATTGTTTCTCAAGAATCCCACTAACCTCAGGTATCATTTTTGCACTGCAATAGCAGTCAACAAAGAAAAAGAAATTATCTTTTCTGCAGAAGAAATTAGTGTTCAGCTCATTATTGGCAGGCAGGTATTGTATGAATTATTAACCACTATTCTCTGGCCCCAATTATCAAACTATTTTTTTACCCTTCTAGTTGCACACACATCCAGACATAACATCACAATTTGTGCACAAGTATATTCTGAGACATTGTTAAAATCCTTTTGAAAGTGGAGGCAAATGACATTTTCACTCTCAACTCCTCTTCAGATCTAGACATTTTATCAAAATTCTGAGGGAAAGACTCAACTAACTCTCAAACCCCACTTTGGAGTGGGGTGAGTACACCCCTGTCACTGATTCACCATAGTTCTGATATCTCCACTATCTCTAGCAACATAAAATAGAGGTTACTATGATGCTAAAGTTATTGAATAGAGACAAATGACCTGTTACAATGGAGTTCACAGCATACACATTGGATTTAGTCAATACTTTTCTTAAATTAGATCTCTACAAATATATATAGCTGAGTACATTATTTGATCCTGGAAATAAAAGAGGTTTATGACATTGCAGTGAGATATTGATTTGAGAGGAAGGGATCATAACAATGCTGAAATTTTGCAGTGAGTGAAGTAAAATTATAAAGTTCTGCAATGCTAGAGGATAATTTTATTAGGCTAGCAATTTAATGCTAAGCATCCCCCTCTTAACTCTACACTTCCTTATTTTTCAAACATTTTCTCCAGCTACTGGCTGCAATTGAACAGCATAGACTACTCCACTGAGTATGGAATCTGCTAGTTTAAGATATTAACTGATTAAATATTGTCATAATAATAACAACTGCTCTAAATAGGTTGGAAAATACACAGGTTGTGATCAGCCTCCAGAAGTTATGTTAATGTATCAACATGTATGTGGAATATTATGAATTACACTATGAGGGCAAAATAACTATACTCATATAGAGTATTGCTTAGTCCAGGGAAAGGACTAGAAGTTAGAAAATTGGCAGTCAGAAATTAACTTCTCTATGTCATTCAATTTTCACTAGAACCTTTTTCTGGACTAGTTCAGGGTGTCTTGCATTTGAAGTAGTGGTTCTCAGCTCCAATTGCTCCACATAAACAGTTTGGGTTGAAAGGGACATTTATCACTCCTACATATAAGAAAGGCTGTACTGCATCATCTAGACAAATATCTCCAACAAGTCCATCAATGGATATCTTTCCAGCCTCCAGTAGATTCTGGTTTATGGGTTTTCTGAGGTAGACACTGCACCACTGGATCTATATTTCTTGGCTTGTCCTTAATTACTCCAGAACTCATTGAAACTTCTGAGGTAGGCAGCATCCAGCCTTGATGGTTTCTGGTTTAACTCTGCGCTGTGTTCAGACAGCAACACCAGTAGCTTTTTTAATGACTTTTAAGAGTGACATTATGAGAAACAATGAACAGCTACTGCTCCACATAAACCAGCTGCTTACATTGCTCTTGCTGTTCAAAGAGCCCTAGAGATCTGGGATAAAACTATCACTGTGACAAAACTATCCTTACTTGAAAGGCCTTGGTCAGTGGACCCACATATGGGGTCAGTGGAGACACAGCTTGGGATATAACAGCACTGTGAGCACTGATACATATAAAATCAAGAATGGGCAGGGAATCATCTGAGTAAACATTGTGTGAGAAGAAAAGAAAGCTCTTTTGCTTGAAATTATGTTCCTGAAACTGAGACCTTGTTTTTAACACTTCCAGCTTTAAAGCCTACAGCTGGTCAAATATATTTACCTAAAATGAAGGCTGGAATATTTCATTGAATTATTAACAGTGAAGTGCTGTTCTATCAGAATGTTATTCTGCTATATTGTTGAATATACCATCTCTCAGGTGATATAAAAAGTCTTTGTAATTCCTTACCACTAGAAACCTTTGAAGATTTAAAGGATGACTTCTGAGAAGAAAATCACTAGTTTTTAAGAAGTAATTCTCTACCTCAGACCACAGATTTCACTGTGATTGCAGGGTATTGCTTCTGTTTTTTGCAAAATAGCTGTGGGCAAAGAAGCTGCAAAGTGTTCAGCACCTCTCCATAATCCTGAGGCCTCCAGATCAATAAGGATACATATGTCCTGCATTATGCAAGTCTATGTTCTGCCCCAAAGGAAGACAGCAGGTGAGTGGAAATAAACGTTAAAAATTGAAAAATACTGTTATGATTTATACTTTCAGCTGTGTTATGAACACATTCTTCACCACCAAGGCTGTCTGAAGGACAGTCCAATTAATAAAGCTGTCTGGAGGTAGCTAATAAAATAGCTTGCTGCACTGTGGGGAACACCAGATTGTTATTACAAATACACTGTCTATTCTTCTACCATCACATAAGAATAAAGGGATAATACCTGTCATCTGCACAGTAAAATTTTCACATGGCCTTTTTGAAGTGACTTATGATTAAAAAATGACTTGGTTGAAATGCCTGTAGCAAATTAATGTCGAAAAATTATCTATTCTTGCAATTGAGAATAATTTAAAAGTAAGACTTCCAAAGAAATAAGTACCAAAATTAAGAAAGCAGGAGCATGACAGCCAAGCAAGTGCATGTAATATTGTCAAACTGTTCATGAGAGACCATGGTGACAGTGCTTTTGCTGGCAGGAAAGACACAGGGTCTGAATTAATCCAGACTGCAATAACAGGGTCAGCTGAGCAGGACACAGGTTCAAGCAAGGACACAATTTTATGGCAATGACTTGACAAAAACAAGCAGTTTACTCTAATGCATCTTCCTTCAGCCCACCTTAATTGGATATTGATACAGCCATGGCTAGCATATAGTTTGAAAAATCACTTTGAAAAAACACTGTATCTTCAGTAGACCACATGTCTTGAAAGTAAGTCTGAATTCTGCATGCATTTTGAAGTCAAGAGAATGAATTCTACATAAGCCTGACCCTTCTCCAACACCCTGCTCTATTACTAGCTTTGTGTTGCACTTGGTTTTGGGTTTTCTGCTGGTTTTTTTTATATATATTACAGCCTCACAGTTGGGCTGAAATTATTTATTCCTTGTCAGAAAGAAATCTGAACATGAAATGTCTTGGGATCAAAGTCCTCATTCTTCCTTTGTTTCAGGCTGCCTGCTTGTAGAAAAATAAATAAAAGGTATAAGAAATGCTGTGGCAAAACTTTTTTATCTTTTATTCTATGTATTTTGTAGCAGCCTTCACCTAACTTTTCAACAATGGACAGCACAGGTCTTTCCATATTGCCTGGTGTGATACAAAATGCTGCTGCTGCAGCCTCCCAGCTGACAGCCAGATAATGATGGCTGCAAAGACAGCACTGCACTGGTGGGGCTGGGAAATGCTTGTCTGACAGCAAGGACAAAGTCCTAACTTGACTGAGATCTGAAGTAGAAGGGGCAAAACTTTCCTTTTCTGCAACTATGCTTAAACCATAAGAACTCCAGGGGAGAGAAAACCATGCAAGAAAACTAAGAAAATCTGCATCCTTTGGGACATGTGGAACCCTGAACTGGTTACTACCCTGAGCTGTCTCCTGGCTACAGGCAGCTTCTGTGAATTTTGGTTGTTCTCTCCTTGGGATGTTAGAAGAGACAGGCATGTTTCTAGCAAAAGTGGCTCACTCAGAGGAGAAGTTAACATGGAATAACTCTGAAGGACCAGCTGTTGACAAGTAATCAAGACAACACATCCTAGGGCCAAAGCTGGGGTTACTCAGCTGCTGGTGACCAGGTCTGTGCTTGCTTGGAACACAGCTGAGCAACACCTTGGTTTGACACAACCCTGCTCAAACACACCCTTGATGCACCTGTTTCTGTAGTTCAATTGCACTATTGCTAATAAGCCATTAAACTCCCATTTCTCCATCTCTATCTCACTGTATTTTCCTAGCACATAACGCTGCTCATCCCATTAACTCCAGCTGTTGAAAACCTTCTATGCAGCCTTGGTACCTCTAATCTACTGAACAGAGGCACAAATCCCAAATCAGCCTCTCAGAACTTTTTGATTACTAATCACTGAGGGTTTGCTCATTCAGCTAATCCAGGAGGAATGTGCATCTCCAAGCTGTGTGATACGACATCCCTGTAGGTAGGTACACTGACTAGCTGTTGAACTTGCACTTTATTTCTCTGTCCTTCCTCTGCATACAACTGCAAGGTTTTCTACTGCATCTTAGAAACCACCTGACAGATGCTTTTACCTCCTCCTGCCCAGCTGGCACCTTGAATTCTCCAGCAGCACTTCCCAGGAATGGGTCACTTTGAACAGTTTCTTACCAGTTCCCTTCAAAAAAAAAAGTCATCATGTACTTGGTAGGCCATACATATAGGAAGTCCTGGGGCAAGTGAATTACCCAGAAACTCTGCTGTAGAATTTATGAGCATTAGGATTTCATTCCTAGCATTTACTATCACAAACCTATTCCATTCTTAACAAAATCTATGCATTTTTTTTAATATTACAATGACAAACTGATTTTTTTGTAAAGCAGAATGACAAAAAAAAAAAAGGGCACTATTTTCTGAAGAGATCCTGAAAGCACCTAAAACCTTCATGGCTAGTAGTCCAGACCGAAACAAAAGGGGAAAAAAAGAGAAGAAACCATTTACAGTGGAAACAAACAGCCAAAAGAAGCATCTCAGGAGCTGGGAATCTGAACAATTAAGTCTTTGTGAATTTCTAAGAAAAAATCCCTTACTGCAACAAAGATTTGGAGGAAAACCTAGCTCATTCTTATCTACCGAGTACAAAAATTCCCTCTCTGTGCCCCTTGTGACTATTGCAGAGATTTTACTACACAGTTAATAGGAGAAACAAAACCTTTCGTTAGAAAAGTGATGTTCACTCTTCAGAGAAGCATTTAGGAATTTTGAATGCTCAGAAGAGCTGGTTTTGAATCTGATTTCTTTGTAACAAGAAATGTGATTGAAACTGATGTCAACAGCCAGGTTTTATCTGATTTTGAAAAAAAAAACCCAAAAAACAGGCAAACTTCTGTTTCAAACCCAACACTACAAAGGCTTGGCAACTTAAACACAGGAGAAGGCCTAACCCCTAACAGAGAGCCCCCAAGTTATTTTATTCTCCTGTGGACACACTGCTTGTACCCCAGAGACAGGACAAAAATCTGCATTTGTACATGGCTGGGGCATTCTTTGCCTGCTTTGGCAATTCAGAGGGGTCAAGCAAAAGGCTTGAGGTCTGCAGTCAGGCTCCACTTACCACACTTCTGCCTGCCTGCAGCATGGGGCAATGCCATGGAGGGCTGCTAGAAAATCTTTTGCTTAATGCTCTTGAGTATGACCTGGCTATGGCTCTGGCCAACCCCTCCCAAAAGGAAGATAGCAGAATTAGACTGGCACAGAAGAAAACACCTGTGATGATGATGAGTTGATTCATCATGGCGCAAGGTGAAACAGACTGTGGGAAGGAATTACCAGCAGGGAATCACCCCATCAGCACTCAGAAAGGGGGAGGCAAATGGTTTTACATCGATGGAACTTGCAGAACAACCAAAGGAAGGCAAGCAACATGTTTGGAGCAAACATAGCAAAGTACTTCTTTGAATGGTGTATATATAATTGCATGACAGAAATAATTGTACAGACCAGGAGTATCACTTGGTACAGAAAAGAAAGCCACGAGTCAGGCAGAAAGCATCCATTAGAGGCTGTGAAGCATGCAGGTACTTCAGCAAACAATTTCCCTGAGCCAGGGATTGCTGGAAGGTGGAGGTTTTTCACAGGGAAAGAGCCACTCAGTGCATGCTCCATCTTTTGTATTATCACTAATTATCCACTACCAAGTACTGCAGGCAACCGAGTGCAACAAACTTGCAATTCAAATCTGAATTGGCCATTATGAATTGCAGAGGAGAAGAAACCAAACGCCAGAACGCAAACTAGAATTTAGGACGGCGCTAAATCAATGTCTCACAGTAAACAAACAAAAACCTGCAGAACAGCCCTTCAGCCTGTTCCTTAATGTGTGATCATGCAGCAGAGTTTTCAGAAAATGCAAGCAGCATATGAGATCATTTGACGGCGCAGAGCAAACACAACGTGATCTTCACATGGGTGGCGATGGGAAAGGATTAGGAATGAATTCACACCTACTCAGCCCACAAAGCAATTCAAAGTGGCAGGTATGTATTAACAATGTAACACTGAGCCCAGCTTCAGCAAAGAAAGCATTGCAGGCATGAGAGCTATGTGAAAAAAGAGGCATTTCAATATTGTATTTTGCTTTATACTTTCAGCATTATGTATTTGAACAAGTAGAGGAAGCATACAAAACACCCTTTTTTTCCTTTATACACATTACTAAAAATTACCATGCAAAGACACAGCAATTGTTAATTGTCAGAGTACCAGAAAGCAAACCAAAACCACCTATTTTTGTGGCCACAGCACATGCAGGAAAATTGCCACCATCCCTCACTCTATGACAAAGGACAATATCGAACCAGAAGTTTTGACCAGGCTTCAGGGAGAAGACGAATAGTATCTAAATAATTGAAAAATAGCTTTTTTTGCTGTGTGGAACAGGCAACCCACACCCTTTTAACAAGATTTATAGACAAATTTGGAGCCTCATGGGTTTCAAGGACACATCACAGAATAAAGAGTTACAAAAATAAACACAAACCTTGTGATTATTCCTGGGAGCATGACAGCACTGCTACAGGTAAACCCTTGGAGGATCATTTACAGAAGACATAAAGATTGGTGGCTGCCAGGTTAGATCCATGAACTCCAAGCGGGAGAATCCAGAATCCACTTGTGGTTCAAGTGTGACAAGGCATTCTCACTGCCTGGGAGAGAAGCGTTAGTGAGTCCACGGGCAAAGGAGTCAGAGTGCTCTCCACACCACACATGGGCCTGGAGATGTACATCCAGGAGGATGAGGCATGGCAGGAGCAGGGAGGGAGGTGGTGGTGATGATGATGATGGAGAGGAAAATGGCAGCAATCACACTAAATACATAATTCAACTCCAATAGTCATAGTATATACAATTCATTCTTCTTTTCCTGCCTAAGCCTGTGCAAGGATTAACAGCTCAAGAACATATGGTTTCTCCATGGCTGTATAATATTTTACAGCTGCTTTACATGGTGGAAATAATATGCTCTGCTACTAAGGTTGGTGTTTTGTCAAGGATGAGAATTTCTTGATCTTTCAGAATTTTGAGAAGGTGGGTTGCAAGGCTGTACTATTTGCTGACAGATATCTTGATTCTGGGCATGTTTTAGAAGAAATGTGTAAAGTAAATTACTACTTTGAATCTCACTATTTTGTTAATAGCTGCTATACTGTTATTTAAATAACTCCCACTAGTTCCATTTTCACAAAAGCTCTTCCACTGCATTATGCAAATCTACTTCAGTACAATTTTCATGGGTCTTGAAATTTCCAGCTCTGTCATATTAAGCCCAGAAAAATTTTGCATAATGGTTTAAAAGTGATAATGATTTCTATTTCATTCTTGTTTGTCTCATTAATGCTGCAGGATTGTATCTATTGCAGTTTTATTTATAAAGATGGATTCAAACTGTCCAGACTATTTTAAGGTTGTATCTCTAAGTCTTTACTTCACCTGTTTAGAAGTTTCCGAAATTTCTTTATTATAGGCTATGCAACCAGCACCCAGATCCTATTCCCCTGAAAATTACTGTGAGATTGTCACACATCCTGTACTGTAGAGGATCACATCCTACATTACCATCTTCCCTCCCATGCACTGAATTGAGAGTTTTCAAGGGCCAGGATATCCAGTGGTCTGGGAGCTCCACGGTATACTCTTAGACATACAGAATACCTTGCTTACAGTGAAGCCATACAAACTCATAATATTTTTCCATGTAATTAACTTTGTCATAGTATCAATTATTTTCTATGCTAGCTGCAGGTAATTTATACATCAACAAAGCTGTTTTATCCACGGACTTTAATTCGGGCAATTGCATTTACATTTCTGATTCCAGCCCTATGCTTGACTGTTTTCTGAGTTGTTTACAAGTCAGCTGCAATATCCCTGGGCACTTAATGTTCCCAAGATTGCTGTGCTATATGCAGTCATAACATGCATACATTTATGTAGTCAAATTTGGAAGCAAAAGGGCCTTTTAACTTCTCAAAGAGATGGCAGAGCAGGTTGAAAGTTACAATGCTCTTACAGTACCACAGATTTGTGTGTTCTAGTTCTACCATCTCAACAAATAATCATCAGCACAGCAGGCAACCACAGCTCAGGTTCAAATAACAGGCTGTGGATATGTTGTCACAAGATATGGAAATGCAAATCTGCACATTCTTCTGCCTTGCCCAGTAAATCATACAGCTTGAAACAACTTTAGGACCTCATTTGAAATATAAAACTAATTTATACGTCATTATTATCTCTATTCCATGAGATATAAATGGGATAAGACATTCTGATCGCACCACTAAAAATTCAGCGAGGTATAAAGGAATTCTGTGAAAGGGGAATTGATAATAAACCATCAGTGATTGAGATCCAGCCAGCAACATCTGAGCCCAGGCAGATACAACAGCCCTGAGGCTGCAGTGCCTCCAGGCAAGCGGGGACCTTTTGGTCTGGCCTTCCTCCCGCAGCTGGGCATCCTGTGCTGCCTCCTGACACCTCTGCCTTGTCACAGGGAGCTGCTTGGCAGCTGAACACCAGTCCTGGGGCCAGAGGTGCAGCAAGCCAGGGAGCCCTTGGTGAGGGCATTAAGACATGCTGCAGAGCGTAAACACCATGCTCTGTGAGCTGCCAACAGATCACAGGGCTGAGGAGGGGACTCAGTCCAGGGCAGAGAAGCACAAATCTCACAGGAAATCATCCAAACTCTCCTCATGCTCCTTTCCAAATGGAACATCTTCTTCCTCGAGCAACAAGATTTACCCTTGTACTGAGCCTGAAGTGCCCTTTGGGCAAAGTCTCTATGAGGAGGCTAAAACATCTAGAATTTCTCCTTGCTAGGAACATAAACTGGTTCTCAGAGTGTTCTGCAGGATATAACTCCATCACATAGATCTCTGTGGAGACACCTAACTTGTCAAAGGCAAGTTAAAGACTAGGCAAAATGAGAAATCTTTCATCATCATTACCAAAGCAGAATTGAATTTTTGCCTTCCAACTTATGTATAATTCTAGTGTTTTGAATAATAAGTATCATTTTAGCATTTTAGTGAAATGTGCAGAAAACATATAGCCAGTATAAAATGAGCTTTATATTGCTTGGCTTTTTTGAATATTTGATCTATACACCACATCCTTATTGAAAAAATGTTAATTTAAGCTCTGTTTACTTGAGGGAGTTTCACCATGTACTGGCCACACAGGTTTTAAAAATTTTTATCTCGTTCTTTTTGCATTTCTTATTCATAAATAAGGTTAGCTTATACTAGATGGGAAATAAAGATCTTCAAATATACAGGAATATTTTATAATTAAGACAAAATTATCGTTCTGTCTGCCTTCTGTCAGGAGACCCTCCTGCTCTAAGCACTGAGTTCTGATTAAGTACATCCAGCTTTCTCTTTTCACCCAGGGTCTTCAACATGGCCAAGCAGATTCTGGCACTTCCACCAGGGCTCCCAGAATGGCCCAGAGGGCTGAGTGGGGATGCCAGCCCACACTCTGCTCTTTCAGACACTGCAGCTGCACAGTAGCTGAGATCCAGAGCCCTGGTAAGGACCCTCCAGACACAAATAGAAAACAGGAAGTCTGTTAATGGCACCTTTGGAGAAAATGCTATCTTGGGCATATATGTTTTCATTTCTTGTCATCCTAAGAAGTAAGAAATGCCCCTTCATAAGCTGACTAATAACAGGCTGTACTGAGAATCTATATATAAAGGAGAAACATAATTCAGAACAGATAGGTTGTGAAATACTGCTTACTTATTTAAAAACAAATGGAAAACCCACACAACTACTTTGTTTCTCGGTTCTGTGGAAGTAGGAGGAACATTTTCAACAACTTTTTACTTTGTGTTCACAATAGAATAAAGGTTGTAAAGGTATTTCTTTATGTTTTTACCCTCCAGGCACAGCCCACAATGATGATGATGATACTCCCCCTTGGCTGCAGAAGGGACTGTGCACCAGGGGAAGCTCTGCTGCACCAAGCAGCAGAAGCCACAGGAGACAGAGAAGCTGCAGGAGTGGGAGCCAGGGCATGAGCATCCCCAAGAGAGAATAATTTGGCTCAAGCAGGCATAGACATGTGCCTGCATTGCATGTTCAATGATCAAAGCATATCCCTGGCTGTCAGAAGCCACTGAAGATACAGCTAGAAGATTTCCACTAATTTAAAATACCCATCTTCAATAAAAATGCTATGATTCATTTGGATTTTTTCCATTTAGTGGAAATAAGGCACTCCTAGACTAAAGAAAATGTTGTCACCACCAGATCTCCTGCTGGGAGGCCGTGTCTGTGCGCAGTGCCCGGGCTGTGGGCTGCTGGAGGTGACACAGGTGTCCCTCTTGCCTGAACTTCAAGCAGGCAGGGTGGACTTTCCCCTTACATCTGTCACAGAAAAAATAAATATGTCCTCCAGTACTTACATAATTCAGATTTATATAAACATGTAAGATTCTTTAGAAGGTGTACATTTTTAAAAATCTGCTTTTAAAAAATATTTAAGCACACCAGAAGACATTTTTCAGGCTTTTCCTGAAAAAAAATCTATACCTTGTTTCTACACCACTATTAATAGTTTAGCATTAGGAAAGGACATTGCCTAAGAAAGGAAGGTACTCTTGTATTTTACAAGTTATAAAGTTCATTTTGTTATCTACAGACCAAAGGCTTAATTTTTGTGTTCAATAAACCCAACTTGACAAAATGTATTGTAGTTATCAAGTTTGTCAGCATTTTTGCAGAAGCTGAACTTTCTTCTGACAAATGTTGCCACTCAAATTAGAATAGAGAGCAGCATGATGAAGTGTGTTACTGCTCAGTCTTTAATAAACCAGTTGTGTATTCCTGAGTCTCTCCCAGCTTCCTGACAGGGCTACTGATTCCATGGCATCCTTAGGTCCCTGCCTGATGCTGAGGCCACCAGCAAGGTGGCTCAGCTGTCTCCATCCTGGGAAGGAGGTGACCATCAATGCACCCCATGGTTTATCGAGTGATAACACCCAACCTTTTTTCACACATGTGATGTAAATCTCCAGCTGTCCATTTTAATGCTGACAGTAAAAAGAAAGATCTGACTTGCAGGAGGTGAAGGTACCTGGGATCTTCTCAGCATCCTACTCTGGCAGAACTGTATTTCTTGAACCAGCTGTGGAGGCAGGTCACAGCTTGCCAATGACCACTCGCCTCAGCAGAAACATGCACATGCTGAAGTTCAAGAGCAGACAGCTTGCCTCCTTCTGTGGAGTTATCTACCAACTCACTATACCATAAAAACACTTAAATATTAAAATACTGAATATGTTGTAGAGCATTTAGAAGCCTTGTAAAAAATTGCATGAATAAACATGAAGTAGTTGATGCCTGAGAGGCAAGAATGTGCCCAGGATGATACAAGCCTGTTCAGATCCTTGCCTTAAGGCACTGATCTTGGAAAACAAAACATTTCAGTGCAACACCAAAGAAAAATGATCCCTCTCAGCTTTTCCCTCAGTTTTTTTTTCAGGACACATCTTGCCTCTGTGTTCCTGTGTTTCAATGAACTCCCCTGGTCAGCAGTGTTTGAGCTGTTTTGTCTTCAGTAACAGCACTCTCTGTCCAGGAGCATGGCAAGGATTTTTGGGACCACAGTGCCTGGGCATGCACACTGCAATAAGCACAAGTATTTTATTCTTTCTTTCCCAGACATTTACAGAGGAGCTGCTTGACATTTAGGAGCAGTTACCACCACAGTCTTGGTGGATTGAGAAGGAAGGAACATGCTCCTAGCAAGAAGCGGAGACACCCAGAAGGGCAGTGTCACCCTGCAGTGACATTGCAACAGGTTTAAATGAGGTGACCAAGCTTTATGCACAGATTAGGGACCTTCTTAACCTTTCAGCTGCAGGTGGGGGAGAGAGTGAGGCAAAGAAAGGAAGAAGAGGAAGGAAGGGGATGACAAGCAGCACTCCAGGCAGCCACCCCTGCCTCTGTAGAGGCAGCACTGGCTGCTGCCCAGGCTGCAGCTCGTGTGTGCTGGGAAGGACCTCACCACCACTCATGCCTTTTTCCTTTGCAGGTGGGACTCACAGGCTGCACATTCTGAGATTCAAGAGGACAGTCTAAAGCCATAATTCAGTTTCATACTGAAGTAAAGATATGTCCTCTCCAGTAGATATGGATGACCTTTCCCTTGAACCACCATTTAGATTTATGCCTGTGACAAGCAACAATCTTTTCCTATTTTTTTTCTGCTCCCAATGATACAAAATAGAGTTGGACAAACATAGAAACAAGAGATTGTATAACACAGCTTCCCTTCAGTGTTTTTTATTTTAATTTTCAAATCAATAAGTCCAGACAGCAGAATAAGCACTGCAGCTGCACCCACTGCCAGACACTGGCAATCCATAGGTACAGTAAATGATATTAATGAAAGAAGAATCCAATCAAAAAGCACTAAACTGAGGCTTATAAAAGCACAGTGAAGTTGTTTTTTTTTCCCTAGTCCAGAACAAAGAACACCTCAAGGCTGGTGCCTGGCTGACATTGCCAGGTTAAGATCCCCATGATCAAACATAAGCCTCAATGGATAGATAAAGAGAGAAATAGAGGAGACGGGGAGTTAGTGCCTAACAGTGTGAAAAAAAGAAGCCAAGGAGATATTTAAACAGTTTGAAAGAATCACAACCAGAGCCCAGAAGACAAATGAGGCCACAGTATGTTAAATGAAGCAAGTGAGTTTGGAAACATTTGTGTATTTAGCTTCCTAACTAGAGCTCAGCTCCAAGGCAGAAGTGTTAAACAGCCACCTGATCAGAATTTGTAAGGAAACAGCGTACAAGCTAAAACATGGAAGCTGCATTTAGATGCATGCAATAAAACTGTCAAGATTTTAGAAGTCCTGTTAGATAAATCAGATGCTTTTTGTCTAAATGCGAATCAGTAAATCACATTTCCTTTTCAGGAAGTATTGGCAGTATTTCAAGATGTATTTAACTAATCTCACAATGTGTCGTTGTTTTCCTTGGTTAATCTTCTATGAAAGGGAGCTATTAGGAAATCAAAATATTATGGCTAAGCCTTGCTAATTGCTCTTAGGCACAGAAAGGTAAAACCTCTTTCACCTCACATGTGAAAAATGTAAGAAATAAGAAGAACTTAAGAAAACAACACAACAGAAAATAAAAAATAAGAGATTGGAATCCTTTCCCTTCATGCTGTTCAATAGCCCTCTGTATATATATAGACTTCACTCAGGTAAGTAAATTTGTACCCCCAGTAAATTTGGGGGTAACTTCTGACCACATTAGTGGTAGAACACATCTGTTAAAATCTTTACACAAAACTCAAGGGAATAGAAAAGGAAAAAGGCAGTAGGATTGCTCACTTTCCTGCCCATCCAGTCTGGATGGAGGCACAGTTTGGTACCTGCCCTCACTGAGCATATCCTGCTCCTGCCTGCTGTACTGGATGGATGGCTCTGCTCCAGCTGCATGTACCAGGCAGGGTCCTCTCCTTGAAACCCTGGGAGCATAAATACTCAAGCCTCACTGCTTCAGCACAGACCTCCAGTGTTCAATGAAGTCAAGACTTTCAGAATCGTTTAGGGACAAAACCCCCAACTTTCCAACAAAGTCAAAACCCAGAGGTAGTCAAGCTTTGGATTGGGAAGTTCTTATACTTCCCAAATTTTGTCTAAAATACTAATTCCCTCTAGAAAAATGCCTGGTTTTGGTAAACTAACTCCAGAATTAACAGACTCGGTCTGGCTGTAAGATTAATGTCAGGTTTGTATTTTATAGAAATACTTTAAAGCAACCACAAAGATTCATCTGGAGATACCTAAAATCAGACAGAAATGCAGTCCAGTGTCTTTCTTAGTAGTGATCATTACAGTGACCTCCTGCTGATCCAGTCCCACAGCTTTTCCAAGATAATTGGGTGCCCAGAAGATATATATTTAGAATATCGTTGTACTCATAATTAATGTGAACAAAATACAGAGTCCCTTGACCTTCCATTACATTTATTCTGCAGTATATACTGCAGGGGAAAAAAAGGCTTGGAATTCAGTAAATCACTAAAATGCATACATTCTGAGAATATAAAGCTTTTAATGTTAGTACGGTAGAAATCAGTAATTTCCTTCTATAAAATGAGAGGTAACAAACAGGGGAGAAGGGGTAGATACAGTATGTTATGTATGGGAACTGACATCTTCATCTGTGCTGCAGCTACTACATTTCATCTTTACAGAGTGCTGAGAAATCAAGAAGTTATATAACTTAGTGAAAAGCTGATAGGGCCGGTGACATTTGAAATCCTACTCTGTGAAAATCAATTGCAAGATGTGAAAGAAAAAACCTCATCAGGAACCAAAATCTCCATCCCATAATATATCCGTATATATGTACACTTTAGAAATAAAAAAGAGCAATAAAACTTTGAAGAAAAAGGGAGTGTGGGAGGGAAGTGGAAGAACAGGCAGAGCAGAGAAGGAACAGAATAATCACAGATCATTTCAAGACACTGTTATGAGGAAGAAAAAAGATAATTTATTTTGATGGCACCCTTTTGATTCTGCTTATGCTAAATAGTAAATAGGTAACACAGCAGCAATTTACAACATGGAACTTTATTGGAATAAGAAAGCTAAACAATCCTTGCATACATAAAAAAGCATATGCTTTCCTAACCTAGCAACACAAGAGTCCTACTTGGATCAGTCTTTACTTTCCTAAGGGAAAATGGCCCCATCAAAAGGATTTAAAGCTATCCATGATTGGAAGCAGATCAGGAAAAGTCAACAGACCTAATTTATTTTCCAGTTGTCTCAGCAAGAAAAAACAAAAGAGACAATGATACTGACTCAGAAACCATAAAAAATCTATACAATCCACAAAAATTGATTTCTTAATATTCACTACAATCACTCTGACTTTTCATCCATTCAAACATGGGTCACTATGAAAATAAAAGATCTGGTAATTCTCATTTGATTCATATAAAAGTGAAGTGAACTTTCAGAGAAGGAAAGCAAAAGAAGACATTTTCTGTTAAAGGAGTGTAATGGATGAAAAGGAATCCATTCAAAATACACCCAAAGCACATTAAAAGAGAATTCACTGAATGGGTGCCAAATTAGAATCATGTTCCTATTCATCCAGCAAGCAGCTACTGAAAATGTCCACCAGATCAAGGTCTGCACATTTTTAGGCACAGAACTACATCTGGATGTAGTCCTGGTAGCAAAGGTGAGAGCTGCACAAGCACGTGGAGACCAAAGGCACCACTGCCCATTCTCAGTACAGAAAAATCCTGCACTGAGGAGAATGCCAAGAGTTAAAACTCTGACTTGATCATCAAGATCAGCAAACTACAAGCATTTTGATGAGCTGGTCTGTTATAAAATCAATGCTGACTCTTGAGCACAGCAAGCTGGCAAAACACCAACCTGCTCTACCTGCATAATGCTTCCTACAGGAAACAAACAGTCAATTTTACCAATAAACTTCGCGTGATAAGGACAGATGCTAGCTGAACCTGGCATCTGCTAAACTTGATTTCACAAGAACACTTTTCCCTCCCAGAATTATATTTAGTATCTTTTAGAAACATAAACATAAAGAAATGTTCACTGCATTTTGTTCAACCATTTCAGGTCTTCCCCCTACTCAAACTGCAGCAGCAGAATTTTAATGACTGGGGAAATGCAGCAGGGCTGTAAAAGAATATTGTACTGCAGCAAATCACTGCTTCTGTAGGTTTCCTTCACTGTGACTCTGATCTCCTAAATCTGCTACAGCACTGGTACATATTTCTGTAAAATGCAGCTCCTAGCAGAGATTATGTAGGGGAAAAAAAAAACAAGGGCTTGAGAACTTCTTACTCAAGTTCTACACTTACAATACTTAGGAAAAAGCCTAACTAAAAGCTCAAAAGCAGAATTCCCAAATAGTTCCCAGTGCCATCTGATATGATTTCTTCCTTTACTTACTTCTTTTTACCCCAAATGCCTTTGCATTTTAAAGTACCCATACGTTCACTGTACCTTTCTGCCAAACTGCCTTCCATGAAGCAATTAAATGTATAATTGAGATCTTCAAGTCATAACAAAGCAAATTCAGTGACTTTTGGAATGCTTTCCAGGGAGTGAGATGACACAAATCAATTTTATGCCAAGACACACTTTTGCATGCATGCATTCAATATGTATCACACAACCCCTCATAAGCCTGAGGTGCTGTTTCTCCCACAAAGAACACTTCCAAGGTTTTCAGGGAAGGCATTTTCAAAGTTTAAAGATAAAGTTCTCTAATGTGAATGATCTCATCAGTCAAATATTAAGATTTTAAACTTTTTACTGGTGGTAGGTATCTGAGGCTAGATTTGTAGATTTGGATGTTGGTCCAAAGAAAATTTACCTTTCTCCTCTCATTTTGTTCACTAGTCATTAGTGGAGCTAGATTGAATTTTCTTTGAGACTTATTCCCTCATTTGCATCTTAAGTCTTCTGAAAAGAGACTGACAGGAAGCACTTTATTGCCACCTTCTTACAGCTGACATTCTTGTTTCTTCATCAGTGCTTCAGTTCACCATTCACACAGATTATTTAGTTGCTCATCACTACTCAGAAAGAGTCATTGATAAAATTGTGTTTCACTGGGGGCGACAAAGCTAAAAATTAAAATTCCTGCTTCCAGGTTTTGTCAGAAACTCTGAAATTGCAAGAACCATAGACCTCCTTTTTACTGCCTTTTCCACTTTATTCTGATACTAAATGCCTAAAAGGTTTCCACACAAAGACAATATTAACTCACTACAGATTTTCACATCTCCATATCTTCACATCCATACAAATAGCCCATGATTCAGGATGTGTAGGCTCAGCAGATAGTAAGTGCTGTCTTTGATCTGGATGAACCCTGTAAAACCACAGCAAGTCTCCTGTTTCCCATGCTTAGCTCTCTTCTGATTCCTCCTCATGCTCCCACCAAGCAAAAGGCACTACTCTGAAGATCCCCCAGTCTTAACCTCCTTGCTTTTTTCTGATATTTCTCCATCCATATTGCTCCACTACCCCCATGATTTCAGGACTAAGGGAACACACACATAAGAAAAAGGCAGATAAGAAAATTCATACAACTGAGCTAAGCCACTTCAAAAACTATTTTTATGTGGACTCCTCTCTGCAAGAGGTTTTTTTCATTTTTCTTTTTTTTTAAGAAGAGGACATTGGTGAAGGAATAATGTAAGCAATTAGATTTTGGAAAGCTTCCAAGAGCAAAAATATCGGGAAACTACTGCAGATGCAGTAACCTGAACATTTCAATCAGGAATACAAATAATAACTCAAAATCTATTTAAACTAGCTGTACACAACAATGATAAGAAATCACTTCCATTTTGTTTCTTAGGTCTTTCTTTGAGCAGCAGTTTGAAATGATCACCTCCTGACAGAGGCCTTCATTCAGGAAGGCAGGGCTCTATCACAAAAGGTGTGGCCAAAAGACATGGGTCAGGTCATCCCTGCCTTGTCCTTTCAAGTTTGCTCCCTCTTGCTCTAGCAAACTTCTTTCCCACCCTGAAGGCCCATTCTGAGTGTCCTCTCCTCTCCTCTCCTCTCCTCTCCTCTCCTCTCCTCTCCTCTCCTCTCCTCTCCTCTCCTCTCCTCTCCTCTCCTCTCCTCTCCTCTCCTCTCCTCTCCTCTCCTCTCCTCTCCTCTCCTCTCCTCTCCTCTCCTCTCCTCTCTCTCTCCTCTCTGACACCCCAGGCTCTCCAGAGCCCCAAGGAGGCAAACACAGACACCAACCTGCAAGTAGCATCTTGTATGATCATGGACTGTTTGTGGGCTTTTTTGCTCCTCTTGGTTTTTTCTCACAAATAAAGCTTTAAAACAAAAGGTATCCCCCCTGTTAATGTTATAATGTGGATGTGTCTTTATAAACCAACTGGAATTGTTTTACCCATTAGCCAGCTTATGAGACAATGAGAGAGCCTTAATACCAAAGCATGAAGTTGGAAGCACCTTTGTCAGATGCTGCCAGCAATCTTAAAGCAAAAAGTCTGCTTCAGAAACTGGGCCCTTTCATACACCATATACAAAGAAGAAAATCTCAGCAAAATCTCAGCAGAACAAGACCTGCATTAAGAACAGACAGTAGCATTCAAAAACCATTTCTCCATGGTGTTCCTCTAATACCAGGAATGTTTGGCTAAAGCAATTCATTTGCTAAGTGGCTTTCTCAGCAACCACTTGCAATGACACTGATGTCAGCCTTTCTCAGGTCAGGGCCTGCCTGTCAAATGAGAGTTTATCTCTTGTCTCTCCAGAGTTGTTGGTGCCTTCACAACTGCTTCATTCAGGAGACTGCTTAATCAGTGCCATGATTTAAAATTTCAGAGCAATTCAGCTCTGAAATGAATAAAAGAGAAGGCTGAACATTACCTTCTCCAGGTGCAAGTCTCTATTCCCTTTATCCTCTGACTTGTGACTGCCAAAGATGCCACATTATCACTGATGAAGCCAACTCCCTTCATCAAAACTGCTAGGCTCATCAAGAAACCACATCAAGTATTTGGGTTTTTTACCCCTAGATACTCTGTGGAGAAGGAAAGCATCTGTTTTTCCCTATCTCTCATCCCATCTCCTGTCCCTCCTACCAAATATACCAGGGACAGACTGAAATGAAAGCCCTTGGAGGCAGCTACCTTCCCTCATCACAAGCCATCTCACTTCTACTTCAGTGACTCATCCAGGGCAATCACATAAATAGGAATTCTCCAGCTTTCCTGCAAGTCACATTTTATTTTTCATGCTCTTCATTTTCACCAGCAGTTGTTGAATGTACTAGCTAGTTCCTAGAGCCATCCTGACACATGAGATGTGAGAACATAGCAAACCACAAAATTTTATCAGGGATAACAGCCTTTTGAAACTGCAGTTTTAAAGAAACTTTGCAAAAGGTTTCTGCCTAATCAACCCCATGAATCACACTGTGCAGTTTTAGAGAACAAAAGGGTTTTAATCCTGTTGGAAACCGGGGAACTGCAATATGTCTTTTTTTCTGATTAGAGGAAGGATAGAAACACTGAAGGTCATCTCTGAAAGGAGGAATACATCCCTAATTTCCCAGAAGAAAATTAGGTTTGAGATATAAACAAGTTCTTGCATTGCCTTTAACTACAAATATGGCAGGGGAGCAAAGCAGCACCAGGGCTGTTCACAAGCATCTCTGAAGTTCAGAAAGCAGGTGGCTAAAAGTAACAATTGGAAACAGATAGGCAATTTATTCCCATTTAGCTGTCACTTACAGGAAGAGTGAATATAAAAGTAAGAACTAACTTAGTTATTTTCCCCATAAGATAATGTATCATTGACAACACCTAAACTTGTTACATTTAACATCATGTAAGAGTGAGCCATCCTTTTGACAAGTCTTTTAAAACAAAGCTTCATGAAAAAATAAAGAAGGCATTTAGGTTTCTATTTGATTCCTGGCTCCTGTAATAAAATTAATGTTCCAAAGGCCATAACAGTAAAATAACAACAGTAAATCATAACAGTGATTATTTTAATAGTTTTGGACTCTTGGTTGCATCTTGAAATAAAGGTTTCAGTTGGAAACATGCTGACTCCTAGTCTAAATTTTTGTGTTTCAACACAACATATACTGTGTTTTAACACTTTTAAAAGGTTGGATGCAAATTTAGGAACTGATATGAGCAATGACCTTAGGTTTCACCATTTGCCTTTACTGAAACAGCATTGATCATTAAGATCACCTTCAAAACAAACCAAATCTCATTATATAGCTGATGGTGTTAACATCTACACTATTATAAAACATTACTAATGCAGTTGGGTTTTTTTTTCTGCAATGGTGTCTTTCTTCCTGTCCTTTCAAGGAGATTACATGGACAGCCTTATAGTTATAAGGCACAGCCCATGTCCATTGTTCTTCCTCACTTCCACCTTGTAAACTGTCAGATCAAATTTCATCTTGAAATTTATGAAACAGAAGCATAACATTAGAAAGGCTCATTTCCTAAATTAAATGGTTAGCTAACTCCTTCTCTGTATTACATAAAGGACTTAAAAAGAAAAGGTACTCAAATAAGAACTAGCTATTAAAAAAAAAAAAAGATTACACCGCTCATGCTGCAATATTTTCAATATTTTCAGTTTGGTATTTTCTAAGAAGCTCTATGTACAGTATTGCTTGCACACTTTGCACACCCAACCCTACATTGCATGGTATCCTCTCTAGCAAGAAGGTTCCACTGCAATTTCTCTTGTTCCTTCATAATGCAAAGGGTACAGAGATGTATAAGCAGTAGGGCACATGCCCATAAATGAGAGAATACAGTTGGGCAGAAATTAATGTCTAGCAGGAGAATGTCCATTCTCTGTAAAATCTACTGACGGATGCAGATACACCAGGAAACTGATATGGCAATGACATCTCTCCAGTAATTTAGGCAGTGCCTAAACTCAGCTTCCCACTTGGGAACTTACTCATCACTGCTCAGAATCCTCCCAGTTGAAGAGCTACAGGCTTACTTCTCCATGCTTGCCCCTAATCCTCCACAACTTCATCAAGTGGATGGAACACTTTCTTTGAAACTTGCAGCAAATACACTGTGCTTAATTCCAGCTTCAAGAACTTGTTTTCAAGGAAACTAGATAGCATTTTAAAGGCTAAGGAGCACAAATAAGCCAATAAGAGAAAAAACTATGTACTGTGATATTCATGGCATAGACTCTACAGTTAATTTTGTCCTAGCAACAGTTTTAGCATCAACCTTTTCGGAAAATAAGTGTGCATATGTACCTACACTGCTTTGGAAGGCAAAGCTTTATCAAGTGTATTGGCTCAGTTGGTATTTTCCAAATTCAGTAGATAAAAAGTAGAAGTACTGTATTTCTTTCTCAATATTTATATTGACATGTTTCCTGTGCACTCAGGAGGAACATTTAAATTCAGGCCACTGAAAAAAGTACAAGTTGTCTCTCTGTTCTGTTCTCCGCAGCACAAATCTTTCTCTTCAGCAGTTTTCTCTGCTCTGAAAGGCAATGCAATCAGATGCTGAGCAGTAGAATGGTATTACTATTTCAGGCCATGAATTGCACTATTCCCATTTAGAGGAACATCCTCTGTTCAAAAGCACTGAACAGCCAGAAACACCTATTGAAATCAATGCTAGTTAGTGCTCAGAACCAAAGCTAAGTAATACTTTTTTTATTTTTTGCATTGAACAAAGAGTTTAATTTCAGCATCCAAAATGTTAATTCAGTATTAACTTCCAAACTCATGGATTTAAGTTTGGTTTTGTTCAAAGAGTAAATGCCTTTGTCTCCATCTTTACCAGATAGTTGCTAACACCTCCACCTGTGAGTAGAAAATCAATAATGAACTGAAAATCAGTAACAGGCCAGTTAGAACACAGGAGGGCTGCTGTGCCAAACCTCCCTACTCTGTACATCTATAACATCTTCCACTGTTTTCATCTTCCGTGGTCATATTCACCATCAAATACAAGCAGAAAAAACTAAAGACAAAACAGAAACCACCAGCCACACGAGGTGTAGGCAGCTAACTGGGACACAGAGCAGTTCTGGAAAGTGACACCCACAATTACAAAACCCACTGTCTTTTCTCAGACTGAGGCCTAATGGCTGATATGACCAATTTGGGGTTTTGCCATAAATTGGGACATTAAATAAGGATCCATTGCCATGGAATGTGTGGTCTGTCTAATTAAGACAAATTGAACTGTGAGTCCAGGATGCAGAGATAGAGGCTGGCAATGTGGTACATGGACACACAGGTCCTAAGCTTTCCTTGGAAGACCATATCTCTCCTCACTCCCCAACAAGCCATATCTGAAACAAAGCTGGGTTGTGACAGGTCTATTTAATAGTAAATCACCAGTACTGAGAATCTTCCACCATCTCTGCACAGCCATTTTCATAATGCTTATATTTCCTGCCCCTGTTCTTTAACCTTCTCTCTTCTCATGTTCATAGCTTCATATTTGACACACAGCTTCCCAAAACACCACCAGCTCCTTAGAGTGTCCTCTGAAGCTTCATGTCATGAAAACCACCCACAGCTGAATGATATCAGCATATATAAGCCTTGTGCCTGTCCACTCAATGGACACAGAGAGGAAGGATCTACCCTGTAATCCAAGCTGATCCCTTCATTCCAGTGCTCAATGCTCCACCCCAACTCCCCACTTTGTCACTTGGGAGTGGTATCTGTGTACACCGGAGGAACTGTCACCTGTACCCCACCTCCAGCTCTGCAGAACACCCATCTCAGGAAGAGTGAGCAGGACACAGCCAAAAAGGGACCAGGCATGCCAGGATGGAGGAGAATTCAGGTAGTATGAAATCTCTGGGGTTTCCACCACTGCTCCTAAGAAAGGGCAGGAGTGGTACCTTGCTAATACTGCATCCTCAAAAGCTTCTGGGAAGAGAGTAAAAACCATGCAGCTCCTCTGGCCAGTAGATTTGGCCTTTCACTCCTTTGAATGGACAGGGATATTCCTGTATTCCAGTATTCAAGTATTCCTTCTACCTATGATCGTGGACATACATTTGTTATTTATAAATAGTTTTTCTCTTTGCATGTTCAGTACATGTGCATCTTCTTTCAGGACAGATATCCTAGATTAGCAAAATTTGACTGGCAGTGGGTAAGGCCTAAGTATACATTGTAATGTACCTGTGCTGATACATTTTCCAAACCCTTAGAGCAAAGGAAAAATGCAAGATTGAAAACAAAACATTGCTATTTTTAATATCGACATTTTATTAATTTTTTCTAAAGATTATGGTAAAATAATTAGTCCTAAGTTACAGCAGCAATCTCCCATTTTAAATAAGCTCCTTAAGAAACCCTGACTTGTAGTAACAAAGAAAGGAGCTAGGAAAATCCTAGAAGCTAGAAGCTAATGCCCTGATGTGGTTAAAAAAACCCAAAAAACCAAAAGTGTGCCTATGAACTCATTAGGGGCTCCTTTGGTGCAAGTAAAGGATGATGACATGAAGACCAGTGTCACTCAGCTCAGGACATACTCTATTTTGACACAACCTACATTAGGGCCAAATTCTTGTACCACTGTAAAAAGAAGCAGAACCATTTTCCTGATGCAACACTGCACTCATGAGGCTGGAACTGAGGCTTGCATTTCTGTAGGCACACAAAAAAGCAGCAGGTGCCAGTAGAGATTGTGGCACATTTTCCTTGCTGCCATGGCTGGTCAAGGCTGGACTCTACAGCCAGACAGAAATATTCATTGCAACTTCACTACTCCATTCTGCCAGGAATATGAGACTGATACATAACTGCAGGGAAATTCATGGACTTCAGGATTTTAAGCCCTACCTAAGTCCTGGTTAACATCCCTTTATTTATTTATCATATTGCTTGGAGAGAAGAATGGGAATCAGGCTCATTTTGGGCACCTGGTAGAGCCAGAGAAATAAAGCTTGGCCATAGGTAGGAATGAAAAATTAAAGTTTTGTCACTCTGTCATCGAATCTTGCTGAAAGAACTGTCTGTAACTCCAAATATAGGCTGTTCATAAATCTTCCATAGCAGAGAAGCAAACAAAGACAAGTAATAAAACATCTGCCAAGGGATAAAATTAAATAAGAGCTGAGTAAAAATCTGAATAACTAGGGGTTTTTTTAATTTATTCACTACCTTGTATTATGTGGAGGGTGATATGACCATTCTATGGCAACACCATGTATATTGCATCCCTAAATATTTGGAACAACTCTAAAAGACTTCAAAATTCTACATTTAAACCTAATATTTGCATAGTAAGGACACATCCTTCTGCAATGGGCAAACTTTGATTTTCCTTAAGGCTGACTGGTCTGCTCTGCCCTCCCACACACTCTGCCAGGTCAGGGAGTTCAGTATCTGATGGGTACTGGGAATTCTCAGGACAGTTAATGCTTTACACCAAGGGAACGTGAGACTTCCATACTCCATTGCAAACACATGCAGAAGCTACATGCACTTGCAAGTAAGGTTACCTGAAACTAATCCTTTCTATCTCATATTTTTAATTGGGTATTCCACTAATTTTTTTCAATGTTTCTTCATTTTAAAGTTTCTCTTGATATTTTGCACAAGTTTTAAGTGATCACTAATATTGCACTGGTCCTCAACAGAATAATACATTTTTGCAACCATACATTATCACTTTCTTTTGTCTCTATTTTATTTCTCCTACATATTCTATGTCTTATTTCTTCATAACTTTTGTCTTTGTTCTTCTTATTCTTATGTCTCATTTATTTTATTGCATTGTTTTTCTTTCTGTTTTCCTTTCTCAGTAGACTGCCAAAAAAAGTTTGCAAGTATTCTACTTTTACAATGTCCTAACAGGGTTTTAAGGATGCTTTAGAAAAAAATCCCAACTGATGAAATTTTTTGTGAACCTCTGTTCTCTCTAAAGGAACATTTTTATGCCCTGTCATCATAATGTTGCATAATCAGCAGTCAGAGAGCATCATGTGGACACGGATGAATTCTGCCTGCATTGGCTGCACAGAGGGCTCAGACTGACATTACAGGACTTGTCACATGTCTTTTCTATGTGACAATCTAGAAGAATCATGTGGGAATGCACTTTCCCAGAGAAATGGGGTATCAATAATGTCAGAACAGAAACAGTTAGAAAAAAAAAAATGGGAGAGGGCCCAGATAAAAGAAAGGGTGTTTTCTTCAAATTCTGTTGCATTACTATGACAAAGTCTTCTTGTCATGGCTTTTCATGGCATGTTTTGACAGCTTGCCTCCCAATTTTCCCCATTCCAAACGAACCAGTAACACAAAGTATAACTGGACCTGGCAGCCTGTTAGCATGGCACCCAAGCAGAAACTTAAAATGTCAGCTGTATTCAGGAGTGGAGGGAGAAGTGGCTCTTCACAGAAACATCTCTGTTGGAAAAGATTAAAGAAAACACAACAGAAGAGCAAAGAATGTCTTTGTCTACAGTCTAATTGGCTTAATTACACTACTGTAGGGCTGCTTTATTCTGCCACATCTACATGCCCTTTAAGTACCTCCAGGGATGGTGACTCCATCTCTTCCCCGGGCAGCCTCCACAAACGTTTGACAGCTTTTTCAATAAAGATTTTTTTCCTAATATCCAATCTAAATCTCCCCTGGTAAAGCTTGTGACTCATCTTACCACTTGTAACTTGAGACAAGAGACCAACACCCACCTGACCACAGGCTCACCCAGGGAGTTGAAGAGATCAATAAAGTCCCTCCCAGCCTTCCTTCCCCCAGTCTAAACAACCCCAGCTCCCTCAGCTGCTCGTCCTCAGCCTTGTGCTCCAGACCCTTTCTCCAGCTCCCTTGCCCTTCCCTGGACATGCTCTAGCACTTCCATGTCTTTTTTGAAGCAAGTGACCCAATACTGAACACAGCACTCAAGGGGTGGCCTCACCAATGCCCAGCACAGAGGCACAATCCCTGCCCTGGTCCTGCTGGCCACACTATTCCTGATGCAGGCCAGGTGCCATTGGCCTTCCCAGACACCTGGGCACACCCTGGCTCATGTTCAATCCCTGTTGCCCAGCCCTCCCCAATGAGTTAATGAAGAAGACTGTACTGAGAGTTTGCCACTGGAGTGACAGAAAATTATTGGAAAACCTTACACTTCTTATTTTTTAGAAGTTACCAACAAATACTTCCCATTTTCTTAAACAAGTGGGAGATTTGCTTTTGCTATATTTTTTGCATTATTTTTATCAGTTCTAATGAAAGCACAACAAATACTGCAGTAAAGTGATTATTCTAGGAGAAGACCTCCTATTTTATCAAAAGCCACAGTAATTTTGACTTCAGTGAAACTGTCCTACAGCTCCTTTCCCTCTCTTAAGGAACTCTGAACATTTTAAAGGCTATATATAATAAATACCAAATATTATATACACCTTCCTGCATCTAATATGAAGTAAACAAGTGGACTGCATTAAAATACAATCTATTTTCTATTTCTAAACAGGCACACAAAGAAAGACTCCCTTCCAGCAATTCATAATAAAGGCAACACACAATAGGGCATATTCTCAAAACTGAACAAAGCTCTTCATTTTCTATTTTTTAAAGATACTGGATAGAAAAAATGAGATTCTTAATTTCACCAGCTTCTATTAACTCTCTAGCATTCATATCTTGAGAGTTAACTTTAAATGCTCCTCTCAATAAAAATGTTCAAGAAACAGACCTATTGTGATATTTTTGCATTTCATGATTTAGTTGATTTTGCACCAACAGCATTTCCCATTCTCTACAATTCATTCACGTTCTTCCAGAAGCTATCATCCCAGCTTAACAGTAACTTGAAAGATATGGCTACTGTGAGAGGAAAATCAGTGTAATATCTTGGTTTCCTTGTTACTTCATTCCTGGGAATCCAGCAAATGGCAATATTCCATACTAGAAAATTATTTATTCTGAAAAACTCTTTCCTGCTTTCTGTGGTCTTTAGCCTGGATCCTATGGGCTGACAAGTATCTGCTAGGATAAGCAAAAGATGCTGAAAGAACCCTAAGTTTAATGCATTTCACAAGAAGAAATTCATCATTATAAAATAACATCCCTCCTTCAAAATCCTTTTAGATTTCTTGTCACAATTCACATACCATTAGACAGGTCTAACTGTGAGCAGGGATCAAATTTAGACCCAAACTTTTACTAAATTCTGTGCAAGTGAAAAATGGCCACCTGCACAGACACTTTTGGCAATTAAAGGTGACAAATTATCCCTGCAGAAAGAAGTAGCTTGAGGTCAAAATCTTATCACTGTAGAAAACAATAATCATAATTTTGCTTTTCAACAGAAAAAAGTAGCTCATGTCTGTGCCTATTCCTTGTCAAGATAGAAGTTATATTAAAAAAATTATACAATGCCAGCACATTTCTTCTAATTCTGTGACAATTAAGTTAGGTATTTCCCTTTTCAGCCAGTGCCACTTTTTCCTTTTTTTAAGAGCAAAAGAGAGCAAATTGATTTCAAGTGGGCCATCAATCACTGGAAACACAGGATTTTGGGTGTCTCTTTTTCCCTGAATGTCTGAAATAGAAGCTATGCTGGGGCACATGCTGGTACGTTACATCAGTAAATTATTTTGATTATGTTTAACATACTTGGAAACAGCAAAAAAAGAGGGAGAGGGAGAGGGAAGGGAGAGGGAAGGGAAGGGAAGGGAAAGGAAAGGAAAGGAAAGGAAAGGAAAGGAAAGGAAAGGAAAGGAAAGGAAAGGAAAGGAAAGGAAAGGAAAGGAAAGGAAAGGAAAGGAAAGGAAAGGAAAGGAAAGGAAAGGAAAGGAAAGGAAAGGAAAGGAAAGGAAAGGAAAGGAAAGGAAAGGAAAGGAAAGGAAAGGAAAGGAAAGGAAAGGAAAGGAACCTTAATTGCAGACATTACATTTCTAGAAGGTGTAAGGAAGATCAGTGTGGAAAAATCTAATGATGACTGACTTTTTATAATGGCATACAGTAAAAAATACTGGGAAAATATGTGTGAAGAACTTCAAAGGTGTAGATTGCTGTGGTGGTTGATCCCACCTGGCAGCCAAGCAGCCACCTAGCTGCTCACTCTCCATCCCCAATGGGACATGAGAGAACCTAGGAATAATGAGAATGAGAAAACCTCTGGGTAGAAATAAAGACTTCAGAAATCACTAACCAACTACTATTACAGGCAAAACAGTCTCATGTAAGGGACATTTAATTTACTGTCATTTAGTGTAAATATTTAATTAATGATTGATATATTGGGAAAGAAACACAAGATAAAAAGAAACCTTCTTTATCTTCTCTGCCACAGTCTTGTTGCAGACCACTTTCCTTGTCCCTTCCTGGTCTCCACTCATCATGTTACTACTGTGGGTGGTACTCAGCTCATTGGGTGACGGCCAGAGGATGAAGGGTCAGACCACAGCAGTTTTTCTCAGTCATGCTCTTTTAACCACTCCTCTCTTCTACTGCTCCTTCCTCCTCACTTATTTCTTCTGCTCCTTCCGTGGGCCATGGTCCCTTTGGGAGAGCACCTGCTCCAGCATGGGCTTATCCAAGTGCCACAGCTCCTCTGCTGTGGAGCACCTCCTTCTGCTTATTATAAATAATAAATGAAATTTATAAATGATAAATTAAATCTTAATATAAATAATAAAAATACTTAAATGATAAAATTATGTAGATCTTCACCATTTTAGTAATCTACAACCAATTGCTTAAGTCTGGAGTAGTGAATTTTTCTGAGAGGGTCAATGAATCTGGAATTCTTTTTGTATTGATATCTAACAAGAGAAGGATCAGATTTTTTTCTCTGAAATTAAGGTTTTCCTAAAAGTTTTTAAACTTCTTAGATTTATACTGATAAAATTTGTTACTTTTTAAAATTCTATCAATAAAACATTCCTATAAAGTGCTATTTCTTGGCTCTATCTTTATACTTACTTTGTATAATAAATATTAATAGCAGAAAAGAACTCTAGACAAATGTAGTTGATGGCTTTGGCCATATATTTCTCAAGATTTGGTTAGGAAAACTGTTAAGTTTGAGAAACTGCTTGTAAACCAAATAGATTTTTCATTCAGGTCTTCTTTTCCCCCATCCTTATTCCAATTTCATCTTGCAGCTCCTAGCTCCAGCTAGAAGAGGAGAAAAAAGCCTCACAAAGCTGCAGGTACCTAAGTCTGCACATCCTGGGGTGGATTGGCCATGGACTTCTAGGCTCCACAGGGTACTTCTTTCAGAAGTTTATTTCACTAGCTTCTTGTGGAGTTCAAAGCCCATCTGAGCTCCTGCTGCACACATTGATATACACAATTTGATGGTGTATTGGAGAAGATCAAGGGATTTTAAAATTCTTCTTGATATTTATTGAAAGTCAAACAAAGAGTAGTTGTGGGACACTTTTACTGCAACAACTTAATCTTCCAGTAAATCTGATAGTCAGGCTGTACTCTGACAGTATTTGATGTGAGTTACCAAAGGCATGAAAGCAACTGTGACAACACTCCAGAGTACTGCCTGTAAACAGCAATGGAAAGATTCAGGTATTGAACTACTTCTGGCAATGAAGCAAACTTCAGAGGATTTCAATGGTTGGGTGATTTACATTCTTATGAACTTGCAAATAGTTTCTCCCATGAAAACAAAGTCTTACGAATATACCTGCTCCTTAACTTTCCAACAAAAACTAAATATAATAATCTCAAGCCACACTACTGCAGAACATAAATCTGCAGCATATTTTGGATATCAATCAGAATGCTTTAGATGCAGTGAATCCCTACACCCAAAGTGTGCTTCAACAGTGCACAACCTTCTACACAGTTTCCCAGAGGCCAGAGCACTCCACAGCAGCTGCAGGAGAGGAGGCAGAGGCAGATCTGCCACCACTTGGCATGGCATATCCAACCAACAACTCAGGCAGGGCCTTCCAAGAGCTTTGAAGCTAACAGAGAGGTTCAAGGTCCAATCAGAGATGTGCTGGCAGACACACACTGAGGACATGCTGGCAGGCTACAGCACACATGACAGCATGTTCTTGGTTCTTTGTTGTTCAGAATCAGTGGCTCTACCTTGGCCTGGCTTGGCTAGTAAAAAGGTACCAAACATTCAGAAAAATCCCTGTAGCACAGCTGGACTGAGCAGTATGTTTAACAACGACAGTCGGAACTCCATTTCTCACCCTGCTCAGCAATAGGCTCTTGGAGTTTGTTTCCTCACCTATTGTCAGTGACTTCAAAACTGAAGAGCAGCTGATATGAATAGCCACCATACATGGAAAGTTATCACTTCAAGAACAACTGGCATCAATGCTTCTTCCAGATAGGAAAATGACACCATGCAAGTACCACAGCACTGACCAACCTCAACTGCAGTGACACAAACACAGTGACAAACATGGTTCCAGAGAGCTGAGTGATACACTACATCAGCCAGGATCAGGCAGATCTGCAAAATCCCAGCTTCTATCCATCAGTAACACCATCCTCCTTACCTTTCCTCTGCCAGGAGATCAGCTCTACCACAAGTCCCAGCTGGGAGTGCAGCAAAGTCACCAGCTCCTTCCTAAGGGCCACATCAAACAGTGAGCTCAGTCCAGCCCTCCTCACTCAGGAAGGCACATCTTTGTTACAACAGCTGGTTTACACGGATGGGTGCTGCAAACACCAGGGAACGCAAAACGCATCTGGAGCACACTGACGCAAGCTTGGCTTTGCTGACGTGGAGGATGACAGCATAAATCTAAAAACATATCCAGCTTCTCTTTGAAGAGAGATTTCCTTTATTGGCTAGCACTATTTATTCAGTGCAGAAGAGTCACTGGGTTTAAAAACAGGATGACTCATACTTGTTTAGATGTTTAGGAGTTATGTGCAGTTACGGAAGATGTTTGGAGAAAATGTCAGGAAGGTTTAAGTACTGTTCTTTGAAGGTGGAGCTAATGTATTCATTTCTGAGAGCAGATGGTTGAGCACTAAAATCAAAGTGACTTGACTTTTTCCTTCATCATTTTATCAGTGTACAACTCAAGCTAATAAAGATATTTTAAATATTAAACAGAGAGTTTTATAACAGTGTGCAGTGTTTAAACACAAAGAAAACATGATATGGATTGTCTTGATGTTACAGCCTCAAAAATGGCATTTTACAGCAGAGACATACAAATGTGGCTGATAGGACTGTAGAGCTGATGTAATAATGCTCAAATAACCCAAAGAAAGTTGTTTCTTACTCCTGTCTATATAATTAGAGTAGCACAATTTATCTACTGCACACAGTGGTAAATATTATGAAATTATTATTATTATTAAATTATTATCACTAATGGCTTTGTTTTCTCTGTTTAACTTGCTTGGATACCAAGGGCAGAAGAAGAAGGTTGTGTCATACCATCCACTACAGCTACTCTTGAACTCTGCTGCTCTGTAGACATGACATTCCCAACAACCCACAAAAGTTAAGACAGAAAGAGAATTAAATTTTTATGCCATGTGGAAGTGTTTGGTCTTTTCATTCAGGGCAAAAAGGTAAGGTCTAATTGAGTTCTACTCCACATCTTTTCCTATCCCCTAGAAAAGGAGGCAAAACAAAGCAAAGGCACAGCACACCCCAAGCTAAACATCCTCTTCCCTACCCCTCATAACAGCTAAGTAAAGACAAACTAATCAGAGACTAATTAGTTACAATTTGCACAGTTTTGTCACCATAAGTAAAAGAACTTTTTCTCAAGATTAAAGGGACTGGAAAGCACTATGTAAAACCTTTCTTGACTTTTTCTTCCCAAGGGAATTTTTGCAAAGCTTTCTTCCAGTACTTCATGCAAGGATCTGATTATATATTTTAATTTACTTTCTCTGTAATTAGTCTAAAAAGCTAGGTCATATGAATATTTAAGCTACTTTAATTTGAGCAAATCTTCTACAGGGATACACATTATATGAGTTAGAATTTGGGGCACTGAAGTCAGTATGCCCACTGGTTTAAGAAGCATTAAAGAGCCCTGGAGGATGGGCAATTGCAAATGAGATTCTGATTCTCTCCACCCCGAAGAAATCAAGAATTCATACATTTGCCTAAATTTACAAAAGGTCTATAGAGCAAGTTCTCAGAATAGTAATCTATGTCATGCATAAGGATATGGTCAAATGATCACCTATCAAGCAGAAACAATGATTTGAAGGAGTTGTACCTCTGTTGCTGAGATGTGATAGTTCACCACAGTGCTCTCATAATCTGCGTTAAACTAATTTATCTTCCTTTCCACTGAAACAGATCACAAACACTCATATTTTTCAGGAGAGGGGACAGCAACATTTTGAACACTTTGTCTCATAAGGAAACAATTTTCTAAGAGCAAGGCTTCCTGGCTGGATCCCAGCCTAGCTGGTTGTTACGTGTTGCCCACTGTACAAAGAGCTGAGTGCCTCTTTTCTCTTGCCCTTGGATCCTCTGCCCTATGAGCAAAGCAAAGCTTTGCCAGATTGATTGGTTTTCCTACACACCAACCAGCAGTGAAGGCAGCAGAGGCATGTGCTCCCACAACACTGACCATATTTAGAATCCAGAGACAGGGTTAAGAATTTTCTCTAATTCACTGTCTTGGAGAATTACACACAGAAATCACTTAGCCTCACTCTGAATTCCAGATACACCAAAGAGCTGCATGACAAGCAATATATCTACCTTTTAAAACAGCTATATTGTCGTGGCAGTGTTTGCTCATTGCATAGCACAGTCAGGAGTCAGCACTTCCTCAGAGGTTTTACTTTTTTTATTTCTCAAGCATATTTCATTACTAAAGCAAGATGAGTGCTGTTAATGTGCTAAAAGTTTACAATCTTCTCTTAATGTGTTTGAGCATGAGATGATTATATTACTGCAAATTTCATTAAATATTTTCCTTTACGATCCTGACCTCAAATATTGCCTATATATTTTTCCTTGATCATTTTACAATGCCATCACAGTAAATAGAGGAACATGCTAACTGTTTTACTGCACTTCTTGTTCTTCTTTAATAAAATAAATTAGTCTAACACTGTATTAATGAATCATTTGGTTTGGTATTTTAAAATTTTAATCTTTAAAAGATGATCAAAGCCACATGTTCAAAAATGCTGCAAACCTAGAATCCAACAGAGTCTTACCCCAAAATTTCTCAACCTAATATTCTTTCAAATGGAACCTGTTTATTCTACAAGTCTATTGACATCTGAAATCAAAGAATTTCAAATTAATTGTCCATTTTATTAAATGGACACCAGCCCATCAGTACTATTGACAACAATCAAAAGTAAAGGATTTGTATATGCTAAATTGAGCTTAAGTCAGATGATGGCTGACAGAAAAAAACAATCTTAGAAAGATAAAAACAAACAAAAAATGCAGAAATATTTTTGCACCTGTAATAGAAGAGGGACAATTCCTTCCAACCATTTACTACTAACAAAAATGTCAATGAATCTGGGGAGCTCAAAATTTTAATCCAAAATGAAATCTAGTCTCAAATGAAAACCTAACTAAAAAAATGAAAATACAAACCAGGGCTTGCAGTATTTTACATTTAACAGGCACATATTTAACAGAAGTTGCATTTCTATAGTACCTACTTCTATCTTATGTGTAGCATTACTATGAATATAATATTGATACTGCTAACAAATTATTTGCTTATAGCTGTATTTTCTGGAACTGTTCTTTAAGCAGTATTACAGAGGAATATTTCTCCTTATCACCCAGCCATAAGATGAGCTTCTTTTAGGTTGGACAAACTAAATTTGCTGGAATACTCCTCATAATAGTCAGGCCTTCTATAATTAGATCAGTTGTCAGATCCCCCACCCATTGTTACTTTAGGTTCCTTGTAAATTGTGACAGGTTTTTTTTATCATGTAAGAAGTTCAGTGACATTGTCTTTTTACTGTTACACATGGAGGGGGTTCATGCTCTGTCACAGATGGGGTTCAACTAATACACACATTTCTGTTGCTTAGTATTTTATCAATACAATATTAATAAAATTTCATAAGATCAACACTAATCTGCCATTTAGAAAGCCTCATCATCAGCATAATGGTTATAAGGCAAGGAAGAAATACCCCCACCTTAAACTTACAACTGAATCCAAGACATATTTAACCCAAAAACACAATTTGGGAAAGACTTTGCTTGATCCAGTTCCTGTCTGATGTCCAGACTACACAGGTCCAACTGAGCTTGGGCTTGGCTGTGGGCTCTGGGCAAGCTTCAGAAGAGCAGCAGGGGCAGGTCTGAGCAGCACAGCTGCAGATTATGGAACTATGGAACCATTCTGGTCCAGCTGTTTGTTACCCCAGCACTGCCAGGTCCACCATTAAATTATGTCCAGAAATGCCACATTTACATGTCTTTTAAAAATATCTCCAGCAGTGGTGACTCCAAGCACTTCCCTGGGGAGCCTGCTCCAATGCTTGACAACTCTTTCTGTGCAAAAATGTTTCCAATACCCAAACTCTCCTGATTCAGCTTGAGATCATTTCCTTTTGTCCTATTGCTTTTTACTTGGGAGAAGAGACTGATCCCCTTGTTATCCCCTCCTTTCAGGGAGTAGTAGAGAGTAATGAGGTCTCTCCTGCCTCTCCTTTTCTCCAGGCTAAACAACCCCACTTTCCCCAGCTGCTCCTCATGAGGCTGGTGAGGAAACAGGGCCTGGCTGTGACCACCTCTGCTCTGCCAGGTTTTTAATATATAGGCAATGCTTTTCTGTGATGACCACATGATATGAGAGACACTCAATAGACAGGATGGCAAGGCTTTTTTCAACATCACAGGCTTGTGGTGTTGGGATGTGGGGTTTGAAAAGATTTCTCTTGAAGACTGCATTTACACAGAGGTCAGGACAGGGAGTGTGCTGCTTTGCAAACCATCTCTTGAGCCGTATCACTGATGATGGCACAGATAAATGACAGAGACATCCTCAATTAATAGAGATCATGGAAAAGAAATCTGTGGATATGCCAAGAGGTAAAGCAGCCAAGCACTCCTCCCCTTTTGTCTCAACTTCAAATTTTTCAGGATCACAAGATGTTTCCTTTCCACCCCACCCTTCCAGACACTCAGGTAACTCTTAGTTATAGCTCCTTCAGAAAACAACTTTACTCCAATCTGTCTGGAAGTTTATACTGTGTTTTGTTTGCTGAGGCACTTCTTCAGCCTGAGCAGAGCACAGACATGCAGATCAGTTTGCATATTTCTGTCTCTTCTCACAGACTGTCTCACACTAACATGCTCCTCACCATCTCAAGGCTATGCTGGCTATAAAAAGAGTTGTGAGGCACTAGCAGCAAGCAGCCAGTCCTGCAGCACATTCTGGCAACCATGAAGCAGATGTGGCTTCAGAAAATGTGTGTCTGATTTAGATCCTGAGCTTTGTATATCAGAGAGCACATGGAATAAGAATTAATTAATTTCTCATTAAAAGTTTTAATGACAAAATAGATTGTGCTCACTTTCCTAATACAGCTGGGAATTTATCCTTGTCTCCAGCCTGTAGTTTCCCTTCTGGTGATGTTCTGTGCTTGTTTCACACAGTGGAGAGTTTGCTAAAGTCATCCTTGTCCAGAAGGATAAATCCAGAACAATAAAACAGATGTCCAGCTCCTAAATAACTGTTTCATCTGCTTTCTTTCACCTTCTGCTTGGCTGGCAGTTGAGCTCACACAGACAATTTTCCAGTTACTAGGTGGGGCTCAGGCTCTGGACAGTTTTACTGCTCTTGCAATGTGTTATTTAAGCTCTTCATAGCAATGGTGCAGAGAAAGAAATAACTGGACACACAGTGGGAAGCTAAGTCCTTCATGTGTCCACTGGTACTGGATAACAGAGTCAGGTCAGGATGATGGAGGACACAGGAACAGCAACCACTGTACATGATTTGGGTCTTCCTTTTTGGCACAGTGCTCGCATTACCTGGCACTTCAGTCTTCACTCATTTGCTGTGCTGCTTCTGTACAGGCTGTACACATCGACACTGAGTCTTAACATTTCATGTTTAAGGTACACTGTGACTCCTTTGAAAGACTTGTTTAGATTTTTTTCATGACAAATGCAGAGGTTTGGGATTAATATAAAAACTTACCTCTGTTTCACAGAGGCCTTTGAAATTCTCTTTGTACACAAATAAGGTATGCAGACAAAACACAGCAGAATTTTGCAATATTTTATTTGTGAGGCACTAACATCTGGATTCCTACACTCAAATTAATCTATCTCTCACTATAAATTAGGCAAAATGTAGGGGGAAAAGATACAGTTTTATCTGATTCTAGCTTTTCATATTTTCTTTTTTTCAGTTAATTCATTAATTAAATGTAGTTAAAATAAAGAAAAACAAGGAAGACAGTCATGACAATTTTCATAGCCTACCACTGCAAAACTTCTACAAATGTAAATTTTCACCACATTAGTAAGAACAGAGAATGAATATCTGTGTTGAAAACTTCTTTTACTGTAGTAATCTGAATGTGCATGAACAAAAGTAATACAGAAGCTATTCAGATTTATAAACTAAGCAAAATACTACAAAAATATCATTACATGTAATATGCACGCAGACTTTAAAGCACTAAAGAAGACAACACTGAACACCTAAGTACTTCTGAGCTTTTATCTTCCCCAGGAGCTGATCCAAAACCTGCTGAAATTCAGCTCTGTTGTGCAAAGTTGATTTTAAGTGGCTTGACCCAGAGAACTGCTTGGGTTAGACACTCTCTGACACACCAAGGAAAATGCCCCACTGGAAATCAACAGATTAAGAGCCATCTCACTGTTCTATTGGCTCTCTTCTGTAGTTGTTTAACCAACACCTTTGGCAGTTCTGTTTTAGAAATAATGGTATTTTTAAAATATCTCTTTATTTATATATATATATATATATATATATATATATATATATATATATATATATATATATATATATATATATATTAATATTTTTAAATATCTCTTCAGACCTAGCATTTTTCTATAATTTTGAAAAAGCTCTAATTAAAAACAAGAAAAAAATTTTAAATCAGAGGATATATCAGTATAAAACAGCAATATTTTCAGTGCCTCAAAAGAAGAGCAAAAATATGCCATGAAAACAATTCCTCAGATGCACACTATGCAATTTTACATCTTAATACACCATTCAGAACCAGCACTTTTCCTTCTGTCCATATTAAATCAGAGGCTAACTGGCCTTAGCAACTTTAGAAAAAGCAATTTCTTTAATTCCCATGATATCTGGCATATGGTGAGCACTGGTAATTTCAAACACTTACAAGAGCACATTACACCTGCTTTAATGTTTGCTACCTTCTCTGCAGGATATAATTTTTGAAGAAAACATATCAAAATGTTTAGGAGACAAGATGCTGACCAAAAGTAACTTAGAGCATTATGTAATCACATAAATAATTATCAATCCTGATGTAAAAGATATTACAGACAGCTACTGCAAATCTCCTTGAAATGATATCAAATCCTTCTAAAATATCTATGCTTTATTTGATTGCAAATTAAACACAAAGCAGGTACAGGTAAAAGCTCTTGGATACTCCACATATACCCACAGTTCCTGAATACCAAGAATCCTGATTTACATGCAAGTTTCATAACAGCATGGTTATACAACTTACTGACTGTGAGAGAAAGGGGCATATGCACTTTACACTGTTCCCTTGCAAAATGTTTAAATACATTGACATCTTCAACAGAATTGGTATTTCCAAGCACTAATGTTGAATAGCACTGTTATTGGCAGTTTGTTATCCTACAAATCCAACAGCATGCAAATAGGTATTAGCTACTACATTTCTATCTTTGGGCAAGAGTGTGCAGCTGAGCAGTCAAAACTCCAGCAGCAGACTCCTGTCTTATCCACCAGGAAGTCACTGTGAATCATGGTGTCAAAGAGACCAAGCAGCAATCCTGTGTTCCACACCTCAATCAAAGGCTCATAAATATTACATGGACCCTCCTAGTTGCATGCAAAGCCTGAGAAAGGCAGCCAGGCACAGCTCAGCTAAGCAGGTATGTTTGCAATAGCAGAACAAGGGGGAAATTTTTTTGTTTTGGGGTTTTTTTTGCTTGTTTTCTTTTGATTTTTTGTTTAAATATTCTTTCACTTTCCATTAAATACCCAGCATAACTGTGACAGTACATGCATGTCCCTGGGCAACAATTTCGAACTTAGAGACTGCTAAATGTAATGGATGCTGTACAGACCATTGTGTGTGTGTATATATACACATATACTTGAACCAGCCCAAGAAACTCATTTTCTCTTTGTCAATCCTATTCCCAAGAGCAGCCAAAAACTGGAACTTACAGAGAGAACACAAGGAAAATGGCAGACATACTATTCCTCTGTATTTATCCTGCTGAAAATAGGTAGCTTAAGAACTTGCTAAATAGATCAAAGAGATTATATCTGGACTACTATGTTTGATCCTTTTTTCAGCCTACTTATGCTTTTTTGTCCCTCCATGAACTTGTGACAATTTACTTCAGTCTGGGTGAAAAATAAATTCCCCTGTTTCTGTGTCTGGTACCCCATTCCTGGGCTTGGGAATATGTTTAGCAGAAACAACACCATTTTCTAAGACAAGCACCACAATATGTCAGTGTGCTGATCACACTCCACCCCCCTCTCTCTTCCCCTTTTCAACACCGTCGCTGTCACCAGGACATGATGACCTTGGAAAAGATGACCCTCCTGTTAGCACTACAAGCAGACCATTTGCCCACCAGGTTGTGGAAACACCCATTAGGGAATAAGGAAGGCTACCAGAATGTGAGATATTGCCCACAAAATCCAGCAGCTGCAAGTCCTAAGTAGGATACAGACTGGAACTGCTGCTGGACAGGAAAACCCACAACCCCTGGGGGTCTGGAGCATCCCTGCTATTGCCTGCTTCCTCTGAGGTGTAGTGACTCCTGTTGCTTTAGGTAAAGTCTGAGCCTAGACTGTGGTTATTGTATCACACACAGATTATTGAGAGTTGGACCCAAACTGTAGCAGGTCCAGGTAATGAAAAGGCCTAGAAAGCAAGAAAGCTACATTCTACTAATTGCTAGAAATTCTGTTTAACTGAAAGCTATGATAATTGCTATGATAATTGCTATGGATACTCTGCAAGCTATGCTAAGAGTAGCTATGCTGCACTAACTGCTAGAAATAGTAGATAAGAATAACCTATGTTGATTATTAAATTTTTAATGCAATAAAAAGGCTCTAATTATAACTACTACCCTGCAGCCAATCCTTACTCTGCCAAGGATCCCTAAAAGAACCTGCATGTCCCTGGGCAACAATTTCAAACCTACAGACTGCTAAATGTAATGGATGCTGTACAGACCATTGTGTGTGTATACATATACATATACTTGAACCAGTCCCTGCATACTTTCTCCTTCTGTGGAGGTCATGCCATACTTCTGAGCAGCTTTGCCTCCCTGCTCTGCCTGTTTCTGGTAAAAACAGATTAAACAAAAAACCCCTAACTAATGCCAAAATTTTGCTATATACAGCAACCATCCATTCCCATTGGTAGGCAAATGCTAAAGCAAATGTGAAAAACTACTTGAAAGTTTTCCACATAAGTACAGACAGCTGAAGATGGCCACGCAGCTAGAATTCAGGTTTCTGTCTTTGCTAAATTTTTTGTTGTACTTGAAATAGGAAAAACAAACAAACAAACAAAAAACCAACAGCAAAAACTGAAACAGGTAATTTCACTTTCTTTGTTATAATACTTCCATTCATGGTTTTCCATATATAGGGCAACAATGCTAGGATATTCCTTATTCAAAGTAAGCATGATAAATTACAGAAATGAATTAAGTATTTTCAACACAAAGCTGCCTTGGGGAAGCATAATTTGAAATAAATGTGTTAACTTTGAGTTGCATGCTGAAAATCATACCAGCTCCAGCACTGGTAGTAATTGTGCATTCTGGAGTCATCTGCAGTGCTCAAACAGAAACCCAGGGCAGACCTGTCTGCTGGTTAACAAACTACTCCAGCTCAACTTACACAGTGAATGAGTGACCAAAGGCTTACATTTTGTGCTGGAAAGAGCCATGTCTGTCACCATGGAACACAATTTGCCCATTCCAGGACACCTTGAGCCTCTATATGGCTGTCCAAATTGCCTATTTCCCAAGAGATATATGACACGCTGTTAACATACCACAGTTATGTTTGTGAACTCTCAGGTTCCATCACCACCTTTCTCTTCTGCAACCACTAAGAAAGGTGGATCTGTCTTATTTTGAAGCCTAACTTAACATGCAACCTCCCATTATACCTAAGTAGATGAGCCAAGGAGAGATTGAAAGCTTCACAGAGTGCTCTGGTTGAAGTCTGAGCAGTGACCTCACCCAGTTCTTGGTTATTTGAGAAGGAGACAAAGACATGTGGGTGAAAGGGTTCTCATTTGAGACTTCAGAAGTGGAAGACAGACACCTCTCAATCTAGAAATGGCTATAAGGTACAGTGTCAAGTTTGCCAAAAAAGGCTAAAATCTGTACTGCTGGGCCCAACAAACTCTGTCAGTTCCCTGCCAGACCTTGCTATGTCCTACCCAAAAGAAATATGTGCTCCAGACATGAATTTACAAGACTAATTTGCAAAAAAACTGAAGCACTTCAGGATAAACAGTTAAACAGCTCTATTCACATGTAAGGAAGGACAGTTTGCAAAATAGGACCTCAAACCCTAGGACAGGTTCCATTTTGCTGCAGGGACAATACATTCCAAAATACGCCAAATGCAGACATCTCTGGACTCATATTACACTCTTGACCATTTGAAAAGTGTCAGCTCCTTAGATCTTGCAAAGAGATGCAAATTCATATGAAGAGATAGAATTAGTCTTTGAAAGATCATCCTGAAGTTTGAGAAAAAAACAGGGCACACAGAAAATGTCTTGCATGCAAAAAAAAGGCCCTCTCTTCCATCAAAACCATCTGTCTTAAAGGAGAGGTGCATCTGCCTCAGATTTTGGCCACTTGACAAAATAATATTAGACCATTTAGACCAAATTCCTGTTTCTTTCATCACAGTTTTCCACTTTCTGGCTTGATATTACTTAATTCAAATAGTCCTGTTCAAGACACTAAAAAGAAAACTGAAAAGGTAAATAGCCAACAGGAATGAGCAAGACACTACCACTGCCTGAGGCACTTCTGCTGAGAGGAAACTAATTAGCTTAAAGATGCCCAGATAAACCCAACAAGGGAACCACTAAGTCCCTGGGTAAAAGATCTGGAAGATGTAAGATATTAAGAGGTCAGACCTATCATTTTAACAGCACAATGCAAAGAAATAAAACTTGAGTCAATGATTCAGCAACAGAAAATCTTTCTACAAATACTTGTCTGAACATTTAGGTTCATCCTGAAATTACAGTCACACTGAGAATTTACTTATGTTAATATTATGGGAGTCAGTAACTTCAGATGCATTCACCTTTTGATTTTTGGAGGCAGAGTGGGACAGGAGGAAAGAAGTATAGAGCTACATCACCATCCATTTAAAGCAAGTAAGCAAAAAGTAAAAACAAAACAAAAAAACAGGTTAAAAGAGGAATAAATAAGAAAAACTTTGCAACCGCTGTAAATTGAAATAACAACTCATTCATTTCTAAAGGGCAGGAATTCTGAGGGGTGCACAGAATCTCTCAAGGATTTGTTATTGCAGACAAGTTTGCATTAATCATGCTTAGTTACTGATGGAAGTAAAACAGCACAAAGCTCCAACATATGTCAGGAGGACCTCAGAAGCAGAGAACCCATCAGTTTTGCATCATGGTCAGCCTTGTTGTTCCATCTCCCTGAATGTCACTGAGATCTAATTTTTCACCAGCCTAACATTTCTACCAGTTTTTAATGTTTGTATTGGCCCCTGGGACCTGCTCAGAACAGCCCAAGGAAACAAGAAAAGAGGCCCCTTCAGGCTGCTGCCACCAAGAAGCTGTAAGATGTGTAACAGCCCTGCACAAATCACTTCAGGTCTGTCAAAGCACATCCAGACAGCTTAACTTGCTCAGTCCCTGTGTTCCCTGGTGCTCTTGTATTGCACACCATAATAGAGGTCACTGACACCAGCAGGGCATGCTGCCCTTTCTTATATACATAATAGAGCATCTTGCCAGATCAGGCATGACAGCTGCCTCCATCTGCTGGGAAGGGGCATTTTTATCATGGGAGGTTTTGCCTGTGCTCTTCTGCCTACAGATAGCAGTCTCAGGAGAAAAGGGCATCACCAGCAGTGCTCGGAGTTCTGCAGCGCTACCGGCACTGGCCACTTCTGACCAAGCAGGAGCCCTGTGGCCAAAGCAGCCACCAAGGGCTACTGACCATGAGAAGGCCCAAGAGAAACAAGTTCACACTCCCTGCAAAAGGCTGAGGATGGCAAGCCCTGTTAGGCAGGGCCGCATATCTATGGGTCAGGGCTCCCTCTCACTCCTCCCAAACCAGGGCACAAGTTAGAGGCTACCAGGGGCAGCCACAGGAGAGGGGCAGCAGAAAGGCACGGATGCTCAGAGGCTCTTGCACAGGAGGCCTGCAGGAGGAACAGCTCCCTGAAATGTGGGTCAGCACATGCAGAAAGGTCCCAGTGGGCATCTTCTAGGCCAGGTATCCTTTCAAGAATGCTGCTGCAGAACAGGCTCTTCTGATTAATTTCAAGGTAGCATTAAAGGGCCTTGGGTGTAAAAGGCACCACAGAGTATAACAACACAACAGGCACCTATTCTGTGCAACACAATTTCACAACACTTTCACACTGTTTGCATGCTCTTATCTGATGGTATGTGAATGAAGATATTTTGCACTGATTTTGCTAAGAATTGTGCCATTGGATTATTAGCAATAATATCAAAGTAATTAGCCTTAAATAGGTTTTTATCATAAATTTGTTGATTAAGGTTGTTGGGGGATTAGATACAACTTTAAGTCATTTAGGGGAAAAAAACTTCTGTTTAGAAAAAAGTTCAGGTTAAAAATTTGTTTCATTTCAGGAATGTTGGAAAAATTTGGGTCAGGCTGCTATTAAAGTAATTTTCTTTCCTTCATCATCTCAGCATTTTAAAAGGGTAAAAGCTAATATATTGCTGGAGATAACATAACTAGTTTTAATTATTGTCATGTATGGGGTTTTTCATATTCTAGGAAGCACATCAGTGTAGATTTCAGTCTCTGTGAATTTGTTCAAATGTTGGAAAAGTAAATCATAGAATCATTCAGGTTAGAAAAAACCTTTAAGGTCATTGAGTCCCATGGTAAACATAACACTGACAAATCCATCACCAAACTATGTCCCTAAATGTCATAGTTATACATGAAGAGATAGACACAGCACTTGCCTACTGATTAGCTTAACTTTTACTGTTTGAGGGTTATTTAATCTCTGTACTGATGAGAGGGGAGTCAAGGGAAAATTTGTCAGCAAAATGTGATGTGAATGAATTCAACCCTGTGTGCCAAACACTGTGCAGTTCTCTGATCCAGGCAGAGAGTTCATTTGAGCAGAAGCTGTGCATTGGGGATTAGGCTGTTTTTGTTAGAAATGCTCATAAAGCAGAACCGACTTCAAATGGCAACAAAATTGAAATTAGGCACTGTGAGAAGATCAAACATCTGTATCTGAAGAAATAGCTAATGATATTGTTTATATTCTTCTTCATTTTAAGTCTAATATATACCACGAATTTTCCTTTACCAGATTAAAACATTGAGTAAAAACTAAGAGGGGGGAGGAAGCTAGACAGGAAAGGAAAACATCCATAATAAAACAAAGCAGGAACTCCTTTAATAAAATTAGCAATCTAGAGCTACTGTGCACACGTATGCTCTGTGCATCTATATCCTGATGTGCATATATGCCTGTTTTCCTGATGCCTCTATTGATTGTATAGAAATAATATGCAGGAAAACAGAAACCAAAAGGAAATACAGGACCATGGATGATATTTTTTCAGTTTGACACCTTGAGTGTAATAGGATTTGGGGAAATTAATCCTGGTTTTGATGTTACATGCACTTTTCTGAAGAGCATAATTTCTTCTAAATGTTAAGTAAGTAGAGCAGACCCCTATTTTGTTTAATTCCAGTTACAAATTATTGTTTAGGTTCCTGCAAGGATTGTAAGGCAAAATATTTCTGCACACTATAGCTAGGAGGAAGAAAAAAAAGCAACAACACAATTCTAGTAACTGAGAAATTACAATTTTTCTTCATGTAAAGCTGGAGGTATAAAAGACAATAGAGTCTCTGTCTCATTACATACCTTAGATAAAGTCAAACCAATGGCATAGGAATTGTTTGTCCAAAGTGACTGTGAGCTCTCATTCCTTGATATGCAGATCAGCTCTCATGCACTGGAATAACAAGTTGTGTTTTCATGGACATGGTGCCAGGTTTTAGTATTTATCAGTTCTTGAGGCAAGTTAAACAACGGACCATGAAACATTGGAGCTTACTTACAACCAATGAGCCAAAGTCAAAGAAAGGCTTCTAAAACTGTCCCTTTATGATATATAAAATAACATAATAATATATATATATATAACACATAATAAAATATATAAAATAAACATAATAAGAAGAATACAGAGATTTTGAGGCTTTTTCTTAATTCTGAAAAACTAAAATTGTTCAATGCTTACATAGCAAACAAGGGTTAGAGTATTAGTGCTGAGTCTGGTCTGTTGAGTACAAAAAGTGATGCTAGACATGCATTCGTGTTTCACTTTTAAATCTTAGAGATCTACTCCAAATTTTTTGTTTTAAAATCTGGTCTCTTTAACAGCACCTGATGTTTGTGTGTGGTGGGCCTAGGCTGCCTGTCAAGTGCCAACCAACTGCTCTCACTCCCCCTTTTCAGCAAGACAGAGGGAGAAAATAAAATGGAAATGTTCATGGTCAAGATAAGAAGAGGGAGATCACTCACCAACTACCATCACAGGCAAAACAGACTCGACCTGAGGAAATTAATTTAATTTTATTACAAACTAATAGCAAAGTAGGATGGTGACAAAAAACAAAACCAAAACCACCCTCACCAACCCTCTTCCTTCCTAGGCTCAACTTCACTCCTGATTCTTCCATGTCCTCCAATTTTTTTCCCCTTTCTTAAATATTTTACTCACAGTGGCTGATGGGCTCAGCTGTGCCTTGCAGTGGGTCCTCAGAGAGGCCACCCCACAGCCCCAGCTGACACCCAATACACACTGGTGGGTTTAAGACACATGAAAACCTGTTTCTTTGGATCTTATTTACCACTTTTAAGGAAGAACTGCAAAATCACGTTAATTCACATCTCCTCTAAGTTATTTTTAAGTACTTTTAGATACATCTGAAGATCTCCAGGAGGTCTATGAAACAGAAGTCACAAAGATGGGTCTGGGTCACCCACTCTTAAAGCTTTTTTTGGTGCAAATGTTGCATTTTTCACAGAGGAGAAAAACCTTACAAGATATCTGTGACACAAAGTGGTGACTCAGAGGGAGGAAGGGGAAAAACAGTGCCTCAGGAGGAGAAAGAGAAACATTTTCATTACTAACATTCTACTTCCTGTCCAAGAGGGGATGAGCAAACACATCCTGGATCATGGTTACTGAAACACTGACTCAGAGAGCAGTGATGTGAGGGCTGTGATATCACACCATGCGGATTTGTGTGGATGAAAACTTAACTGCTGTCACCTTGTGAGGTTTATTAATAATATTGCATAGGAGGAGTTGATCTCTGCAAGTCCAAAGTAAAAGCTTATGATAGTCCTTCCAGGAGATTCATCTTTCATTGGCCTCTCAAAGTACACTGCAGGTACAGATACTTTTCCATACAAGCTAGGAGTGTGGTCTGGGGTTGCAAGGGACCTTTAATTCTCATCTAGGCCATATCCCTGAAATGAGCAGGACATCTTCAACCACACCAGGGTGCTCAAGAGCCCTGTCTGACTCCTTGAACATTGCCAGGGATGGGATGTCTACCACCTGTCTGGGCATATGTAATAGTCTGCTTCAACTTTCATAAAAGGTTAATTACCTTCTATATTCAGAATAGCTTCAGTAAATAAATATATTTGCTCTCTAAGGAAAGAGAATATGTAAAATTTTCATAAAATTACAAATATACTAAATTAATTGCAACCTACAGAAATATTATTTTTCAAGAGACCAATGATAATTAAACATTCCTTTGTGATAGCCATGCTACATATTCAAAAACACAAACTCTTTTTTTACAGTTTCAAAGCAGTTTTTTGCCCCACACCTTCCCAGCACTTATGTAAATTTGTAGACAGTCCAGTCACAAGCAAAGACCTAAAAAGTCAAGAAGTCAGTCTCTTGTCCGTGCTGCTATGTCCTCCATGGCACCACAAGAGCCACTCGGAGCTGGAGCAGAGCGGAGCATCCTTTAGAGCCCAAAGCCAGGGACAGCAGCGAGGCCTGGGCTCGGCTCAGCCTGTGGACCAGGAAGCAAGTCACAAGTCACACTGCTGCCTAGAGGAACTATTTATTTCACGTGCTGTTTCACTGCAAAGGGTCCCATAACCTTGTGCAAGGATCCCGCCTCGGCAGGATTCCACCTCCTGCTGCTGTGGGAGAGAGGGGGACAGACAGCCACAGGCGCACCCACCGCATCCCTGCGGATGGCGGGGCGGGGGTGCTGAAGCACAGCTCCGTACGGCCCATGGAGCGGCCTGCACAGCCGGACGGGCACGGCAGCGGGACCGAGAGCGGCTCCGTAATCGCCCCTGGCCACGGACACCGCCCGGCTGCTGCTCCGCTCGCTGCCGGGCCGGGCCGGGGGGAACAACGGTGCACCCCTGCCCTGCCCTACCCCTGTCCCCTCACTGCCTCTGCCCTCCCCTGTCCCCTCACTGCCTCTGCCCTGCCCCTTCCCTGCCCCTGTACCCTCACTGCCTCTGCCTTCCCCCGTCCCTTCACTGCCTCTGCCCTGCCCCTTCCCTGTCCTTCCCTGCCCCTGCCCCCTCACTGCCCCATCTCTTCAGTGCCCCTGCCGCAGCCCCCAGCCCCGATCCCAGCCCCGATCCCGGTGGAGAACGGAGGGGTTTCCGCGGGCCCCGCGGCGCTGCCGGCGGGCACGGAGCCATCGGCAGCAGCACGGGCTCTGCGGGCAGGATCAGCCGAAGGACACAGCGTGTGGGTCCGCCTGTGCCCCGCAGACGTGTAACATCACCTGTGAAAGTGTGCCCTATGTCTGCGTCGGGTTTAGCCCTGAATGCCAAAATAAGTTTTAGTTTCACACATAGAGTGTGGAACGCTGTGGAACTGCCAGCACAGGGAGCACATTGACCTGTTGGAGAGAGTCTGGAAGAGGCCATCAGGATGATTAGAGGGATGGAGCACCTCTACTGTGAATAAAGGCTGAGAGAACTGGAATTGTTCAGCCCAGCAAAAGGAAAGCTTCAGGAAGCACCGAATTGCAGACTTCCATTTCCTGAAATGAGCCTGCAATAAAGTTGGAGAGGGACTTTTGACAAGATCATAGCATCATAGAATATAGAATGGGCTGGTTTGGGTTGGAAGGTGTGTGGGGATGGAATGTCAGAGAATAGAGATAGTGCAGAAGGCAATCTCACCCTTGAGGAGTTGCAGCTGTACTAATTACCAAGGATTAGGAACAGGCCTGCACTTAATAGGCCACAGCTATGTCCAATAAGGCTGAGTGCTATAGAAGAGTGGGTTAGGTAGTTGAGAACAGCTGTTGGAGTTTGTTGGATATGCTGCAAGGAGGAAGGAGTCAGTGCTGTGAGGAACTGCCCGTGAGAAATCACTGAGAAGGTATGGAAGTTTTGTAATAAGATAACAACAGGAAGAGATCCTAAAGATCTCCAAGCTTTAGCCTGCCTGTTGTGGAGAGTTGGAACCCATCCTGTGCTGGTTGTCCCAGAGCAGGGTGCAGCACTCCAGGTGGGGTCATATGGGAGGATCTTGAGATCAGCTTTTAGATACACTAATCAACATTCTAAATAAAATTTTTCATTCATATATCAGCTGCTACTTTCAAACAAGCAGTGTGAAATACATCACTACAACATTATTAAAGCAGTAGTGTATTTTTTAGCAGACAAGCTTTAACCTGTTGGACCTATGTGCACCACATAGTGCTCCTGGGAGTACAGAAGTAATGATTGCAGGCACAGAATTTTGACTGATATGTGCAACAGACTGCCAATGCATCTGATCCTCAAAAACATCACCAAGGACTAGCACTTGTCCCAAGTGTTGTGTATCCCTTTCTACCACGCATTTGGACTAAGCACAATGTTGTCAATTTGTTCTTTCTTACACAGGTTTGTAGTCTGAGGAATGGGAGGAGACAGACTTTGCTAAAATCTCTTGACAAATTAGAGAAAGGCAAATTATAAGGGCACATAGAGAAGCATTTAGCTTTTCTAGCTAACACTTCTAAGTCTGAATGACACTTTTGTTCATGTTAGTTTTCAATGAGACATTTGGATCCAGGCCAGTAATTTTTTTATATCACTTAGCAGACAGTGCTAGATGTATGCTTATGTCAGAAGGTCGGGGGCTGCAGTATATTTAAAAAACCATATTTTCAAGGAAAAATCATTCTTTTTTCCTTCTTTCTCTTAAGTGAAAAAAGGGAAACCAAATAGTTTGAATTAATCTGTTCACTCTGAGACTTCTCTGAAAAGACATTAGATTTTGTCAAAACTTGACAAGATGTTTTGGGTGGGTTTTGCTGTGTTGGTTTATTTTTCCCACACCCCACAGAATTATGCTGTTGCATCGGGGTACAATGTTTCACAGGGGTGTATCAATTCCAATGGAAAGATTTCTGTATGCCACATTTTTTGTCAGTTGTGGTCCATTTTTTGTTACTTCCAAAAGAAGATGCCAAATTAAAAAAAAGTAGAAGGGTCTTTCTAATCTGAGAACAGATACTTTCACATAATTTCATTTGTGATGTTGATACGAGGGGTTTGGATCTATTTCAGCACAGAGCAGAAACACATGGCAAAATGAACTTGTCATTGTTCAGAAAGTTCAACTTGGAAATCACAGATCTGTGCCAGCATGGCACTTGTGTGGCTGGGCATCGACATAAGCACCTCTTTATTTGCATGCAGCATGGCAGATTCTTGATCTCCTTTTAGACCATATTAAATAAGAAAAAATATACATATTAGTTTAGAAACAAATATATATATAAATTTAGAAACAAACATATATAGACCTTCCTTCTGAGGCTTTTAATTAAAAGGCTGTAGCTGTTCTGACAACTTCCATGTGGCTCAGGCAATGGTTAAGAGCAATGCTCTAGAAATGCAGGCTGTATTTTGATATTTCACCATTGAACAGTAGATGTAGACTCTTGTGTCTTGGGATCTATATCCAGAGCATATGTCTGTGCTCCATGAATCTGTCAGATTGAGGTACGTGAAACCAATTTTGTGTTCCAAGGGTCTTCCCAAGGGTAAAAAAAAAACCCCTAGATTCTTGCTGGTTATAGCCTTCTGTCACTGCCTATCATGTGACACAGTGCATAGAAACAGTTTAAGTACAAAGGGGTAGAAAGCTGTTATACTTTACCCAAATCTGAGAATTCATGGATAAAAGTCAGACCAAGTGTCCTATGCCAACATAAAGAAGCAGTAACAAGAAGTGGGGGGAAAAAAAGAAACCCTAGCCCAGCAGTGAAGGTTCAGAAGCTGGCTTCTGGAGCAAAGTATTGCTTGGCACCTTGTCTTGCAAAACAGAGAAATCCAGCTAGTCCAAACAAATAGGAGATCTAGTTGCAAATGTATTTGGAGTAGATTTCTATCCACCACTCATCTCAAGTTTGCATATATTCTTTTCTTGTATTGGACTCTTGAGAAGAAAACTAACTTCCCCGATGAGAAATAGTCACGGTGGTAGTAATTTCAGAAATATCCATGTACGCTTCCCATGCAGCAATATTTTGCTAACAGTTTATCCAGGACTTCTGTGACTTATAATTTTTACTTTGCATATTCTTCCCATGTAGTTACAGGTTTAAGAAGCACTACAGATGGACGAAATAAGAAATCACTGTTTCTCATTGAATTTCCAATGCACTTGATACTTGATACTTGTACTCCACAGTACCACAGAAAACTGCTCACAGCAGCAATGTGAGTTGGAAGGTGTTACTAAAGTGATGACTGTCAGGGATGATCCTATTAGGGCTAATAATAAAAACATTCTAGCAAATATATAATCAGAGCATGGAGATAAGTTTCTCTAGGCTAAAAAAACCTCTAAAAGCCTCTTGCTATAAACAACTCTAGCTCTGCTCCTAATGTACATTTTCTTTCTTCATGCATTCCAAGGTCTCATGTGGACACAGAAGCCAACAGCTTACATTCAAGATAACAAACAAATGGGAAACCAATGTAACAGCTAAAAATAAACAAATCTCTCTTTAGTGCTATTGTTGCTGCAGTGTAGTGCTATTCACATGCAGAATGGACTGGGAACCAGTTTGTCTCTAACCCTCTTCCTCTCCAAACAGGCCTTTCTTTGCCTTCCCTAGCAACCATTTAAACAGCACAAAGGCAGAAGATATATGAGCCTCCTGAATACAAGGATTTCACACTCATCTTGCTGTTGCTAGACCCAGCCATCACAGACAGAAAGAACCACAACAGCTGGACCAGCACTGGCGTGCGAAGGTCAGGCACTGTGTCAGTCACTCTGCCATCACGTGTTACTGCAGTAATGGCTTCTTCTGTTTAAAAGCAGTTGTCAACTGTCAAGTGGTATTTATTTCTTCACTCAGAAAATAGTCCTGTACTAATAACACCTTAGAGATTTTTAGTACAACACAGGGAAAGAAAAAAAAACCTACAGAAAAACAAACTCAAACCCAGAAACACAGCTAATGTAATTAAAACCTATTTTACCATGAAGGGTACTGTGGAAACAAAAGAAAACATAAATATTTAGTATGATTATGGAACAATCTGTTATAGGGTTCATACATTATTATAGGCATAAGTAGACATGTGCCTATTGAGAGAAGAATATGTCTGAGATTCCCTGGTAAGAATTACAGGAGTGCTGTATCTACTCCAAATTAGCAGCAAACTAAGGATGCAAGTATTTTTCTTACATTATTCCCTTCCAGACACCTCAGAAAGAGCTGAAATAAGAAAAATACTAAAACATCAGTACATTTTGCACACACGGCCTGAGTGCTCTGCAACCTTAAGACCTGAGAAGAGGGAGAAAGAAGAGTAGAAGAGAAGCTGGGAAGAGGACCCCTGCTTTACTCTGTGGCAATGTACAGTAGGGAAGGAAGAAACTAATACATAAAACAAGGCATGAGTGCTGCTGCACTGTCTGGCTTCTCAGTGCACCACAAGGAGATTTGTGGGGTAGAAGTCTTTTGCCTGTGTTGAGGGATGAAAGGAGAGAAGTGACAATCCCCAACTCTCTGAAATTGTTCATGAGGAGGGTACCACAGCAGTGAAAGTTTCCCTATGTTTTCTAGATTCTGTCTTACTTTCAAGATTATGTAGTCCAAACAATTAACATTTGTTGCTTTTTAAATCACTGATAAAGAGAGACTGGCACGAGTACCCAGTCTATCACATTGCACTGGGAACCACCTTCACAGGAAGAACAAATATTTGTCTAAACAGACAGGAATTGCTGTCTGAATTCTAAATAAGTTTGAATGTTTTGATAAACAAACATTTCTAGCTTTCCTTCATCTTCACTGCCAAGGAAAGAAAAGTGATTTGTTTTATATCCCCAAACTGAGTTTATAGCTTTTAAGAAAATCTTTCAGAAATAGGTAATAGCATAAATAATTACAGAAAATCACTCTTAGGGGAAAAAGATCAGTCTTAAAATTCAAACAAGACAACACATTAATATTTACAGAAGGAATATGGAAAGAAGGGAAGGGACAAGAATTACACAAGAGAGATATTGAATACCAATATAATGATAAGCTCTGTCCTTCTGCAGAGCAGCAGCAGCTGCCTCAGCCCCTGCAGTTCTGCCTCTGGGAGAAGGCAGGAGAATCAGAAGCTAGTAAGATGCTGCAATAATTTTATTTACACACATTTACACCTATCTGAGGACAAAACCAGTCAAAGAAGACTTAAAGCCTGTTCCTTTTAATAGTATTTTCATGTTATACTTGTAAATGTATGATGAAACACATTTTCTTCCAGAAAAGACTAGTAAAAGGACTGATGCAGCAACTTTGCTATTCATAATGCTTCTGGCAAAAAACCACAGAAAAACTCAACACTAACTGTTGTTTCACACAAAGGCATTTAGTCTAAGACTAATAACTTACTCAGCTATGACAAAAAGATGCTGTATTATTACTTCCCTTCCCTAATACTATTGTACAACAAATACGGAACTGTTCCCAGTACATAATTTAATGGCAGGCTCTAGCAGACACAATGTATTTTATTAATAATATATCTCCAATTTTGAATACAAGCTTCACAGTGGGAGACTCACTGGATGCTGAACATCACTCTGACTTTAAAAAAAGAAATAAATACATAAGATTATAAAATTATAAATCATTCAGAAAGCTGCTTGGCGTTAACTTTTGCACTAATTGTTTGGAACTTATTTAGCTATCAGTGCAAAAAAAAAAAAAAAAGGTCCACAGAATAGTTCCCTAAACCATCAATCTCAAATTTTAATTACCTGGGAATGAAAAAAAATGCTTTTCAGAAAAAAAAGTCACAGGCGAAACAATGGTTGTAATGTCCCTAAAATATCTTTTTCTTTCATGAAAAATGGAACCCCCTTCCCCATTTGTTTAGGCATTTCTAAACTTTTCATCAAAATTTAGTTTAAATACAGATTTTTTCTTTTCTTCTACTTTTCAAGTGGAAATGTTACCAAACTAATATGCAATTTTTTCTGTTCTTTAGCTCTCATTTAAAAGCACAAAACAGAATTTAAAAGTTCATAAATATTCTTTACAGCATTGTCCTAAGGTGATGTTGTGATGCTTGTATCCCCAGTCGTGTGTTCTCTTTAGGCTGGATATTATGTTCTGTGCCTTCAAGACTGGCTCTGAAGACTGAATTTTTTTTTTGGTATCAGTTATCAGCCTGCTCACTCCCCCATGATCAGCAGGACACAGAGATGAGGCCGTACATGGTGCTGCTTTTGCTTTTTGCTTGGCTTTTCTCTTTGCTCTTGCTCCTGCTTTGCTCTTGCTTTTTGCTTCTACTCATTAGTTAGTTTAGCTAGATAGTCTGGATTTTCCCTGGATTGTTTTTCTTTCCCTTTTCTTGGAATCACTTGAACCTGCTCCGGACTGGGACCTGGAACACCAGGAGTTTGCACCTTGTGGCTGCAGCAGCTGCCCCAGTGCCGGAGGGACCGATAACAGAGCGACCACTCCCAGGAGAGACTTTCTGAATTTGTCATCTTTTTCAGAGTAGTGTCATCCAGTATTGTTCACTTTGTGTGCTGGGGGATGCTGTGCCTGGTAAATAAACAGGTTCTTTTCACTTCTCTCCAAGGAATTCTTCCTGAACTGGCTAGGGGAAGGGCTGTGTGGGTTTGCTTCGTGGAGGGACGCCCTTTGGAGATTTTCTCCCAAATTTGCCCTAAACCAGGACAAGGATTTATCTTAAAAACTATTCTACCATTCAAATTGACCATCGCCAATTCAAAGCGTCACTTGTTTTCAAAATATTCAAAGGTTATGTATCCCTATTGACCATTAATTTTATGTGGTTTTAAAATTAGACTAAAACCACTCAACATTTTTGCCAATTTCTTTAGCACAATGTGACATCTGCAATATTTGCTGAATGAGGGTTTTAGTCCCCACTCAATTTCTGCAAATGCAATGAGTATTCTTCCTCCATTTCAAGGATTAATTTTGCAAATGACACTTTAAGCACTCCAAGCACAATGGAATAAGTCAAAAATAAATCCTTCAAGTGCAAGAGGCCAGTGCAGATGTGCATGAGTCCCAAATGCATTTCATTCCCCATGCTGACAGTCTTATCGTGTCCAATAAAAAATGGCCATTGAGACCACCACACTTGTAACATTAAGCTTCATCTTCTCTCCCAGCTGGAAGGGCAGTCAGGTTTATGTAATGCAGCTATTTTATTTTCACCACAATTCTTTTGCATGGCTGGGCAATGCAGGCAGAAGGCTGAAGTGATTGTCCACACATATCTCAAAGCAGACCAGCCCTCTAGTAAGGATTTTATGGGGTTCAAAAAACCTCCCTGTGAGAGCCTGGGAGTTCCTAGTGCTCCCAATATTCACATTCTTCTGCCAGTACTTTAGCTATCCTTCCCAGTCTTCCACCTCCAGACTTACAGAAACCAGACTCTGATGTAACAGTATCAGATGCTGGAGCTAGCAGAGACTGTCACCACTCCTGGGGACACAAAACGAGTAGGATGACTGCTCCAGCCCAGTGCCACACACGGGCACTAAGTGCTCCTGAGTTTGTGCACAAGCAGGCAGGGTTCCTCACCATTTTATACCTCCTTGGGATTTTATAACTAGTGCAGACCTACACAGCACAACAACGAGCAAGACATGGCACCACTACAAAGGATGCAACACCACTGCAGTCTGCATGAGTCCCTCCGCAGCTGGGACATGTGATCACACTTTTAAAGAAATGTCTGGATGCATTCCTTGGGTTGTTTTTGAACCCTTACTCACTGGATATAAAAGGCTGATTTACTATTCCCATAATTTTCCATCTAGTTTTACAATACTCAGAAAAAATGTGTTCAGAAGTTTCTAATGGGTTGGACACCTTGAAGCTCACTGTAGGAACTGGAGTGAGAGAAAGGGACTGCAGGCAGAGCTCAGAGCCAGGGCTCAGAACTATCGAAGATTGTTTAATAGCCAAAGGCAAAAACACCCCGAAGGTCAGTGGCGCTCCCCTCTCTATTTCCTGAAAGCAGATGGTGGAAGAGTTTGGAATTAATAGCCCTGCAGGGCCCAGCTTGGCACCAGCTCCCTGCAGAGATGATCAGCCTTTTCTGCTGACAGCCTGCGAGACAGCGCTCCATCCACGTGGCAGCGTGTGTGCCCAAGAACCGCCCTGCAAATAAATCTGGGAACACTGATCACTGGATGGCATCAAGTGCACTGAGAAAACTTGCTTTCTTGTTTATAGTAGATTTTACAGTGCAATTCTGTGAAAGTCACTGACTCTTTTTTAATTCAGTAATTCTAATAAAGAAATGTGCATATCAAATCCAGCCCCAAACAGTGTTTTGCTCCAATGAACAATGTAGCAACACAAAACATTGCTTTTGGTAAAAGGCCATCCTCTCCTCTCCTACACACACTTAAAATTAACTGTAAATGTCTATACTTAGATTCAAAAGCTAGTTCAAAATCTTTTCTCCTCATTAAAATGTGATAGCATTTACTGCTACCTAAATATATCCTTACCGCTCACAGAAAAATTCAAGACCTCTAAGGTTTTTTCTTTAGTGTTGTCATTGTAATGTTTACCAGTAATTATATGCAAGAAAACTAATTCATGCCAGTCAACAAGATTTTTTAAGAAAAACTTTTGTCATTTCAATGTTCTTTTCTTGTTGTCCAAGATAATGTGTTCCCAAGTAAGGTTGAAAGATTTTGACTTAGAAGGAGACAGCTCAAAGACAGACTTGGTTATCTAAAGCCATGACTGTATTCTCATAAAACCTGGGTCTGGTGCTAGGGTAAAAATAGTTTAATCTTTCTGTTCTTATGTGATTGAATTAAAACACTACCAGATTAAAATTACTTTTCTGATGATAAAATTTATTATTTCTACTTACTTCCTGAAAACTTTGAAGGAGAACAAAAGTAACCCTGCAGCTGAAAAATAAGCCCCACAATGCTAAATTAAAGGAGTTCAATCTAGTCAGCTCATAAGGGAAGGATGAAAGGTGAATTGTCACTGAATTTAAATGATTAGGTATGGAAAATACTAGAGGAAAATTACTTTCCAGTCTTGAAAACAAATGCAAAGGATTCAACTGTTCCAACCAGAGCTTAGATGAACAAAATCTTAAAGAGATTAAATTTCCAGACAGTAAGGGAAATTAAACTTCTGCCTATACTTGAGGCAGGGAAAAGGAATTAAAAAGGTGTCAGTCCCCAATCCTGGTGGCTCTCATTATCCACAGTGGTGATACCACTGTCCTTTAAGTATAATGACAGCAAAACCCAATGTGAATACAAGGCTTCTATGAAGGAATTTTTTTTTTTTTTAGATTATCCCTCAGCAACAAAATCTCTATAAAAGAGTTTGTACATTCAACTGTTCATTTACTTTTATAGAAATTTTTGTAGGCAGAATATATGAGGTGATAAGCAGTCCAGCTGTAATGCTACCGAGGGCAAGACCAGGTAAATCACATAAATTTTCATGTTGTACGCCATAAAATTACACTTGGTCAACAGCTCATCCAGACTCACTCTTATCACAAGAGATTTAATATTCAATGTTCTAGGCAGGTCAGAAGTAGTCCTAGTAAACTGTCAGCAGCAATTAAGAGGTTGTCTTTTTGAAGGATTTTTTTTTTTTTTTTTGTGGAGTAGAAATTCATTGAGGATATGTGGAAACATTTAGTTGAAGTACTCCTAGCCTTTTAGGAAGATGAACTGGAGATCCATTGGTCCTAGGAGCCACCCATCAAGGTCACACAGCCCCCAGGAGAGTCCTCTTTCCTGCCACCCTCCTCTTACCTCCTGTGTTCCTTGAGAAAAAACAATCTCTGCTACCAGTCTGCAGCATTATCTGAGCAGCTTCCCATATTCTGCCCAGCACATTCACCTGACATTCAGGGTGTTTCTGTACTCTCCTCCACAAAAGAGCCTGATTTGTTCAATCTGCTCTGCTTTGATCAACAGAAGGATGCACTGAACACAGTGGGAGTTAGGAAAGTCCAAAGGAAGGTGCCTGCACTCTCCGTTCCAGAAAATATTTTTAGTTAGCAAACAGTGAAGAGCCATGTGCAGAAATTCAGCACCTACCTGTGATCTAGCTTGAAGTCTCCCAGGTCTACACACAGAGAGTTCAACTTTCTCAGATTTGTCAGCTTTCAGCTGCAGCTTCTTCTGCACCATGCCTCTCCAGAGCCCACAGAATGCCCTATTTCATATTGCTGCCACTACTTTGTAGCCCCCACCTGACTTCCACTGCTGGTATGTTTTGGAAATAAAAGCCAGAAGAGGCAGTAGCCTCTGAAAACAGGAAAATATGCAAACTGCAGTGTCCAGCAGAGATGTAGTATAAAAACTTTTTATAATTTTTTCTCCAGACGAAGACTACTGGAGGAAAATTCGTAGAGTACTCAGTTTTGGGGGTATTTTAGTTCCTGAAACATACCACCCAAAAAATGCAGTAACCAAAAAGTCTCAATAATAGCAAAAACTACTCCTGAAATAATGGTTAGAAATTGAGTTACCTCTGGGCTTGAAAAACAAAACCAACATTAAAAAAAAATTTTTTAAATGTACTTTTCAAAACAATCCAGCCATCTACTCTGCACGTCAGTTGCAATCCACTATTAATACATCACAGCAGTCCTTCTCTCCAGCACACAAGCCAAGCACTCTCCAGGCCTCCTGACAGCTCTAATCCCAAGGGCTCGGTCCCACCAAAACTCAAATACTAGTAAAAGATCAAAGCCAGACCTTAGAAACTCAGAGTGCTCATAAGGAACCTTGCATGCCCAACAGGACTATTTCACAGCCCTTTGTGGAGCATTAGTTCTAATTAGGAATATTAGAGAAACCAAAAAAACCCTAATTATAGTTATGGTTTTAGTGCCACAAAATATTTTTTATTTCAAAATATTTTGTATCATTATTAGTCTGCTGAATTATTTCATACATGTCATATTTAAATATGCTGTCTTAGCAAATAAAAAGAACTAGGAAATTTAAAAAATAAAATATATCCTTTTAAGTTCCCTTCTGCCTTTTCTAATTTATCTGAACAACTCCTGGTTGAGCATCTCTTCAGATCTTCATTAAGTCCATTGCATAGTCTATACAAGCTCTGTGAAGTACTTCTCTCTCTCATCTCCTAACCTACTGCTATAAAAACAAAAGAAGAAAAATGCCACAATCCTCACATGCAATGAACAAGATAAACCCCCATCAAGAACTTGCAGGTTAATCTGGTTCTATAAATACAGCCTTAACATACATCCAAAATCCCTTTTCCTGAACTTCCAGAGGAAAAAACATAATCAGTATCTCAGTGGAAGGAAAGGGATGTGAAGTCTTAGGAGGTTTTGTTTCTGGATTTTTTTAAATTGGAAACTTGGTTTATCAGAGTAAAGCAGGCATTAAGCTTGGTGGGATGGCTACTGTAACTCAGCCATCCCACCCCACAGGAGTCAGCTATCAAAGCTGCCTGGGAGAAACTCTGTGCCATTCCTACTGGGAATACGACTAAAAATACCAGTCCAAATTAGCAGTGTGCAAAGACAGTCATCAAGCACCTTAACACCTTCCTGACAGAACACATGCAGAGCTTCTATTCAAATTTTATTACCATGTACCTGAACTGGGTATCTGTATTGAACCACAGCAGTTCAAACTACTTTTAGGCTACTGCTGGGAAAAACAAAGAAACAGCAAAACAACAGCAAAAGTACTAAAAGGAGCCTATTACAAGAAGAGTTCTTCTCTCTTTCACATATCCATGGAATAGCTACTGTTGGCTTTTTCCTAACTTGGAAATGAAACTCGAGATCATTTTAGTAAGGAGGTAATATAAAAGAGGATCTTTATTCGAAGGCTTTCAGGAGCAGTTATGGAAAGATGTCCACAAAATTTTACCCCCACCAGGGGTGAATACACATTTATAGGTTTTAGGAAATTAGCATAATCGATAAAAAGCACCAGTTAGGAGCACAAGTGGTAATGCAATTCCCTCCCCAGCTCAAGCCCCTCCTCTGGAGCCCCCCTTCAGCACAAGCTGTGCTTTGTCCATGAAATGTATCTCCAAGAGTTGTTCTCAGCCTTGGTTCCCAGGAAGAACCAAGACAGGACAGGGGCCTTGTACCCCAACACCCCTCAGGGCTTGGAGCTCTGGAATTTGTTTTGTCTTTCTGCTTAGGGAAAGGCCATGGAAAATTACTGGGAAAACTAGCTACTAATACAACAGGCTACAGAGCCACAAATATGTGTGAAAAATACAGAGAACATACAAAAGGAAAAAAAAGGCAGAACACAAACCAGCATTACTATAAGTAGCATATTCATGTGTCACCACTTTATCAGCATCTAGAATATTCTTCAGAAAAGGTGAGGTTTTGAGACACTATGCTCTGTTACATTGTCTTCAACTCCACAGATTCTTTTTACCTTCCTATTACCAATAGGCACTATTAAAAACATAGACCATATGTAGTCATGAAACTACTTATATTTTCTTCTGCAGCCACAATTGCTCCTGTATCACTACTCATTTTTAATTTCCAAAATCCAAGTCTGCATTTACAACATGATTTTAATAACAGAAGCTGGTGCAGGTACCTGATTCAGAATTTCTCAGGACAGCTGATAGCTGACAATTTATAGTTATTAGTGGCACTGTTTCACCTTACTGGTTAGTTCATTTTGCTTTTTTCCTCTGAGCCAATTTATGTCAAAGCAATGCCACACAGGAATGAGGCAGCTTGGGATTTTGCTAATTCAGAGGGTGCTGGTGTTTGGCTGGGGTAGGAGAAGGAAACAGCTATTCACTGTGCCTCTGACCACTGGGAGACAGTGGCAACAAAGCCAGCACTGTGACTGTGAACCTGCCACACTTTTCATATCACTTTGGTGATATGAAATTACCTGACTGCTTTAACTGCCCTTTTTTGGGGGGTTTAGCAGGATCAGCTCTGCCTTCAGCTCCTCTTCCCCTTCCACCTTCCATCAAACGGACACACATCTAGACCTCTAACTGTGACCCTTACCCATAAAATCCTTTTATTTCCTTTCATCATTTTAATGTCATTGTTCATCTCCTTGCCTTCAGGTAATGGTAATGTCACTTCAATGTCATTTTCAGTGCAACTCTTGATGTTGGAGGCTGAGCTATGCAGGTGACTGAGAATCCCTACCCTCCTTTATTCAGTACAACCAGCATCTTCATGGATTCACAGTGGAGAAGTGAGCAGCAGCAAATGCCCCATAACTAAATGCCACCACCTCCAGCTGTGCTGCTGCTGCTCCTCTGCTGCCTGTCAGCAGCCAGCACTCAGATGAAGCCACACATTCCTTTTAAAAAATCAGATACAAATATCAAAAACTCTAGTTCCCCTTCAAATATAATGAATTGAACTCTTCTCTGAATCACCTCTGAGGATTGTCTGGCTCTACACATTTCAGGATAGAAGATGGTAACTGCTGCACTATTTTGTGTCATTTTCTTCTTTCCATATCCTTCAGATCTTCTAGGTGGCAGCTAACTCACATTCAAGAGAAATGGGAAGAGGAAGGGAGCCATCACCATGCTTGTTCTCTGCTCTTTATTTCAAAGCTTTGTGGAACACTGTCTCTTACATTACCCCTCAGGTGAAGCTCTGCCAGGCTCTGACAAACTGCTTTGCTCACAGAGGTATGGGCTGCCTGTGCTACCACGCCTGCAGCCCACAGCACCGGCTCCTTCTCCTCTCCTAGCAGGGTCTGGCTCATCAAGGGAGGGTAAAAACACCTTTTTCCTTCTGCAGAGGCAGCACATCAGCTGCTGCTGTGCCCCTGCAGTGTGGGACATGCGCCCCACAGGGACTGCAAGGCTCCCAGCACAGTCTCTGCCATCACAGCAGCAAACGCTGCAGCAAAACCGCTCATCTGGGTGTGAAATATTGTGCATAAGCATTTCAGCTAATCAATCTTGGACTGATTTAGTTACAAATGTTCAGGTATAAGGGATTCTAAATACAGACTCTCTCAGTGCAGGTACCTGTGCTAAAGCTTTGCCTTAGCTGTGGTAAAATGCTGATCAGGATGTTGTGGTATAGCTCAAGATTTTGGCATTCAAACAGGATGGAATGGTTACTATATTTAGCAGTCCATCAATAAACTGCAATATAATTTATACTGACATTTTTACAGTTCTTGAAGAAACAGGAAAATTAGAGGGTCGGCTTGTTTAATAAAGTATGACAGAGGTTTTTAATATGACATTTTTCTTTTTTATACTCTTATTAGAAATAATTAGAAAATTAATTAACAATTGATGATCAGACTCACTGATGCCACCATTACTATCCACATATAAAAGGCCTAAGGCTAAAACATTCCCTAAAAGTAAACCTATCTTAAGGCAAAAATGCTACAGACAAGATTCTCAACTCGAGTTGAAGCTATCCTTCTCTGTAACAGGGTAGCATCGACTTCCACAAACACTTATGGCCTTAGACTGCCTGGGTAGAGTGTTAGGTCTTTTGCAGTCCAACCATTCTTGTGAGCATCTTCTACTCTCTGGTTAAAAAGGAACTACTAAAGTTAAAAATACTTCAAAGTATCCGACTCCATTCTGAAGTTCTGTCTTCACCCAGCAGTGACAGCTGTCTCTCATTTATTGCATGTAAAAATCAGGATTTAAATAAATAAACAAACAAACCTTATTTGAGAAACAATCACAACAGCAGCAGAAAAATGGCCATACAACAGCAACTACTCAAGTGACAATTTAACAAAATAGTATTCATTTTGCACTCAGTTACCAGTTTGCAGTAGTCTGGGATAGCTGCTTAGGCCAAATGAAGTCCTTCTACTCAGAACAGTAAAGTTCATGGAAACTGATAGAAAATATTTTTTTCCATATTATCATTTTCCCAGGCTTTTATACCTGAACTTCCTTTCAAAAGGAATATCAACCAAACAGCAAATCTCATTGGAGAGGAAAAAAAGAAAGATTGTTATTTCTCTGCTATTCAGAATGAGAGAGAAGCTTCAGCAGACACAGGAACAATTCACTGAAGCCTGTACGTCATTTTGAAAAAAATAAAGCTCATGCTTTGATCACGAAATTTATACCATTCACTCAAAAGCTTACCTGCAGTTAGGAACTTAAAACATGATTTTTAATAACTGAAGTGCACAGATATGAGCTTGAGACTCTCAAGGCAAAGGAGATTAAATCAATAAAGATATCAACAGCCAGCCCTCCTTTCCCTCCATTCCTGGTACCATCAATCCACCCTAGATGGATTAGTGAGACATCCTCCTGCATGGCCTTGTTAGCACAGCAAAGGGTGGTACAAGGGTAGCTTATCCCCCCCATCTGGCTGTGGGTAGGGGATTTCAGGCAGCAGTGATCATGATCATATGTGCCACGTGACAAGACCTCCACCAGCACAATTTCCACACCCACACGAAATCTGTCCCAGGCACCACAAACATGGGGGATACCAATGAAAAGTAGGGAGAGATCTTTCACTACATGAAAAATTCTGAGGCCTGGCATGGACTATTATATGTGCCTCATCAATTTTGACTCAAAACCAAATTATTTCATCTCTTGATTATCACAGTGGTAGGAATACATCACTAGGTACAACAAAAAAAAATTGGAGTGATCCTTGATTTCCCATAGGGTACCTTCAGGAAAACTGGCCACAGAACCTACAGATATGCATCAGAAGGGATCAGGTTCTGGATTTATTGTCTATTTAACTTTTTTGTACTTTTAAACTTTTACAGAGATGGCCAACGCCAATAAATTATGACTCACTAAATAAGCCAGCAACATGTAATGTGGAGCCATTGAAATTCTGGAGCTCTGCACAGATGCCCCATTTCTTTCCCTAGGTCAGCAATCACTTATCCTGAGTGCAGGAATACCAACACTGAAAAAGACATTAGGTGCCAAATTCTTTAGAAAACAAGATACTGTAAAGTCCAGATTTAGCATTAGTCCTGAATAATATGTTATGATCAGTTACCTACATTTTTTATTTTTTTTTATATATATATAGCTTTAGGCCTTTAAAGCCTCTGATTTACCACAGGTTAGGAAGATGACCATGACCATTTTCTTCCATGTGTGTATTTTAACCTGGCAAGAACACTCAACAGGAAATTACACTATAAAATGATACAAAATAATTTTCATGCCAGTCTCTCCATATTTCTATGAAGAAACATGAAAGATAACCACTTATAAAACAATTTCAAATACCACCAGTCAATCTGCTTGCAAAACCAAACTAGCAACCCTTGTTTAATCTCACAGTATGGATCCTGCTGCCTGGAACTCCAAGTGTTTGATGTACCCATTCAAAGTTGGCTTTGCATTTCATGCCTTGGCTCAGACATAGCAGTCTGCACTGTACCAGGTCTGCCACCTTGTAAGGGAGAATAGTATATCAGTAACACTAATTTCTCTTCCTCCATTGATTAAAAGCTGTGGTTTGTCCCTTCATGGTCTGTGTGATGATGTTGACTGTTCCTCAAAATATTTCTTGCAATGCCACCAGTATTTAAGGACATATTTCCCAACTGTAAATAGAAACTATATCATTCTGGAAAGTGGAGATAGAGCTGAGGATACTAACCATATTGATTTTTGTTGTGTTTATCTGCCTCTTTATATCTCTGTAAATCCCTAGTGTTTCTGATATTACTTTTTAACAGTGCATTTTTCCTGTTTCCCACTGAAATAAATGTCAGCAGATGACAACCTAATCTTTGTTGTTGCCATTTGGTAATTTAACTGCACTAAATAAGGAACAGAATCTGATTGCAGAATCTTTTTGCACTAGCTTTGTGTTATCTTAACATCTTTTTCTGCTGTCTTACCAGGCTGAAGATCAAAAGCATAAATGGCAAATGTTATCAGCTTATACTTCAGCATTAACCACTTTTAAACTGTGATTCAGCAACTTTGCAAAGATGACAGGTAAAACTTATATAAGAATCACAACTTTGGCAAACATGATTAACTGCTTAGATTTAAGGGGTTTTGATAAGATTATCTCAGGGAAATATGAATAAACAGTCCAGCACATCATGCAGAATCACAGAATTATTTAGGTTGGAAAAGACATTTAAGATCAAGTCCAAGCATTACCCAGTACATACTATACTATTCCCAACAGCATAAACTAATTTCTAACTATTTTCTTGTACAAGACCAATTTTTTTTTTGTCCCGTGCTGCCAACTCTTCTGTTTATTTTGGTCTATGCTTTTGGTGTATAAACCATCCATAGAGTTGGTTCAGCCTCCCTGTTCACTTCAAGACTAAATATCTCAGTTCTGCTCTTCTATTCTTTTTAGCCCCTAAACCCATTTATACTGTATTTCCAGATACCCTTTAGAAATATTTTCATAAAGGCTGAGAGAGCCATAGCACCTTTAAAGAGGAGTTATGCTGCCTCTGGTGGTTCTTTAACACCCATTTCCTCACCTCGTTCACAGGGGATGCAGACTGTTCTCATGGGGCTCCAGGTCAGTGAATGTGCTGGTGGGGGAACATGGTCTAAGATCAGCCCTAAGGGTAGGAAACAGCCTATATCAATTCACCTTTAAAAGAATTTGATAAAAAAATAACCATAAATTGGCAAAGAAAACATATGCATTTCAGAACTGTTGACTACTCTAACAGTTTACAGAAGCTGTTCTAGATCTTGAGTAGCTCTGAGAATTAGGCTCAATACATAAGCAAAGCAATTTTTCAATACCTATAGGAAACCACAAACCCCAAATACTAATGTCTGCAAGTAAAACAGAAGAGTCAATGGCTAAAAATTTAAATGGTTGCTAGTAAGCCACATGCTTTAAGACTTTATCAAGGCACTGTCAAATCAGAGAAAATCACGTTTGCATGAAGTTGTCACCCGTCACGTTAGATATTCATTTTTATTTATTGGAGCTTCATCTCTTGTGCAATGAGTGACTCAGGCTGCTCCAGGATCCAGCATCTTTCACAGTAATGGGTTCACTAAAGCTGTAGCACTGCTCTTGGCTTCTGCTCAGCAGTTGGCCTGAGGTTACAAACTGTACTGTTTATTGAGCCTCATTAAAACCACTGTCATGTGGAATCAGCTTTGCTTGGCTTTAAGAAAATGTAGAATTGCCTAAACATGCAATTGCTTTTGAAGTCAGAATGCTAAGTTTGTACCATATTCCAGTGATTCTAATAATGATTCTAATCCTATTCCATGAGCAATAAATGGTCATGTGTGTTTGTTGGTTTAAAACCTGATTCTGCAAAGGCAGTATTTATACTAAAATAATTTGAAGTCAGCTTGCAATTAATGTTGCAAAACAATATTTTTCTAAGTAACAAAACTCAAATCCTAACCCTGCAGGAGTTGTAAAGGCATTGTATGTGTCCAATACTTTTGGCAAGAAACAAATGAAGTATTTTAAATTTCGTATTTAATGTTCAGTTCTGGCTGGCCTGGAGTGTTTATTGAGCTGTTATCTCACATACTATAAAGCACTGACGAAGTGGGTTCTGCATGAGTGCTATTAAATATCCTCAAAGTGCCATTACAACTGGCAGCCTTTTTGTAAAACAAGACCTTAGCAGCTTGTGATATGCAGTAATTGATATAACAAGCCTGTGATATATTATCATAGTGTTCCTGCTCCAGAAGTGGGGCTGGCTTCTTGGAGATACTGAGGAGAAAAAAACTTTCCCCTAATATGTTTGTACATTCCCTTAGAACCATTTTATTGGTCCATCCAGAAAGGAAGTGTTAGAAAAGAAGTCTGACAGAAAAGGGTATTTAAGCCATCATTATAAAGATGGAACATGGTTAACAGTTTTAAAGTGGCAGAGGAACAGATTTAATAAACATTTCTGAACCTTTTTTGCCATCATAAATTGTGATAAAAAACAAAAGAGAAAGAATGAAGTCAAGCTACAATAAGGAGATAATTCTGAGCAGTAACATCAATTAACAAAGAAATCATCCAGGCATTGAACTTGCTTCTGCTAACATCAGCAGCAAAATTCTTGGCAATTTTGTAAGATTACATCCAGTGCAGGAAAATTAAAACTTCCTTATCAAACTAGATGCTGTGGTAATTTCCTTTGGGAATGAGGCTCTTTTTTTTTTTACTGAAGTTATTCCTATCAGAAACGATATTTGAATGAACTTTCGCCTACAAAGAGAATGGACTTCCCTCTCTTGTATTACCTAAAACTATTCAGAGCTGGAATTTAGCATTAATCTATAACTTTTAGATGAAGGTCTAAACTCATGACCAGAAAGCCCAGTGTTAACTAACTGGGCAATTGTCATGGTTTGACACTGGCACAATGCAGAATACCCTCGCCCTGGTTTCTGCTGTGAGATGTGACCAGGAATAAGCAAAGCAGGCTCCCACTTAGAAAAAAAAATTATTAACTAAACTACAAGGGAAAGGGAAAAAAAAACACACAAGGAAAATGAAAACTTCAGAAATACATCTCCTCCTCTTGCCCACCAAATTCCCAATACAATACATCCCCCAAATCATCGACTCTCAGTCTAGCACCACCCTTCAGAATACTCAATCCTCAGTTCATCAAGAGGAGGAGGAGTCCTTCTTGTGCCAATGGTGACCTCTTCCTTTCATGTCCAGCGCTCTCACCACTGAACACGGACCAGAGCTGCTTCTAGGGTCGACTTTTAAGGATGCTTCGTCCCACTCCAAAAAGGCACAGTCTCAACTTTGGGACATCTGTCCCCCCCATATTTTTCACCCCTTGGGGCTGAGGGGTACCCACACCGAACCCTCTTGGTCCTGAGGCATTGCCTCCCCCTAGAATGCAGTCCCTGTATCACAAGGAAACATGGCTCTGTCCATGGCTACACAAAAAGAGTCCAGCATAAGCTACTCCATCATCTCTTCCACCTGAGTTCTTCTCTATTTCTCTCATGGCCCATTTCCTCTTATCTTTATCTCTCTTCTCATTCAGCTCCAGGAGATTAGAATTTGTAAGGTTTCCATCATCCAAGAAAAGGGTTAAAAATCTGAGGCTCTCTCTGTCCAGAACTCCCACGGCTGCCCAGCCAGGCACCTTCTTGCACTCCCCCCTTCTCCTTCTCGGCCGGCCACTATTAAATTTCAAGGTGGCTCAAGCACAGGCACAGGCTCGCTCTCTGTCTCTCCTGGGTGAGGGTGGCTGCCCGATGCCTCTCCGTGCTCCTCCACCCATCCATCCTGCAGGGGCCTTCACCTCCCTTCTGTCCAGGGCCCGGCCTACCTCACCCGGCCCCATGGCTGCCCCTGGGCCTACCTCACCCGGCCCCATGGCTGCCCCTGGGCCTACCTCACCCGGCCCCACGGCTGCCCCTGGGCCTACCTCACCCGGCCCCATGGCTGCCGCCCCTGCCCCGCCCAGCCCGCAGCCGGGCAGGGGAGATCTGAACCTTTCCCTGACAGGAACCCAAGAGAGCCTCCCAGGGGAGAGCTCTGCTTTAACCCCGTGTTCTCAGAGGCGGATCCAATGTCCCAATGGCCACATTAGGTGCCAATATTAAAATCTGAGCACCCATTGGCCTGACCACAGCATCCCAGAAAACATATTTCCTGTCAAACCATCACAGCAATGCATGTGAAGGGAGAGTGGGGACCAGAAACAGGAATAAAGATATATTTGGTATCTTGGGGTACAGCCACTGGGAAGCATTACCATATTCTCATGGACTCAAATTACCTCCATAATTTGTAAATCCAAAATTTCTTAATCCATTCTTCATTTTCCTTCTTTGAATTCTCTTCACTTCATCAGTTTTCACATTCTTTCCTCTACCTTCCAGGGATCTGCTCTACACTACTAAACATGTATGAAAAGAAGCATATATACCAAGCATATATGTCAGTCAGAAAAAAAATCAGACATATGAATTTCATCTTGCATATGGAATACTTGATTACTCCTACATTTTTATGTAACTATTTTATGTCCAGACAAAGTGGAAGCAAGGCTGTGAAAATTCTCTGCTAGCTTGCTCACAGGGGAAAATGTAGTGCTTTCTTTCTTCTTTTACTCTGAGTTACATTCTTCTTCGTTACCAAGTGAATTTAAGATTCAACAGTGCATCAGGAATTAGCTCTTCCAATGTGACATTATCTTTATATTTAATCCAGTGTTTTTCTGACTGCTTAAATTTTATGTCATTATGTTTCTTAACTGTAAATCATACTCTCAAGTAATCATGGTTTGCAAGCATGAAATAACCAAATCAATTCAAGTATCCTTTCTCCAGATGAAAAACAGAACCTAAAGGAAGAAGTGGGTCCAGCATGGTTTATTGTCCTCCACTAATCCAGCAGGCCGGAAAGAACTGTGAGAAAATAAATTCAAAGCTCTTCGATGTCATGTTTGGTATAATGATATCAATCTTGTCTTTTCCTTTTCCTGTTTGAAGAGTTATGCAAATTTCTTTTAATCTCTCTATCACTGTGATCATTTCAAGTGAACAGTAATCTGATAGTCTGTTTTATAGCCTCTTTGGAATATTCTTAAAGGTCTAGGCCTTTTTTTGCTACTATATCAAAAGTGGCTATTATTAAACTCCAAGAGAGAGTTTAAAAGTCAGTAATTTTAATGAAAGAAATCAAGAAAACTGCAACAACTCCACTCTACTTCAAGGTGACACATAATATATTAAAAAGAATTGGCAAATCAAAGAGCAAACATATGATGGAGATGGCTCTGCAGGAAGCAGTAATAAAGCAACACTTCAGCATTGAAAACCTCAACTCTCCTTTCATTAGCCCAATGAAGCAAACATTTAACTATTGTTTAACAACAAGTACAAATGATCAGAAAAAAAAAAACAAAAACTCCTCTATTAGATGAAGTAGTTCTATGCTGAAATAAAAAGGGTCTCTATGACCCAAGAAAAACTAAAACAAAAGAGGCAAAAATAGCAATATATGTCTTCATCTGGTGAGTAAATTTTCATTCAGTTCTACTTAAACACCTCATACAGAATATAAATTATCATGTTTTGATTGTGGTCCATTATTATGGCAGATGAAATGCCAGCTAAGGTGACTCATTAGACCTTCATCTAAAAAGCTTTTCCTTCACTACAGAAATGGAAAGTGAATGGAGTGGTGGGCTGTAACTATGATGTCTGCCGTCCCCCTTTTGCTCAGCCACGACTTCAGAAGTGACCTTGGCTGATCATAATGTTTTCAGAATGGTTTATCACTTTCTGCCACTTTTTTCTAGCATGAGTTGCATGATTTAGCCCCATAGCATAACAAGAACTAAAACACCACAAAAATCAGTTTACAAAACCACTGTGAGAATAGGGGTCCTGTTACTGACAAGCAGCCAGCACCCATGAAAAACCCAAGGAAAGCTCCTTCCAGACCATTGTTAGCCAGAAGTTTCACCCCTTGAGCAATGGAAATTTTTCCTGTAATCCTTAGAAGAAACATCACACTGTCTTCACAAAATCCTTGGTGTTTCTTTACTGCTAATAAATGTGAAGGCCTTTTTGAATTCCCTAGAAATTTTGCCTCTGATATCAGCTCCACACGTTAATTAACTTTTTGTGTAAAAAAATACATGCATTTTCAGTAGCCATAAACAATCACCTTTTAAATTCTTTAAAATGTTTGGGGCACTAAGTATGACTCAGAACATAAAATGCACTAGGGCAAAGTGGATTTAGGTAGCCTTCCCTCTCTGGTTTTCTTCCTTTTCAGTCACCTTCTTCATTCTGTGGTCCACTATTCAGTTTTCCTTTTTCTATTTTTACTTCAATTTTATTTTCTAAATTGAAACACTCAAAAAAACCTCTAAAACTTATAACTATGATGTAAGACACCTGGAATGTTTTCCCCATATTTTAAAAGTTGCAATTTCTATCGTCCTATGTCTTACCTTAATAAATAGTCCTGAGTCTACTCATTTTTCTAGAGCTGTCAAAATATTTATACATATGTAACTTCTCTGTCCCTAATTTTCATTCACTTTCTCTCCTTTCACCTCTTTTCTCCATCTCCTTTCTTTATTCATTCAGTCTTCTTCTCGGCCCTCATTATTCGCTGTAGCACAGTGAAAAAAAAAAAAGCAGAATACTTATAATGAACTAGTTGTGCTCAGAAAAGAATAATAATAGAAAATTTAATGACAAACAAATTAGGAAGTCATTAGCATCTGCAGGTCTGTGTGGCACTGAGGTGTAAGATGCAGTTCTCGCTGAACAAAGCTCTCTTCTCCCAAACAGCAGTACCCTTTTTAAGTCCAGGATCCCCATGACAGCAAGCCATGCCATCCATGTTACAGAAAACATCTGTCATGGTCTTTAACAGCAAAAGACTCTGCACAAGCACAGTATGAGACAGAAATCTGAGCCATATACTCGATTCAGTATGTTTACTAAATACTGCATTCAAAGGTGGATATTAGATGGCTCTTTCACCTCTATCTGCCAAACATTTAAAAAAAATTGATTGGATAAAACTATCCATCCTGAAGAGCACATTAGCCCTGAACATGCTGTAATCCAGATTTTTTGCATGGCAGAAAGCTGCCCTCCCTAAACTAAGGAAAAAACTGAAGGACATTATTTTACACTTGAATGCACCAAGTAGTTTCTGTTGAAGCTAATGCACTACTCACAGTGGCAACTGCTGCTCTTCATAATAACCAGCCATGGTCACTGGGTACTTTAGATAATACTCCACATTTGTGTAACACCCCATACACCTCATAACAAGTGCCATACTTTGTGGCACTCTCCCATGACCTGGGCAGCAGAACATTTAGCTATCCTGTACTTTGACACCTACTCACAAAACAGGGCAGGCCACTTTGTGGGAAGCTGAGAGTGTATACTTATTGTACCTATCATTCCCAATTCCCAAATCCTACAGATCGTCTTTCTGAGGCCAAATGTCACCTCTACTTCTTCACATCCAAAGCATACTCAGAGAGAACACCTCTCACCTCTCTGCTTTCCTATCTATTTCCTATCCTAGCAACTATTTCACTACCATTATGTGTAGAAAAAAGGGACAGGGGGTTGGGTTTTTTAATAGCATACAAATATAACTCTAAATTTCAAAAGGAGAGAAAAACAGAAAAACTGCACTGCACAAATATTAGAATATATATAATTTTTAAAAGTTCCCAAATATCTGACAGTAGGAATGAGATTTTTACGTACATAATGCAATTTCTTATTTTTCTTATATTCCCGTATCCCTGGTTTTACTAAAATGCAACGTTTTAAATTAAAAGGCCTCAGCTTCTTCTCTTCCTTGGGAGACATTCATAGATATTCCACTGGGAAGGGAAGAGTAGTGCCTGAAACCAGGTGGCAGCAGACCTATTCTGACAGCTATTTCTGATCTTATTTTAGCTGAGAGGACCCACCCAGATCAATGGGTTACATCTCTCTATAGTGGCATGTGGGTGCAGAGATTTCTCTCAAGGAAGGGGAAAATGATACTGCAAATACATGCCTGAAATTGCTGGAGGTTCATGAGGCTGCAATATTGCTAGAAGTCACAGGCCATCAGCCTTTACATACATAAATCTGAGAGATTTTCATAGAGAAGGTACAGCACACAGTTAAAGCCTTTTGCAGGCATTACAAGGAAAGCCATTTGATCTTGTCACGACACAAATGCCTCAAAACATGACTTCACTTGGCTGACTGCCTCCAGCTAATGATGCAAGCAGGAAGAACCATCTGAGAAATCCTTAATCAAAACACTAATTGAAAATGTGTTATATCCACAGGTCAAGGTCGACTTTTCTCCTTATGAAACAAGACAGCCAAAAGGACAATTTACTTAAATCAATAAGCAGTAATACCCACAATGATTTACTGCAATAGTAGAACAACATGCACATTTAAAAGAAGACTATCTCCTCATCTAGGTTACAAACCTCTTTAAAATAGAGCCAGAACAGCATTCAGTTTCCTTTGGTTGCAGTGAATAGTTTGAAGGTTGAAATTACATTCTCTGTTGATCACTGGAAGACAGAGATAGGGACAGACTATTGAAAAATTTCAGTGTCCTTTTGGCTGCCTTCCAGTCCCATCTCCAAGTGGCTGCTATTCTATTTAATGTAACTGGAGTCTACCCTTAGGATGAATATCTTTCTTCCTGACAGTTTTTGTTCTTTTTCAAGGCAGGGGAACAGCCACAGCCCAACAAAGACTGCTTCTTGAAGCCTCAGCCGAAGGGCTCAGGAATGGAACAAACAGGGCCAAAACACTGCTGCATGACTATCTTACAAGCAAGTCTCTCTACACTTTCACTGAAAATACAGGCAATATAATAACTGAAGTTAGGATAATCCCAGAGACAGGAATGTTTATCAACTGAAAAGATTTTAAAACAGCAATGGGTTTTGAGGAAAACCTATTCCCTATCTGCAATACCAGTCAGAAAAAGATACAGTCTTGCTAAAAGATTGTACACTTGAACTGCTTCTTGTAGGAACAACACAGACATTTTTAATAAGACACATGCTAAACAGGCTGGTTGCATTTAGAGCTTCAGAATTTTAATCTGGGATTCCAGAAAAAAACCCAACCTGCTTTAAAAGTCTTCAAAATCTTCACCCATAAAAGGTTATATAAATTCTCTAAGTGGACAGCCCAGGGTTAATAGCTAACATAATTGCAGGTTGTTTGTACTGACCAGATAGTAAAGTTATGGCAGTGCACAGGTTCAACCCACACACATCAGTTTGTGTCTAACCTACACTGCCCATGGGGCACACTCCACTCTGTGGTTCTTTTGCATGGCTACTGATTCCAAAATTAGCCAAGCCCCAAACTGACCATTTTCTGCAGGCAGAGTTACAAGCTTCCCTGGCCTTCAGGCTTCACCAATTACCAATGCTCCTCATGGACCTTCTTCCTGCTCTGCACTGCAGATATTTGTGCAGCACAGAGGCTCTGAGGCACACAATAAATTGGTACCTTCTGCTTGTTATATCTGCAAGAAGAAAAACACCGAGGAGTTTAGCAGACATTTATGCTCCCCAAAATAGCCAGGACTGATTCACATTTACCCTGACTCACATAAGTTATCACAATCACATTACTTTCAGCAAAAACATCAGTTAAAGGGAATTTGTGTCAGGGCCACAAGCAAAGAACTCTTCCATTACAGCATGCCTGTGCTGGGAAGTTGTTAACATCTACAGCAATTCCCTTAGGAAATGTCAACAGCAGCACCAGAAAAAAGCAAACATATTTGTTTGTCTAAATATTAAGAAGAGCCTGGAACAGTTTCTAAAATGTCAACAAGAAAACCACACTCCAAAGCAGCATGACTTCTTTTTGTTGCAAACATAAATAATTCTTATGTTAGTTTGGAACATAGTCGACGGGGATTCAGCCTGGGTACCAGAGTGAAGCAGATATTTCCTCTTCACAGTATGCAAGGAACATATTAATCATGGAAATAGAAAGCCTTTTGAGGGAAAGAAAAAAGATACTATGTCTCTTTGGTATAAGGAAAGTAAACATGTAAATATCATGCTTTTAGATAAAGAGGGAAGTCTAAGGGATGGCTAATATTTGACAGCTACTGTGATAGTGTTTTCTGTACACAGTGAATGGTGGAATATCTTGCACTTAAAGTACTGGTTATTTCTTTTACATACTGCATAACACAGTCACAAGACCCTAGTACTGACAGTACCATAAGACTCGGTACCACAGTCACTGACCCTAGTACTGCACTAAAAAATCCCACTTTCCAAATTACAACACTCTTAAGAAACCTTCCACATTTTATAATACATTAATCATTATTCAGTACTTTAGTGTTCTTATTACATAATAGATATAATATCATTGTTACTTATTATTTTTATTGTGTGATAATTAACAGTGCTGAACTCGCTGGTTGCATGCTTTTTTTATTGCAAATAGCCCCATATAAAATCAGCTGGAAATTCATTCCCTTTGCACCTCAGAAACAACATTCACCTGTGTATCAGAGAGCAAGAGGCTGCAGATCCCATCCATTCCATCTGGAGAGGAGAGAAGGGCTGCAGTGTTCAAAAGGAGGTTTCAAGCACAACTGATATCCAGTACCAACAGGCCTGGGATTTACTCTTTCCATAGAGTTTTAGTAAGTAGGAAGTGGCTTTAGAATATGGAAATAGAAACCACACCACAGCCAGGTATTGTCCTTTATTCAAAGCTTGTTTCTTACCCTGGAAAATATCTGGAAAAGACAAATCATCTGCAACACTCTAGATAGTCCCATATGGTTCTCCCTTCTCTAGCTAGCATAAGGCAAGCCCTTCTTGAGCTCTCCTTTCACTAAATCCTCTGTTAGCTACATCACCTCTCCACATCCAGGCATACCAGCTAAACCCTATTTAGCCCTGTTTAAGCTAAAACGTCTCTACCATGTCTCAGCCTTCCTGGAAACTGCCAAGAGAGGACACAGGGCCTCCACCACAGGTTGTGTGATAAACTGTTTTTGTCATGGGATTTTCCACTTGAGAGTCTGGGATACACAACATCATCTGATTCATTTAATATAAATAATTGACAAGACTCCTTCCATTTCAATAGTTTGTTTTCTATTGCCTTTATAAATAAGGACAGAACTTTAATAGAGTATAAATATGCAGTTGTGCTTCAAATATTTTAGGAATTTGCTATATAAAAGTAAAAAAAAAAGTCCCCATTAACAATAAAATGTAGTTATTCAGTCACTGTAATTTTCCATGCTTATCACATCTCCAATGATTTACAGGTTCTTTCCTTTTTTTACTTTTCTTAACAAGCAGAAGGATATTTTTCACTGCTGAACACTTGAGCTGGAAGCTGAAAGTCAGGTAAGATGCTTACTCATCAATTAGTAATTAGGATTTTGCAGGTCAAGTTCTGCACCAGTGTCAGCTATCAAGTTACCTTTTACTGCAGCCTTGTTAAATACTCTGTACCGATACTCTGAAGCCCATCCATACCCTGTACTGATAACCATAAATGTAACTACCTCCATCCATGGGAGCTGATGGTTACTAGACAGGAAGAGGACAGGTTAGGAACAGAACTGAGTTCAGCTCTTCATCTGAGTGTGTGCAAGTGAAAACAGAGAAGAAATCCACTGACTGCCCTCACAGCTCTTAATGCCTCGCCTTAAGCAGGAACAAAAATCCCACTTCCGTGACTTTTGTGAACAGCAGACATGAGACAAAGGCAGTTCTGTCTTTTTGTTTGGAAGAAATCCTCAATTTCACTTGGAGTTAAAAGTATTGAGAAAAAAATTATTCCAACTCAACAGACAGCAATGACAGAGCAATGAATTCTCCAGTTGGTGCTCACATTCTTCACAATATAGTGACTTGGGAGGAAAGAAAAGCTGATACTCGGCACCCATACCAAAGGGAATAGAAGGAATCCTACCTCCCCCGCCTCACACATTGATGCTGTATCTCTCCTGGATCCTGCTGATAACATATGCTCCTGAGGCATCTTCTCCTATTATCACAGACAGTGCAGACATGCTATGCCAGCCTTCTCTAGTATTCCTGATCTCCTATAAACACCACATGGTTCCACACATTTAATATGCTTCATATCTTCAAAAGGAAGATATCATTTGGGGAATTTAAGGGATTGTACTTAACTCAAAGGAGGTTTATGAGCATTCTTGCTTAGAAGGTGTTTTGAGGATGAGCTATCTAGGAAGAAAGACCCATTAAATTGAGTAAGATTATTCTCAACATACTTTGAATAGAGTAAGATGATTACTTTTTTTCTCAGTTGGGCCCCTCAGATCTCTAATTCCCACTGGAACAGAGGAAATATGCCCAGGAAAAAGCCACTATTACTATTCCTACCTGTGACTACAACTCAGCTAGAAATTCTGCTGCAAAGAAAGACAGCTGGCAGCTGAGACAACATGGTTCTGACACAGAGCAGTCTTGTTTCCAGCCTACAGTCCCTTTATGCTACTGATATAAATATATTTTTCAAATAAATGAGTGAGTCTGGTGCCTAAAGATTACAGGGGGCAGGAAAAGACCTTCCCACCTCCTTGACAACATTTGGAGTCTATGAATCTCTTTATATTTCTCTTTGTGCCACTAAAAAAGCTTGACAACAGGATTGAAGGTACCTTTAAAGTCAAGCACGTGTGCTTTTGTAGAACTAGGAACAAAATGTGAAGTTATAAGTATAGTGAAAAGGAATTATTATTTGAAGTAAGTCTCCATTTAACCACATTTCATCTCATTATCACCCACATAGCATGCTCCATTTTCTCTTTGGAAGGAGGGGGCATCAGTCCCACTAGATAGTCATTCTTTTTTAATTCTTTCAGGGCCCCAGGGAGACACCTGAAACATAAGGAGGAAAGCAACTCTCCTATTTGAGGCAAGAAAAACACAAAAAATGCTCTCACTTTGTGAGAAGTTTCACTTAAAGCAGGACACAAACCCAAAATGTCCAAGGAAGGGCTGCCCAGTAACAGGAGGGATAAGCAAAGGTGGGAAAGAAGCCTCTCATATATGATGCCTTTTACCTCCACTACTGGAGATACTGGACCCAGCCCTGACATACATCAACTGCTGCTATACACTGACAGCAGTGCAAATCCCCGATTGTCTTGGGCACCAGCAGAAGGCAAACATGAGACAATTGACAGGGACACCTTTGCCAAAGAGTTTCTTCTGCACCTGCTATCCCCAGAACATCAGGAACCAGCAGAGCAAACCCTTCCAATGGGTAATACCAATGCACTTTACTTATATAAAGTCCCAGGAACTTTCTTTTCAGTGGATAAGAACACACCTGCTGGGCCCATCAGCATCCTGCAACACAACAACCTCCCACCTCGAGTCTGTTGAGTCTGAACGTGTGATGGACAGGCAGTAACATAAGTCTGTGCCAAAGGATTTGGGGGAATACATACATCTTTTTAAATATGACCTTTTTATTGAGATTTTCAGTTCACTTATTAGAGCTCAGTCAGGATGGCAACCACAAACCAAGTACAACAACATTTTACCAAGAAGTCAGCCAGATCTGCAGACTTATAGGGAACAGAGCTAATGCTACAGATCATTAACTCTGTAGTTAATGAAGTTCTGAACCAAAAAATACCCCAAAATGTTAAGGGAAAGCTGTCCAGGAGAAGACTTGAGCAAATTCTTCACCAAGGTCACTGTGTGTTTGGTATGCACTTAGTAATGCTTTCCTGTGTGATCTATCAGTCTAGAAGACAATGGGCAATGTAATGTTTATGACTTAGACTTGGTTTAAATCAAGACTTATTTAGTTAATTTCCCAGAAATTCAAGACACATTCAGTCAGTGTTACATCATCAATATGTCTTGAAGTAGGGAACACAAGGTTTTGGAGCTGCTGGCTGAAGACCCAGAAAGCTCTGTGCTGACAGCAGAAAGAGCGTAGGCTGCAACTGCTGCTCATTCTGGAGTTACTACATTATGAGTTGACTTTTATGGTCAAACTTCTGCCATCTCTATTTCTGCTTATTGCACTCTGCCCATCTTGCTATATCAAAGTTTTGGAAAAAGTTCTGATCAGTCCACCAGCTATTGTTTAGAAAAAGCCAAACACCCAATCAAACAAACAGCACCACACTGGCTAAATAAGACTCTTATTTCAGCACATAGAAACATGTTTTGTGATCTTTCCAAGGCCCTGTTTCTATAGAATTTAAATATATTACTAATATATTTAAAAATTAAAAATTAATTAAAATTAAAAATTAATTAAAAATTCTAAATATAAGAAAATTGCATCTTCCAGGAAATCAACCAAGACCGCTGAAATGCAGCAGGAATTACAGCATAACTCCTGACTCCCAACATAACATTTCCAGTATGTTACAAGAATATTGGTTACACAGGCTCATCTTTTCATTCTGCTAGGCCTAAGACTGCTTGTTGCCCTAGAAAGGGCACATTACAGCATAGCCAAGATACAGCATAAATATTCTCAATTCACAAGCATTGTTACATAAAATTGTCCAAAATGATGGCACATAGTTGTAGAATCACAAAAGAGTTTAGGTTTGAGGGGACCTTTGGCACTCACCTGCTCTAAAACCTTGCTCAAAGCAAAGTCAGCTTTGAAGATAGGACTGACTCTGAAGTCAGGATGAGAGAGAGCCTTGTCCAGCCAACTCTTGTGTGTCTCCAAGGAAGGACATGGACAGTAGGTCAAGACAAGTCATTATTTCCTCAGCTCAGTACCCATAAGACAGCACCAAAGTACTGGGCCCAGCACTTTGGGCTCCCCAGAGAGAAAGACATTGAAAAAACCAAAGCCAGAAGAACTGGTTTCTCCATACAAAAGACACACTATCAAATAAAACCAGTACCAATTTTTGGCCAATCGTACAGACAGTGGCCTTTTTTTTGTCATGGGAAAATACTGCTTTTTAAGGTTCTAAGAAATTATTATATAATTTAATATATAAGTTATAAATGCATTATTTATATATTAAATTGGTATACATTTATATATTTATATATATTAATATTATAATTGCTATTAAAGAACATAATTTATACATTCATTTTTAGTTATGTTATGATTTTTATATAATTTTCATATAATGAACATAAAATTTTATTCATTTATAAATAAATTAATGTATAAATTAAATAATTTCTATTAAATTATGTAATCATTCCTTAGAAACTTATGAAGCAATTTAACTATATGATTAACATAAACTATATTATTCATTTATATTTAAAATAAAAATATACTATTTGCCATTTCTGACAGTCAGTTTCTGGTTGTCCCATTTCATTTTTTTTTCTAGTAAGTTTATATTCCAAACAAAGACACTGCACTTTAACCTGATGCTTCCAAACAAGCACACCTCTTGTCTTTCATGTTTACTTTTACTCCCAAATCCTGACCAAATTTGTATATTTAGAGGTTCCTAGATTCAGTTTTCAAGCACATGAATTTTTTTGGAAAAAACCTCCAGCAAGGAGACATATAATTTGCTTCAGTGTCACAGTCCCCTTTCAAATATCAGAGAACTCTTACCATGAATAACTTGTACATATCCCAGGGGAATTTTCATAGATATTAAAGGAAACTATTCAGCCTTACACAATGTCCTTGAACCATACTGCATACCACATTTTTATTAATTTCTGTACAGCTTCAAATGTCTGTTTCATGGCATATGTAATAAACATGCAAAAGTACCTGCTTCTTTCTCCCCACACTAACACTCACTCACAGAACCCAACAGCTGCATGTATGAATAAAGATCAGTTATTATGGTTACCAGAGAGTCAACACAAAATACGCTCTCACTTGGAATGTTTTTGAACACCCACTGTGTGTGGAAAAGCAACAACGCATTACAAAAAATATCTGGAAATACACAGTGAGACCGCCGCCACAGCACCCCCATGTGGGTCAGGATGGCCGAGCGGTCTAAGGCGCTGCGTTCAGGTCGCAGTCTCCCCTGGAGGCGTGGGTTCGAATCCCACTCCTGACATCCTCGTTTTGGGGCGCAGGCTGAGGATTTCGGCTTTACCTATTACCTAATTTGGAAAAAAAGCGGCTGAGGAAAGACTTCATCGCGCTCCACAGCTTCCTGAGGAGCACGAGGGGAGGTCCTTCTCTCATCGTCCTGGTATCCACTGACAGGAAGGGCGGAAATGGTCAGGAGAGGTCTCAGCTGTGCCAGGAGAAGTTCAGACGGGACACTAGGATGCATTTCTTTACTGAGAAGGCAATAAAACACTGGAACAGGCTTCCAGTGAGGTAGCCAATGCCCAAAGCCTCTCAATATTTTAGAGGCTTTTGGACAATCCACTAAATAACTTGCCTTAACATTTGGTCAGTCCTGAACTGGCCAGGCAGTAAGATGATCACTGCAGGTCCCTGCCAACTGAACTTGTTATTCTATTCTGTTCTAGTCTAAGATTTTTAAATGGTGTCTTAAATTAAAATGGAAAATCTAATTGTTTCAGCCTAAAGCAGGAAGCAACTCGTAGTGCAGCCCCCAAAATGGGGTGGGGTTTTCCTTGCTCTCCACCACCATGGCTGCAGCAGCCCTGCACCTTCCCAGCACTGCTCTGACACTGGGTGCCAGGCCAGGCACCTCACCCTGCAGGGACAGATGTCACTGCCCTGAGATGGGCTCCTGCTGCTCTAGGGAGTGGCACCCACCTGCCAGGCAATCAGCTGCAGGGTTTTGACACTGCTCAAGCAGCAGAAGAAGGGGAGTGAGCAAAGGAGAGCATGAAAAGGAGAAGGCAAAACCTCTCTCTCCCTTTTTTTTGCCAGAGGTGAGCAGTTATTTTTGTTCTAGATGTTTTCTAAAACTACAGCTTCCAGCTCAGTACTAGGTGCTTTTTTCTTACTTTTAACTTGCTCTCCAAAATACCCTGGATTTTGCTTTGTGTTCTTGATTTTTTTAAGATTTAAGAACCTCTCAAAAGCAGATATGAATCAGTAAACTAATTAAATTTTCATGTTGTATATTTAGAGTTAAATACACATTAGGTGAAATTCTAGAACACAAAGTATTTCTGAGAAGCAAAACCACAAACAATAGTCACAAGAACATTCTTCCTATGAAGGCAGGACAAGACTAAGATTTTTAGTTAACGTTAAATATCCAGCACTGCAAGCCCTCAGCAGGCATACAGTAATGACCTCTGAAAACACATAACACTAGATCATTATAAATGAGCAGCTAAAATAGGTGAATCAATGAATTATCCCAGTGGAAGAAACAAACAGGTAGTGTTTTAATTATGTGATAATAACACCAACTCTGACAAAGATAACTAATTCCTTCCATCTGCAAATTCTACTAAGTAATCCTTGAGTAGAGTGCTTACCCGCACAAAATACTTCTCTACCATGCTTTGTGTACAGAGGATCTATATCTGTTTTTCTCCAGAACTTAACCCAAGGGGTGGTGTTAATCCATCCATTCTTACTAGGCAAGCAGCACTACAGGCTGTCAATGCATACAGGGATGCTTTCCTGTTGTCATTATAGCACAAGAGTTCTATTATCATTACTTACAAAGGTTCCGTGTTGCTAGAGTTTCATTCCTCCTTGATGGTTCTTGCAGGGAGCTCCTCTAGGCACTGACTCTTCCTTGTCCTCACAGCAGCCAACTGACTCCAGTTCCCCTGCAGCAACCAATCCACTCTTTTATAACACTCTTCTGATTGGCTACAGGTGTGGCCTGTTAACATCAGGCCTGCTCCTAATCTTTAGTAATTGGCTCAGCTGCAACTCTTTAGGGGGTAAGATTACATTCCATACCACCTTCATTTACCCATACTGTATCCCCCTACACTTTCCTCTGCTGAACTCTTAAAGTGTTAAACTCCACATTCCTGACAGCAATTCTACCACTATTGGAATTATGGAAGCAGCACATTTGCCTGCTATGAACACCCAGCAAGTCCAACGTGTCTGGATCTGCCAAACACAACAAGATCAACAGGCAGCCACCTAAAGCCACCTAAAGCAGTAACCCTGAACTCCGAAGTTGCAGAACTTGCTGGTCTTCCTGTGAGATCCATTTTGGAAAAAACCTGAAAACAAAACCATTAAGTCCCACCAAGACAATTGAAAATAGTAGTGTGTTATCCACCTTATAGAGATATCAAATCAATATTATTAGAAGTAATTTGATCTAAACTAAGAGAGTAGACTCTTCCTAAAGTTTGAAGAAAAAAATATGACTGAGGTAGATATATATAAAGATATACATATAAACCATTAAATAATTAAATGTCAGAAGATAAACAGCAACTTTGAGGTCTTGAACCTCTGTAGCTTCATTTCAATTATAATATGAATATTGAGATCATATAAATCAGCCCAGGTGTACCTACAGTATGAGATGGTTTAAGCATCCTAGAAAACTACAAATGAGAAAACCATTAAATAATTATGCATTCAAATACCTATTCAGGACTGTAGCTTTTTTCTACAATCCCTTCCTGACCCTACTTTGATCCCCACTGAGAGTCTTGCACGGGAGGCAGAGAGAGAGAGAACCACAAAGGGCTCTGGCCACCAATCAAGATAAGAAAAGCCTCAGTTCCAGTGACAGTTCACAAGTTGCTTCAGTGGTCCTAGGATTCATCCCATGATACAAATCTTGAGTGAAACAGCAGCAACATTACAGAGCCACAGGATAAAAACTCTGCAGCCTAGAAATCTTCATAGTTTGTAGTTAACAGTATTTCCCTTCTAGTAACACATTGAAATGGGTAAATAATATATGCAGATAAAATTTCATTTGGATTTTCAATATAATCACAAAATAAAACATAATATTCTTCCAAGCCAACTCTTCCATAATTACAGACTATAAGAATGAACAAAACTAAAGAGAGAGGAGAGGGAAGATTAAATCCTAGGCCATCATAAACAACAGAGACCATAGGACTTCATTAAGAAATCTGTATAAAGTTCAATTCCTTTTTTCTCAGATCATTTTTCCTGAATTAAAGGCCTGAACAGAACAGAATAATCTGTCAAATTCTTCATTAATGTTATGTATGTAACAGTCACTTTTACAACTATGCACCAAATCTCAGCAAAACACACGGAAACTTACAGAATGACAGAAATTAATTCTCTGGAGACAAGTCTCTTCCTATAAATTTGCTTTCAGAAACTTTCACAAGATGGACTAGACAGAATCTAGAGAGGTATTTGAGGGGAAAAAAACAATCACTTTTAAAAAAATCTGATTATCAGCATGCATGCTTAGTATTTTATAATGAAATGCTGATATCTGCACTCTTTTATATAGAGGCTATTTAGTGAGGCTCCTCACATGAATAGGTTTAGCTCTGCAGTCAATTTGAAACTAAAATAATCATATCAGCTAGACAAGATCTTCAGATTTAAACAACTTTCATTATTAAAGGAAGCACATGATCAGCTTTTTCTGAGATAGAACCTGCATATATCTTATCCAATGCTGGTCACAAGGATTGAGACCAAACTCTCAACATTTGCATGTGCTGTGAATATTTCCTGTGAGAAAATGTCACAAGGTGAGAAGTACAGAAAAATGAAGAGCTCAGAATTTTTTTCTCTCTATAGCCTGGTGCACAAGGCAGTGCTTCTGGTAAATAAGATACAGAGAATGACAAATCTTTTTCTTTCTCTTTCTCTTTCTCTCTCTCTTTTTTTTTTTTTTAAGAAAAGGACTATACACTTTTTCAACCAAATGTATTTCAGGGTGCCAATGCAAACAGAAGATAAAAGACACAGAAAGCTGCTGTGCTTTACCAAAGGCTAGTTTGCTTTAAGGAAGCCTCTATTAAATACAACCTTTAAATTAATAAGGAATAAGGATTCCCTTGCAGCTGCAGCCAGAGCTGTACATGTGAGCAGAGCCCTTATTGACCAGAAGGGGAAAGAAGAGAGGCAGACTCCACACTCTGTGTGAAATCCCCTCGAAGGGGTTTCAGGGAAATAGATAATTTTTTGGGCAAGCTGAGACTCTACCATTACCACTACTGCATGTGAGGATATTTCCTCATAGAACTTATTCCTTCAGATAAAAATTTTTCTCACGAACAAATGGTTATCAGCAAACTTTCCTCCTCCTGGCTTTATGAATGTTGCCCATGGACTAGGGGAGAATACAGCCCAGAAGAGACCATCTCATATGCCCATCACAAAGCATAATAGATACCCAAATCTGATCTGATCTTGCCACTCAGCATGAGTCACTGAATGACTGAAATAGATGGAAACTACTTCCAGTATTTCTCTCCTGACACCAAAGCCACACATCACTTTGAAAAGATTTAGATGAAGTTCACACAATTATCTGCTAAGTATGTGGACACTGAGGGAGTTTTGAGATATCTCATTACTTCTGCTGCTCATTAGTGGATAGGACAGTATATTTCCAACACTTTGTGGTTTTCAAAGGTTTTTTTAAAACCAAAGTAAAAAGAATAATCAGTATACCACAGCTCACCTGCTCCCTTTGTCATTGAAGCAAGCCTACACTGACAGTTCAAAGCATGTCTGAATTTGCGTTTATCTTTGCGAGAAACAATCCATTACCAGCCACTAATGATCTTTCTTTTTGCCCTAATGAATCTGCCTTGAAAGGAATCTACCTCGGGTTCCATGCTGTTCACAATTATTAAAACATGAAAACTGGATTAACTCTGCTAAGGACATTGATGGTTAACTCTGATGTTAAATAAATGTCTGCTTTATGAACTGGAACCAATTCAGACCATGCAAGTCAATCATTGTTCTAAAGATGAAGCATGCAGCACCTCATCTCTCAGTACAAGCATCCTGGATCTCTACTGGCATCACTCATACTGCAGAGGGGCAGGTCCAAAGGATAGTTTTGACATGAGGAAGTACACGTGCCTGGAAAGTGAAAGTAACACAGAGCTGTTTCTGATGGCACAGACACCCTTGTGACAGCAGAGGCAAAAAGCTACCTGCCACAAGCCATGCATGCATCTGGGTCTCTTACAGACAGACATGGACAGAATATGGGGCAGTTTGTTATTCTTTCTGCTGCTAGTGCTCTTCATAAAAATTATTGGATAAACCAGCATTTTTTGGTAGGCATGCCTGTCCTTAAGCCAGTCTTGTTCCCTTTTCAAAAGCCACATTCCCCTTTCAAAGATAATGCTGTTTTTTTACTGTCAGCCAAACCACTAGTTGTTTGCTGCTAGAAACAGTAACCCTTATCTCAGGGTGTTAATGTCACACTCAGGTTTAACTGGAATTAACTCATTTTCCTGTTGCTTCAGTGCTAGTGCCAGTGCTAGGCTAGGCTCTGGCAGCTCCCCCTCTCCCCAGCACAGCACAGCATTAGTTGGATGGTCACCATTGCTGCTGCACAGCTAAACAGACTCCTCACCAAAGCACCCAGGATCTTCAAAGTCTCCTCAAAGAGAAGGGCCCTCCCAGCCTTACATCATAGAACTGATGAGAAAACAAAACTTCTTGCAAAATCTCAGTGTCAGGACTCTTCCTGGGCTGCCTTGACTGGATCACAGGTGTAGCTGCATTGTCTCCTCTCCTAACTAATCTGTCCTCCCCATTAGATTTACTCCTTATCTGCAATCTAGCCCAATATCCTCTTAATACATGCAAGGACATCCATGCTGGATCAGACCAATGCCCAGCATCAGCACCCTCTGCAATAGTGGCCAAGACCAGCCCTGAGACAGAAATCAATACAGACAGTGGTAATCAGCAGCACAAACAGTAGGACAAAGCCTCATTGCTTCCAGAAATTTGAGGCTCAGAGGTTTCGTACTGTAGTGATATTTCTGCAAGAAGGACCCTGCAAGGAGGTCACTGGGGCTGGTGGGGCCTCTTGGGATCCTCCCCACCCAGAGCCAGCTCAGCTGCAGCAGATGCTCAGGGCCCCAGCCAGTTTTGATTGTCTGCCAGGACAGAGACCTGCCAGGACAGATCTTGTGAGAGACTTTTTCAGTGTTTAACTACCTTCCCATTAAAAAAAAATGGGATTTGGACATTTTCTAAAAGTATTAGCATTCACATGCTGCTGCAAAATATTCCAGAGCCTGCCTGTGCACTGCCTGAGGAACTGTGTGCAAGCGAGTGTATAGGCAAGGACAATGTTCCTCATGTCTTCCTGCACTCTGAACAGGACCACTGCTCTACCTTAACATGAAGCAATTATCTTATGAAGGTTTTAAGACCACAGCATTCATTACTTTAATTGGAATACTCTAAGATACATAATTTTTCTGGTTTCTGGATTTTCCCTATGTAGTTAATAAGGATTCCTGTCTTTGTCATGAGCTGTGGAGGCATCTAGTATTGCTCTGTAATACCCAGAGAAACAAGATCATTCTGTTTACAACTCACTTATCATAATAAATGCCAAAATATGTCTCATCTCTCACAGTAATAAAAGTCAGGCAAAAGGAAATTATTTGCCACAAGGTAAATAACCTTTTAATGCCATCTTCAATTCTTGGAACTACTCTCATAGCTTTTTTGCTCTTACTATGCATCTGTTGCATTTATTTCTCCGTTTGCCAGGAGATTCCCCATCTACTGTATACATTTGAAAGAAGTGTACAGGCTAAGAAGGAAACTTTACATATTTCAGTCTTCAGACTCACATTTTCACAACAATAGCAGGAATAAAGACATTAGAATAGAATTATAGAAAGGTTTGGGTTGGAAGAGTCATCTAGTTCCAATACCTGTGCCATGGGCAGGGACACTTCCTGCTAGACCAGGGTGCCTCAAGGTTCCATTCAGCCTGGTCTTAAACACTTCCAAGCACCCACAACTTCTCTGGGCAGCCTGGTCCATGGTTTCAATATCTTCACAGTAAGGAATTTCTTCCTTATATCTAATCTAAACCTACCCCCTGGCAGTTTAAATACATTACCCCTTGTTCATATGTCCTTGTACAAAGTCCCTCTTCAGCGCTTCCATAGCCCCTCTTTAGGTGCTGAAAGGTGCTATGAGGTCTCCCTGGAGCCTTCTCTTTCCAAGGCTGAACAGCTCCCAGTTCTCTCAGCCTGACTTCTCAGGAGAGGTGTTCCAGCCCTCTGACCATCTTTGCTTCTTTTCTCTGGACTTGTTCCAACAGGTTCATTTCCTTCTTGTGTTGGGGACCCCAGGGCTGGACACAGAATTCCAGGTGGGATCTCACAAGAGCAGAGCTGAGGAGCAGAATCTCCTCCATTGCCCTGCTGCCCACGCTGCTTTTGACGCAGCCCAGGACATGTTTGGCTTTCTGGGCTGCAAACACACATTGTCAGCACATCCTAAGCTATTGATTCACCAGCACCCCCAAGTCCTTTTCTTCAGGGCCGCTCTCAATCCATCCTCTGCCCAAAAGGATGTCCCAATCATTGTGCAGGACCTTGTACTTGGCCTTGTTGAACTTCATGAGATTTGAATGGGCCCACTTCTCAAGCTTGTCCATGTCCCTCTGGATGGCATCCCTTCCCTCCAGTATGTCAACCACACCACACAGCTTGGTGTGATTGCCAAACTTGTGGAGGGTGTCTGCCAGGTTCAATCTCCCTGCCCGTGTCCTCAACAAAGCTGTTAAACAGCAGCAGTCCAATCCTGACCCCTGCAAAATGTCACTTGGCACTGCCCTGCACATGGATATCCAGCCCTCAACAGCAACTTTTTGAGTTTAACCAACCATCCAGTTCCTTATCCACTGAGTGGTGCATCCATCAAATCCATGGCTCTCCATGTTAGAGACAGAGGATGTCATGGTGACCTTATTGCTCTTTACAACTCCCTGAAGGGAGGTTGCAGACAGGTGGGGTTGGTCTCTTCCACTGGGCAGCACTGACAGAACCAGGGGACACAGTCTCAAGCTGTGTCAGGGAAGGTATAGGTTGGATATTAGGAAGAAATTTTTCACCAAAAGAATAATAAAGTACTGGAATGGTCTTCCCAGGGAGGTGGTAGAATCACCATCTCTGGATGTGTTTAACAAAAGACTGGACATGGCACTTGGTAAAGTCTAGTTGAGGTGTTAGGGCATAGGTTGGACTTGATGATCTTAGAGGTCTCTTCCAAGCTCATTATTCTGTGATTCTGTATTCTGTGTGGGACAGTGTCAAATGCTTTGCATAAGTCCCAGTAGATGAAATCTGTTGCCCTTCCCTCATCCTCCAACACTAACCCCATCATAGAAGGCCACCAAATTTTTCAGGCATGATTTGCTCTTTGTGAAACTGTGTTGCCTATCACCAGTCACATCCTATTTTGCATGTGCCTCAGCACAGTTACTAGGAAAATCTGCTCCATGATCTTGCCAGGCACAGAGGTGAGACAGATTGGCCTGTAGTTCCTCAGGTCTCCATTTTTTTTCCTTTTTAAAACCAGGGGTTATTTTTCCCCCCTTCCAGTCAGTGGGAACTTCACCAGACTGCCATGACTTCTCAAGTATTATGGATAGTGGCTTAGAAACTTCTCTAAGAACTCCCTCAGATCCCAGGGATGCATCTCATCAAGTGCCATGGACTTGTGCATCTTCATGTTCCTTATATAGTCTTGAACCTGATCTTCTCCTCCAGTGTGTGGTTCTTCATTCTCCTGGTTCCTGCCTTTGCTTTCTGTGACTTGGGCACTGTGGCTGGAGCACTTGTTGGTGAAGACTGAGGCAAAAGAGGGATTGGATACCTCAACCTTCTCTGTACCCCAGGTAACAAGATCTCTCTCATTTCCTTCTGGAGAGGACCCATAATTTCCCTAGTGTGTCTTTTATTACTCACATTCCTATAGAAACTTTTTTTGTTGCCCTTGATGTTCCTGACTAGATTTGATTCTATCAGGGTTTTAGTTTTCCACATTTGACCCCTGATTGCCCAGACAATTTCTCTGCATTCCTCCTAAGACAAGAGTCCTTGCTTCCACATTCTTTTCTGAGTTTGAGTTTACCCAGAAGCTTCTTGTTCATCCACAGAAGCCTCCAAACATTTTGTGTGATTTCCTATTTGTTAGGCTGCATCTCTTCTGAGTTTGAAGGTGATCTTTGAATATCAACCATTTTTCTTCATTTCCTCTTCCCTATGAGTCTTTATGCCATGGTATTCTACCAAGAGGAGTACTTCAAGAGGGACTAGGTCTGCTTTCCTGGAGTCCAGGGCAGTGAGATTGCTGTGCACTCACCCTGCTGCCCTAAAGGGTACTGAACTCCACCATTTCATGGTCGCTGGAGACAAGGCTGTCCCTGGGCTCCACATTCCCTTCCAGCCTCTCTTGTGTGGTGAGAACAAGGTCCAGCATAGCACCTCTCCTTGCTGGCTCCTCTATCCCTTGGAGAAGGAAGGGATGCTTTCCAGGAACCTCCTAAATTGTTTATGCCCTGCTAAGCTCTCCCTCCAGAAGATATCAAGGTGGTGGAGGCCCCCCATAAGAGCAAGGGCTTGTAAGAATATGAGGCTGCTCCTCTCTGTCTCAGAGGGCCTCATCCACTAAGTTTTCCTGGTTGGGTGGCCTGTAGCAGACCCTATAATGTCACCTGTCCCTGCCCTGCCTTTAGTCCTGACCCATAAGCCATTGGTCAGCTCTTTATCCATCCCAGAGCTCCATGTACAGCTGTACATGGCCATGGTCTTTGACATAAAGGGTGATGCCCCTCTTCATCTTCCCTTCCTGTCCTTCCTACAGAGCATGTATCCTTCCATTCCAACACTCCAGTCCCAGGAGTCACATCTCTGTAATATTAGGAAATCAGACATAGAATTCTGTATTCAGAAAATAACCTTGTCCATGTTAAGAAACAAACAAACAAAAAAAATGGGGCTTTGGGAATGGGGGAAGCTTTTATCTGACAGTACAGTTCACAGAAGAACTTTATTTTAAACTAAGATGTCATACAGGGGAACAAAAGAGTTCCCCTCTGACAAGGCTTAAGCATTGTCTTTCACTGTGGTTATTTAATGCAAAGAATAACTCATAGTTACATTAGAGATGGAAGATCAAACAGGGACAAAAGTTAAGACTGTGTGGTCATCCCTAGCTCCTCATAGAGTTTGTTGCAGAGTTTCAGACTGGGTGTTGAGAAAACTCCATTTCTTCTGAAAAAACATTTAGTGAGCAATAAAGCAGGTTTCTACCTTGGTTGAAAGATGGATAAAAGGGTGGAAAGCACTCTGCATTGAGGCCTTAAAAAGATTATAGGGATTAAGGCAAATACAATATGACGTAACAAGCCCTGTACAAAAAAAGGGTTGCCCACTTTAAGCTTTGCTGTAATGCAGATAGAACAATAAATTATATACCAAACATTATCCAAAATAAATCATGGACCATATCTAGTGGTAAATGAATTATCGCTGCTCCTTAGACCTTCTCTTTTTCATAAAGAGCAATCCCTCTAGACGGTCTGAAGAGAACTGAGTGCACTTTTTTTCCTGTAACTGTCAGAATGAGGAAATTGGGCTGAAATTCCCATGTGATAAGTTCAATTTCAACAGCTAGAATTTTAATATGGCTGGCTGGTTATAAAATATTTGCTATAAAAATTTTACTTGTATTAATGAATTTTTGGATGTTTGCAAGATTAGAAACTGCTACAGAAAGGATGAATCAAAAATACTGGCTCCAGACAAACCAGTTTCCAGTCTTCTTCTCATAACTACAATTAGGGAGCTTAATAACATCCAGCATATCAGATTAGTTTTGCAACTTCTACCCCTCTAACTTGTACTACCATGACATCTTACAAGTATGGGGCAAATGGGTAAGATCTACACAATAGTGTTATAGTCTTCCCTTCAGACTGATTTTTTGTCCTTTCTGATAATATTTAAGAAAATATTTTCCAATTAATTGAAAGCCATTTAGTGCTCCCACCAAATTTCTCCTCAGTTACTCTGGAGCAGATACACTTTGTTTTTACCAAATGCCTTTGATTTCTTCTCTGCTGACACAGACATGCACTTAATTAAAACCTTCCATTGAAGTGGCATTAGTTAGGCACACAAGGTATACCAAGTTGCTCTTAGGCTTCCTGCCAGGAAGCCAGCAGTGCTGATACTATCCTTCATTTACTTTCGAGTGTCAGCAAAACAGGCAATTTATGGTCACATAAATAAGGAGCCAACAGCCCATGACCACTATCTGCAGCAATACAGCACAGACACAGACAATGAGCTGGGCCCGTTCCCTGGGACTGATTCATGTTGCTGAATACAGAATCAGAATACACTTTACCAAAGTGTCTTCTGTAAGACCATAATAAAATACATCACCAGTGTGAGTGTTTAAAATACATCAGCAGTGTGAGTGTTTAAAATCAGGGAGCAGCATAAAAAAATCCCATTAACAAAGCATGGGACTTTTGCAGATATCTATTATTCACCATGCTGAAAATTTAAACTGGGGATTTTGTACACATACAATCAGGATGTAGACATAGCACATTGTGAAATGAGATCTGGTTTTTATCAGGATATTGGGATTTTTGTTAAGATATAAAGAACAGGGAGAAAAGCCTTTCAGTCTGATACAGTGTTGTCCTTGTGGGCAGGGATTTAAAAAAGCATCCAAAAAAAGGGAGACATCTGAGAATTCATGTAATTGACAGAAGCATCTGAAAAAGTCTGTAAGACACAGCAACTGCTCTCATTATATGGTACCAGTTCTGCTTCAGAAGGTTTCAGAGATGTATCTGGCAAGCTAACCCTGAGAGAAAATGTATTTCTGACCACCAGTACAGCCATTCTTCCATATGAAAATGCAGCAGAAGTTGGATGATGCCACTTAGCTCTGTTAGGTGCTGATTGTCACGTGTGCTTTTCACATTGAAGTTGGAATTAAACAAGAGTGGTTTCAAATTAAGAGTAAGTTTCACATATAGCAGTAATAATAATTCTCTAATCTACAGATTTCATTTCCTAAAAATCAGAGAAATGTTACTAAGCTATTTTTGCAGTCAAAATCTAGCAGGAGCAGCTCTGCTAAGACTAGATATATACCACTAACAGGAGATATCTGCAGGGCACTGAGGCCCAAGCTCAGCATGAAATCTGAGCATGAGGAAAAGTTCATTCTTGCCTGGGAAATTTCTTCATGCTTTCCTGTGCCTGCAGAAATGACTGAATTGGGGCATGAGTACCTTCAACTGAATTCATCATTCAGCAAGACTGACCTTCAGTTTATATCTTGGCATATTTTTTCTACAAATGCAGTTTTTAAAAAGAAAAACAAAACATTTTCCTCATCCTGCATACTCTTGCTAAAGACCATTATTAGACAATTCATGTGAAATCCTGGCTTCTAGAATAGAAGCAAAAAGAATTCCACTGATTATGGAAATGCAGCAGTTTGCCCTTCTGCAGGAACTTGAACAGGGTGTAACAGAAAACACATCCCTGTAAAGTAAAAAGCCAAGCCATGTACACAGTATATCTTAAGGTCTTGCTCAGAAATTCTCTGCCTCCTGAATCTTCCAAAACATAAGGGATCTGGAACCACAAAAAGAAAGGTGTCTGCAGTTTTGCTCACACATTTATTGTCTGAGATCAACTGAGAAACAAATAAACACTTTTCATTTCACTGCAAAGAAAACAAAAAAAAACCAATCCTGTCACTAAGATGTTAGGTCCTTTTTGTATTTTCAAGTGCCAACCTTTGAAATCTTCTTCCATTTGAAGAAGGAACTTGTGGTATTAAAGGTTATAGCTGAAGTGCAAGTGTAATCCTATAATTAAATAATCTGCAGGCAATGATCAGACACTTCTTCAGAAACTCCAAGATATAGCAAATAAACACAACTAGGATAATTAAATACTTCTGAGTATTGGACCTACAGCATGAAGTTGTTGTAGAAATAGAGATGACTTTAACAAACCATACATGCCAAGTTATTTGGTTAGCTCATGTAAATGCCTTTAAAAGGCTCTACATAAGACAGAGTACAGCCTTATTGTGAAATAGAATTCTGTAAAAATAAAATTGAGAACACATTAACAGTTTAGAAAAGTTTAAACAGACTTAAATTTATTCTCTATTTTCATTTCTTAAAACATCCAATATATTCAGGAATTGATTCATCTTTTCTAATTGGCGATGCAGTTGCTTCAAGAAAATTTTTTAAAGCTGTTCATGATTGTGTAAAAATTTTATGACTTTATTTGTATGTGTAGGAAGTTAAATTTTTATTGGATGGATTGTAAAACTAAAAATATGTATTTTCTATCTTTTATTAGGCATACAATCATTCTATTGGAGCTTAAGTTTCAGCGTATGAACATGGGTTTTTGCATTGCACTGGGTTGGGCTGGGATGCAGTTAATTTTCTTCACAGCAGACCATATGGTGGTGTGTTTTGAATTTGTGATTAAAAAAACTGTTGGTAACACATCAGTGTTTTGGCTACTGCTTACACAGTGTCAAGTTCTGCTCTGTTCCCCACTCTGTACCCCTGTCTGTGTCTGTTACACACTGTGCTGCCCATGTACATCTGTATTCTAGACTGCATCTGTTCTGGTTGAATAAAATCCGAGTGTCACAGCTGCCTTATCATTTTACATTAGTCAGCCTCCAGATCCCTAAGCAATGAAACAGTGCAAAAAATTAAAAGTTCATATTTTGGTAGTGAACTTAAAAAGAGTCCATGTCAATAGATATTATTTTGCAGTTCACTACCATAACAAAGTTCAGCAATAAAATAGTTAATTCTGTAACAGAGAATACATTCACAAAGTATGTTATAGCTTCATTCAAGGAGTGTCATTTCCAATTAAAAATCAAAAGAAAGGGGATGGTGAGCAGCAGAATAAGGGTCAAAACAGATAATTATTTTTGTACACTTACAAATCCCAAAGAAAAAACTTTGGCATATGGTCCTAGTGTTCAGTAATGGACAGGGCTTTGTGGGCATCCATTTTCCATGCTTTAGAATCTGGCAGGGGTATCAGGACAAACTTAGCAATAGTTCAGGTCTAATGCAATCAAAACCATGACATTTAGAAACCCTGTGTAAACACAGTCTCCCTGTAACTATAAGAAAATAAGAAATTAGGCTTATATTATCTTGAAAATAATCTTGAAAACACTACAGTCTGTTCATATCAGGAGTTTATAACATAAATAAACATTATTTCCTTAACTTTCTAATCAAAACCAGATATGAGAAAGTCAGTAATTGTCAGTGACTAAAAAGCTGATGTGTCTTTCCAAATTGCATCATCCTCCTATACCAATCATACTATTTGTCCAGCTTAACTATTATCTAAGTTCATAAACATGGCAATATGATTAGACACTGGAAGAGAGGTTTGTTTTCTACTTATCACAGGATTCAAATTGCTGCTGACAGACCTGGCCTAAGAAAATTGACTGCAGCTTTCCAGGATGGCTGACTGGAGTACAATTTGGAAAGAAAACTATTTGCCTCCAGAAACAAATGCTGTGTTATGAAACTCTTGGACCACTGGCCAAGACTGACCTGGCCAACCATCACAAAGCACCAAACCAGCCATCAGCACCCAGCAGAAGCTACCAGCTGCATTGGCCACAGTGCCTGAGGCTGGAATCACACCCTGTAAATAAAATGCTCTCCACAAAAAAGAGTACAGTTAAAATGCTGAGTTCATATCAGGGCAATCAGGGTGCCTGAAAATCAGAGTCCTTCCCTTTTTTTTTTTTTTTCCTTTTTCTTTCTTTCTTTCTCCAAAATAGTTTGAGTTAAACCTGGTAACACTGGCCCTCAACAGCCTAAGTGCTGGCAGCAGATCAGCAGATCACATAAGAGCCCCTCTCTTAGCCCTATGGACCTTCCTGAGGTTGAAACCAAAGGAGGAGAAGGAATCACCATACTTCTTGCAGGAAAAAACAGAGTTGGATGTGGCAGCTAATTTCTAACTACCCAGAGGTACTAGTGGACCCTCAGGACTAGTGGACTTACAGCACCAATGTGGTATTCTCTGCAAGACCATCTAAAACATATACCATGTGCAAGGCTCTTAACAAAGGCACAAATGGATCCAGCTCCTGGAACAGAGCACTATCACACACACACTTCAGCAAATGTCCTTGTACTCCTCACAGCCTGCTTCTCACAATTGCTTCCTTCAATCTGCTAAACTCATTTAGGGACCAAATGGCTTGGCTCTGAGGGCTGGGTTTGTCACTTAGGCTACCTTTTGAAGCACTCCAATCTAGACTAGAGAAGGAAAAGAAAGCTGAGTGAGTCAAGCAGGGGAAATACTCTCCAGTTGCATGGACAGTTTAAATGAGCTATACAACACGAGGTTTCCAAACTACAGAACATAAATAACTGCAGGTAAGAATATCCCTATGTGGCATTCACATTCTCTGGAAAAATCCCTTCGCCCCAGATTTTTCTCCTGAGAAGCCTCAGAGAAAAAGGAAAACAATTCTTATCTCATTTGCTTCTCCTGTGTTGTGCTCACATGTGAAATGTGTTTGGCGATTGTTTACCCACAGGTGATTGTTTCATTGGATTCTGGTGTGAGTTGTTTTCACTCATTGGCCAATAAGGGCCAAGCTATGTTGGGACTCTGGAAAGAGTCATGAGTTTTCAGTAGTATCTTTTTAGCATTGTGTAACTAACTATCCTTCTGTATTCTTTACTATAATATAGTATAGTATTCTTCAATATAATAAAGTACCATAAAATAATAAGTTAGCCTTCTGAGAACATGGAGTCAGATTCATCATTCCTCCCTGCCACGGGGGTCCCTGCAAATGCAACATCCCTGAACATCATGAAAACAGTGGTAGGTAGACAGTCAGACCTTCTGCCTTGGCTCTCATATATTGCTACATACTAAAATCTTAAATCTAAGTTTTTTCACTCTGTAAGATCACACTTCTAATTAGTTACACACCCATAATCCCAGTGTTATTAATCAATTTTGGAAGGCTTCTCTACAGTCTTAGGTCAAATGCAGTGTTCTCTTGTGGTTCTGTGCCTTTCAGCACAGAAAGTTTAAAATTCTTAGTAACTAGGGTTCCAACAAGACCGACCTTGCAGATCCTGGGTATGCACTGATTTGGGGCCTCTCTTTGCTGTGCTTCTTCCATACATAAGGTTGGTTCCCACAAAGTAAAAATCCCTTCCCTAAAGTCATTTAAATACTTCTGTATTCCACTTGAGGAGAATGGAATCAGCAATTGCTCTTGAAAGATAGCAGTAAGTAACAACATGAATAATACACCATACAGGAACTCATTGGAATATCTACTGACCTCTGCTATTTCAATGCTGGTGTTTATTGCAGATTAAATTAATTGGAGAAAAAACAGCATGATAGAGCAATAGATGAGAGGAGAACACAGTAACAACACAGAGAACAACAGTTCAGCCTTTAAAATCATGGGATCAGCTCTCAAATTAAACTGAAATTAAGAGCAATTCGCCTCTTTGTTAGCTTTGTCAGTTCACATTAGCAACAGTCTCTTATAAAGCAGCTGAGAAATATCTGCCTCACATACGAAGTTTTTCAAAGCTTTTGTGTTTGGAGAGTCACTTTTACCAGCCCGTCCAACAGGGATTATCCCCTAAAAATTAACTTTATATGCAAAATTAAGAGAAAATTGTCAACGAAAAAGCAGTTGAGATACTATATACACCTGACAACTTCCATAGATTTGGTGACAGGAGATAACTCCATTTTTGAGTCAAAGTTATGCAATTTCATGAGATTATAGAGATTCATAGAGATTATAATTAGTAATATATTATTAGACTGAATTAAAACCAAATTTTTCAAGAAAATAAATCTTAAGTTATCCTTTCCTCCAGAAAAATACATTTGTTCTTCGTTATATCTCCAAATGAATACAGTATTTCTTTTTAGGAAAAGAACTAATGTATCAAACCAAGATTTCAAAAACTGTTAACAGAGGCAGTTTATTTATAGGCGTTTACAGCCTTTAAAAATAATCAACAGAACCTCAAGATTTTCTTGATCACAATAAATAGTTCTCTATGAAAATTAAGTTCAAAGCATACTGCAATAGTTAGAACAGAACAACTGACAAGTACTCAATCACTGCCTAACTAAACCATGGTACCAATCTCAAGAATACTTGTAATTGTAATGTCCTAGTCTACACATAGAAGGCTACTGTTATGGAGGTCTACTGTAACACTTTTCCTCCTTTTATTTATTGCAAGTGATTCAGAACTGCATAAAAGTGAGAATCTGCATAAAGTGAGGTATAGCAGAACACGGTACAGCAGAGAAACAAAGAACTTCTGCTCCCCAAATGCACTTTTTTCATAAAACCTTGTTTGTACATATGGAAGAGAATTTCACATTGTTTGTAATATTCTTCATGACGAATTTTCATTTGCATAGTAATCAAGATTAAATTTGTGAGGAAAAAAAAAAATTTAAGCCTACTAATCAAACAATTCTTTATTTTGCCATTCCTTTATTGCACTAAGATAAAGAGGTAATCCTAGGAGGGAAAAATTGTTTAGGTCAGGCCATAGAGAGTTCATAAGGGGTTAAACTACTCACTGGAAAAAATAACTAACCCGCCTAAATATAATGTAATATAATAAATTATGTCACTTAGTAGAATGTCTTTGATTTACTTGAGTGCTAATATTTTGCAAAGACAATTAGTTAAAAGCAGAAATCCTCAAATGGGAAGTTTTTGATTGTTACTGTTCCCTCTTCAGCAGTTATACTCATCACACTGACAAAACAACGGATTCTGTCCTTATCTAAAAATACAAAGTTTCATTTTACTGGAAAGATACCCTAAAAATGTATTACATATGCATCTTGTATACAAGGTAGCAGTCTGGAGTTGGCTGCCAATCCCCCTTCAGCCAGACACAAAACCCCTGCTGAATTCTTGGCCATGTGAGTGGGAGCACAGGAGAAGGGGAGCCCCGGGCAGCGCCCTGACTCCAGCAGGGCTCCAGCTCACACTGAGACCTCCTGCAACTCATGCAGGAGCTTCAGAAAACCAAGCAGATTTTTCTTATCATTTGCCACCTCTGACTCCTGCAGACATGCAAGATGCTTCTTCAAATGTGCCTCTTAAGGAGAAGGCAGCCTCCCCCCTTCACAACAATTCAGAAGAGTGAGGCATTTCTCCAGGTGCCAGATTAAAGGAGCTCTGCTGCTGCACAGGGCAAACATTTCACTAGGCTGCCATGCAACTGGGGCACAAGTGCTGAAACCTTTGACTAGCCTCTACTAAAAACCCAAAAGCTGCCAACAAGCACAAAAACCAGGGAGTTCTCAATGAGGGGAATGGTCTGTAGTATCTCTGTTACACAGGAAAATCTCCCTGCCCTGCAGGAGACCCAAAGGTGCAGTAGCTGATAACCTGACAGGTGTCTCAGGGTGCCATGAGGGCTCCTGTGGCTGCAGGAGCTGGGGGGGAGCAGGGGCACACTGTCTGATGACAGATACAGATTACCTGATGCTTATCAGAGACACATGGACACAAAACTGTTGAGTTTTTGGAGTCATTTAGGGTATGACATTAAATCACAGAGAGTAACAGATGGACAGTACCTCATATCAGTAGAGACTCCCTAAAATGACAGAAAATAATCTATCTTAGACTTGTGCTTTGCTGTCCTGGTGGTATTTTCCATACTAGAAAGCAGGAGGGATATCCTCCAGCACTAGTACAGTGGCATTCTTATACATTATACATTTGGCATTCTTGCCTTGGGGATTCTCTTTGCCATTTAGGCTACCTGGCCTGCATGGCACGTACCTGTCAAAGTAGGCCAGGGCTTTACAGCAAAGAAAACCTAACCATTATAATAGAAAAAGTTACATATCTAGCTGATGTGTTTTTTATAACAATATTTTTAGAATATGTCAAAATTTCAGATTAGTCACAACAGCCATACTATTTTGGTTTTTTTTGAGATGAAAAGCATAAAAAAATGGTGGAAACTGACCTCTTAGTGGCAAACATGATGGTGCGGGCTTGTTTCACATTTATGAATGCAGTGCTCTGCACAGGCTGCTTATATTGACCTGGATGAGAAGAAAAAGATATATTTTTAAATCAAGAAACTCAGAACCTTGCTTTTAATATCCTGAAAAATAAATACACATAGTAACCATCTTCCAGTGAAACTTCAGAGAATAACTGGCAATTTTACAGAAATAAAAAGGTTAGCAAAAGTATGCAAAGGGTAAGGAACATGAGATAAAAGTTAAAAAAACCCTAAGACTAAATCCTCCTAGTAGGGCTTAAACCTGGCATTATTAGAGCAGTTACTCAACAAGAGTTAGGCATAATAGTATATGATAATGCAACATCTAAAAGTCCTTGCTTCTTACAGTGAAATTCATGTGCCCAAGCAAAATGCATGTGCTTTAAAGCAGCAAAACAGGTCTCTCTGAATTTCCAGTCTCAACAAAGCTACATAAATTTATATCTTAATTGTGTTTTGGTGCTCAATTTGTTGAATTACTATCTCAGTAAATTAGTAATTTTTCCAGAAAGAAAACATTATTATAAATAAGAAATTTCCTGGTGTGGGTCTATTTATACAGATTAAGTATTAATTTTATATTTATATATATAAAATATATTATATATATTAATACTTAATACCTCAGGAAATATCATCATTATTATTATTATTGTTGTTACTATTACTATTACTATTTATTACTATTACTATTACAAAGAGAAATTCCAACTTCTCCATAAAAATATGAGATTACAGAATATTAGAATAATTAGGTCAGGAGAAAGTGCCTAGTCCAGCCTTCAGTTCAAAGCAAGTATAATTGGATCATTTTGCTCACAGGTGTGTCAACTTGGGTCTTGAACATGTCCACAACCTCTTCTGGAAACCAGTTCCTGTACCTCATCACCACCATGGTAAAAATAGATTTTGTAACATCTAATCAGACTTTTCCATATTATACCCTGTGTCTACTGCCTCTTATCATATACTTTTATATATCATATATACTCTTATATATCATGTGTCTACTGTCTCTTATCATACCTCCAAGAAAAATCTAGCTCCATCTCCTCTACACTCTTCACTCAGGTACTTGTTATCAATACTGAGGTGGTCTCTTGCCATTTCTGACCCTCAGTTGATTCAGCTCTCTCAGCCTTCTGTTGAATGCCATTTGCTACAGTCTCCTGGCCAGTTCATTTGGTGTCCATAAGCTGACATCCTTCTTGTTCTGGGGAGCCCAAAACCAGAGTGCTCCACAGTCAGTCTCACAAATACCAGGCAGAAGGCAAGGATCTTCCCCTGACCTGCTGGCTGTTTTTGCCCATGCAGCTGAGGGAAACAGGTGAGTTTCCTTGCTGTAAGGGCTCCCTGCTGGTTCTCATGCAAAATGCAGCTCACCAGGCCCCTCAGATCCCTTTCTGTACCACTGCCTCCCAGGCATTTCATCCCCAGCCCATCATTTTACACAAGGTTGTTCCATCCCACTGGAAAAACCTTGCATATGCTTTTGCTGAAGATTCCTGTAAGGTTCCTGCCAGTTCATTTCTTCAGCCAGCCCAGGTCCCCCTCAGTGGCAGCACTGCCCCCCAGCAGCTCCTTCCCCAGGCAAGTCAGTGCCTCATTCAGTGCGTGGGTCCCCAGGAGAGGCCCCTGGGGCTCTGCAGCCCCACACAGACCAGCAGTAGCCTCCCTTGATGTGCCACCCAAGTCCAGGGCTCCAACATGCAAAGGGCTTTAGCACCAGTCTGTGACAGGGAACCTGCCCTGTGGGGTGCTGAGGCCACCCCTGCACCGCCCCACACCACTGCAGGCAAGTGTGAGCAGAGATGCTGTGTGTCTCTGCTCTGCTAACACCTAGGACAAGGCTGACACTGCTGGTCCCCAGGAGCTTCACCCTCCCAAAGCAGGATTCAGGCATTTCCAGGAGCAGCCAGAAGCAGCTCCCAGCAGAACTGAGAGCAGAGACTCAAAATGCTGCACAAACTGGGAAGAGCAGCTATGAGAAGACCAGGCAGTGCTCTGGAGGCCCTGCAGACTCCCAGCTCCTCAAATCAAGCCACTTTTGCAACACCAGTTCACAGCACTCTGGTCCACCATTGCCAAAGGAGCAGCTAAGTAGCACCTGGAAAGTGCCAGCCCCTCCAGATGAAGCTTCTGCCACCAGGTCCTTCCCACAAGAATGCAGCAGCTCCCAGCCCTGGTTCAGCTCCCTGGTGATTGCCACTGCACATTCCCACTGCCCTCACCATGCATAATATTGATGCCAGTGCAACCTTTCTGCCCTTCTCTCAAATGTTCAGTTTAAAGCAAAAATAGCTTACAAATTCAGACATTCTATCCCAGTTTAGTTGATTTGTTAAATGTAAATGGGACATCTAAATACAAATGTTTTGTCCATCAGGAAGAAGCTGTGATTACATGATCTTGACTGACAGGAGAATTTTTGTCTACAAACTCCCTTCTAAATTTGTAAGATGCTCTGGGGGACTTCACGTCTCCATGTCAGATCAGATAAAATGACACCAGGTGAAATGGCTTGTTACTTCCAGATGAGGAAGCAGCATTTTCACAGCACTATATTTCATTATGGGTTGAGGAATGACATTTTTGTCTCAATTTACCAGCTGCTCTTAAAGCATTTTCTTTTTTGGTTTGTGCAGGCGTTTTTGGGGTTTTTTTGTTTGTTTTAGTGTGTCTCCTTAACTTGTACAGCTGCAATAAGTTGAAGGGAACCTCCTTCTTCCTCTCCACACTCTCTTGTTCCAGAATCACAGCCTTGCAGCTGGGCAAGAAGCACAAGTATCATCAGCCTGAAGTACATTTTCCTTCCCATGCAATTATTCTCCCTGCCACTTACTAACACCAGTCCCTCTACACTGAGAGCATAACAAATGCCTGCTTCCAGTTATTTGTCTTGATTGGGAATTTCTGAAAGCTTTAAGTAGGCCAAGTGTCCACTCCAACTGAAAATCAATGGTTTTGGGGCATACACATTCCCAGCATGTTCTGAGAAGTCACACTCCAGTTCCCTGTTTGTGATTGTCAGGCTAACCAGAAGCTATGCCTATACTGTCAGATATGCAGCTCAGAGATGAAACATGATCAGATTAAGGATTGCAGCTCAGCCTCTGCCCCAGTGCATGTATTAAGTGTCTCAAGCCATTCACACAGCCGATTATACAACATGGACCCTAACTGTGTAAATGTGCTAAAAGACCTGAGTCAGGCATTCAATTTCTCTTAGAAATAACAAGGTTCAAGCTCCAGAATCCAATTCAGAGGTATTTAAATTGTGACCTAGAAGTCCAGCTCCCATATTTAAAAATGGCAGTTGCTTATGACCTCGTGAGCATCAGTGGAACTTTGACACAGAAAATTTTAAGCCAAATTTATTCAATCATTTGATGATCTTTTCCATTTCCAGTAAAGAACATCATTCATAAGCATCTTAGATTAGTAGGGAGGACTGCCTTTATGTTTGCAAGCACTTTAAATGAAGGGCTCTGATGTTTTCTGTCTCTTTTTGGATATAAATAAAAACATTAAGGATTGACATAAGGTACTGAAGTTCTCTGGAAACAGGACAAGCTATTTGAGGGAAACCAACAGGTATAAAATTGATGAGTAGCTGAAGCAGGTCCCCTTGGTCCCCCTGAAGGTGACTGGTGCAGAAGTAGGAAGAGGAAGGTGTTGGATACAGAATCACTGAATCGTTTAGGTTGGAAAAACCCTTTTGAGGTCAAGCTCAACCATTAACCCAGCACTGCTACCTATCTCAGCAGAAACTTTGCTGGCCTCTTCAACTTCCTTTTCCTTCAGGCACAACTACCCTTTCTGGGGGAAAAAAAAATTAAAAGACTGATACAACTGATACAGTAACAGAATATATTAAATGAAATATTAATTCAAGCTTTGGACTTTTTTCCTTTGCAAAGAAAATTGTTGGTTTTGCACAGAAATATTTCCCATAGCATTTCTCTGGCTTATTGAGGGTAACTGTGTCGACTGCTGCCTTTCAGCTGAATCTACTCCTTCTCAGGTGGAAGGAGCTGTCCTCAGAGCAAAGTGGCATAACAGCCTCAGAAAACCACCCTCACTTTCCTGCAGTCACCTTGCATGGAAGCAGATGTGAAATATCATTCATCTACTTGGAGATAAATTCTGAAAGCTATGACTTAACAGCAATACTGATTTCTAAAATGTCTTAAAGAGACTACTAAAACTGGCACAAAATCTCAGTGAACCTTTTCATTTGCACCAGATTTAAGCATAATTTACAGAGATTCACACTGACTGCTTAAAGCCATGCAAATCTGAGCCCAAGGATCAAGAATAAAAATATTTTCAGTTAAGAAACAATTGTATTAGAGCATAAAATGTGGCAAAGGATGTTCATACAGAATTACACAATAGGATCTTTATCAAAGACCTGGAGGAGGCAATGGAATGCACAACCATCTAGTTGGCAGATGGCCTCAGATTAGGGGAGATCAGTTGATATGCTCAGAATCCCTACATTGGAAGAGACCTTCAAGACCATTGAGGCCAACCCAGCCCTAACACCTCCACTAAACCATGGCACTGAGTGCCACATCCAGTCTTTTTTTGAACACATCCAGGGATGGCAACTCCACCACCTCCCCAGGCAGGCCAGTCAAGTACTTTATCACTCTTTCCATAAAAAACTTTTCCCTAATATCCAATCTATATTTCCCTTCGTGCAGCTTAAGCCAAGGTTGCCACCCAGGGAGAATTGGACAGGCTAGAGGCATGAACTGACAGGGATCTCATGAAATTCAGCAAGGACAGATACAAAGTCCTGTATTTAGGAAGGGAGAAACTCTTGCAATGGCATAGGCTGGGCACTGCCTGGCTGGAAGGGCAGCAAATTGAGCATGAGTCAGCAGCATGTTCAGGCAGAGAGATGGTAAACAGCATTCCAGACTTTATTAGCAGGAACAGGGCCAGCAGACAGAGGGGAGGGATCATACTGCTTTATTAAAAAGTCATCAGACCCTTCCTGAAGTACTGCATCCAGTTCTGCAGCCTGCCCTTGATGTAAGAAGGACACTGATAAACTGGAGCAAGTTCAGGTGAGCACTGAACCTCATGGCCCAGAGAGGTTGTGCAGCCTCACTCATTTGAGTGTCTCAAAACTCATCTAAATAAAGCTCTGAACAACCTGAACTGATCTCAGAGCTGACCTTGCTCTGAGCAGGAGGATGGACTAGAATCCTTCAGAGGTCCCTTCCAAACTGAGTTATTCTGTGATGCTGTAAGTCTAGGTATGAAGAAGGGAAAACAGAGAAGGGGATGTGAAATTATGTTTGAAGCTGGGATCATTAAAATATGCTGGTACAAATACAATGACAGGATAATACTGTTTTCTGCTTGAAGGAAACAGCAAGTGTAGCTTCTGTCTCTAAATCCACACAATATATTCAATGTGGTGGTGTAGCTGTGCTCTATCACTCATTCCCTGTTAGATCATCCAACTCTGCCTGTAGGCAATTCAAGACAAACCCTAACTAATGTAATAGGAAATAATTTCTTTGCATGATCTCTGTGGGCATGCTAAAGAAATGTATTGATTTTTAAATTGAAGAAAAAGACAGGAAAAAGAAAACATTTGCCCTGCGTACTTTACCCTCCTTCACCTTCATGGTAGCACACAGAGTTTCCTTTCCTAAGATTTCAGGATAAAGGGACATTTCTCTACATCTTTTAGATGGTCTTAAAATCTAAGTTCCTTGGAAATCTAAAATGGGGGTAAGACTGCTAAAAACTGCTTGTCCTCCTCTTGGCAGAATTGCTGGACCATCAATTATTTATTATTAATTAAGCAGTGGATGTGGATTAAACAGCATGAATACAGAAAAGACTCACAGGCAATAGCCAGAACTGATCAGGTTTTCATTATTTTTCTTTATTTACAAAGATTTATAAAGCTTGATAAAGTTTCTCCCATCCTCCCTTCTTTCCTGGCTCAACTTTACTCTTGACTTCTATCTCCCCTTTTCGGCAGCTCAGGGGGATGAGGAATAGGGGTTGTGGTCACCCCAAAATGCTTCATCTCAGATGCTCCTGCTCCAGTGTGGGCTTCCTCCCACAGGAACCAGCCCTTCATGAACTGCTCCAAGGTGGGTCCTTTCCAGGGGTGACCTGTGCCAGCAGACCTGTACCAGTGTGGGCTCCTCTCCATGGGCTGTCTGCGGGCTGCAGCCTCCTTCAGAGCTTGCATTGCTGTGGCACAGCCTCTCCACTGGCTGCAGAGAGGATGAGAGTGGATGTTCTGCTCCACCATGGCTCCCCATGGGCTGAGGGAGGGCAGTTTACTTTCTTCTGCTCTTCTCCACAGGCTGCAAGGAATCTCTGCTCTAACACCCAGACCACCTCCTCCCCCTCTTTCTTCATCTTGGTGTCTACAGAGTTGTTCCTCTCTTTTTCCCCTCACTCTTCTCTCACAGCTGCCCCACAGGTTTTTTTACCCTTTCTTATAACAGTTATGACAGAGGCACCACCAGCATCACTGACGTGCTCAGCTTTGAGCAGCAGCAGGTTCACCTTGGAAAATCTGGAGCTAGCTCTGTGAGACATTGGGATGGCTCCTGATGTCCCCTCAGGGAAGCCACCCCTGCAACTTCCCCACTACCAAATCCTTGCCATGTAAACCCAGTTTTATTTCTGTTTGATTACAAGCCATTTGAGAAAATGTATCAGATTTCCATATGCTGCAAACAAAATATAACACAGTTATATAATTTACAGCAGCAGAGGGAGGACTGCAGGGATCATAAGTAATTCCACATAAACAAAGATGTAGAGATAAGACAATTCCTGGGACCAAAGCTGATGAACTGCTCTTTTCTGTACTTTTTTGCTCTATTATGAAATGTAGTGGCACTGGAAGCTAATCCAGTATTTCACAAGCATTGTATTTTTTAACAGATAAACACCCTCTCTCCACAGAATAAAATAATGTCCACTATATGTGATCAGCAGCAGGGAACAGAACTGTACAGACCCAAGTCTCTAGTCAGCCAAACCAAAGCTAGAAACTTCTGGAGGATAGAGAAATGAAGATAAGCTTTGGCTGTAATTATCTGAACTAATTCAAGAGACTACAGTGAGTACAACTCAGATAAATAAAAAAGAATATGTCAAGTACATGAGTTTATTAGCCTATTATCATAAAAAGAGGCATAACAGGGGGGTTTTGTACCTAATTACAGAAGCTAGAGACAACAGTAGTAGATTCATCTTAGGAATACACAGGTTCTGTTCTTCAAATTTTGACTTTTAAACTAATGCTATGATAATGATTTTCATTTTAATTACAGCTCCAGTGGTAATTACTTATATCTAAATTAAAGATGTCACTTAGCTATACAGAAATAGTGATTTCAATATATCAATTTCTTATTAAATAGACACTCAAACACTTTCATTTTGTTTAGTTTGATATTCAAAAAGAAGATAATAAAAAGAATGACATTTACTCAATACAATGTGAAGAGTATTTGTGCTTAGTCACTAGCTGGTTGAAGACTATACCTCAAGATTTGATAATGCAGGTTTTCCTAACTGTATTAAATAAAGCTCTTCTCAGTTCACTTACTGTCTCCCCTAATCAGCTGCCAAGACTATCTATTTATTCCTATGATCCCAACACCAAAATATTCCTTTCATTCATAGTCACTGTGGTTGTCATTCACTTAATGACATTAATGGCTTCCATGCTATTTGAAAGTCACGAATACAGAAATGACAATATAAAATATTTACAGAACCTTATTTTCCTTTCACAAATTATATACATCCAGTTGTGCTGCTTTCTACTTCTGCTCCTTTTGAAGATGAAAGCTGTACAGTGAAGTTCTTAGCTAGAATCAGATCCAAGAGTGCTGCTGCCTATAGATTCTATCACTCTCAGACCAAAATTTTGGGCCAGATCTGTAAGAACGAGTAAAGAGGTCCTTTAGACCAAATCATAGCCTTTCAGTTTGGTAAATAACTAAAGCATTCCACTTCTTGGCACTATGCAGCTTTCACCCCACCAAGCACACCTGTAGCTCAGGTGGATTTATCATAACACAAAAGGCTCATGTGTGACTGTGGCCCCTAAAAGTAATTCATCACTAATTTCTCTCTCAGTACCACCCTGAAAAACACTGGCTGCAGCACAATTCTAACTTTTCACTCCTAAAGATCAACAGACCAAGTTCCACTGTTTTTCTTTCCAAGCAGAAGTTACAAAATTAACTCTCACAGAATATACTATTCTTAGAAGACACATTTATTTATTTTACAAAGTCAGCAAAAAATAGAGAAAAAAAAAACAACCCAGGAGCACCCCAAAACTGAAACCAGCCAATGATACACTCAACGAAGATCATGCTCAACTTTTAAGGCTCTATTTGGTAGAACAAACAATAAGTGGATTAGTGTCAGAAATTTAATGAACACAGAAGAGTGCTAAACAGTTAAAAATTATCAGGAGACTGCTTATTGTTTAGTCTTTGCCCAAAGCAAAATATTATGTATTTAAGCCATTTCTAATATATACTGGCCTAACTAGAACCTGTTGTTAAAAACCTCAGAGGATGGAGATTGTACAACCTGAAATCCTTTGTGATCCTAACATTAGATATTTGTCCCCTGTATCAGTTGCAGCTGGCTTGTAGCTGCCAAGTAAATTTGGTCATATCAGACCTTCAACCTCAGGCAGCCTAAGGTGAAACAAGTCCTGAGATGAGGCAGGGATAGGCTGGATTCAAATCTCCACAAGACTTCACATTCCATCCAAAGCTGCAGACTGGGCAGGGAGTTGGGCTGGGTGGGGTCACACCAACCAGCAGCTTAGATCAGGGTGTTTCAAACCCCCTGTATAAAGTCAGTTTGAACAGCAAAGCTCTCTGCTGTCACATGGATCTGAGGGGGCCTGTGGTCCCTGTCTCCAACCACCGACCCCACAAAACACATAATCCCCTACAGAATAGTTCCCAAAACCAGAATTCTTTGCCACAACTCAAGCTTGTTATTTGCTACTTTCCCAGCAGACACAGACAACAATTCTTTACTCTTTCTCACAAAGAAAATATTTAAGCACTTTTCCCCTGTGTCCCCAGTGGTTTGGGTTTTTTTACACAAAACATTCATGTAAAATTAATTTTTTACTAGACATTATGTTTTTTACGTTTCTGATCACCCTTATTCACATTTTAAACTGTAGATACCCAAAACTGGAGATGGTATTCAATGCAAACTGAGTAAAATAGAAATTATTTGCTATCTTTCATATGGAGATGCTGGGTTTACATTCCATTTTGGTATTTTTCTTCTTCCTCATTAGTCTATATCAGTAACTAACACTCAGTTTGCTGTAGTTCTCTCAGGATTTTTTCCCAGTGTTCCTATAGAGCTAATCATTCTGTAAATTCTTGGAATTTACCAAACTCTGTCTCATATCTGTAAATTCTTGGAATTTACCAAACTCAGCAATATATCACACTTCTCAAAAAGAATTTATGAATGTGATTGCTTCAGCCAGCTTCCTATATATCTTAGTGTGGAAACTATTAAGCTCATAGGAGTTCAGGTTTGAATAATAAATTAAAAAAAATAAAATATCGAGTCCATCAATCATCTGTGGGGCCAAAATACCATTGACACTAAAGCTAGAACAAGTAGTCCAAGTGCAGCATATTTTACCACCATCACCCTGCTCACTGTCATGTAGAAGGACAGGAAATACTGCACTGCTGTTAACCTCTGCTGTCCCCAGGCCAAGAGCTGGTAAGAACAAACCACCTCAAAAAATAGATTAAAATTATTTTTCCCTTACATCTTCAGATAAGAAATGTCTTATCTGAATTGCACTAGAATGCAAGATATTTCTGTATTTTCTTGACATGTGTCCTTTTGTCTCTTACTCTTGCAGCTTTCAACTTACTTCATCTACTGTCCTCCCCCTGCCAAAAAAAAAAGGGAAAAAAAGTCAGATCTGGACTACCACAATCTCATATTCTGCAACAGCAATGTAGCCTTTGACCAGAAAAACAACTAAAGAAATGTCTTGCACGGTCCTGGGCTGCTACAAGTTTGCCATGTCTCTGAATAGGCCCCTGTGGCATAGATACCTTTCTCTAGCAGCTTTATAGCCATGGGTGCAAGGAACAGACCATAGAATCATAGAACATGTTCAGTTGGAAGGGACCCACAAGGATCATTGAGTCCACATCCTGGACCTGCACAGGACACACCCCAAAATCACACCATGTGCCTGAGAGCATTGTCCAAACTCTGCTTGAACTCTGTCAGGCTGGTGCTGTGACCACTGCCCTGGGAAGCCTGTTCCAGTGCCCAGCCACCTCTGATTTCCACCTTTTTCCTAATCTAACCTAATCCTCCCCTGACACAACTTCAGGCCATTCCCTCCAGTCCTGTCACTGCTCACCACACATGAGCCCCAAAGTGCTCAGCCACTCCTGACAGGATGGGGACTTCCAGCCCCTTCACCAGCTCTGTTGTCCTCCTCTGGCCACATTCAAGCACCTGCATGTCCTTCTTAAATGGTGGGGTACAGAACTGTGCTCAGTGCTCAAGATGAGGTCACATCAACACCAATTAAAGTGGGATAATCCCCTCTTTAGCCCAGCTGGTGGTGCTGTGTTTGATGCCCTGGATGCAGTTTGCCCTCTGGGCTGCCAGGGCACACTGCTGGCTCCCACTGCCCCAGATCCAGCACCCCCAGGTTCCTTCCTGCAGGGCAGCTCTCCAGCCACTCCTCTCACAATTTATACTTGTGCCCAGTGTAATTTTATCCTAGGTTCAAAATCTGCCTTTTTTATATTTATGATTAGGAAGGTAGCAGAGCAGACACCAAGAGTTAAAGCCGAGTATTAATATGATCCCTTCAAGTATAAAAAAACATCTCTCAGACCACATAGGCTGTGGGAATGAACAGCCCATAAGGCTACTCACATCAAATAGTTTATTAATAAAAAATAAGATATTTAATTTGGCATTTGAAACTATGTTTCAAGAAAATTTTGCATGGTATGTAACTCCTCCCAGCAAAAGGCTAAACATGGGAATTACAGATCTTTAATATAAACACTTCTGCCTGTTCTGCAGTTTAAATTATTGCACCCATTCACCAATAATGGTATTCCTATTGCTACAAGAAGTTTATAACACCACCAGATTATAACTTTTACAACTTTTCTGGGAGACATCAGTCTCAGGGTTACATTTTCTCAAGTGCTGATGAATTCCCCATCTGCACCTCAGATGACAGCCCCTCTGGGTTCCATGTATGCCAAACACAGATGGCTGTTCTGCAGGGTTTGAGAGAGGGCTGCTCAGATATCAGTTAACTATAATGAAGACCAGGTTCCTGACTGCCAAACTACCTTCAAACACAGGATCTACAACCTTTATTTCCTTTATCTCCTTTATTTAGGGAGACAGTATCACAAGAGGTAAGACTATTGTAGCTGTTGGCCCTGCACAGCCCTGGCACTCCAAAAGATGGCTACTGGAAAAACTGAAAATCCTCCTTGTCAAGGGTAATGTTGGTATTACAGGATTTTGCAACCAGAACAAGCATTTTGGATAATATGGGAAACTGATTACCGCTGATTTAGAACACAGGTCAAGCTAATGATTTTGGGGTAAAATCTCCTGGAGTGGGTCACATGCAACTGCTGGAATAGCTTCAAAGGACTCCATAGAGAGTATCTCCTAAAAAAGTGCAAAAATGCCACACTGCGAGCTGAGCCCAGGAAATCCCAGTTGTAGAGATGCCATAGCCTTCAGCAAGCCAGAAAACTAGGCAGCCTGCTGGCACAATGCAAATCCTGGCACACCTAATTAAAAAACTAAGACACTACAGTGTGTGCAAGTGAAACTGTTCTTGCATCTCTTTCCTGGCATGTTATTCTAAATCAAAATTTATCACAACTGTTTAAAAATCTTTGGAAAGCAATGTTTTTTCCAGGCTCTAGATATTGGGATGTTCTGTTTGGACAACAGCTTGCATGTCCATGTCACTACCCTGTAAGAGTCTACAGCTTCAATAAAGTCAGACTTAATTACAGGTTTTGGGGGTAAGACACGAGCAATGAATAGGTCATTCTGGTTGCCTTTGCACCCTGAGGAATCAAATATGTCTGCTGCACAGTAGGTTCAGAAGGAATTAGGAACAACCTGTTAGAGGGAAACATGCCTAGTGTAGCTTTGCTGTAACAAAAACATTGCACGTTATGACTGAAGATCAGGAAAACATTGTAGGATAATTGGATTGACCCTAAGATCTGAAAACTAAATAATGTAACAAAAGGTAAAGGATTGTTCCAAATCCTTATAATCAGAATGCTACAGTTTGTATCACAAACTTTTCAAGATACCAATCAAACCAGAAGCTAAATGTAAAATGAATAAAAATCAAGCATGAGATAACAAAAACAGAAGGAAATTGACTCTTAGAAATACTTTGAAATTCCAAATTCATCAAGAACTGATAAAACTACTGCTGCAATTATCTAAATACATGAAAAGAATATTTCTACAAGCAGATAAATGCAGCATTCTTGGGTTTATTTTGTCTGAGAGAAGAAATCAAAATCTGATCAATAAGAAGTCTTGATCAGCTTTATTTATGAACAGCTTGGAGAAACCATACATCAGTCAGATGTTGAAATACATTTTTTAAGCCTTGAGAAAAAATAAAAATTAAAAATAAAGTCACCAAGTTGTATAGAGAAGACTAAAAACCATTTTCATCCATCTGTGCTAACTTGAGGTTCCTCCTCCCATTAACAAAGTGAATTTTGTTAGTTGGTTATGTTGTACACAACAATAAACTGTTTTTTCTTTTTTTAACACTTTAAACAATTTTCCTTTTTTTAGGATTTTTAAAAATTTATTTCACCAGCTAAGATTAAGTAACAAAACTGAGGATCAGTTTATTCTTAAGATCTTTCATATAGGTCTGCTGGGAGGCACAGTCAGCAACTCAGAACTGAAGTCAGGAGGGATGTCATTGCCCTTGGGTAGCCAGCATTCATCACAGCAGGCAGCCTTTATTGTCCAGCATGCTATAATAGTTTCTCAGTAGGGAAGGCAGCATGTAGTAGCATCATGACGTGCAAGATAATGCCTAAAAACACAAAACTGTTTGAAAGGGTCTGTTAGGAGGGAGTGTTTACAGTGGCAATGGAAGGGAAGAAAGGCAGAATGACCTGGTTCTCTTTTTAGTAATGAATGCCAGTCAACATTTTTCATTCTGTATCATGTTCAGGGAACCAAAATAAGTTTCCTTCCATTGCAGTTTTTATTTGGTCATTGCTTACTTACCACTCTTCTGCAGTTCTCTCCTTAACTCTGCCATTTATGACATCTTTTTTCCCAAAATAGAACCTGAATATAGGCAAGAAACACTTAGGTCTTTAACGTACTACAAACTGCTTCATAGTTCCTTATATGAGACCAATCATCACTGTGACTGAATATATTTGACTTACTTAAAATGGCTGGAGAAGCTGAACTGATGTCACAGAATCATAGAATGGTTTGTGTTGGAAAGGACTTGAACAGACCATCTAGCTCCAATCTCCCTGCCATGGGCAGCAACACCCACTAGACCAGGATGCTCAAAGCCGCGTCCAACTTGACCTTGAACACTTCCACTGACAAAGCATCCACTGCTTCTCTGGGCCACCTCTTCTAACGCCTTACTGTCCTCACAGAAAATAATTTCTTCTTTATCTAATCTACTCTTTTTCAGTCTACAGCCACTGAAGTCAGTTATGGTCATTAGAATTAGCTGAGAAAAAGAAAACAAAAAGGTTTACAGCCAATAATTTTATGCAGGAAAATGGGTAATTCAGATGCAAAATCTTTCTCTGAATATGTGGCCACAGTATAGCATGTCAAACTAAATTGCAACTCACTGCAAATTTTCCATTAGAGACAAAGGTGCTGTGCACATGCGTATTAGTGCACACACGTGAATGTGAGCAAAAAAGGCAGTACTTTGCGAGATGGCCATTCTCACATTTCTCAGAAAGTCTCTTCCAGATTTCCTTGAATGAGATTTTGAAACTCTGTTTACAGCTTTGCTCCTAATTAAGTAGCTCCACTCACCTCAAGGAACTTGGTGGCTATTTAGTGTGAATTAAAATGGCAGCAGTTGCCATTCTACCACACAGAGTAATGAGATTCAGTGAAGGACTAAAACACCTGAAGTCAAGATCCAAAATGCCTTCCAGAAGCCTGTCAGCTTTTCTAGCAATGCAAGGTGACTCTGATATCAGGTGCAAGAGGCATGAAGCCAAGACAGGTAGTAGGTGAGACAGATGCTTCAGTCTGCTATAGAGTTACTCAATTTTGCTTTACAAAGTATCTGTCCACTGATTGCAAGATACAATGTGCCAGGACATCATGTGCTGCATGCCATCTTTGCAGTGGTGCAATAGTCTCCAGTATCAGAGCCTACTCTTTTACTTTTGGAAGATGGAGGAGTTCACTAAGCATGAAGAAATACAGCAGCTCCTGCAAGATTTTGGGAGACTTCACAAATCAATTAATATAAATCAATTAAAAGTTCTTTCAATAAAGATATTAGCCATATGCTCCTTGGTCAGCTTCAGGTATACTTTTGGTTTAAAAAAAGAAGAAAGAGTAAATTGATTACTTCTCTGTTAGCAGGGGAAATTGACTGCAACCAGCACTTCTGAGTAATTCACACTGTACAGCTACTTGTTTCTGGATTTGACATTTTTTAATCATGGGGTAAAAAGGTCATGTAAAAGGAAAATGAGTTGCTACAGAGCAGTAGTTAGATCCAGAGTCAACACTACACTCTCACTCTGCAGCTGGGATTCATGGATCATGTGCTGATACTCTGAATGGGCATACAGCATGAAAACCTATCCAGGGGCTTAACTTCCCAGACAAAAGGCAACAGGAATACCATCACCCCACTGCCAAACTAAAGCACCACTGACACAAGAATAGATTTGATTGACAGGGCATATACTGGATTGAGGAAAATGCAAAAATATGTAGTCTTTGTGAAATCTAGTCCTATTTTCTCAATAAAATCTCCACAGTATTACCCAACCTGACACCTTTTTGGTTTGCTTAATCTCAGAAAGATAAAGGTCTGCAAGCAAACTTCCAAGGATGAAATGTCTCTGAGATTCCCACTAAGGAAATTCTGCTTTCTGTGTGAGAAATGGAAGATACAAGCCACTGGATTACTATTTTACATGTCACAGCAGTAATACCTTTTTAATAATTTTAATTCCTTCTCAAGTACCTTATTAGAAAACAAACCTACTTGATGTTCCTTCAGTCTTGCAGATGTTTTGCTTTCACACAATTATAATATAGTCACATTGCCTCTCAAGACAGTTTCTACTGAGAAGCCCAATTAACACTCAGCACTTTAAAGAGGTAGAATTTAAGAGTTTGGTGTTCACCTTTTTTCAGCCAGCTAAATGACAAGCATGATTTATTTTGCCTAATAAAAACAAGAATAAAAAAAGTAATAGAAAAAGACAACAGGCCCAGCAGCAGAACACTTAAATACATCTTGTTATTAATCAATTTATTTCACACAGTTGTTTCTAGGCAGCACAAGTGTATGTGTACTGTGAGCCCATAAAAATAACGGGAATGAAAAACTGGACACTAATTCTTAAAGGATGCTGATCACTGAGGATTAAAAGCATTGCATAAGAACATGAAAACAGCACTAGGCCCTCAGCTATGGGATAATGCAGTTATTTGAGAAATCTATGGCAGAAAGCTCTGGCTTTCATTTGTTTTTTGTGCAATTTAGGTAATGGGGAAAATGTGTCTGCTTTTCTGAAGCTACGGTGATGAAGCACATCCAGAACAAGCAAGGTCAAAAACAGTATCTGTTTACAAACAGGCAGATTACAAATCTGCTAACTTGCATCCTGAAAGCTCCTTACTAAGTCAGATTAACATGGAGTTTCTGTTTATCACCCTGACATAGCTAAAGAACATAGCCCAAAGAATACAAATCACTCCCTGTTTTCGACACTGTAAACTTCACTAAGAGCTGCCTATTTCCTGAATTCACAAGAGAATGTGTACAATATTTCCAAAAAGCTATATAGGAATCACAACTTGTCTACCCAGGTACATCAACTGTAATCTCATCTGTCGCCTAAATGGATTTCTGAAGGTTGAAAAAATAGTTACTATATTTTATTAATAACTAAGGCCTTCAGCATATCTATGTATGCAAAGCAGAATTAAGAAACTGTTAAGCAATGAATGAATAGAATGACCACTTTTAAATGCATAAATCTAGTGGGGCACACACCCCACTTATGAAGGTTTATGAAGATGTTAATTTTAAGTCATTCAGGACTAAGTATATGTAGCAAATTACAGTGAGACAAGCAGATTGCTTGGATTGCCCTGTCACCCCATCATAGGGTATTACAATGGGCCTGCCTTTTTGGGAAGCAGAACTACTGTTTGGAAGCATATTTACTTCCAACAGAAATCCCATTTTGCAGTGAATGCCGTTTGTCACAGCTAACACTACACAGTAGTTTTTAGAACTGACATCCTTTCACTAAGATTAAATCAAGGGTGTAGAAGATGATAGACATTAAAGACTCAATATTAAACACACACACAGAACTTAGGAAAAATGCTGGTTTACATATTCTGCCTTTTAATGAACTAAATATCCATTGCTCTAAGCCCTTAATCTACTCCTGAGAACGCAAACCATCACTGTTCAAGACACGCTAGTTTATGAATACACAAATACACACAGGAGAGAAAATAGAAATGAACAAATATCAGTACATATGTTTAAGAATGTGAACTCCAAGTGAATAAAGCAGCCCAGATGGCGAGTGATGGTGGCAGAAGCATGCTCTGGGTCCTCACCTGCTCCCAGAGGGACCTCCTAGCAGGCTTCCCTGCAAGAAATCACAGTTTCCCAAGGAGGGGTGGGCAAAATGTGAAAAATAGGATGGTTTTGCAGAAGGAACACACTCCCATGAGACTGTGAGGAAAGAGGGCAAGCCACTCACAGAGTATACTGAGTATCAGATTTTGTCTGTGATTAGACTTATCTTTAAACTATTACATTTTTATTTGCTGCTATATGTCTATGACCTAATTATTGTATTTTGCAGCAGCCAAATGTAGCTAAAGATTAGAAGAGATCATTCTTTCCAAAAAAAGTCTTACATTTTATTTTTATTTTTCCTAAGCAGTTTTCAAATGAAAATTAAATCTAAAATGAAAAACTGCAACTCATGAGACTGTCTCCAAGATTCTGCTGAAGAACTTCTCTTTTTTTTTCTTTTTGCCTTATCTCAGTGACTGGTTTTCTTCCTGATATGAAAGGATGCTGCTGGGCTTCTTTTTGTTAATTAGAAACAAGATCTCAAGACCAATCTAGCAACATCAGAAGAGACTATTCCCTCCATAAATACTTCACAATGATCCTCTGTTATATGACAGGAATTTTAAATATTGTAAAAAATTGCTCACAAAAGGCTGAGTCTAAATTACCAACTTTCAATTGCATATGGAAGAAACAACACTTCACACAATACTAGACACAATACTTCATCTGACAGCTAAAATGCAATTTAAAAAAAATTAAACCTTTCCATTCAAACTGAACTATAATTTCCAAGTAGTGTTTGCAATAGAACCTAAAGAACTTGCAAGAAATCTAGGTCAAAGCAATTTTATTTTTGACTTTGCGAAATAAAAAAAAAAAAATAGGAAAACAGATAAATTAAAATTAACATGTTTGAGAGAGAGGGGGGAAGTCATAAACATACTCAAGAAAACATAGATCAACTAGCACATGAAACAGTCTGAAGTTGTATGTACACACCTAAATATACTAAAAAAGATTTCCAAAGGAATCGCTCTTTATCTAACATACCACTGGTCAGTCCCAGTCTGAAACAAATAACTTCACAACAAGCTGCACCAGAATAACAGTTGGAATTAATATCTTCCCCAGATGGAGTTTTCAACTTAATGAGCAACAAGTAGAATGAAATCTTGCTGCCAAAATTATACCCACTCCATTCTGAAAGAGGGAGGAGCACAGAGATGAATGGAACAATGTGTGTTGCACGAACCACCCTAAATACACATCCAACACAGTCTTTATCCAAAGCACTTGAAAGGACACAGACAATGAATGACTCAAGATATTCACATCAGAGCAACAGACTACAGAAGTCCTAAGGAAATGTGTATGACAAGATCAGAGCTGGATCAAAAATCCCTTTAAACTTCCTAACAAAAGCCTGTAAAATCAGTTCAGTGCTTATGTTGTACATAGGAATTTGCCTCACTCAAATAGAAAAGGCAGACTGATTTCACAGAAGGGAGCTTCTTGACTCATAAAACTGAGGTCATAAAGTCACTCTCAAGAAAAAATTAAACTATGAAACAAATTAAAATTCACCACTTGAGTAATGAAACAGCGCACAGGTTTACTTTGCCAAATGAGAGATATTGTAGAAAATATATGAATCACACTGACAAGGAAGTAATTGAGCAAAACCTACAGCATTTTCAACACTAAGAGGCATAAGACTCCCATTTGGATACTCAGGAAATTTAATACCACAACTAGAGAAATTTAAAAGCAGGTTATATCAATTCCAAAAGGATCACTGTAAAATATCAGAAAAAATGCTCAGTTTGTTAGCATCTTCTAGCATTTAGTTTTGCAGCCAAAATCTAACAATGACTCTTTGCTTTTAGTTTGTCTATAACGTGTACACAAACAAAAAAGAAGTTAAAGGGTTCAATTGAGTTACCTGTACTGCTACTTTCAAAACATGAATACTAAAGATGCCATTCTTAACCTGAAAAATAAAGACACAGTATTTGTGAGGGCTGAATTTAAGAAAATAAAGTAGTATGTCAAGTAGATAGGGTCATCCATGAATAGAAAGATAGACACCCTCATTGGGAAATTCAAGAGCAAAATTGAAATTTAGTTATGCAGAATTCAATGATGGAGCCAGGCAACATAAGGTCTTGTGTACACTGTGCCCTGGCATGCAACTTTCTGTCTGATTTCAACCACCATCACCACACACTGCTCTTACTGTCTTCAGCAAAGGCCCAAGTATTTTTGAACTTTTAAAAATCAGTAAGAATTTAGCACTGTGGAAAATCACGTCTAGCAATGACTGAATTTAATTCTATTTAGGAACAGCTAAGACCCAAGATTTAGAACAGCAAAAAATATCAGCACAGACATTATACTGCTTTGACCTTAGCATTAAAACAGAGTAGCCAATTAAATGAACATTTTATCGTGGTATTTCTTTTGTTTCCTGGCCAATTACATGTACAGGAATAAGACAGGAGCCACAAGCACCACATGTACTCTTAAGTCACTTTGTTTTGCTTTCATCACTAGGAATACTACAAATACTACCAATTGTAGAGTTTCCTTATCTTGAAGATAATTTATGCCATGACAATTAAGTTCTGTTGAAGCCCTAAATTCTATCTTATGAAGCTGTAATTCCACTAAAAATTCAAAAGAGAAACAATCTAATTATTTGTTTTTTCAGAGAACCATGAAATTATGAACTGTTACTATTGCTTTGTGAACCTTTACCAATCAAGTTGTTTGAGGACATTTCTTTAAATCTACTTGGGACTGAAAACAACATGGAAACAGAAAAAGGACTGATAAGCCTGGATAGACTCAGAGGTATTTGCATTGTAATATTAAAGTGCAAGAAGTTCTGAGTGACAGCAAATGGTAATTGAAAAGACAGATCTCAGACAGAGGAGCCTCATGAGAGAATATCATGCAAATGGCAAGCACTTCAATTTTAAGATGGATTTGCAATTGTCTATTTGTGAATGTTGACAATGCCTTAAGATCGATAAGACAGAAGTGAAATGTGGTGTGGGTATTCAAGTCTTCATTTGCAGAGTTTTAAGATTTATAAATGCTCACATGAGACATTTCAACTACAGAAGAAGAAAATGGGACCTAGTTATGTCTTTGTAATAAAGCTTATTATACAGTTAATCTTTTTCTAATTAAAACTTAGAATTGGTTTTAATTTTTTTTTATTCTTTTTCCTCAGAAACATATATCTAGTTGCTTCTAACTTTTTTGCAAGTCATTATTAATATGAAAACCATCAAAAAGGTTAAGTAATATCTTATTTTTTATTATTAATTCAAATCTATATGCAATGAGATCAATAATAACAGTGCTGCTTGCTCAACTGCTACTAAAATGACACTGGACATTCATTCCACTGTTTAGTAGTCTGATTTTTAGGATTACAATAGTAGAATTGAAATCAGGGTTGAGCAAAAACATCACACATCACCTACCAAACATTTTGACAGATCACTGAATAAAGGTCAGAAATGTGCCTGCTTTAGGAGGCTGCTCTCAGCAGATTAAAACAGGAAGTGTCCAATGTGGGACTCCCCTAGATCTCATTAGCTGAGGAGGAAGGGGGTTTTCATGTATTCTTGCAGTTCCAGGTGGAAGTCCAAAGGAAAGCCTACATGTGCGTCATCCTCAAGCTTAGCACAGTTCTTTTTTTAGCCAAAGGGGGCTTATCTTATTACCCTTCTTAGCTGGGATGTCCATGTATAACCTGAGAACTGCATCATCCCAAAAAGTACAGCAGCACACAGGAAAAGGGGACATCCAGACACCTGTGCCCTGCAAATGCCCAACTGGACACTGTTGTTAGTTCAGCTTTGTTCATCTCATAAATGTAAAATCATACTGCTTCTTTTCTCTTAATTCAGGTAAAATTGATACACTGTAATAATTAAGCCCATGCCTATGAGCTTTAAAAACTCATATGGCTTTGTTGAACTAGAGTGGAAGTCAGTATTTTTTCTGCATGACTGGATGCACACATGAGTTTTTCACCAGCAGCTGATGATTCAGGCTGCCTATATTTGTGCATAGTTTCCTCTATTCTGTTTCTGGTATTAAACTGAGGCTATTACAAGCAGTTTTCACATAATTTCAGGCTGTCTGCATTAGGCACTTTTTCCAGCAATATTCAACTGTGGCACTTGCAAAGCAATTCAGGGAATAAGAGGAGCAAGAGTGACAATGTACATTCTTACCAAAATTACTTCACCACTACCCAACAGAACACGAGGCCACAAATTACCTTCCCTTCACTGCAAATGCATGCACATAATGGGGGTGCTGGAGAACAACAGAGCCCTCTGACAGAAACCAAACACTAGCACATAATTGAAATAAAATTTCAACACTTGTCAGAGGTTATTTATTTAATGTTGGTACAGGCTTACAAATTCTCCATTCATGTAGAAAACTCACTACCATGACTATAGCCTCATAAGTAAGAGATGGAGCTGCCTGCACCATTAGAATTACAACATTTTCTGAGTCACAGACAAAAAATCTGGCCCATGCTGATACATTATGCAGAGCATCTATAAAAATGACTGTGCTGAAAGCATTAAATAAGAGCTATGACCATGGAATGGGAAATGTCATTATTGATTCCACAATACTAAATTTATCTTTCGTACAACAAATAGAGGGACATGAAAAAATGAACACCATAAAAAGATAATGAGAAATTCAACAACAAAAGATTCTACTGCCTACTAATTATTTTTATTCAGGTCACCCAGTATATAAGCCAATATTTACCAAAACATTTGAACTGTGAACTACAATGTTTCAAGGTCATTCCTTTCCAAACATAAACAGGATTTTAGCAGGAATCAAATTAGTTGGAAGAGAATGAAGGGAGGTTTTGCTCTGTTCCTGTAATCTCTGTTTTACTGGCAAGCACAGTAGAGGTACTTGCAATTTTTGAAACAAAAGAGTTATACAAAATACTACTGTATAAAAAACTTGTGGAAATTATTTTTCTCACCATGTCAGGCTGGACCTTGCAAAGAACAAAACTGAGGCATTTGTTCCTATCTATACTACAATTAAAATACTCAAGGGTTTATATCACAGAATGACTTCTCTCTTCTGACCACACCACCAACAGCAATATGTTTTGCAGCCATTCTGTCTATTGGGGTGAACAACACTTAGGTACCACTCACATGCAAAAAAATGTCATAAGATCAGTGGTGTTGCACCAGAAAATGCCTTATGTGCTTTTAAAGCTAATTAAGAAAAAACTAAAAATTCATACTTTTAGTAGCATGCATATCCAGTTCATGGCAGCTTAGTTCCACCAATCAGCCAGAAAGTAGAAGACAAAAAATACACATGGACTTATTTATAATAAATATATAAACATCATTGTTTCTCTATTGATTAACAGAAGGTAGGAATATTTTCCACACATGGCTCAAAGCTGATAGCAATACACTATCTGACCCTCCACTAACACAGAGGAAGAACCTATTTTTTCACTACTTATTGATTTGTAGAGGTGTTCAAGGGAAAATTATCCAGCTCTTCCATATGTTAAAATAAAATTAGTCAAAGTCTCTCCCTGTCCTAGACTCTAGAGCCTAATGAAATAGTTTTTTAACAGAAGAGTTAAGCTTCTTTGTTTTACTGAGGAACTATTGTTGCCCTGTACAGTTTTATTTGGTTTAGATCATAAATTCATAGTAAAAACATCTGTTGATAGGAAAGATCAGAACTAGAACTTCCAAATACACATAGCATGCAAGAAAGAAAAAAGTACAAGTTTAGGTATGAATTTCAATGTAGCAGTACTCATAGAGAATAAGCCATCATTTTTGTAATCTCCTGTCACAAGCTTTATTAGTTAATACCTTAATTTAAGGTTGAAATTAAATGTTGTTCTTGTAGCTCACCTTTAACCAACCATTCTCAAGTCATTTTATGAGACCAGGTTCTCAGAGTGCAACCATTCTTAAAACACTCCCCTAGAGGTCTCACATAAACTACTTTTCTGCATCAGCCTTTTTTTAAGAAAGGAAAACTTAGTGTAGCCAATTAGCAATACTAAAAGTGTATCCATAATAACTAAAGATTCAAAAAAGCCAAAAGAATGCAGAGGCAGACTGGATGATTTGAGGTAGGCAAAGAAAAGTTTTGACCCAAATGGTCACCGCAGATTCAGAGTTGTTTTTCATAATTAGGAGTCATGCGCACTTACAAGGACCTTAAATCACAATGATATTGTATAAATGCAAATGCTCATTTGCACAGAGTAAAACTTTCCTTCATCCAAAGTGATACATATATTTTATGCATCAATACAACTATGTTCTCTTCAACATCAAGAGCCTACTTGAGACAATATCAAAACAAGTAACACAAAAAAATTACTGTTTCAAAGAACAGAAACTTTTTCTAAATATCACATACTAGGGAACAATGACAGTAATCTTTCTTTAGCTGTGATGATTTACCAGAATGAAGTCTTGCCTGTGTTCTTCTAACTGGTCTTGCACAAGGCAATAGATGTGTGTTGGAGAGAGCATCTTACAAGGTTATATTCTGAAGTCCTTCAGGAAGAATGTTGCATTTCTAATCCACAATCAAGAAATGGATGATAAGCTTGTTTTCTTTGGAGAAAATACTATCATTTTACCTTTCTTGACCTGTGAAGAGGTATGATTAACAATGCACCAAGAACAGTCTGGAAGATGTAATAAGACTGTCTTTCAAATTAGCCCACTGCTCGTATCTTTAACATAAACACATTTGCAGGATTCAGATGTCCTACAGCTCAGAGTTGGTCACAATCATTAATTTATCACAGTTCAATTTGTATTAAATGGGAATCTTCCTACACAAAGACACATGACAAAACACTAGTGGTTTAAAATTGCAACAGTCCAGAACTCCAAACAAACTTGAGTAATATAATCCTGGCATGGAAACTGAATGCTGGATGCACTGAAATTTGCATGGTGCCACTGTTGAAGCACTGAGGTATAAAATGTCAGGTACAAGCACCTAGAACACCACAAGCTGCTGACACCAGCTTCACTGCCTCACACCATATCAGTCTTTATTTCTGTAGATTGGCACAATATATATTCATTTATCCCCACTTTTTTCAGACTACTTGTGGGAACTCAGCACATTGTTCCTGATGTCCAGAGATGCCAGGAGAACCCTTGGGGGTCTCGGAAATCCTGGAATGTTGCCAAGAGTGTTTGGTGGCTTGATTTTGATCCATCCACAGAAGTGACGGCAGTTTGAGGACATGAGAATCACTTTAAAGTGAAAGGTGTAAAAGGGACACATTTATAAGGTGAAATATAAACTTAAAGGTTTTTGGTACAGGGGGGTTATGGAGACAAGATGGAGGGATCAGGGCGTGTCTTGTCCTTCTTCTTTCTTCTTCTTGTCTTCCATCTCCTGTGATGATGTTGGCACTTGGGGATTGGTTTATGGTGAAGGTGCACTTGCTAACATGGGTGAAAAGTATTGGAAAATAAAGGTAAATATTGAGTACATAGATTTTAGTATAAAAAGACATGACCGCCCCGTGGGTGGTCAAGAGTGCCCTTGGCTGCCTTGCAGATCAGACCTCTGTTGGGCAGACAGAAAATTTTGTAGATAAGAAACAATAAACAATCTGAAGATAGAAGAGCTGAAGAGTCCAGACTCGTCCTTTGAAACGCGTGCCACCCAAGAACCACCCTACCCGTGTCAGGGCAGAGACAGACAGCCAGACCAGACAACTACTCTTTAAAATCCTCCTAATAATCACAGAATGATTCAGGTTGGGAGGGGCCTCAATGATTATCTGGTTCCAACCCTCCTGCTATGGGCAGGGGCACCTTTTACTAGACCAGGTTGCTCAAAGCCTCATCCAGGTTTGCCTTGAACACTTCCAGGGATGGAGCTTCTCTGGGCAATCCATGTCAGTGTTTCAACCTCCATTTAACATGAAGTGACCTAACTCATGGATATTAAAGCAAACTGGTCATTGCTTTGGCCCTCACACAGTGTAAAACTAGCTCATTTTGACAAATGTGAATTAATATACCTGGAAAATACTTACATAACTTTGGAAAATTGAGTTCTTGTGCTTTTCAGAGGAAGTTATTAAAACCAAATCCTCTTATTATCTAAAGATGTACTGGCTTACATAGAGGTATACATTCGGAAAACTAAACCCAGACAACTGATCTACAACATGACTGAGGATTTTAAAAATGTGGAATAAATAACTTTTTTCTTCTTCCTTTTAGATTCACTCAGACAGCAACAGACAGGTACTTTCACTGTAGTGAGTTGTAATTAACTACAAAGGGGAAGTAGAAAACAGGATGCAATCAGCAGTTACAGGAATTTAGAGACCATGGAGATGGAACAATTTCCTCCCTATCAATGACAATTTTCGTATTTCCTCAAGATTTCCTTTATTTCAGCTGAAGAAAGACCCATGGGCTCCAACCACTGGTATCTTATGCTCCCCAAAGGAGGTGACAGAAGATGACATACCAATTCATTAGGAGAATTCATTTTTACTGCCCTTGCCACAAAATCTTACCAAACTTCTGCCTTCAGGTGTGTACCTGTGAAACAGAAATGGTTAGAACTGACTGAGGGCATACTGGGAAGAGCAGTAACAAGTTTGCATTCTGCCTGTGCTACAGTTTTACCATGTCTGACTCACAGGACCTGGAAATCTGGGGAAAGCAGAAGGTAAAGGAACTTGGGGAAAGTACATATGGGAAGGTGAGGGTATCTCTTCTGGGTGTTTCTCAGTATTACTATATTTGCAATATCTTCCCTTTAAAGCTTCACTGAGGTCAAGTTTTATTTCCAGGAATAATCTAAGCCTTGCTCAAAACTTCCTGCAACACTTACTGCAACATTTGTGACAGAACTGCAGTGAGACAATTTGTTGTTCACTGTGTCCCAGTAAAAAATCAGGTACATATTGCCCACAGAAACTGTGGCTGCCCTATTCACTGGCAGTGTTCAAGGCTTGGTTGGATGGGGCACTGGGCAGCCAGGTCTAGTGGGAGATGTGCCCATGGCAGGGGGGTTGGAACTACATCATCTTTAAGATACCTGCCTGTAATGTCTGGTTACATTTCATTCCAAACGTTGCAAACTCCACCCAGCCATGCTGTTCCTTCACCTGGCCAACAACAATCACTGCCTCTACCACTGGGTTTAACCACTTTGCAGATCTCTGCTAGTGCTGGTGGATATGATGTACATATGTACTAGAGTTCCAGCAGACATATAACATGATTTTGATGATATTTCCTTTATAAAGTGTAAGGAAAAGTATCACACTCACCAAAATCAGGACCACTTGTATCTTAATTATGTCTTACTTGCTGCTGTCTGTATTCACTTACTCTCACTAATGATTGTGCAGAGAGTTACACAGATCTCTTCCTTCAGAGTCACATTTTCAGTACAAGGAGCTTTTCTCCCCCAGTTCAGAAGGTTGGTTGTAGTTTGATGGGGACTTCAGTAGGAACCAACACCTCATACTGTGGCTGCTATTTGCAACACAGTTAAGAACCACAGGTCACCAAGAGTCTAAACAATCTTCTCCAAAAGGAGAGATTAAGAGCTTTACACAATTTTCAGCTATGTCTTCACAGAGCACCGCACTTGTTTCCACAGCACTCAGAGAGGAGCATTTACTGAGTAAGCAGATAAGGTATTTGGTGTCTAGTCTGACCAGAGCTGTTCAGTCTAAAGCCTTAGGGAACTCTAGTTCAGCTCTGCTAGGATGCCAGAAGTATCAATTTCCTCATGAGCCTCTCCAAGGTGATCATCACTACAGCATCAGAGTATTTCACCAACATTAATGAACTTATCTTTTCATATCATGCTATGCTGTGCTGCTAGTAATATCTTCATTGTATGGATGTTACTGCCACTTCAGTTAATGCCACCTCAAAACATTCCTTACAATTTCTTACACTTAGCTATTCAACTGTTCCCATTTTAGAGGTGTCTAAGTCTCTCATTTCTTCAGATAAAGTTTTATCTCAGTGGAGCACAAACTCAGGTATGTAAGATTTCAGGTGAGGCAGACCTCAGTGAAAAAAAAAAGAAGAAGAAAAAAGAAAAAGGAGGTATGACAGCTTGCATATGGAAAGAGCTTCACAGTCAAGCATTCCACATAGCCTAGCCAATTCCTGCTACTATCATCCTTTCTGGCATATGGAAACTGCATGCAAAGAACAACATAATTTATTTTTGCCATGGTGATATAGTAATGGCAACAGAAGGTATGAGTGGGAATTCTATCGGTAGTTTAAGTCCACAAATAAAATTAGAGTTGTTCTTTGAAAACTATTCAAGCAGGAAGTGCAACAAGGGGATTGAGGTGTCATGTAGAAGTGAGATTGACTACTAATGAGTTAGCATCATTCCTATGGCTATAACATTTCACCGCAGTTAGTGTTTATAGTCACTCCAGGAAAAATGAAAAAAGGAAAAATAACAGTAATCCCAGAGAAAATTACTAAAAACCCAAGGACACTAACAATAAGATCCCAATAGAGAATTAAAGCCAGGAGAAAAAAACCATTTTGCTTCCCATTGCATCCTTTTGTCTTGCAATTGCTTCTTGTAGTCCTGGATAAGAGTTGTTTCCTTTTCTAAAGGGGATTTAAAAGCTGTTACAGTTTCTCTTTCCAGAAACTACAAAAATGTAATATTAATTGATCAATCACCTTGGAATATCCTTTCATCAACAACATGGATGCCCTGGCTTTTTTATGCAACAAAATGCATAAGACCACTTGGAATTAAACTGTCAAACACATGACTGAATAGATTGGATTTACATCAACAGTATACAAATATCAATTTCTGAAATAGAACAGTATTAATAATTTAAAATCAGAAAGGAAGTATAAAGAAAACTTGCAAGTGAATCCAATTGCACTGCAGTGACTATAAATACTAACACTTTTAGTGTGCTCTGTATTATTTATGAAATATGATTTATTACTAAGGTTTTATATAGCTATGGTTAGATTAGGAATATCTAATAATGTATTTAGAGTTATTTTAGGAACCATCTTCATGGAATCTGGTTGTGTTATGCTCTGGGGAAAAACACAGTTCTGACTACAGTATCAAAGTCTTATCTTTGTATGCATGTCATATATAAAGCTTATGTAAAGATTTCTGGATACTATTTACCTATGCAAGTACTTCAGTTGAACCATGTTTTACCTATAAAATGTGTTTCATATCTATGTGTCCCAAAAGCTTTTTATATGAAGGAACACAGGAGGCAGACAATTCTTTTCTGTTCCCACAAGTCAAGTTCACAGTGAAATGAATGAGAATTGTATATATAATGTCTGGAAAGAAAAAGCATATCATTTAAGTAGCCATGCTACGTGTTCACATTACATATTTTTTCTCCAAATTTGGAGCTTGGGTGGGTGAGATCACCCACTGAAGATAGACAGGATGGATTCTAGTAATCTATCCTGATGGCTGTGACAATACCTTCCAGAACAGAAGTGGATACAAATGGTATCAACTGAACAAACCAGGTGCCAACACTTTCAGGAGGTAATATTTCCACAGTCATCCCAGGTTTGAGACAGAACTGCTACAGCTTTGTTTTACATGGTCAGTAAGGAACATTTTACATCCATGATTGCAAATATGTCAACTGTTCTTCACAGGGATGCAAAGGGTGCATGTCCCAGGCTGACCCAAAGTGTCAGTCTTTGGTCACTGATGACTGAACAATGTGTAAACTGCAGCACTGGATCTTGCACAACTAAGGCTCCCATTCACAGCCTAACAAAGTTCCCATTTCCACAGAAATGGTCTTGCTTTTGCTAAGGTCTGTTAAGCTCTGCTTAGTGTTCAAAATTTCTCTCATTCATCTTTCACTGTTGACCACTGATAGATTTCCCAGCAAAGGATAAGACAACCTGTACCTACTTCACCATCAGAGCTTTCTTTATAGTCTCTCCTTCCTTTTTCTTGCCCCTGCCATTTAATTTGTGTGCAAAGTTACTGCACATTAGGAAAAGCATTTGCATCCAGGGTGCAGTAGGTGCATAGCTTCCAAGAGACAAAAACCAGTATGACTGACCAGACACAAAAAGAAAACAGGAGTGAAAATACATAAAGAGCAAAAGATTTGATGAACTCAGTCTCATCAAGAGGCCTTCATCAATTGATACATATTTTCCTATTAAAAAATCTTTGAACAGGCAAATAGCCAGACCTGATAGCTGGAAGTTGAATCAAAACAACAGTAGCCTAAAAATTAGTTAATAATAGCAAAAACTTGGCCTAATTAACTGGAAAGTGCACAATGGATACACAAGTGTTGAGAGGGATTTACTCCAAAACATTAAATTAAAAAAAATTTTTTTCTAAGTGGTAAGTCTCATCAAGTCACTCCAAGTCCCTCAAGGTCCCTTCAACTTTTACAATGCCCACAGTTGTCCTGGGGAAATCATCTTGTTCCTTCAAAAATTATAAGTTTAACTCTCCCTTTCAAATCAGTCAGCTTTCCAATGTTGATCCACTATTACACCTTGGGGTGGGGTAGGGTAGTGAATAAGACCCAAATCATAAGGAATAAAAGCTCCCCAGAAATACATAAATTGATTTAGATTATCACTCTAAGCCTGAAAACAACCAGCTCCAGAAAAAGAAAAAAAAATTTAAAAAAAAAGGAGACTGATACACTTTTCATATTCTCAAGTTATTAATTTATTAATGGAGGAACTCATACAATCCCATTTTTTTCCCCTCATGTTACCATCCCTGTGCTATATGGGCAAGACATTACACATTGGTCCCAGAGAAAGTCCAATCCTTTGCTTTGTGACAGGCAGTGGTTTTGCTCTGTGTTCATGCTCTGCTGAGAACTCCTCTATAACACACATCCAGCTTGTAGCTGTCCTCTCTGTCTTCCCTTTGCTCCCATGTCAAACACCCCTCTTCTTTCATGATTTCTCAATCACCAAACAACAAAGATAATAAGTGTATTCCTGAGGAGTAACAAAGTGAGGCTCATGGTCCTCCTGACATTTAAGAGTTAGGGAAACAAACCTCAAATTAGCTCTCAGTATAATATCTGTGGAACATGGAAGACTGACACAGGTTTATGATTTTCCTTCTCTCTCTCATTTCACCCTATTAGTAGGCAGTAGAATAACAACAACAAAATTGAATATGTGTTAGATCCCTGTTTTGCCAGAGTAATGTAAGAAAGCAGGAGGTCATCACTTGCTTCAATGTGTAGTTGAAAGATACAAGCAGTAGCTTTATGTCCAGGAGGAACTCACTTCTTGTACTGCTGCAGCCACAGATAAGGTTTGTCTGTGACAGGGGCCTCTGCTCCATCTGAAAGATTTTAACCTGCAGATCAAATAACTTCCTGTCTTTAAGTGTATGACACATCATGAGATATCCAGGAGCTACCTTCTCTGTATCTGTATCTAATCTTCAGTAAATCTTGTTGGAGCAGATGCTGGAATAGCAGGGTAATTTACAGCTCACTGCTGCAGGAGCCACACAAGCATCTGGCCCTGGCACAAAATACCCCTGATGATAATAAGAGAGCAATGTGTGTTTGAATGCCTGAAGATCCTCCCCACAGGCTTCAAAACTCACAATTCTTTGCCTATTTCAAAATGCTCCTTCTGCCTCTGATGGCAACAGTTCACACACCAGAGACACCCTACTTAACAAATATCTGCTGCAATGAACAAGGAAGCCATATCCCACGTTCAAGTAAACGGCTTTACTAAACAAAAGTATCAGTATCTCCTGAGCTAAGCCATCCACAATCATGTAACAATCTTGTGCTAATCTGACACCCGACCAGGCTTGCCCGTAGCAACTGTTTGCTTCTGTAAGGTTGTCACCTCCCATATGCTTCAATAGTATGCATAGTTTAATGTTTTTGCTACAGTAACTTAAGAAACAACAGCAACTCACTAAAGGCTGAAGAAGAAGCAAGTCACAGTAGCTCATCAACAAAAACAAGTGCTCAAAGGCCTTGTGAATTAACACATGATCATTAGTGCTGACAATCCTAGACTACTGCCTTCTGCTACCAGCCTTAAATAACCATCACGTCCCTATGAAAAAAACCCTAAAGTGTCATTATTATCAGGGTTTGGGGATTTGGGGGGTGGGGTGGGTGGAGGACCAAGGGGGGTACAGTTTTTTAGTGAAATTCAACTAAAAAAAAGTATTTTTACATTTCTTTTAATAGTCCTGTTATTCCCCCAAATCCAGGAGGAGTAAGTATGTACATTTCCTACAGTGCAAGATGACACACTTTTTAAAACTTGTTTTAAAAAGTGAAAGATATTTCTTTAGATTAAGCAAACAGTGGAGAAAAAGTTTTAACAGAAAGAAAGATATGCACTGTGAAAGAAGATTAGTTACCTTTTTTTTTTTCTGCTTAAAGGGAAACAGAGCTGTGCAAACACTGCAGCTGCTAACTAGACATTCTCAAACAACTAATATGTAACCCCACTGTTACTATAACAATTTTCTCATCTCCACTAGTTGGGCTCAAACCTGGACAAGAAAAAATAATCAACTGAGACTGCACAGGAATTATAATTCCCAGCATATATTTTAAGGATATCCTTATATGCTCTATTAGCATTTGCTTGACTATCAAAGAATCCTTATGTGGTTAGGACGCTGAAATAATTCTATTAATATGTATGAGCTCTGGAACTAAAATAAATAGTATTAAAACATCCTAACAGTAAAATACAATCCAAATAACTAAACAAATTATTACTCCAAGAACATAAGGAAAGGCATTTTTAATGTTCCAACTTTGACTATTTCTCATATTTTAAACAAATTTATTCTTTAAAATACCGGGTATTATTTCAGATCAAATCTAATCACATGAGAAAAATGGCAGGTTGCCATGCACAAGAATTTCCCTTCTTATTTCTCACTATGCTGTCAACATAGGCAGTTCTTTCTTGCTGCATTTTCCTGTGGTCTTTTACAGAAGGCAAAAAGCATCAACTCAAGAATTCCACTGCCCCCATTATTGCATACTCATAAAAATGGAACTGACAGGACAGCAGTTTATTTGTGCACAAACCAGAGCCGAATCACGTAAACTGGCTTTCAGAAACCCACGGATCAATTGTTACTCTCTGGGAGCGCTGCCTCGCCGGGCGGAGGTGAGGGAGTTTCATCTGGGAGAAGGGAAAAGTTGAGGAGTTGCAGAGGTACGGAGTCCAGCAGTCTTCCCGTCTCCACTGCATAGAGCTAATTAACAGACTCCAGTACATACAGAGTAGCAATGGCATCTTCTGCGTCTGTAACTATTTTTAAATGCACCTAAATTCTGAAGAGGCTTAACATACAGACATTTAAGCCTATATGAATATTCATGTCTGAGTACTACATCAAATCTAAGTCATTGTGCAAAGATAAGCATGGCTTAAAAATGTTAAAAGTCGGGTCATTAGACTAACAACACCTACAGACATAGCCAAATAAAAATTAAAAGAGGCTGTCTACCAAGAGTATCTTACTGGCCCTTAGTCCAATTCTTCCACCAGGGAGAATAAGCTAAGCTCCTCAAATTCCCCTTCCCCTATTATGATTTTAATTAGAAAACTATCTTAATACAACTTTGCAAACATCAAAAAGCTTCCCTTGAATAGGGAAGCAGCTTCTGAAACCTTTCCTCGGTTTAGAGCACAGGAAAAGAAACTACCTACACCATGCCACTTCCAACGTTTAGTGAAAAACTTTACATTCCCTAGTACTAGGGACACGTAGCGTTAAACCCATTTACAGGTGAACTGAACAACAAAACAAGCATTTTTAAAATTAATATAAAAATCCCATTTTCAGAGGCAAAAATCTCGGGGCATACTTCGGTATTTGTCGGTTACTGACAATAAGTTAAAACACGGTACCACTTCTAAACTGAAAGAAGAACTAGAATAAATTATCACACGAGAGAGCGAGAAACCTGTGTCGTTACAGTTTCTCTCCGCAAACTGTTTCTTTCCTGCGGCATCATCTGTTAAATCAGAAACTCCTTTGAACACCGCAGCCTCGCTGACTCTTAGGGTGCACTGCCTGCGCCGACACTCTCTCGGTATTTTCGCATCGCGCTCTCTCCGCGGGGCCAGCGCAGCCGCCCGCCTCTGCCAGCGCCGCTCGCAGCCGCGCACCGCGCTCGGAGCGCACCGCACCGCACCGCACCGCGCCGCGCCGCGCTCGGGCCGTCCCCGCTGGCGGGCCCGCACACGCACCGAGGGGACGCGCTCTCCCGCCGCCGACCCGTGCGGCGCGGACCCGCCTGGCCGAGCCGAGCCGAGCCGGGCCAGGCCGCGAGCCGCTGACCCAGGGGCGGACAGCGGAGAAGTTGCGGCCGCCCCGAGGCGCGCACCGAGGCTCACAGGTGCAGCCGGTCCCGCCGCGCGTCCCGCCCGGCGCCAGCCTCCAGGGGCGGGGGGCGCCGAAGCCCGAAGCCGAACCCCTGCCCCGGGCCGCCCCTGCGGCGCGGAGGCGGCACCAAGGCGGCGGCTGCTGCCCCTCGCCCGCCGCCCGCGCCGGCACCGCGCCCGCGGACAAACTTACTTGCGGGCGGCGGCGGCGGCTCCCGCGCCCTCCTTCCCGCGCTGCGAGCGAGCGCAGCCCCGGCGCGGCGGCCGCTGCCGAGCGCGTTCGGACATGCTCAGTCCCCCCGCCGTGCGGAACCTACCACCGGGGGGACGGGGGAGCGCGGAGAGAGAGGGGGCAGAGCTGGATGCTACCAAGAGGACGCGCTAAAAATAGGCGCCGCAGAAAGGAACAGCTGGAGCTTAAAGGGGCGGCGGCCGCCGCGCTCCCCGCAGCCCCGGGCAAGGGGCGCCTCCTCCCGCCGCACGGGCCCTTTCCCCGGAGCCGGAGGAGAGGCTCTGCAGCCGGGGCCTGCGCTGCCGCGGAGCTCTCCCCGCGGAGCCAGCAGAAGAGAGGCTCTGCGAGCGGGGCGCTGCCGGCATCCCGCGATGCCCGCGATGCCTGCGCCACCGCGTCCTGCCCGCGCCTTTGCGGCGGGAGCGCTGCGGTGCGCTCGGCTGCGGCCGCCGAAGAGCGCAGGGGTGCGCAGGGCGCCGGGAGGGCTGTGGGAGCGTCCGGCGGGGCGACTGCCGGGCTCTGCCCCCCTTCACCCCAGCGCCGGGCCGGGAGCGTACCTCGGGGCCGGGCCATTTACCTCGGGGCCAGGAACGTATCTCGGGCCGGGCCATTTATCTCAGGGCCAGGCCACCCCGTGAAGCAGCAGCTTCAGAAATGAGTTCTACATAGCGAGGGAGAGGATGCCGAGCGGCGTTTTCATGTGGCGTTTCTCTGGAGACATCTCCATCCTGCTCCGAGGCGTTAGCTTATGCGGACGAGGCTTGGGGAGTGACAAACACTCGGGAGCTCTCCCGTGAAGCTCAGAGCAGTCAGATGAGAATGTGGCAGGTCCGAGGCGAAAAGCGTGAAGAACAGCCCTCCTAAATATAATTTTTTAGGCTGGAAGATCTATGCGGCAACAGAAAATACATGATCACCTCTCACTGACAGTACTGTGTTTCAAAACTGAGAGCTGTTGAAATTGAAAGCAGCCTAAGTATTTATGAATGGGAATTTCTGATGGGTTTTTTTAGCCGTGGCTTACCATTCTCTATCTTCTTAAAAGACCGACAAGAATAAACATAAGAGCACACATTGTTTTAGATTTATATGGATACTACAGATTCTAAAATTGTATTACCCTAGCAGGAGTTCAGAGGTATTACTGAATTCTGCTTTTATGGATACAGAAAATTACTATCGCACACACACACACACACACACACCCCCAAAAAAAAAAAGAAAAAGAAAAGAAAAAAAAGGGCATCTTTAAAAAATGCTAAACTACTGCTAAGAAAAAATATCAGACAACATCTGCATCATGATAATCTGCTATTCTGATGATATCATGACAACATGTACAATATACATATGTACATATAACATGTACAATAGTACATGTTGTACACCCAAGACTACATTCAAAATTTTTCATTTATTTCATTAGACATGAGAGATCACTTGAAGTTTATCTTCATTGGAAATCTAACACAGCCTTCAGCAAAAATTACTGCAGAAAAACCCCCTCAGTTACACGTAGGTGGGTATAATCAGGAAAGGAAGTGTTACTTGTCAGCACTGTCAAATAAAGTGAGAGCAAGGAAGCAATTTCCCTTGCAGACTGACATACAATGGCATAGATTATTAGACAAGATTGTGTAGGTAACTACTGCGGTACTTGGAGATACTGAAGATGACGTCACAAAGATTATAGTATTAAAAAGGGAGTGAATCAGGTTGTATTGGGTTTTTCAGTCCAAGCCTTCTTATGCAGGAAGTGGGGGAGGGGGCATGCAGAAGGTGGGGAGGTGCAGGGATGGCTTCTGTGGGAAGCAGCTGGCAGCTTCCTCCATCTCTTGCAGAGCCGATCCCTGATAGCTCCAAAGATGCACCGTGCCACTGGCCAAGGCTGGGCCAATTAGAAATGCTGCTAATGACTCTGTGATAACAGATCTAGGAAGACATTTAACAAAGATTGGCAGCTGTAATTGTGGCCAGAGAAGAGCAGAATGAGAGTATATGAGGAACAACTCTGCAGACCAAGGTCAATGGAGAAGGAGGGAAAGAAGGTGCTCCAGTTATGGAAGCTGAGATTCCTCTGCAGACCACAGTGAGGCAACTGTGCCCTGCAGCCTGTTGAGGTCCAAAGGGATGCAGAGATCCACCCACACCTGTAGATGAGACCCACACTGGAGCTGTGGATACCTGGAGGAGGTTGTGACCCTGTGGAAGAGCCAGTGGAGAGAGGGTATGGAGCAGCTGTCCTTGGAGGGCTGCAGCCATGGCAGAGTGACCCACACTGCAGCAGTGGTGGGAGGACAGTTGTCCATGGGATGGACTCACACTGCAGCTGTTCACACAGAGCTGTTGCTTGTGAGATGGACTCACATTGGAGACGTTCATGGAGAACTGTCTCCTGTGAGAGGGACACCCCTCTTCTCCCTGAGCAGCAGGAGAAGCCTTGGGTGATGAACTGACCATAAACCCCATTCCCTGTCTCCTTGAGTTGCTAGGGGATGAGGTAGATCTAGGAAGGGGTGAGGGGAAGATGTCTTCAAGGTTTTATTTTACTTGTCATTATCCTGCTCTGATTTTGTTAGCAATAAATTCAATTGATGTTTCTAACTCGAGCCTGTTCTCCCCATTATGGTATTTGATAAGTGATCTCTCCCAGTCCTTAACTCATGAACCCCTTTATATATATATATATATATATATATATATATATATCTATCTCTATATCTTCCTTGTCTAGCTGCTGAGGGGAGTGAGAGAGAGAGAGGATTTAGTGGGTGCCTGGCATCCAGCCAGGGTCAGCCCACTACACATGTTCACTAATTCTCCTCATTGTGCTCATTCTCTGTTCTTCTAAGACATGAGACACATTATATTCTCTAGTCCATGTCTAACAGCCACCATTACACCATGTATTATAAAAAGTTGTAAGCTATGCAGGAGACATAACTGTACAAAGAATTATGTAATTCTTTCAGCTGAAGCTATTGATCTTGAGACAGACAGCAGGGCAAATAGAAAAGGCAGTCTTCTGAATGCAGACTCAGATTTGGGATAACAGTGGGATAATGTATTTCTGGCTGCATCTGGATCTCTGCAGGAGCAGTAGGCAGCCTCTGGAGAATTTCCTAGAACAGTTTGCACCTTTACCATCATACAGATCTGGGTAAATCAGGAGCCTGAAAGACGTCCCGAGTTTCAGGAGAGTAGCTTCCAGCAGGGGATTCTTACTGTCTAGGGAGTTCAGAACACTTTTCATCATGAGAAAAAATCTTAAAATACTGGCAAAGAAAACATGGGTTTTTCTGCAGTCTGTGTTATCATTCTGCTCGTATCTATCATATATGGGTAATTGTAGTATAATTCTCACACATCTCTGTTTATAAGGAATCTCTTTAGAACTTATCAAATATAGTTCCTTTTCACAACGAGAGACAAACATTTATGGATTTTCCTCACTCAAACCACAGTGTTGTAAATTGCATGAAATTTATATATATATATATACACACACACACACACATATATATATATATATATACATATAAAGCCTAAGATAGCAAGTTCCAGCTTTCAAAAGACCAAAATCACCCAGGTGCAGATTATCAAATTGGACATTAGCAAGTAAGTGGTGGCTGCATCTGCTGTACCAGCCAGTGAACTATATTTAGATGTAGACACCCATCTGAATATTGAAAGCTGTTCTTTTCTTCTTCAAGTTTTGCTCAGCAGAAATATCCATAGAGTTGCATCTTGTTCCTATGCAGCAGCAAAGATTTAAATATCTGCTGTGCTGCTGTGTCCCATGAGACAGAAGGAGACCAATTCCTCATTGCTCAGAAAATGTGCAGCTTTGCACTCCATGCAGAGCACGGCGCTTTATCAATCTCTCTTCATATTGCTTGAGGATGCTCTAGTGAATCTGTATTCCTCAAATATATCCCCTATAATTCCATATTGTTGATGAACTAAGGCTCTGACATACCACTGATTGCTTCTGGCTCTCAGACTTTCACCTCAGCCCTCCCAGCTGTCTCCTCTCAGTGTTGTTTTCACCCTTCTCCTTGACAGCAATATTCAGATTCTCTGCTGTCTCCTTGTATAGCTCAAAGGTACATTCTAGCATCCTTATCTTTTGAGTTAACTGTCCTAGGAAATTTTTCCACATAGTGGAGTACCCAGGCTTCCTGTGCAGTAGATAGAATATTCCTCTTTTTTTTTTTTTCCTTTGCTTACAGGGCAAAGCTTATTTTCAAGGGATAGAACTTGGATGTTTGAGTATCGTAGACTGATCATAGAATCATAGAATGGGATAAGTTGGAAGGCACCTAGAAGGTCATCCAGTTCAATCCAGCTGCCATGGGCAGGGATACCAGGTTGCTCAAAGCTCCCTCCAGCCTGGCCTCTCCTACACTCTCAGAGATGGGCCATGCACACAGCTTCTCTGGGCAGCTTGTACCAGTGCCTCATCACTCTCAGAAGGAAAAATTTCTTCCTAATATCTAATCTAAACCCCACTCTCTTTCAGTTAAAGCTACTATCTCTTCCTTACCTACCCCTGTAAAGACCCTCTCCCACACTCTTGCAGGCCCTTTCTTAGGTACTGGCAGGTTGCCCTAAATTCTCCCTAAAGCTTTTTCTTCTCCAGGCTGAACAATCTCAACACTCTCAGCCTGTCTTCAGAGGAGAAGTACTCCAGCCTTCTGATCCCCTTTGCAGCACTTCTCTGGATTCAGTCAGGGCATCCACTTACTTCTTATGTTGCATCCAGAACCGGACGCAGTACTTCAGGTGCTGCTCTCACCAGAGTGAAGTAGAGAGGCAAAATCACCTCCCTTGATCTGCTGGCCATGCTGCTTTTGATGCAGACCAGGGTGTAGAATCACATGAGACATGCACAGAGAGAATCCAGTTATCAGTCTGTGGTCCAAATGGGAGAAGTTCTTCAGAGTAATAGAAAATATTGTGTGCTTAATATGTGTAAAGCTGTGCTCAAGGTGAGAGATTTTGGGTTAGAGTGAAGAAGCACAAAATAAAACCAGATGACTGATGCTTCACAGTGCATTTGGATTGGAAAGGGGGACTAGCTCCCAACAAACTGAAAGTACAGAAATTCCAGGGTGGGGATAACAATGGTGGTATGGGTAATAAAGCAGGGAACTCTGGCACATGAATGTGGGCCAGATAATTCTCCTTCCTCCTCCTGCTTTTGGAGGGAATGAGAACAGAAAACAAAGAACATTTTTGTTAGGACAGGAAAATAAGACATAGGGATAGAGAAATGTGGGATTTCCATAAGGAATAACTGAGACTATTACATGGATTCCCTGGAATGAAGGGGAAAGAGAAGGATTTGCAAGGCATATGATAATAGGCTTAGAGGAAATTGTCTAAATAGTGTTTACTGAGCTCAGACTTTTCAGCTGCAACTCAGTAATGATCTCTTGGAGTCATTGTTGACCACTCTCTGGAGCTCCCACTTTGATGTGTAGCAGAGGTCAAAAATGCCAATGAAGGGTTTGGCATCCCTGGGAGCGGAGGCTGGGCTTCATCTGTGACTGTGAAGGACAGAGCTGGAAAAGATACAGAGAAAAGCAACTGGCTTGTGAGGGGAGCAGGCAACTGCCTTGTGAGGGGAGAGTGAAATTGTTGGGATTCTTCCATGTGAAGAGAAGCATGAAGGGCCATGTGGCTGGGATTTACAAAGTTCTGAAAGCAGTACATACGGCAAAAAGTGGATGAGAATGATTTTTCACCAAATCCCACAGTACTGCATAAACTCAGTGAAAATACTGAAACACTGATGAAAGAAAGTACTTTCACCCCCTCGCCTGGACAGTGATCTTCTGGAATGTGTAACCCCAAGAAGTTTGGTAGGCAGACCAGCAGGCTCAAAAAAGGATCAGCAAAACCCATAGGCAATATATGTGTGAAAGGCCAGGAAGTGCCTTCAGTACTTGGAACCCAAGGGCTGTGAATTCTAGGGCAGTCCTAGGGGAACAGACTTCAAAATTTTTGTCTTATATACTGTCTTCTAATAGTGTCTCCTTCTGTTACTGCTGGGACTGTATGCTGGGCTAGATGATACCTATGATAAAATCAGTTGTAGCAAATTATGTATTATTGGAACATGATCCCAATATTACCAGATGGAATGTGCCTGGGCTCGTCCGGTCCTTGCTGCTTGACCAGAGGCAGCAGCTGTGGTGTTTTCACCTCAGAGACACCCCTGGCTGGCTGGATGTTGCAGCTGGCACTTGGAACAAGTCCAGGCAAGCAGGAACTCAGTTTTACCTCTGGTGGAAAGGCTTTAGGCAATGGTGAAGGAGAAAAGGAGATGGATTCTGCCGGAGGGTTTAATCCAAAGTTTCATTCCAGGGTCACAGACATCTGAATCTTGTAACGGCTCCAACAGAATCACGACAACATGGTCCCTGTGTCCTTTTAAGCTCGGGGAGAGGGGTAGGGAAGGGGCAGGTGTGCCACCAACCAGGTGGGAGGGGGGGAGTCTCAGGAGAGAAGTGGCACCTAGGTAGCCCAATGACCCCAGGGCTGAGAAGCATCTTTTGAACTTCACCAGTCAGACGATGGCCTTGCTGGCCGACTGAGATTGAGGGACAGCTCTCAGCAGGAGGCAGCGGGAGGGGAAGGGAGAAGGTATTGGAACACCTGGAAGGGACTGAGATAGCTGAAAGAGGATATTGCATCACACTGCAACAACTTATGATCCTCAGGATGGATCATATCCATGCTTTGAACCAGGAGAGTGATCTCTGTTTACTCTGCAGGTAGCTGATGGTATGATGCTGCTTTTTAGAATTCAAGGGTTACGCAGCAAAAACTTTCTTTATGTTTGGTAAACCAAGATGTTATATAAAAATTCCCACTTCCACTATCAATATTCATTAAGCATTAAACCTTCGGAGGCTTGCTATAAATAGCCTTCCCTGAACTGGAATTCACAGTGGTCAGAATCCTATCTCCCATCTAAGTCCTGAATAAATAGATATCTTGCAGGAGCCATTCAGAAGACTTCTATAGAAGGGTCTAACCATATCCCATAATTCTTGATAATTGGTGGTTGCTATCAATGACTGTACCTCCTGTTTAGCACCCAAGGGGTTTTGCTACCCTACTCTCCATAAGAAATGGCCAGAGGACTTGAGTGGTTTGAAACCCTTGGAAACACATCCTTCTATAATTAATTCATTATCTTTATGATATGCTTTCTCCTTCTCCTCCTCCTTCAATTTTTGTTGCTAACAGCTCAGAGCAGCAGTTTTTGGTCCATGAGAGAAAAGCAGTGACAACCCACAGATTTTCTACAGCCTCCTGACAGAGGAGTTTGATAAGAGCACAGCTGTAAGGGTTCATCCTGCCATTGCTACACAGAAAATGCACTGACACCAATGCAAGGGTTGCCCAGTGAACAGGTCTACATTCTTTGTTGCAGAAAGGTTTTGCATGTAAGAAATAGAATTGTGAGAAGAAACAACTCAAAACATAGCTGGATTTCAAACAACAAATTTCATATTAATTCCTTATGAAAGTGAAAGGAAAATAACTTTGTATACTAATATAGGAAGAATATGGAATGTATTTTTACTCAGAGTAAGTTCAGCATTTCCAGCATTTAAAATTTGTTGATGACCATTGTCTCAGGCATTTTCTTTATTGTAATCAATATTTTTCTCCCAGTCAATCTGAAGTTATCTACTTTTTATGCCCTTTGTGGGCTTTGAAGGTTTTTTCCCTTGGACATTGAATTTAAATATCCATCCTTGACTTCTTTAACCTAAAGTTCTACCAGGCAGTTGGGAACTTGGAAGTGAATATTTTACTGTAAAAATTTTTGTGTGCTGTTCTCAGCAGTGTTTAGGAAACTTTTTCAGTTCTTGCATTACTTTCACACATTATACAATTTTGTATACATGAGATTATTTTGCTTTGTTTTCAAAGACACCAATAACTGAACAAGGTGTTGTAAAAACAGTCACAGGCTTTTATTACTAGGGAAATTTATTAAATGCTTCAGAAAGGTTTTCTTAGTTCTCTTCAGTAATAAAATTAAATGTAGATCAGTTCCAGGCTTTCTTCAACATTACTCAAGCTGAGCCCCTGTGAAATAGAAAATCATAGCTTTTCTGTTATTTAATTATTTTAGGGCATACCCAAAATAAACAGAGGATATGAGATTTCTAATGTGGGAAGAAGAAGTGCATGTGTGGAGTACTCTGCTCCAGGAAGCTGCTGGAATATCTGCCTCAGAGTGCAGCAGTAAAAGCAGCGTGCTATTAGGGCTGCTATTAAAAACTAGAGAGAAGTGCAGCATACATCTTTGAGATCAATATTCAATCTAATATGGTCCCTTGCTTTCCCTCAATAATCTCTAACAAGTCATATGCTTGTTTACAAAGGAAGGCTCTGGTAGTCAGCAGAGCCCGGCCAGCAGCGTGCGTCAACACGACTGAGCCATTGGTTGTCTTCTGTAAATCAGTACAAAGATCAGAATTATGCTGTGATCATCTGTAATTTCACAGAAACCATATATTCCACTATTCTAAAAGCTAACAGCAATCAAGGTATGATCATCTTTAAAAGGATGGCCTTTAATAACTAACAGAAATGGAACAGCTTTGGAACTAATTAAAAAATTTCCTTCCATGCAATTTCCATGTGGATTTATTAAGCAAAACCCATTAATAAAAAAACCAGTCAACAATAACAAATAAAAAAAAATTAAGGTTTTCAGTAACCTTTATTAAAAAAAAAAAACTTGCTGAAAATAGCAATATTTTACAGATACTGTTCTAAGGAGAAATAGTTATATGCTTAAAAAAGAGAGACATGACAATGTTTCATAAAGCATTATGAATTTTCAATAAGCTTTGGAAAGCGTGGCTCTTAACCACCTAGAAAACTGGTGCCACCATTTAAAATAAATCTCAACAAACAATGCAAACTAGAACGAATTGAAAAATAAATGTGAAATCTCACTTGTTAAATACTACATGTCATCCCTGATATTCTGCCTCTGGCAGAAAAACACAGAGTTGCAGTAAGCCAAAAGGTAAACTACTTCTGAGCTTGTTTAAGGATAAATGCAAAATTTAAATTCAAGCCACTGGAGAAAATTATTTTAGCTAAACCAAGATCTAGATCTATAGCATATGTGCTGTTACATAATGACATATAGGCTGCCCAAAAATAGCTGGTCAGGGTATGTACTTGAAGTGGCATTTCAGTGTTTGTATTCAGGCATCATGCAGGGTTGGCACCCAGCAAAAGCAATGTTAAGGAGCATGGAGCATGAGGCAAGGAAGGCACAAAAAAGACCATGAAACATTCATGGATTGTAGAGTTTGCTGAGATATTAATGAAGATAGCTGATTGAATGTGCCCCTTAAGCACTTCACTCATGGAATCACTGTGAAAAAGTTGCCTTGAGATTTGGTAATTTCACCTTGGGCGTAACCAGCCAAATTTCTTTTGCATGTTTTGTGTAAGCTTTAAGAAAAACTACCTAGAATGAAGCATTAACTCCAACTGCCAGCTGTCATGGGTGTCCTTGGGAGTTTGTTGACAAAATATCAAGGTGATGGAAGTTTTGCTGTTGATGCTACTGAAATTCAAATGGGTGTTTTAGGATCAGGGAGCCCCAGCCATGCTTGTCTGGGGAAGGCAGCATCATGATGTCCATGTACTTCTGTCTGGAGGTAAAAAATGGAATGACTGGATTGCAGAACTGACATGGCTGATCTCAGACAATGCAAACATATCCCAGCTGCTGAAAATTCCTTATTCAACTCCAGCCTTGTTTGAAGCTAGACTAGAAAAACAAATAGACCAACAAATTCTCCAGCTACCATAAAAATACCGACCTAGAGTAAATAAAAATTAAAATTGTCTATATTTTGATAGAAATTACATAAGAACACACCAAATTAAATTTTAAAAGGGGGAAATGGGGATTGTTAGGAAAAAAATCCTAGTGTTTCTTTTTATATGAAATTAAAAAAAAGAAAAAAAAATCTCTGCTGCACAATTTGACCTTGACATTACAGAAACTGTTTTCCTTTCCTTTAAAATATGTATGGATAATTTTTTTAAAATTTCAAAATAAGACCAAAATTATTCAAAATTATGCAAGTGAAATAGTTCAGAATTTTTCAATTCCCTGTAGGACAGAAAGATGGAAAAATACAGAGGTATTTCCTTTATTGAACCCAACTTTTAAAGGTTTTAATTCTATACCTTTGTTTTTTGATAAAATATTCACAATAAATTTTCCCATACTTAAGATCTGAATGTACATACCACTTTTTGTTGTTGCCACTGTGAATTTCTGGTCCCCATTATCTTTTCTTTGCTGAATGATTCAGAAGTAAATGGCAGCAAACAACCCATATCATATTTTTAAGCAGTATTTAAGCCAATGCAAACAGGGGCTCTGATGGTGCTTCTGTTACAGCAAAAACCTGCTGTTTCTCAACAGGCTGGACACTTCTGGCATCTTCTGCTTTCAGGTCCTGCTTTGCAAATAGTTTTGGAAATGAAGATAAAGCATTTGCAAAAACAAGTAAAAGGGTCACAGGTGCACATTACTGGCTGTTTTGATTGTGGATTTTCAAAGATTCTGAGTCTCTATAGATATTTTTAGCTGTGCTTTTTACCACTATTTCTGCTACATTGCCTAGATCGAAATTATTTTAATAGTGGTTTGATCTTGGTGCTCATTTGCATTTAGATCCTTTGTCAAACAAGTAAATGTCTCAAATTTCTTTCAATATACAGAATTTTAGCTACCTGATTCTTGTAGCATTAAGCCTGCATTTAAAAAGGCATGTTCCTTATATGTCTTAGGACAGAAATCTCTTTAATTACATTTTTGGATGTATTGTGTGTGATATACAATTACCAATTGCATTGTTGTAAATTCCAAAAAGGGGGGATAGAAAATTTGTGTGGCTTTGTAAAACAAATACCTGTGTTACTATTGTTCTTTTATATCCTAAAACATCATATACTATTTATTTTTAACTCAAAGAAAGTTTCTGTACAAGAGACTGAAGTATAATTTCTGCTCTTACAGGCAAAATAAAGTTTAAAGTATACAAAATTATAGAAATTTTTAGAAAAACATCAGTTCTATTCAGGTTTGTCTTCAATCCTTGCTCACTTGTGAGTTCCAAAAGCAAAACATAATTTTTATCTGTAAATTGATGATCATGGGGGATTGCCTCCTGATTATAGGTTTATTTCTGATTTATATATTTTGATTGAGCTTTTAATTGAAGAAAAATCATTTTTGGAGATATTTCAGAAAAGACATATTGGTAGGAAACATCCCAGGGGGCAAAAACCTGAAAAGTAATGCAAATATAGGTCTAACAGATCTTCTCTATTTCTGATTTTTGCATGTCCTCACCTAAATTCATAAATATAACCAACTCACTCTTTGATAATAATTAGTGATGTAAAGTGGAATAGGTATTGCAAAGTTTTACCAGGAAGATGGAATGTTCACTGAGTGAAAAAAGGAAGAGCAGTTTAGCTTGTTTAGCTTTGCAAAGCAGAGGCTGAGAGGAGAGATTTTGTTTCCCCTAAATATACAAGAGGAATTGTCATTAACAAGAGGAAGAACAACTTCTTTCTCTGAGGGCAAATGTTGGTAGAGGAATAAATCACTAAATATCAGCTATATGTACATACACAATAAAAAGAGAAGAGGATCCTTGTATGACAAAGCAATAAGTTTCAGGAAATTTCATGGACAGGATTGTGCAACCTTTCTGCTTATAAAGCCAAGGTTGGAAACCAATGACTGGAGAGGTCTTTCATTTCCTGTGTTTCTGTCCTCTAGGCAGCCCTGGTCAAAAATTGCATTACTTAAGTTCCTGGGAGATTGGTCAACATGGGGAAGAGATTGTGAACCAAATCAATTTTTGATTAAAATTTTATATATGATACTAATATTGTAAATCAGAAATTTCATTGCTATAAATTATAAAGCATGCTGGAATCTCTGCTCATTTTCATCTTAAGGCTCTAACTCTCATTAGGGTTTATATTTTTCTGCCTCTGGGTATAATTTGTTGGTTTGTTTTTTTGCTCCTTTGTGAAGAAAATGAAAGGATGTATACAACTCTAAAAAACCTGTGAATTCTGAAAAGGGATTGAAAATAGCACACACAGAGAAGCTGTTGAATATTCTTTTTTTTTTTTTCCTGCAAGTAGTTTATTTTATTATATCCCAACTATTCTCAAATTCAAACTTAAATTCTATTATGATTGAGTTCAGTTCTCTTTACTGAAGTGAAATCCTCATCAGCCTTCAACAGAAAGTAACCCAACTGAAAATGTTGTCATGGACTATTCCTGTTTGCTATTTAATTAATTCTTGTGAGAGCTGGACTCTGACGATACCACTGGGTGGCCAAATACTTTGGAAGTGATTTTAAACTAAAACTAGTCAGGTTGAGGGACATGAGACATCAATGATAAAATGCCTTGATCAGATCAGAATATACTGACTGACAGTAAAAAAAAAGCCAAAGCAAACCAAACCAAACCAAACAAAACCAAAAAACAACAATAACAACCCCAGAATTTTGGAGCATTCTGGTGATTTGAATTCAAACTCCTTTTGTAACATGGGCTTCCTCTATGTTTTTAACTAAGCTGCTGAGGCCTATTTCAATGTGTGTATGTGTGTGTAACACCCATATTGTACACTACCAGTCTTAAGGTGTCCTCCAGAGTTCATAGCCCTGTGTTAGATGCTCATAATTCCCACAGAGAGTTCCCCACTGGAAGAGTTTGCAGCCCGAGGATGACGTTCACAAATGAGGGGAACCACTTAAGCAAACCAGTGAAAAGCTCCAGGGAGAGATATCAGGAAGGAGCTGTAATCCTCACAGTAAATGAAAATGTAATTCTGTGCAGTATGGTGAACTCTTTTCTAAAATGGTGAACTCTCTTCTAGAATGAGCTAGTTAAAATAAGGAATAATCTCAGTATTTTCTTCCCAAAGCAAAATTACACTATGCTAACACAATATATACATGATTTTGGGTTTTTTTCTCTTTCATAAATCTAACACAATAAATCTATTCATTCAAGAAACAATTCCCTGCCCAGGACTCATACAGATCTGCCCTTTACCCCTGTAGGTCCCAAGCCACCTGATGCAAACATGCTGCAGTCAAAAGCTGCTCTGAGTTAAAAATCCCACAGAAACAAAGTATTTTGAGGCAGGGCTGGTTTGTTACCCATGGTTTGGGAATCAAACATAGGTGAAGCAAAAGGCTTTAAGCCTAGAAGGACCTTTAATGTTAGATAATGGAAAGAGTCCAGGTAAAGCTTTCCTGATTTTTCCTTTGAAGTGCAAATTCGAAGGTTGTCATTTGGATGTGGCAGTTACCATGTCTGTTGTTCACACCTGCCAAAGAGGCAGATGTGTTTGGGCAGTTCACATTTCCCAGGTGTATGGGAATGATGGATGAATGTAGTTAGCTTTGGGGGACTCTCCTACCATTTAGTGGGGTCTTCACAGGAGCTATCAAGAGATACAGAGTATGGTGGTGTAAGTATAGAGGCATAGCTGTATGAATGCCTACTTCCAAATTCACTCTTTTTTTGTGATGTGTTTGAATGATGAGATGCTTCCTCAGAACACTTCTGCAAAACTGAATTATAGCCAATGGTTTTGTTAGATATGCTTTAGGGTTGAAAGCTCAGGATATTTCCTGTAATATTTTCATATTTAAACCAACTTATAAATGTTCCCTGGAACTGTAATTTTTTCCCCCTGATGGCAAAATGCAAGATTTTAAAAAATCTTAAAATATCCAGTTAATATAAATTAGTCATTCCAGAGTTCTTTTCACCAGTGCTTCCTCCAGGACTGTTCAAATTCAGATAATAAACACTACATGAATGGATGTCCAATGTCTTTAAAGCAACTCATTGTGACAGAGATTACCTAACCTCAAATCTTCAGATCCCAGCATGCCCTGAATACTGTGTATAGATAACAGTGAAGACCACAATGAGAAGAGGTTTAATATTAATTATACTTTTTAGACAAAATTAAAATGGATATTAGTACTTTCTTGTCATTTATTTCCCAACTTTCTCTAAGTATGTAATGTTCTTTGGCTTTTCTGATAGACTTTCTTAAAAATTCAAAGTAAACCAAGCAAATAGTGCTGAAGAAAAATCCAAAGCCTGATTTCCTATGGATTTATGTCTACTGTGAATTAAGGAATGAGATCTGAGTGAAGCATTTGCTATCATATACAAGATTTTTAACTATGCTCTCATTTCTGGATTCTCTGACATTTGGTAAATCATGGAGTGACACTATAGCCATTTTTTTTCTCCTTAGTCATTCTGCTTGGATATGTCATAAAAGTCACCTTTCTTAAACTAGTGCTATTTTCCTGCATTGGAAGTTTTCAAAAAGCACAGACAGAGAGGAATGGACAGAGCAAGGCTGCAATTGAATAAATTTCATTTACAAAACAAACTGTGAGGAAACACAAGGGCACCACAACCTTCACTCCTGCAGCAGAAATATAATTTTAACTCCTTTGTATGTAATGCTGAATTCTTGTGACAATATAGATTTCTTGCCCATGGACAATGGGTAAAATAGAGATTATATCCAAAGTTAATCCTCAACTCTATCACTCATTTGAAGATAAAAAGCACTACTTAAGATTTTCAGGGAACCAGAGAATAAATCAGATATTTCTTATGTTTCCACATCATACTCTTCCCTGTTTCTGGAAAGAAAGATGATAGTTTTCACAAGGACTAGGTGATCATATTGTCTCAAATAACATATTCCCCTGAATATAATCAATGACATTTTATCAGATTACTGACAGGAGCATGGTGTATTTTAAAGATGTATACACTTCAAGACAACATTTCCCAGTGACTGATTTGCGAGTATAGTGGATCTGTTCACTGGATGAGCTTGAATACAGTGCAGTCAGTAAATACCATTCTGGTGCAGGAATGTGAATCAGACAAACATGTGATGGAGTGAGGACAAATGCCATCTAAGAGGATAGTCACAGAAAGGGTATATTTGTTTTGAGGGTTACCTGTGATGTACCTCTGCACTTACATAGTTTGGAATTCTTTTCACTAGGTAAAAAAAGCTTCATTTCCTACAGTGAACCTAACAAATTGTTTTAGAACTGTGGGATGCAACACACCCTCAATGGTGGAAATAAAGAATATAGCCACATAAACTTGTTTCCCCCTTCCTGTGCTGCACTCAGACCTGTAGCATATTTGCAGCACAGAAGTAGAAAGAGTCGTGGTTGGTAAGAGGAGACTGGGGAGGTGGTTTGGTAGCTGAAGTACAAAGAATTCATGGCCCATTGCCTGATTCCCTCACCCACTAACAGATGGCAAGAGGGAGATTTATCTGCCTTAAAATGTAGAGAACAAGCTAACACACGATAAGGTTTTGTAAACCTCTGAGAATATTGTTCTCAATGTCATTCTTAACAGCCTTTCGTGCTGCACACTGGTTAACATGAGATTTACATGTTTAGTATTACTCTTGAAAGTCACAAATCTATAGAACCATTTCAGATGGTTAGTAATATGTGTGGTTGAACTTTACAACAGATGTATTGACAGTTATAATGAATTCTACAGCTTTTAGAACTAGCTCCATAAGAAAAATTAAGTCAAGGATTTACAGGGTGTCAATACAAATTTATTGAGAAAACTTCATAATAAACTTAAGGCGCTCAATAAGGGCTGGTTCTGAAATACCATAAGAGAAACAAACACAGTATGCACTGCACTGAATAGGACATGCTATCTACAGGAAGTTACTTTAGAAATTTTTATTTATGATATTCATTATGGAATTTCATTACCGTGAAGCATTTCAATACTTCACAATTACTCTATAGGAATAAACAGCGTTTTCTTACTTTGTTTCTAAGTTTAGAGTTTGGAATGCAGCAAAATGAAGGCAGGCTTGTGATAAAAGTTTCTAAAAATCTTGTTCTTAATTATTTTCACTATGCTACTGCCAAATCCTGATCATGATCAAACTCCCTCATTACCAAAGGTTTTGATAGTAGTGGCCCTTTAAACCTACAGATCTGTTCTGGAAATGAACAGAAATGTTTTTTCAGCCACTGCAGTCTTGAGTTTCTCTACACAAATTCTCCCAGGATTCACAGACATAGCATGTTTCTTTTATTTGGGTGAAGAAACAATTTAAAACCTGAACAGATTAGGTTTACACAAGAATACAGCTGCAAGACAAAGAGGTATTGTCATCTCTCAAGTTGTTTTCAAACTCTTGAGTGTTCACCCAAAAATCTATGATCTAATTGCCTCCTCTGCCTGACAGATCTTAAATCCCTGTCTCCCACTTCCCTGTAGGATAATATCCAGCAATCAGACTCCTGAGTAGTCTAAGGTGAAGTGCTGTGTTTGTCTCTTTTGCAGAAGATGTTTCATTTTGCATGAAAAAAGCAGCAGCTCAATGGACTGTTCAGTGAGGATGGGAATGTCATTCACTGCTCTAATGATGGTATTCATCTGGGAAGGGGGATACTTGCAGCTAAGGAATCCACAAGTATTTCAGATTAAGTAAGTATTGGAGAAGAGTGCACAACATGAGTTTCTCTCCTTTCTGCACAAATTTCCTTATCAACAGGCTGGAGGAAAACTCACTTCTACTTGCTCTCCAAAATACACAAGATGAGTATTTAATTATCATTTGCAAGCAAAATAGTCTTGCAGAGGAGTCTTATTCCAGAGCACCAGGCTGCCTCTGCTGCTCAGGGCACTCTTCTGAGAGGTGGGAAAGAGGTTCCATCTATGCAGAAAGAGTGATGGGTGTACAGAGGAACATTCAGCTGTGATATTAAGTATTTCTTATCTTAGTTATTTTAAACAAATTACCTATTAACATTTTGGGCTCAATAAATTCTATTTTGGCCTGTCTTCTTCACAGTTCAGGGCTCAGACTTCATTCAATAGTCAGGCAACTGAAAGTCTATAATTTGAGGCTTGTCTCATTGCCAGGAGGTGCAGATAATGCAAAGATCTTCGCTAAGAAATTACTGACAGGATCAAAATACACATAATGGGAGGAGCCTTAAGCTTGCACATTAAAACCTTAAAAACCAGGGCTGAGGATGTGTGAAAAATACTTAAATTCTCTTTATTGCATTTTTTAAAAGGTTTATAATAAGACATACAAAACCTGTTTTCTCTCAGCTTGCCTTCTATTTAAGTAGCCAGAAGGAACACAGAGGGAAAGGCTTTTTCAAATGAAGATATGGCAACTGAAGAGACTGAAGCAATTACATCCTTTCTTTATTGCAGAACAATTTTCAATGAGATTAATGAGAGAAACAAAATTAGTTTAATAAAGAAATTATTAAGGGATAAAATGTTCATGCTATGCATCTACTGTTACCATGTAATCTTGTTTTAGCTGATTAGATTGTTTTATCAGAAGCCTGGGTAGAAATGTAGTGGAAGATGGAGCTCAGTATGATACTTCCAAATTAAAGCATATAATAGTAGTCTCAGGTCATGCTGTTTGGTGTCACTGATGCACATGCAGGAAGAGTTAATAGCAATTCATTTCAATAAGCTGTCAGATTTCTGTGCTGTGGATGGATGTGCCATTTTAGTGGGAGGTTACTCAGATAATGTAGAATGATATAGAAAAGTCTTAAAACTTGGTCTCACGTTGCCTAAAAAAGGAAATAAGATTCAGGTGTGAAATTTATTTGAGGAGGATCAGCTGTGGGTTTTTTTCTACATAGAACCTGTCCTCTCTCATGGCTATGTGAAGAGTGTTGTGCTTCCTCTTAAAAAGTCACTTACAGATCCCCTCCTGTTTGAGCCTTATTCCTTTTCCAGAATAAAGAAATACAGGTACACTGTATAATACATAATATTTAATACAGGTATACAGATTGGTTTTTTTTTTACTATTTGAATACAAAGAATGAAGTGACACAAGTGTTATCCGGACAAGTTACTGAACAATTAGTTTTGAACCCCTTTAACTGGTAGAATATCTGGTTGGATGGTGGGGAAAGGGTTTATAATAACAGAGAAGAGCTAGAGCTGATTGTAGCCAGCATACCCCAACACTGTAAGTAGGAGAGAAGACTGAGCTGATTTAAGATGGAATTGAAAAGTTCCATTCCAACAGTCTCCTGAAGAATGTGAAAGCAGCAACCTGTAAATCCTTTTTTTTCTCTTGCCTTCTTTTTATACCAAGAGACCTGAAACACATGCATTTAAAACCACCAAAAAGGAATCATCAAATAATCTTTCTCAGCCCTGTATGTTGACTTTTAATAAAGCCTAAAACACAGGGGAAATTACAAAGAACTGCAAAAATCTTATACCAATATTTTAAAAGGGCAAACGACCCATCAAATCTCAATCCTAGCCAAATGATAGAATGTTTGACATCATCATTAATAAATAATTTTACTCCCCTCTTTGTAATATCAACTTTATTTTATGAAAAATAAAAGTTTTTAAACTTTATATTTTTCCTAGATTATGGATTTAGTTGATAAATAATATAAGTAATGTTTTCTTTTTGAATAACTCTGTCATGTATTTGCCCTAAAAGTATTTCACATTTTTATTAGGAAACAAGAATCTCAGTTATTAACTTAGCCTGAAAACATTAAATGGATTCAAAGCTTTTAAAATGGGGTTGCAAAGAGAAAATGGTAATGTGTAATAGAGGTTTCCTACAAAGATTGATTTGAAATCTATATTATTTATCCCTAATCTATTCAACATTTTTGTTTAAAAATAAATGAAGAAAAACAAAATTCTATATTCTATATTTTGCCAGTACAATTCTGTATAATTTTGACCTCTTGAGAATATCTGGTGGGTGCTTTTCCTGTGTGCTTAACCCAGAGTAAAGAAACCTCAGTAAACACCCTTGCATTTAAATCTTTTGGGGTGTTACAATGGGTCTCACACACCTGTCCTTGAACAGTGTTGGTAAGTGTGAACAAGTTGGATGTTCTCACAAGCAACGAAATACAGCTTAAATAGTGCAGCACAAGCAAGCCTGTGTGTGTTTTCTTAGAGAGCCTACAGCTGCTTCCCTTTGTTGCATCCCTATCTGCTCAGAACAGCTTTTCTTGCTAACTTGTTCAACAGTGACATGTGCATTTGAATGCAAGGCACACTGTGGGGTCTTTGAGCTTCAGAAGAACTGCTACTCGATCTGTTCCCACAGGACTGTAGTGAAGTAGAAACCAAATCTTCCCTTGGGTGAAGTCTACAGTCCACATGCTTCACATACTTATTAACCCTGAACTTCTGTGTGGCCTGCGGTCATCTGCATAAGGATGATAAAGTCCTAGAGAAGACAAGCGCCATCAGCTCAGACACAAGTCTTAACAAGGAGCACCTAATGGAGCTGGAGTGTTTTACCCTGGAGAAAAGGAGGCTCAGAGAACACCTTAGCACAGTCTCAATCTGCCTGGCTATATAGGAACACCTTAGCATAGTCTCAATCTGCCAGGCTATATAGCAAGGTGAGCTTTGGGTCTCTTCTCCCAAGTAACAAGCAATAGGACAAGAGGTTATGGCCTCAAGTCAAGTCACATGAAGTTTGAAATGGAAAAACAACTTCATGGAAGGGATTGCCAGGAATTGTAACAGGTTACCCAGGGAAGTGGTTGAGTTGCCATTACAATGGTATTTAAAAGATGCGCAGATGTGGTGTTTAGAGACATGGTTTAGAGGTTGACTTGGAAGCGTTTGGTTAACAGTGGGATTCAATCTTAGAAGTCTTTCCCAATGCAGGCAATTCTATGATTCTTTAATGCTACTATGTGTCTCTGAAGAGGTAGATAATGTAGGGCCTACTGTTGTCTATCTGAGGTGGCAAACACTGTACAGTCACCCAGTGCCACAAATCCACTGTGATCTAGGAGCATTAGGTGCATTAGCAATACACCATAAAGGCACAGTGGAGCAAGTTTCAGGTGTACAGACTTTGCTGATCAACTTGACACTTCCATTGGCCCAGGGAACATCAACACTACCAACCGCCTTGAAAAGCCCAAGATACTGTAGGTAACTAGAACAAAGGTATCCAAGTCTAGTCTGAGGAGTGAATTTCCCTGTCTCAAGACACTGTCCTGGTGAAGATAACCAAAATCCAGGTTTGCATGTGGTTTCTGCACATCTGGGCATGAGGATGAGTAAGGTGGCATAGCAGGCTGAGGCTCCTGGAGGAAGACACCGAGCATGACTCTCCACAGTCAAGTTTTCCTTGCACCCACAGTCTGTAAGCTCAGTGCAGAGCATGCATTTGCTTTGATCTCACATCTTTCTCCTTCAAAATAGCTACATTTTAACCAATAGCCTGGCTAAAGCCTGGCTCTAAATCAATGCTTCAGGAAAGAGAAGAGTAGTTGATTTCTCAGGCAGCATGATTAATTTATCCCAGCAGTGGTGTACAAAATAAGGGTACTGTCTCCTAATTCACCTGGGTTTGCTTTACAGGATAGCAACAATATTCAAAGAGCAGAAACTGCTGAAGAGTTATAGAGAGCATCCTGAGAGTAACCTGGAAGGAGAGCAGGCCCATGTAAGACATTTACACTGTTCAGTTGCAAATTTGCACGGAGTAATTCCTGTGTATAATTTTGTCATTATATTGGCTTTCAACAAAAGCTCATCTGATACACTCTCAAGATACCCCTAAGCCTTAACACTACTGATAAAAAGAAGCCACTTCTCTAAGAACTCAAATACTGCTATGAAGGAAAGTATTGCTATACGCTGATGACAGCAGGATGAAGGAATCAATGTAGCTGTGATAGCTGTAATACCGCTGCCATTGAAAACAGCGCTGAAAGCGGGGAGAAGAAGGCTTCAGTCCTGACAAATAAGGAAAAAACAAAACCTGTGGGGACCCTCTGTGTTTACTCTGTCTCGACAGTTTACATGCAGAGATTCTGGCATGAGCAACTTTCCATTGTTATGCAATATGGCCTGACCTGAAAAAACCTTCACTTTACTCAGCAACTCATTTCAGGCTTGAATCAGTGAACCAAAGATGAAAGATCAGCAGTTTATGCAGTATAATTCAGCTTCATCAAGCACACCTAAAATATGAGAATGGATGTTGCAAAACTAACAGCTCAGAGTCAGAAGACCTTATTTACATGATCATCAGGAAGCTTCCTGCCTTTTCAAAACCTTACTAAACTTTGTAGCATAAATGCAAGACTTGCATAGTGATAAGCTATATATTGGCAACAAGGTACATTGGTTTGAAGATGATATCCACCGTAAACTAAAATTCTATTAATGCTAACAAAATGCCAGTACTGAGACACTTAAAGCATCTTTGCAGTAGTTACAGTTGTATCTTTATCCAGTGCCTGTTTTAAAGCTGAGGTCTCAGTGTTTTACACCTTTCATGCAATATCATGTTTTTTTCATGTCACACATGAAGGTAATCATGGATTTGAAACATGAATCTAGTCCACTGCATTATTTAGTAAAATCTCACAGCAAATGCTGCAAGCCTTGCTCTCTCCCTTTTCAGTACAGACAGTTGCACAAAGCCCAGCACATTCCCAGATTCAACCCTGAAGGAACTACGACAATCTTCTACTTAGTGACAACTTGTATTTTAACTCTTTGTGCATGCCAATTAAATGTCAGCCAAACATTTTTCTTTCTCTTTCCAAGAATGGCTAGAGACCTGGATGCAAGCAAGTTACAAATACATAATATTTCACAGAATGTGTGTTTGTATATATATATATATCTTTTCTTCAAGGAGAACATAAAAATTTTGAGCACTAAGTTCCTCATCCATTCATATGAAAGAAGTGGGAGACATCCATTTTTGAATTGTTTCCTCTTCCTCCTCAGAAGGCTTTTTTTCTAGAAGTTCTCAAATGCAGAAGCCACAGCTGTTTCTCCAGTTTACAGTTGTTCCTTTATCCTATTCTGCAGTTCCTAGTCATATTCCATCTATGGTTCTCTAAGGCAGTATCCTTCAATGGCATTCTAGATCTTGGAAAAGATCAGAAGTGCCCTTGGGAAAAAGCCTCTTGCTCCCAGTTGTCTCCCTGGAGTCAGAATAGGCAGTAGCACCAAGAGTTCTGAATCTGAGAAATTTAATATTAATTGGTTCACCTGGAGATATTAAATACTTGGACAATTTATGGGATGTTGTGGTGTGAAGCAGTATCCTGTTTCACCTTTCCCAGTCCCTCAGGTGTACCAACCTCTCCCTTCCCCTTGCTAAGTGCTGTCCATCAATCTTAACATTCCAGCAAGGGCATCATCTGGTTGGTCAAGTTCCAAAGATGCTTCTCAGCCCTGGGGTCATTGGGCTACCTAGGTGTCATTGTCCTCTGAGACTGCCCCCCTCCCACCTGGTTGGTGGCACACCTGCCCCTTCCCCTTGGCTTAAAAAGACACGGGACCATGCAGTCAGGATTCTATTGTAGCTGTTACAAGATTCAGATCTGTGACCCTGGAATAAAACTCTGGATTAAACCCTATGGCAGAATCCATCTCCTTCTCCTCTTCACCTCGCCTAAAGCCTTTCCACCAGAGGTAAACTTGAGTTCCTACTTGCCGGGACTTGTTCCAAGTGCCAGCTGCAGCATCCAGCCAGCCAGGGGTGTCTCTGAGGTGAAACACCACAGCTGCCGCCTTTGGCCCAGCAGCAAGGGCTGGACGAGCCCAGGCACATTCCATCCGGTAATATTGGGATCATATTTCAATAATGGGTAGCTCTGGCAGTCAGAATATATGAGATATACATTTTGAATAGTTTGTAACTAGGACAGGTGTGGGCTGCTTTTCAAAATTCTGTTCCTAATGCGAAGGTTTCTGGGACAAATTTCAGATTCATTTTTAAATTCTAGAGACAGATTTCTTCAGGTGCAAAAATGTATACTTTTGTTCTTGGCTTGTTCTCAAGAGCATATAAATTATCTTAAATAATTCGAAAAGAAAGCAACCTCCATTTAAGTCTTACTATATTGTGCCAGACCAAAATTAAAGTTTGGCAAATGGTACAAACTGAAAACAACATGGTACCCAGTTGCTAGCAACATACTGTGAACAGATAGTTGTACAGTATGACTTTTAATTATTGAAGGCACCACTTTAAAGGATTATAGTTTCATATATTATCATAGAATCATAGCTCCAGTGGTCCCTTAAATGAATAACAAATTTTACTCTTGTAAGACTGATTTCCTACTGTCTTGATCAGTGGAAGCAGTATGTAAAGTTACTTTATATGTTACCTATAGTACATAGGTACTATATTAGTGAATAATTCATACTGGAATTTACTAAACACCAATAATTTCCAGTAACTTTCTGTTTTATATATGCATGGAGCTCTAAGTCTTCAGTAACAGAAACTACTTGACACAAGAGAAAATATATTTAACCCTCCTTTACACAAATTTCAAGCAAGCATTATATTCTTGTTTTAATCTTAATAGCAGTATATAGGGAGGAAAATGTCCTGGTAACACTGAAGATTCATTTTTTCTTTAGTTGTGTCAGAGGTAACCACTTAGAAAGAAAGATACAATTGCACCATTCCTATACAATGCACACCAGACCAGCTCTCATTCATTCAGACTCACATTCCTCCAAGTAAACAGATGCAGCTTAAAGGTAGAAATATTACCCCCCAATGTAGAATAATCCCTGCCAGCTCTGTAGGGTTCAAATACAGGAAGATAAAATCATATTGCTGAGAACCTCTAGAGATTTTAAGTTATAGAAATGCTTCTTTCAAGACTGCTCTTTTCTCAGGTTTTATTTCATCACTAGCAATGAAAAAGAATCAACCAACTTTTCCTTCTTCCTACTCATCCTCAGTCCTGTGTATAGGAAGGCACTTTGGACCAATTTCCCCTCATTTAACCCTTCATCTTGTGCCTTACTACAAGGTTGTTCTACTGGGAGACTATTTTTGAATACTTTCAACTCCCTGTAAATCTTGACGTACACTGGCAGAATTACACACCTTTTACCTGCCTTTCCGTGGTTAATGTATTTCATGTTGCATTAAAATATGTTTTAGAACATGCAACATCCTGCCAGACATGGGAAGAACACAAGAATAATTTTTCCAGAACAGTTTGTGTAGTGGCTCCATCTATCAGGTCACAAGACATTGAAAATCACTGCAGGTCACTGTTAAGCATTCTGTAACAGAAATGCCCAAAATTGCATAGTTTCCCTGTAATGTACATTAATCTTGCATTATAATTCCATGTACGATAGCTCTTTGGTTGTTCTATGACTCAGACCTTGCCTCATTATTAATCATTTCTAAACCAAAAAATAAAGATTAATGTGTGTACTTTCTTTAGCCACAAACACCAGTGTAGATAAAGCACAATATTTGCTCTAGCAGTGCTTTGCACTCTCCATACAAGCACATAAATGACTAGCCTCTTTTCTACCTTGTAAAAATGAGGTTCATAAGCAGCAATTGCTCTACTCTGTATTCCTTGCACGAACTGCTAAATATTATATTTCTAGTAAGGTACTCTTGCATTCTAAAGATAACTTAAATGCATCCTGCTTTCATAAATAATATATTGGTGACTCACTGATGTATCATAAGACACAGTTAAGTAAGAACCATCTGGAAAACAAATCAATATTAGGTATAGGACTGTTTTAACATCTGTTGGTTCCTTTAAAATGAGATTGTGGAGACTTGTTAAACAATTAGTTTCCAACTTCTGCTTACACTTACAATCACATCTACCACATGTTTTTTCCTTCATGAAATTAAGTTAGTTTCAATCTAAGCACAGTATTGTGGTTCTGAAAGCACTGCAAATGCCAGCCATAGGATGTCGTTGTCATTGAGTGCACCTGAATGGAGATGTTGGTGCAACAAATAGTCTTCGGTGTGAGAGAATGTTTGAGCTTTGCATATACTGAAAAGCAGCTGAAAGCAGTGTAAAAATCCCACATAAATCAAAATAGAAAATATTAGAGAAGGAGTAAGTGAAGAAACTAGAAGTTACAATGTTTAGGTAAGGCCAGTATTGCTTTAAGAAGCTTTTAAATAACTTTTCCTCTGGCATGGATTTTTTTAATTTGATAATTGAAATCCATATGTATAGTCATTACCAAATGCATTAAAATGATGTAAAGACCAGAAAACCTATAACTTCAAGGAGCAATATGAAAAAGGGAGGCTTGTAAAGTGAATTTACACTGCTTTCCCCATGGGTTTTCCAGTTTTAGCACATATCCCTTCCCCATTTTCAGGTTGACCATGCAGCTGAAACAACATCATCAGTGTGTACATTTCCCACCAAAAAGTTCGGATTCTTTCCTCTCAGCTCTGTATCCACTGAACACTTTTGTTCTTGCACTCCTGAAGTCCATGGTAGGCAGGCAAGGACAGACACTCCTTGTTGGCGCTCTCTGCTTCTGGAAGATAAGAGGGAGACAGCACATAGTCTGGGTTTTCCACAGGGACCAGTTGATTCTGCCTGGAGACTGTCTTCCCTTCTTTCCCATTAACTCACCCAGTATCTTAGAAATTAATGTATCCCAGAATGAGGATCTGTTGTCATTATATTGCAAGAGTTCTATTGCCATTATATTGCAAGGGTTCCATATTGCTAGAGTTTCATACCTCCTTGATGTTTCTCACAGGCAGCTCCTCTAGGCACTGACTCTTCCTTCTTCTCACAGTAGCCAACCAACTCCAGTTCCCCCTCAGCCAACCAATCCACTCTATTATGGCACTCTTCTTATTGGCTACAGCTGTGGCCTGTTAAATTCAGGCCTGCTCCTAAACCTTAATAATTAGCCCAGCTGAAAGTCCTTAGGGGTAAGATTACTTTCTATACTACCTTTATTTTCTTATATTCTATCCCCCTACAATTCCCCCTTTTCCTTTTAATTACAGAGTTGCAGCATTTCTAGAAGAACATGTTCAAATAAATTAACATTATGACACATTCATATATTTCATTCAGAACTAATAATTACACAAATGCTCAGTATTACAGTACATATTACAGTACAGATATATATATTTTTGTACAAATATATATATATTTCATATAACATATTTCAGTACAGATATATATATATTTCTGAGTGTTGGTTCAATTTTGCAGCTTTTCTCAGTTTACAAAGTACTTATCTTCAAAATCTTTTATACTCATGCTTAACAAACATTAATAGCTGCAATTGATACATTTCACCAATCAATAAACACATTGTACTAAATAATAGAGCTACTCCTTTTCCAGTTCTCACAGTTGCTCTAGTAAATTTTCTCCTTCCACTTTCAGTTTTATTGCTCTTCCTCTTTCAGTTCTCTACTCAGATCACCATAGGATCACATTGCTTAATGTTTAAGTCTTCTTTCCTGAATCACCATGGGATCACATTGGTCAATACTTAAGTTCTTTTCCCAAATCACTGCAGGGTCATGTAGTTTAGTATCTGAGTCCTTTATCCCAAATCCACGGGGTCACCATTTGTTGTTATTATATTGCAAGGGTTCCATATTGCTGGCATTTCACACCTCCTTGACGTTTCTCATAGGCAGTGCCTCTACCTCTTCCCTCTTCTCACAGTAGCCAAGCAACTCCAGTACCCCCATCAACCAATCAATCCACTCTTTTATAACACTCTTCTTCTTATTGGCTACAGCAGTGGCCTGTTAAAGTCAGGCCTGCTCCTAATCTTCAATAATTAGCCCAGCTGCAACTTCTTAGGGATAAGATTACTTTCTAGACTGCCTTTATTTTCTTATATTCTATCCCCCTACAAGGATCATTTTACAGGTATTTTCAACTCCCTTCACTAAACATACATGTGAGAGGGAAAAAAAATTATTCCATTAAGCCCCTCATGTGAAAATTTGAATTTAGATCAGTCTAGCACAGGTGAAAACATCTGAACATATGTGTTATCGGACACACTGGGTTCTGTCCTAGTATCTCATTTTCTAGTTATAAAAAAGCTTAGTGATGTATCCTGTCTACATGTCAGGTTAAAAAAAAAAGTGGGCACAGTCCAGAAGTACACACTTCAGAAATTACCCCCGACACCCCTCTTTTTTCATCTATCATTAACCCTAACAATAGCTCAACGCTAGCAACAATCCAGTCATATCAACAATGTAATTACTCAAGTCATTCCTTACAGTCTGTTCAGGAGCACATAAAGATATGAGGAGCGTGGCTAACAAGACAGTAGTTTCTTAACTGGTTCAAAAAGAATTCAGCATTCAATTCTCAGAGGACAGAGACACAACCTCCTTCCTGCTGCAGCAATTTTATTGGTTTGATCCATAATTTTCATTTTCTCCTAAACTCTGACTTTTCACTCTTAACACTGACTTTACACTCATAAAAATTACATAGGTATCTCCTTAAAGAGCCTCTTCCCTCAATAGATATAATCCTAACACTATCCCTACACTTAACCCTAACCTGAATAGAGAAGGTCACCTGTGGGGTGTCTCCTTTGCCATGCTCCTGATGTGCTCCCCATGGAGATCCCCATGCTGCTGAGAAAGCTGCACAACCAAAAGAAAGGCTGAGCTCACCAATGCTCATTGCACAAAGGCTTCTGCCCTGCTCTGCTCCACACAGGCTCCCAGCATCAGAAATCCACCTGGATTGCAGGTCCTCTTCCTCTTCCCCTGCCTGCAGATCAGCTTTGGGCTGATCTAGATCTCACAAGCTCTTCCTGCTGCTGACAGAGTCTGCCTGAGGAGCAGAGCTCTGCCAGGCGCCGCTGTGTCCCAGAGCAGCTGCTGTGCATGGCAGTGGCTGCCCACACACCTCCTTGCCTCCCCACCAGCCAGGAGACACGGCCCAAGCAGCCTTGCAGCTTCTTATAGGGAGTAATGCAGCTTGCAGACAGCTTACAGGTGCTCCAAGACACTGCTAGAGAAACAGGGGTAGCTTTTCCCCACATGCAAAATGCTGTGTGTGCTGCGCTGTGTGAGGAGGGCCTGTGGCCTCAGCCCTGCAGACTCCTCATGCTGCCCCTGCCCAGCAGCAGCAGTGGCAGGCAGGCTGGGCCGGGGGGCAGGACACTGCAGCATCCATGGAATCACAAGTGCACCCTGACTGCTAGGAGGCAGATGTCAGCCTGACAGCAAGTGCAGGCTGGCAGGGCAGCTGCCAGTCAGTCAGAACATGGTGCTGACAATGCCAGGGTTGTGGGTTGGGTCCTTGCATGGGCCATTCACTGAAGAGCTGGACTCGATGGTCCTTGTGGTCCCTTCCAACTCAGAATGATCTGTGACTGCATTTCAGTGTAAGTTTGGGCAACCCCTGATGTTCACAAGCTTTTCTCACCTGCAGCTCCCAGAGTATCCTCTCCTTGTCAGACCTTCCATCCCTGTAACTTGATTATCTTCCCCACACACTGGTTGTCAGATGCAATGGCCATTGCTTTGGGAGGATCCAACATGTTTGGTGCTCATTCTCTGTAAACGAGGTTTCTCTAGAAAGGAGACTTCTTCTGCCCAGCTAGCCAGTATATTGGGGCAGGCACTGTGCTGCCCCCACTCTCAGACACTGTATCCACCACTGATGGTGAGAGAGGTCAGGCCAGTCAGGGTTGTTCTGATGGTCCTTCCAGGGACAGGAAAGAGTGAAGAGCACTTTAAAAAAGGAGTTAGATGTTACACTTCAGTGCAACATCCTAAAATTCCTCCTATAACATGATAATAGGGATCTGCATTTAAAGCCCACTATTATTATTTAGAATCTGCTATTAGAACCTTGCTGGTTTCTCATATCCCACCATCTCCTGGCCTTCCTGAGTTACTATGAAACCAGAGAGCTGGCAGAGCTAGCCTAGAGGCCTGAAGAAGGGACTGTGAAAGGCAGGAGGTGCTGTGAGGATCCTCTTTGTCCATGGTGCCAAAGAAAAGCCCTGGAGAATAACCTCAGCTGATTTCAAGAGCTGTTGCTTCTCAACAGCAGAAAACCTCACCAGAGTAGGATATACTGCAGCTCTGCAAATGGAGAAGATGTTACAGAGTGTGGGTCATTATGCTGTGGCTGTGAGAGGGGGAGGCAAAGATCCTTGCCAGATCCTGGTGATTAGGAAGGGGACAAAGCAGATGTCCTCAGTGTGAATCCAGTGACAAGCCTTCCTTGCTCTTCCCTCCTCCCCACGTGGTCCTCCCTCGCAGCTGCCCAGCCTGCCAGCCTTGACCACAGGGGGAGTTTTGCACTGCCCAGGACACATGGAGAGAAAAGTGAAACCTCAGGGCTGGAAAGGCCAAGACAGGAGCAGAGCACAGCCAGAGTTGGGCCTGTAAGCACAGTCCTGATTTTGAGGGTTGGTAGGGGAAGATGTACATACCTATGAAAATGCCTGGTATCCAGATAAGGATGATTCCCACAGGTTTTTCTCTTTCTGTGTGCTTATGCATTGTTCTAAATTGGCCATGAGGGCATGGTTACTTACTCCAAAAGGCCAGTGTGGGCGGAGGCATGCAGGGTGTCTGAGCATTTGCAGTGTGTGCATATGAAAACATGCCACAATTTTTTCCTGCTGATCAGGGTCATATACAACTGTTTATGAGGTAATTTGGTTTGCTTAGCAATGTTTTTGTATTTCTCAACTACAAATGTTGGGCCAGAACCCTGCAGTGACCCTGAGGAAAGGGACACATCTGAAAACCAAACACCCAGGGTTGAATTTAGCAAGAGCTATTGCCCAGTCAGTTCATCTGGACTGCTCCCATTTCACCTGTGCACAGAAAGGCACCTAATTGTAAAATGAAAGCAGTATAAATCTCAGGGAATGTGATCTCTGTGGACAAAAAGTACCCCATTGTAATAAAAATCTTATGGCAGACCACACAATCTCTGATCTGACAGTCTAAAGATTGTTTTAAGAAATGGCTTCTCACTGCTGAAGTACGTGACCAGTAGTGTCAGACTGACTCCATCAACTTTCTATGCAAATCTGCTCAAGTACTGAAAGACTTTCTGCTAACTGAAGTCTTAATTTAAAAGAACAATTGTTCCTAGAACAATATTCCTGTGAAACTTTCAGTGAAGGAAATCTTCTTTCCCTGTCTTAATTTCATAATTGACTGTTTTGAATGAAACTTTCCAAATGTCATCTTGAAGTAGCACCTGGCAGGCAACCATGAGAATGAGAGTCTAACACAGTTATAAGTAATTGGAAGCAGAGTCTTATAATGCAAAGTGCCAGGCAAGCTTAATAACAGCCTCTGTTGCTAACCCTCTATGAGAGAATGGAATATTTTTATTCACGATATTGGTTTTGCTGAAGTTGTGTAGGTGGCAGATTTTAGCATGTGCAGAATAAATATTTCCTGAGAAATATCACTGAAGAAGAAATTAATTTGAATTATTAATTAAGGTGTTAGGCTAGCCAAATTAAGTACAGATAATGGTCATATTAATTATTCTGCCATTTCACTGATCTCTTTTATACCTAGCTTTTTAATAGCACTGCAGATCTCCCTCATCCTCTTCCTATCCTGATCTGACAGGAGAAATGGCATGCAAAAGTGTGGCTTTTTGAAAGGCACCTTTCTGCCTTTCTGTAAAGTCAATAAATTTCCATGTAATGTATGAAATAGTTTTCACTTCAGTTTAGTAGGGGATTAAGGGAAGGATTTTACCTCTTCTGAAGTGTTTAATAAAACCAATAGCAATATATATTTTCAAGAGGATCTTTCTATGCTTATCCAGATTCTTTTGATACTAGATGGAAACTAGTAACCGCTTTCAACAGGTTTGGAGTCAGTCCCTAAACTGTTATTACAATTTATGAAAGTCTGAATTCCATGAATAATTGATTCATTCTTCAGAAGCAGTTGTAAATATTTTTAGACCAGCTTCTGAGAAGAAACTACACACACACACACACACACACACATACACTCACAAAACCCAGTTAAAACTGTGGCAATGGTAATGCTCTGCTTTAATTCAGACTCATGGCAAAATCTGCAGAGAAACCATGCTACAAACCTGCTTTGCACTCATTTCTACACTTATCACTGACATAAGCTCACTACCTCTTCTCTTTTTTTCTAAATAAGACGTGCAGGAATGCTGTCTTACATTTATTGTGAGATTGGCTGCTTACCTGATAGCACAGGATTCCTCCTGCTATACTCACACTATCTTTACATGGAAATAAAAGCTAGTAGATGAGCAATTTACCTTCATTGTGGGCTGTCTAATCCAACACAAATCAATACACTAGTTTACATGAACAGGTCTTGTTGGCCATATTTTCTCTTCATAATTTCATAGTCTTTTTAAACACCTTCCTGTCTTGACTCTTATGTCACATCTCCAAATGTTTTCTTGCTGTGTAGGCAGCAGACCTATATTTGGCAAAAAAGAGTTGTGAATCCTAGAGCCAAAACAGGATACAGAAAGGTCCATAAAAACATAGCTGACAGATCTGAAGCAAGTCTGCATTTTGAGAGAGAGGATGAAGAGTTTTCAGCAGGAAGACAAAGTTCTGAAATCAGTTTTCAGTTCAGTTTTCACCTGCAAAGCAAGATGGCTACAAATATGTAATATTCATGCTTACTTAATGCCATGGATTAACCTCATAGATGAAGAAGGTGAATATATACTTTTTAGGAAGACTGAGAGAACTTTGTTTTGGGGTTTTGGGGTGGCCCCCCAGAGTGGCACTGTGCTCTTGCTGCTGCTGAGCCCTCTTTGCCTTGATGCTGCAGGTGGGTAACCAAGAGATGAAGGTTTTCCAAAGGGAAGAGACAGAGCAGCAGTACCAGGTTCAGAGAGCAGCAGGCTGAAGAGGCACAAGGCACCTCTGTAATCAGCAGCCTACAGGGTCAGGGCACTCTAGGCAGGGTTTGTGGCACTTTGGTAGGGTTTGTGGAGTGCAAGAAGAAAGCATTGCAGCATTCTTCTGTGGAGAAGAGGTAAAGCTGTGGGAGATCTCAATCACATCTGGGGGAACAGAATGGGAAAATGCATGGGGCAGGACATGGATGACAATTCTGGAGGAGGAAGTCTTGACAGGATGCAGAGAGATGGGGTCAGGGAAAGAAGGTATTGACATATTTGCTCACAGTATCATATGCTGAGAATGGGAAGGGCAGTTTGTCCTACACTGGATATGTTTAAAATAATTAATTAAAGATTGGGAACTGGCACTATGTCTGTCCCTAACAGCACACTCTTCAGAATGCAACTAGAGCTCAAAGATGGAGCATGTAGATTTTGAAGCCTAAGTTCAGGTCACTTCAAAAATTATTTTTTCATCTTCTGCTCCTTTGAAGTAACTTTTCCATTCTGTTCAAGGGTATACACTGAGGAATGTGTTCAAGAGCTAAAATACCAGCAGAAACTGTACATGTATTTGCATCCTGTTCTCTAACTCAACACAGAGCAATGTTCTGTGCTTGCACTGTCCTTGGGGGAAATGGCTGTAGTGCAGAAAGAGTTCTTGTTGAGTCACCACATGGTGAGGTCGTAGTGATGAGGAATTAATTAGTCTATGCACTGCTGACCTGCCTGGTATTTTAATTACAATTTTTCATCTAATCATGGTATATGAAAGGAAAGCAACTTACATTTACATTTCTAATTCTTCTAAATGTGGGTGCTACACCAGTCAGTCATGCTGAGGGATTGACAGCAACTACCTTCATGTGAAAATTTGGTGTAGTGAGTGTTGTCATCTTTGTTCCCTTTTTGAGTTGCTAGGCATTATCCTGTGAACTTCTTAATTTCTCCTATGGCTTGTTCAGGGCTAACACCAGTATGCCAATTATATGACAACAAAATCCCCAAACCTTCAGTTCATGCAATAGCAGCCCTTTGGTGGAAGTGCAACAATGTGTAATGAGACATACAGAAAGTCACTGGGTAGCAGTGAGGGGGAAGAGGAGAGACTGCCATGAAAAAATGTACAGAATTTATAGTGATTCTCATAGCTCTGCATAAGACTTGTTTTAAAAATGCAAGATTTTTTAAAAAAATCAATAGGTCCATACAGGATGTTCCCTAACTCCTTTCTGCAGAGTTGCTCAGACATAAAGCGAAAAGCAGCCAAATATTGCTGTCCATAGTGGGGAACTTCAGGAAATGGTGGATTCACTAACAATGGATCTTCCCCAGTGCTTCTTATTGTTCAGGCCGTGCTTCTTTAAGTCATTAGATATATGTTGAATTTTCAAGTTGGCAGAACTCATATACAGTACCCTCATATCATAACACAACAATTTCTTTCACACAGTTCCTGGGGGCTGAAAAAGGGAGTAGTATTTGTGACAAGATGGCAATGATAAGGCAGATGTGTCCTTGTACACAGTAGTAAGATTTTATTTCTCACCAAACGGGAATTCAACACAGCAGGAATAAGAAGAGAGGCTGCCAGTACTCCTCTTGGCACTGTTTTAATCTTCCACATGACCTTTCATGTGGCCTCTTCTGGTGCTCCCCATGATCTCAGTTATTCCTGCAAGACCTGTAAAAATTTTACAAAAAGAAAAATCCTTTTCTAAAAGCTTAGAAAAAGCTATTTAAAATGAGAATTAATACAATTTAAAATGAATGTACTTGATAAAAAATATATTTTATATATAGTATCTCTTAAATATTTTGTTTGTAAATTTAAAAAAACCCAACCTAACAAACCAGCAACAAAAGCCCCCTCTCTTACTAAAGATTTTATTTAGACTACTTTTTTAATAATTCTTTTCCTCTTTTTAATAGTCTTGAACTATGTCATCACAGCTTTAATTAGGATAACCTTTTATCTGTTTATGTTCTACAGTGACATTTGAAGATTGGCCTTCAGTGAGAGCTTTGGGTGATGTGCACACTGAGGCTTTGGAAACTTCTTCTGGACAAGCTGCCAGCAAACAATTACCCTTCTAAATGTCAATAAGCTAGACATCAATTGTCAGCTTGCATCATTTCTAAAAGCCTGCTTTCTCTGTAGATCACATCAAAAGCAGAATGCACACTTTAAAAAACAGAACTTGATTTTGATCATTTTTATCCCTAGGGACTTGGGTAAAGAGTGTTATACTTCAGAGCCTTTAAGTTACTCTTGTGCTGTTCCAAAACCAAAATATTTACAGATAATTTTTTAGAATATTGAGCATAGGCCCTAAAGTGGTTTTTTTAATATAAAGTTACATCAAAAAATGATGTTTACTGAGAGGAAAAATAAGCAATGGTAGTTTTAAGGAAGTATCAGTACTAACATTTGTGTGTGTTATGGGAGCATGGATTGGAAAGTAGTTGTGGCTGATGTTGAGTACATCTAGTGATGAGACCATGTGTTTTACAGATCAAAAATACTCCTGTTGAAGAAAACACTATTTACTTTCACTGTCATGTAGCCATTTTTTTCCCATCTCATATTGATGAGTTGACTTCAGAACAAGAAAATCACTAATTATTACCAGCAAGGTAAGCTAATTTTATTAGCAGTAAGCTAATTTTAATTCTCTTGGTGTTACACTGTTTCTCTCTTTTGGCACATCCAGATATTTCTGGATTGGTAGGAGATGTACATTCCTTTCAGTAGGTTCTATGGCTAGGACAGCTTCTAACATAATCTTCCTCTTCATTGTAGTGATATGCTTGAAGAAGAAATTACAAAGTATTTCCATTTATAAAAATATGAAAATGAATGCTGTACTTGATAAATATATGTATTAATTAAAAATACCTTAAAATGTGAAGAAAATAGTCCACACAATGATTCCACCTTCCTTTCTTCCTACCTTTCCTGACTAAGGGACATGGATTTTTCAATTATTGACCATCCAAAACAACTTAAAACCCCCAACAGGGCCATAATCATGGAACCACAGAATGGTTGGAAGGGACCATTAAAGATCATCTATTCACAGCCCCCCTGCAGTGGCCAAGGACACCTTCCACTAGACCAGGTGGCACAAAGCCCCATCCAGCATGATCTTGAACAACATCCTGGTATGGGACATTCACAATGAAGATATCAGACCCACTTCTCTGGATACAGACTGTAAAATCTTAGTTACCTGCTTAACCAGCTACAACACACATTTAAAAAAGCTCCACTTGCTTTTGATGCTGCTACTCTTGCAGAAGCTCCATTGTCTGTGCTTAGATTTTGGGCTTGGCTTTGTCCTCTTAGGGTTTGATGGAGAAAGCAAAGCACAGTGTGATAATCCTGTCATTAGATCCTCCACCAACTTACACCTCTATGATGAACCACTCCCTTTCCCATTCCCTCTTCATGTGCTTTAATTGATATTCATTTCAGAGCTAAGAAAATATTTGCCCCAGAGATATATAAAGCATTTATGATTGTATTTCAAAGATTTATACTTGAATCCATAAATCTGTGACATAAGTCCCTCATATATCACCTCTTGATCACAGCACTTTACTTTGGCATGTGTCTGACAGACAAATTGATCAACTCTTCTATCCCAACCAAACCTCCAATATCCCTTCTTAGGTTCTCTTTTACTTTGGCCTTTATCACAACTGTCGAGTTACATTATGCTACCTCTCCCTGGTAATAAAATAAACGATGGGAGATGGAGAGATCCCTTTAGTGTTGACTCCATCTGCAGAACTTGGAAGTCATTCAGTGGTTAATTAGAGATATGCTACTGATGTAAAGTTACTAACTTGACTTATTACCAAACTTCTCCCTGTCTACAGAGTTTTACCAAGTGTAATGATGTACTTTACCAGTGAGATGTACTGACATAACTCTCTACACTACATATCATCAGAAATACTGTTAATATAATTGTTACCACTAGGAGCCAATCAATGGATGAGCTGAAGATCTTCCTCTTAGTAAGCAAAAAAATACATAATACAATACATTTGTCTTACTGTTGGTTGCTTTTCTAATACAGACTTTTTCTCTCTGCCACATCAAATAATCTCTGTTAGTCTCTTTTAACTTGAATAAACCAAAGAGAATATGAAAATTGCTCATCTGTGCCTTTGACTGTGTAGTGGTTTACCCCACCTGGCAACTCAGCCCCACATAGCTGCTTGCTGATTCTTCCCTGGTAGGAGAGAACTGAAAGGGCAAAGGTGAGAAAACTCATGGGTTGAGATAAAGTTTATTAAGTAAAGCAAAAACTGCATATAAGCAAAGCAAAACAAGGTGTGCGTTCACTGCTTCCCATGGCCTGGCAGGTGTTCAAACATCCCAAGAAAATAAAGGTTCCATCCCATTTAACGGTGTTTTGGGAAGAAAAACAACAGTACTTTGCACATCCTCCCTTCCTTCTTCCCCAGATTTATATGCTGAGCCTGATGCCATATGATCTGGGATATCCCTCTGGTGGGATATTCCCACCTTGCTGTGGGAATGGGGTGAGGAGAAGAAATAGTCTTGACTCTAAGCAAGCACTGTTCAGCAATGAAAAAAACATCCCTGAATTATCAATACAGTTTCCTGCACAAATCCAAACCACAGGCCCATGTCAGCTACTATGAAGAAAACTGACATTATGCTAGCTAAAACCAGCATGTGCTGTGTGAAGAAATGAATGTTACAATGACATGGCTGGGATGCTGTTGCAATTGGATTTGTATTCTACAGAAATCATTCATCTTTAGTAATCTAAAAGTTAGGCAGCAAGTCAAGGCTGTGATTGAGGCTTCACTATAGTCAGGGGATAGAGGGTGATTCCTGCCACCTCTTTTAGCCATAAGCTCAGAATGAAATGAAGCACACTCTGGAGATGCATCCAGTCCCACAGTGCACTAGAAACAGAGATGTGCAAATAAAGTTAGATAAATCCAATGCAAACACCTTGCTCATGGCTGTTTAACAACCTGAATTAGCTTGTGCAAAAGTGAAACCTTACCATTGATGTCCACGGGACCAAACCCATTTTCAAACAGTAGAATAGTTATAATATTTTGTTACTGCCTTGTGCTAACAGTTGTGCTAATGAAAGTGCTGATATGTGATCACTGAAATTACTCAAGACATAAAATTGGATGACAATTATTTCTGAGGATGGATTTCTTGTTCATGCATAAATCTCTATTTCTTTGCCCTTCTTTCATTATCAGATAGCTCATGGCTCAGAAAGAAATGGCTTTTCCATTTTAGAGCTGGATTAGATCACTTCCATTGAGGAAGCATTATGAAACCAGCATAGTTACCTACTGAGTATTGACTGAAAGTTGTACTTGTAAGTGATTCATCTCTTCATGTGTTCCTAAGCACTTATTAAAAAAAATATAGGCCTAAGACAGATCAAATAGAAAAGGATAGAAGGGATTCAGAGGGATCAAAGTGAGAAAAGGTTACTCCCAAAAGCCTTCTGAAATGACAGTCTTCAAGTCTTCAGGACTGAACTGAAAGTACTCCAGTTATTATCTATTTGCAAACAGAGCTTGGAGCATGCCAACAGGGAAATGGTCTTTCCTCTGTAGGGATCATTCTATATCCCAAACAAAACCTTGTTTCTTAAATTACACTTGTTTTATGAATTAGGAACTTTCAGCTCTCTTTCTGCATTCCTTTTGCATTTGTATAACTTATCCTAAGTGTTGCTATGGTGTGCAGTGGGATGGCACAGCACTGATTGGAGCAATATTGCTCTAGCAGCTGAGCTTACTCAAAATGTTCTAACACTCAAGGTATTTCTGAGCATGCATAAAGCTTCATTTAGACTTGACATATTTTTTATGATATCTCCTTGTAAATTGTGCATTCACTGTCTATCATTATGAATTATAGGCTCAGGATGACACAATCTTTTGAAACAGCTTGGTTCAAAAACAGTTACTTTTTGTTGATAATCCCATCCTAAAAATCCACATTTTTTTTAGTTTCGGGATATATTCTTACTAATATGTTCTATATTCATTAAAGATTTTTGCAAGTCAGTAAGCATCACTTTACTTTACACACACCCTAAATGATATAATTTGTTCAGAATTCTCAACATCTCTTCTTTTGGCTTATTCTGAATCTTATGCTGTTCTTACCCATCCCTCATGTAACTCAGACATCCTGTACTGCAGCACTTCATTTACTTTTTTTTCATTTGTATGTTAACTGAAATTCAGGCTGTCAAAATGTTACTGCACATAACATCACCTTAGAGTCATGGTTTAAGTTGAAATTTGAGTTGAAACTTCCTCAAACAAGACATTCTCTATGTTAAATTTCATTAATGCCCAATCACATATATCTCCTGGTGATAAGTTTAGCTACAATTATATCACTTTCAGAGACAGCATTTGAGCCTCTGTTCCCCATAGCCCAAGAGAATTGGTTGTGCTAAGGAGGACCATCTTCTTTTGTACCTATTCAACCTGCACTATTTTGTATAGAAAATTACTTATTACACCAGGGGCAGGACAGAAGATAGGGATAAAGGAGAGAAAGTGAGGGGCTGTATCTTATTAGTTAAGACCTCTTTTAGAGGGTGCAAATATTGGTGGTGGGTTGCAATAAATAAACATAAGAGAAAAATCCGCCTATTTGAGACTGTTACCTAGTTTAGTGTCCTAAATATTTGGCTTTCTGTACTTATCCAGGGTGTGATTTCAGGTCCATGATCTGGATCACACAGATCTGAGCACATTTGCCTAAGTGTGTGGGTCACTTTGCTAGAATATGGCTCAGCAGACATTAGGATCTATGTTCTGTGGCACTTTGTTCTATTACCACTGCAGTGATGAGAAATATTTTCAACTTTGGCCATAAACCGTAGGGAATTTTTATATTAAAGATAGTCAGTAAACTATGAATCTGCACCTGATAGCTATGTCTGTCCTCAGTGTGTTTATTTTTCCCTTTTTTTTTCCTTGAATAAAGCTTAGCACTTGAAAAGGGTACATTAGTTATGATATTTTAGGATCAAAGGCCTTACTCAGCCATCTCCAGTGAAACAGAATATTAATTGAAGTAGCCCTCTAGCAAAACAATTGTAATACACCTTTCAAATCTGCAGAGGGGGTGGCCACCTTTGGTATTCAGATTCAAAGATTTCATAGGAATGTTGACTTTTCCCTCTCTTCTCACGTTCATGATCAAAGAGTCCATAAAACTTCAGCTTTGATTAGCCTCTGTCTTTCTAGGCAGTACCACATGCACTGGCAAACTCTGGCCTGGATTTGTAATATTTTTGAAGCTGAATAATTCACTGATTCATTAATGCTGGGGACTGCTCATAGCACACTAATAAAAGTGTGCTCCCCAGCTGCCAGAATTTTGACAAGATCCAAGGCAGATGTGAGACATCTCCATGTCTCCTACCCTGCAAAAGGGCTTAATTGCTCTCTCACCACTCTCTCCCAGTGGCAGCCTCTGGACATTTTGTCACTCTTGTAGCATGAATTGTGGTTTACAGCTACTACTGAACGCAGCTGGTGAGATTCAATCTGCAGCCATGCTGCAGGCTTTCCAAGATATCTACATGGGGCTGGCAGAAATTGCACTGGAGCTGGTACAGCAGACCATTACCCTGAAGAAGACATAAAAGGCAGAGAGGAGAGATATCTGTGGCATCTCAAATGACAATACACACTTTTGCCTGGACAACCGAGTCATACCCAGTAAGCCAAGGCAGGAACACTGAAGGAATTCACAAATCTTCAAAGTGTACTGACTAACTTATTTTCCATCCTGTTTTAAGAGTATATTCTGATCTAATAGCCTCATTTCAGTGTGTTTTAAATGATGTATAAAGTGATAAACCCAACTCACTAGAGGCATGGATATTTTTCTATCATTATGCTGTTCAATGAAGTTAGTTTCCCTACTTGTTGCAACCAACACCAAGCCCCATGTCCCTCCCTGAAATTTCCAAAATAAATATTTTGAAGTATTTATGAGACATTTATCTTTAATTATTCCACTCTTCATCTTTGCAGGGTCTTGACTGCCTTGATCTGGAAATCCTCTATTTCCAGTAGCTGCATTAAGGTGTATAAGCACATTTGCCTACACAACTTCCCTTATTACTGATTTTGGTTAAAGATACAATTAAGTGCAACTTATCATGTAAAGAGATGGGACTAGAAATACTCACAGTTCTTAAATTAAAAAACTTGAAGGGTTTTTTTCAGTTTTTTAGTTCATGTAAACAGTACAAAATGTCAATATCAGCAATTATTTGGGTAGATCTGGCAAGTATCCCAGACAAGGTATAAGTGGAGTTCAAAGATGGATTGAATATCTTTCCACAGTTTCTCCCAGGTCTATTTTCTTCAGTTCAAATAAATGACGTAAACCAATGTGGAAAGCTTCACATTAGTCAAATAACATCTTTGCTTTACAGTAATTGCAAATATTTACAGTCTTTAGAGGAAAGAATAACAGCATTGTTAATAACTACTGATCATCATTTAGGATCTGGAAAAATGTTTGGACTGAAACCCTGAATTAAAAGAGATCAAGATATCACCTCCAGTTCTTTCATGTTTACTTATGCACTTGGACCTCAAGGGGAGTCAACTAATGCTTAAAATTATTTTAAAAATTCAAGCTGGTAGTATTTGAGTAGATCTGGCCTGCTTCACATCCAAATTTAATTTTCCTCTTTTGTCTTTAGATAGTAATTGTCATCTTTCTTTATCTTTTTTGGTTTGAAATGTGCATTAGTCATAGTACCTCTTTAGCAAAGGTCATCTGGCTTGATGATTAATGCCTCTCATCTTCAAGAAAAGCACAAAGAATACTAAAATCCTCATCAGACTAATTAGTAAGAATGCCCTTGAGCCAGCCACAAGTCTTAGTGAGGATCTGTCATGAGTTCACAGAACTGCTATGTCTGATCTTTTTATTTACTTCTTTTAAGTAATATCTGGTCATTCAGTGGAGATCACAGACACAGAAATCACTGGCTTGGGAGTTTCAGTATTTTTTCCCATATAGTTAATTTCAGTGCACTGAGTTGATCACAGTTTTCAATAATGAAAATTGCTCATATGCAGCTGATTATATGGCACAGTAACAAATACTGCCCAAGGAAGAAAAATAGAAAAATATAAAATACTTTACTTAACAAATTGAACAGAAAAGCAATGAAGAAAAGTTAGTAATCTTCCAAAGATCTGTATTTTGTCATATAAGGAAAAATAAACAAAGGCACAGTGGTCAATTTATTTCTGGTTTTGCTTTAAGAAGGACTATATTGTGTTTTAATAACTTTTCTGAAGTTTTAGTCAGTCCTTTCTTTTATTTACTTTAGTTTTGCTGTCATTATCATTGGAGTAGTGTTTTTCCTATTTCAAAATGACATAATTTACCAATGAGTCAGAATCATAGCTCCATATAGCCTTCCATTTTTAACATAGAGTAAAAACAATGAAAGATTTGTTTGAAGACAGAGCAACCAATCCATATGTGTCAGTGTCAGCTTACTTCTCCAGGTCACTTCAAGACTTGATTCATCACTTTTTAAGACTGCATAAACATTTCAGGAAATGTTAATGAGCACAAGTCTGCACTAAACAGTTCTAGATTTTGTTGTCATTAGCTGTCTGTTTAAATTTTAATTTTATCGCCCAATTACAAATTTTTGCCCAGAACTGAGATACTGGCATTTCTGAGAAGTAGCTCAGGATTTATTTTTAAAAACATCAAACTTATTCTACAGTTGATTAACAACATTCCACAAAGCAAAATCCAGTGAGATTTCTTTTACTCTTCAATATTTATGGTCTTGTTGTTAAGCTTCAGGATCAGCACTAAGGCATGTCTTCAGTCCTGGAACCTGCACTCCTCAAATCTTAAAATCTGTATTTTCACACATCATCTTATTTGTAGCTGTGGAAATTATTCTGTATCCCCAACATGCTTTATGATTTCCCAGTTGCATACTCTGGGATGGAATCATAGAATAATTTGGGTTGGAAGGCACTTTAAAGATCATCCAGTTCCAAACCCCCTGCTATGGGCAGAGACACCTACCACTAGACCAGGTTGTTCAGAGCCTCATCCACCAACCTGGTCTTGAACACTTCCAGGGGTGAGGCATTCACAACCTCTCTGGGCAACCTGTTCCTGTGCCTTGTTACACTCACAGTCAGTCAAGAATTTCTTCTTAATATCCAATTTAACCTACCCACATTCAGTTTAAAGCCAGTACCTCTTGCCCTGTCACTACAAACTCTTGGATAAAGTGCCTCTCCAGCTCTCTTGAGGCCCTCTGTAGGTACTGGAAAGTGCTCTAAGATCTCCACCGTGTCTTCTCCAGGGTGAACAATGGGACCATTATTTTTACTGCAAATGAACCATTAACTATATTTGCCTTACTGTACTCAGAAAGCTGAAACCTTCTTCTTCCTTTCTCTCTGTTAGGGCCCAGCCCACCCCTGGAATTTCAGGACTGAAATTTCAATTCCTGAAATCTAGATAGGTAGATAGAATTTTATTAGAAGCTTTGTCCCTGAAACAAACTTTCTATATTCTCCAACATGAAGTGCATAGTTTCTGCTTGTTGCTTGTGACTTGACTGTTCCCAGTATCAGCAGAAATACTGACAGTAACCCAAGAGCTCCAAGACCCATAAAACTCCAAGAAAATGGTTTTCCTGCCCTCCTTGCTACCCTTCCCCTCACAGCTATAAGACTGAATAGCACCTGCAGATTTGCCAGGCATTCCTGACATCCTCACAAAACCTTTTCTAGTTTTGCATTTAGTAGGCTTCCTACAAAAACTATGAAAAGTGATTTTGGCAGTGTCAGTGGGATGACTTCGCAGTAAAATTATTTCATCATTAGCTGACAATTCCAAACAGAGATGTATTTGAATAGGAAAGCAGGAATGACAGCTCCATCCTCTGACTTGCTGGGCAGCAGATCCTTTAAAATGCTGATTTACTCTCAAAAGCAATGCTGCAAATAACAGCATTGTGGGTTCTATTCTCTTTCGGGGATTTCCATAACAAAAAGACGGGACTTGTAAGTGACAAGATGTTTCATCTAATGCCTCCTTTCAGAAGGGAAAGTCAAGTCATACAGTGACATACATCCAACTGTTAAAAGTATTAATAAACCCTTCTGTGTTTGCAATAGATAAAAAGCATATTTGGTGATTCACTAAAAAAAGAAAAACCCAAAGCACTCCAGTTCATTTTCTTAAGAAGGTGTCAGCTCTGAAACATTTATACCAGGCAGAATGTAATGTAGCCATTACCACAACCCAACAAGGTACAGTATACATAAAAACCATTACAGTTCAATAGGTTCTATTTTCAAATAAGATTAACTATTCAAACAAATTAGAATTGAACATATGATCTTTTTAGAAATGTGGTTTTAAAATATGAAAATAAGAGGTAATTGTTTCAGCACTGCTGTCCTGAAATTTTTTTTTTGTTTCTGTTTAAGAATCTACAACTTTCTGAGCAGGTCCCTATAGAACTAAGTTTTGTGGTTGATTATCTTTGATTATGCACCTGTAGTTATATTTTGAGTCCACTGAAGAAAGGATTACAATTTTTCTACCTGGTCAACAGGTTCAAGGCTAAGATATGAACTTTTTTTTTTCAGGACCTAAATTTTACTGTTCCTTTCCAGAACTGTTTACTGATATTTCCAGCCTGTTACCCTGCCAATAATGTTTCTATTATGTACATATGTATGTTTGTGTCCAGATATGTTTATGGAGTGATTTTTCTCCTTCTAAAATTATTGTTTTGGTGGGTTTTTTTTTCAATTTTCATCCTCAATCACTAGTACATAATCCTTTGTAGAGGATGAGCATCACAAATCATTAACATTGCTTTATTATTTGTTATGCCAAAAGACATGACCTAGCAGACAAATTAGGGAAACTATCCTTTCTAGTCATTTAATCCCAAACAAGATCCCAAATTTTACATGAGAAATACATATTAGTGTTATATATTTTCCAATTTTTCTTTTCTTAGTTGATGTTAGTTTCCTAATCACAAATATTTGCAGCATATTCAGAATATCATTAATCTCTTAAGAACAGTATTTGATATATTTCCACAATGCAGTGTAGATAAAATGTCATTTTTGGTAAAAAAAAAAAAAAAAAAAAAAAATCCACAATCACCAAGTTATCTGAGAACCTTTTGTAACCTATTCCTTGCACAGAAGGAATCCAGTGCTTAGGATAAATTAAGGGGCTTGCTGATAGCATTCAGGAAGTATGCATGGGAAGTTACAAATCCAGCTCTCCAGTCCACTGCCTAACAGATTTCTAATACCAAATGAATACTTTAATACTTAGGTGACATTAAAACTGAGCAAACAATATGCATCACCCATCTTCCTCGTTTTATGGAAAAGATACTGGCAGTCTCATTCTAGTGCCAGTCACAGCTTCATTCTCTCCAAACATATAATTTTCATCTTCTGCATTTGAATTCTGAAGGTGTTTTACTTTATGCAACATTTTAATACATTATTTTATTGCTTCAGGAGAAATCAGAAACCGGGATTTTACTTTGGATTTTTGGACTAGGCTTTTTTTTTTAATATTATTTGGTTTTAGAGACCAGAATTTCAAAAATCGATGTCCATTTGATTGATAAGCAGTTGAAAGAAGACAAATAGGCAATCCAAGGGCAGTAATCAGTGTCGTTGCCACCTAATTTGAGCTGTGTTGATTTTCTGAGGGACTAATGTACTAATGTGTTAATTGCTATGTTTCTTACCTCATGGATGTTATCCTAGTCAACTAGACTCCAGCCAAAAATACCCAGATCTATTTGACTTACTGAGTTTCCCACATAAAGCAGACCTTGGTCCTACAAAGCTTCCTAATTTCTGACACCCTTAGGAGAAGTGCAATCAGCACCACATGAGCTAAGTAGGACCTGAGAGCAGCCAATGCTTGGCCTGATAATCCAGCTGTCCAATCTCCTCTTGTCTCCTACACCATTTTTTTGGAAGGGTGAAAAGGTGAAAAGGCAAAGAATTAAAAAAATTTCTCCAAGTGTTGTGACACATTTTCACAAATATTCCACTCTTATAGAACAGAAACTACATGGGAAGAAAACTTAATCTTCTTGCTTCATGATTGGAAAGAAGAAGCTTATGAGGGGATACAAACTTGTTTTCCTCTCCACTAAGTGAAGAGACAAAGTTTTCATTTGCTCTTTCTCTGCTATGGAGTGGTTCTGTATCCTTTCACTCCTTTAGATGAAGGATCAGACTTTTGTGCTTACAATTTCTCTGATAATATTATGTAAAATGAAGAAAGTTTGTCTTTTTTCCTCCAGACTTGTGGAGAGAAATGACTGACCAATAAATTAATAATAAGGTTTTTGCACTTTTATTTAAAAAAAATCTGGCCTTAGATTCTGTACATTTTTCCATTAAAATAGCTAAACAGATAATCATTAAGTGCTTTCTGCATAAAACAATTGTACTTAAAAACTCTGTGTGAAAATGAACTTAGTCTTTTTGCCCATCTTGAACTATGTTTTTGTTGCTTCATTAAGGTATTATTCCTTGTGACTGGCAGAATTTTCCAATTACTTATGATATTGTCTTCTAGTGGCTATGTGAACATTCAGTCATATGACCTTCAGTGGGGGCTATACAAATCCTGATGCATTCTTTAGGGTTTGGAACCATTATAGTCAAATCTTGATGAACATTTTCTGTCAACAATAATCCAATTAAAAAACCACGAAGAGTAAGCTATGCCTAAAAAGGAAATTTATGCTATTATCTGATATTGGAAAATTCCCCTGAATTTCCATTTCCTTGTTTTCAAATATATGGGGACTAATTCTACTCTCGTCAATAGCTGATGCCATGGACCTGCACACAGGTAAAGGAGAACCTGGGAAGGACTGGGAATTTCATAATTATCTGAATGCTGACTGTCCTGACATTTCCATCTGGTAGAGCAATGCACGTTTCTGAATATATGGATTTGCACTCCTCTCTGGTAATGCCATTCATAGATTATTTTTGTCTAATCTTTTCCAAGATTTACGCTTGACAAAGTATAATTGAACATTTGCACACATGAACAATAAACTACAGCCATCACTTGCCCTTTCAACATTTGTAGCACATTTTGGCTTGATGTCTGCTGTATTCACCAAATATGTAAGCAATCTGTGACAGAGCACTGTAGATGAGATTGATGAGGATTAGGAAAGGAAGTTGTCATTTTTGTCTGTTCCAGACTTTGCATACCCATCCTAAATGTAGAATATATTGATTGAAAGATTCTGACATTTCATTTTCTATTATAGCAGCTGTCCCATTTTTCCTAAATGACAGACAATAAACATGACCAGTGCCCTCCAGATATTTGCAGCTTCTAATTTTCTAATGGCTCATTATACATTCCCCACATAGTGTGTTTGCTATGGGATGGCTAAGAAGTAAGACATAGCATTACATCAGCCACTTAGAAAATCCTGTTATGACTCCGTGCCAGTAAGAACATAACTAATTCCCCAGTAAGAATATCACTGTTTGTTCCCTGAGTTTCAGCACTCACCTCTCGAGGTGCTGTGTGTGCCTTCATCCTGCTTGAGTGGGAGATATGTAGCCCACTGGGGTAAAGTTTAGCTACATCACTGGACCGAAGGGAAACCTTGTGAAGTTGGGTCTGCACATTGAACTGACACTGTTCAGTGGAAGGTGTCCTAAATGCACAAATGTTAATCCTGTTATTCCATCAATATTACACAGGATCTCTTTAGCTGAAGTCTAAAACCCTTTTACCAAATAGGTTTCTGTGTCCTATTTAAAAATTCCTAGATTTAAAAATCTAGAAAATATTTTCCATGTTTACCTAATGCAGATCTCCTTTTTTCTAAATGTCTGCTGGTCACCTCTCGCTTCACAATGGCAGAATCCAGAAGTATGATAAGAAATTGAGATACTGAATCATTCTGGATAATCAAAATGTAATTTACATGTTTTCCCCCACTGGTTCAAAGATTTTTTTCTAAAGAAATACTCAAGGTGTATATCTCTGGCATCAGAAAGCTGCAAGTAATGGGTGCTTATGAAGCCCCTGTTGATGGGATGCATAGACCAGTGGCCAGTGCACGCGGGGCTGACTGAAAACGCAGTACATTTGTCTCTGATCTTTAAACCATTTAGCACTTGCTTCCCTGGAGTGATTACTTCAGAACTGAAGATGATTCAGTGTTCCTTTTGATAAATGGTTCTTGAAAGCCCAAGACAGGCTCTGTCTGGAAGAATTCACAGCCATCTGCTGGGAAGTTAATGTATTCATTTCACACATACAAATGGCTTTGTGGATGATGTTTCACTGCCTTGCACTAATATGACTTTATTTGCATTGAAATCAACCTGCACCACTGCAAAAATGGATTTATAATCTGACCCATGGATTCCATTTAATGACACAAACCCCTCAATTACAGCAGCAGGAAAACATATGGAAAGAAGGAATTCCTGTAATCTCTTCTTTTCCTTCTAATTGCTCCTTTACTAAACTTTTGTCTCACATTGAAGAAGAAACCTAAAGACTATGTTCCTCTCTTTTTTTTAGCTTCTGCCCCCTCCTCCCCCCCACCTTTTCTCCCCACCCCAATTTAATCCAAATCCTTTGGTTATTCCTAAATTCATACATTGTGTTGTAACTGAATAAGAATAGTTTTTAAATGGGTTAGGTAATACCTCATATATTTTCATCACTGTCATTGGGATAAATGTTTCTGAGTGATATGTATTATTTTTTATTTCCATGTTGGTGATGAATATAGTTTTCTTCAAGCTACAGAGATTGTACTATTTCACCAGTGTGATCTGTCTTTGAGACTTGCCTTTTATGCTTAAGAAAATGTATGGAAAAAGCTCAGCCTTGCACCTCTGAAGTGTCCCTGCAAGACATTCTGCTGGGTATTTTTCACCTTGAGAAAAATCTCATGTGATGGATTTCTTCCCTTACATTAACCTTCTTGAAGTCACAGGAAAGAGCCTATTGACCTCAAGGGTACAACTTTGGATTTAAAACTGACTTGGAATATAAATCTATTGTTTCCAGCCTTCACTTAATAATAGTCACAAGAATTATAAAATCAACATTTTCAAAGCCAGTAATGCAGAAACTATGCACTCCTATTCTGATGCATCATCGTATCAGAGCCTTGGTTTGCAGTCACAGCAATTCCACTGAAGTCAGGGAACCCACCATGGCTGGGGGACGACACAGGTGTAATTGGAAATAACTCTAAGTGAGACAATGTGTTTAACAGTTGTAAACCAATTAACTTACAGCACAACCAGGGGCATATGTTTGGGCTTGTGAATCCATAAACATCAATGGGCATAACTCTTTTTGCTTCAATGGAATTAATTTAGACTCCGAGTCAATGGAGATTTTGGCCCCTCTCTTCGGAAATACAAAACCTACTCCATAATCTCTTTGCAGTTTAGATAAATACAGCTTAATATCTAATTGGTGATGTTTACACATTTTTTGTGGATCTCATAAATCATAGTACCATTTTAATCATCAGTATTTCCGGATAATTTTCCAATTAATTCAGTAAGCAGAACTGAAGAATTAATGAAATAGCCTTTAGTCACTCCCCAATTTCTTATTGTAATCAGGTGTTCCACAAAGAGCTAGGTCCTGTTTTCCATGTCCTTCTAACAGCTTTACTCAATATATCAATAAATGTGTTTTCAAGCATAATATTCTCTTGGCATAATCATCTGTTCATTCAGAATTACCATCTGTGCCTTGCTGGAGATTTCATTCTTTTATGAAACTGGCAGTGATGGCAAAGTTCATTTGAATTCCCAGGACGTACAACCATCAAACAGTTTGAAATTCTCTTTTCCAAGCCAGTTTTTCACACTGGTAGAACTTTTAAGAACAGAGAATTCATGATTTTTTGTTGTTGCTGTTGTTGTTCCATGTTTCACGGAACACTGTCCACCATCCTTCTCCTCCTCCTACCATCATTTTCTCTACCAAGTTCTTAAGTTAGGCTTGATGGATGAGACTCCCTGTGAAGGCCATCAGCACTTGTATTTTAATCAGCAGTACAGATTGCAGTTGACTTAAATGAAGCATATTTCCCACCCAGGGGCTGAGCACATTGTCTCCAAGCAAATCATATTTAAAAATAATCCTACAAAAAGATCCTATATCATATAAGGCATGAGAAAGATCCTATATCATATAAGGCATGTACAAGCAAATATCTTTTGAATGCAAAGGTACATATCTTTTCCTTATCATATTTATGAGAGGGAAAGGTTTCTTTTTTCTTCCTTATACTTTACTCACTGCTAGAGTCCTGTAGCTTTTGAACCAAGCAGCTAAAAGACAAGAAACACTCATCTTTTCTTGCTGTTGACTCTTTCCCCTAGATATTTTCAAAATTTCCACATTTCAGTCACAGAATTCTATAGCAGGTAACATGGTAATTTACTTTTCTGCTTATTTTAAGGATCTTTTTTTACAAGGAAGATAAATGTATGACTTTGTTTCTTGGTACTGTGCAGGTCTTTCAGTCACAAATGGAAGAATTAAAAACCCTGAAACCTCACTAGGAAATATAATGTATTGAAGATACCTAGTTCCTTATGTCTGAATCACATCCCTCTTTTTCAGAGCTTTCAGTAACTAATTTCTACAAGATTATCATATATGATTCCCTGCACATTCTGTTGGCAACCTAGCAACCTGACTTGGAACATGAATGTGGAGATTTTTAAGTGCCCAAGTGGTCCTTCTCAGTGTGGAATTCTTTAGGCCAGCAGAGATAGTTATACAGGAGCCTAGAATCTGGAACTGGCCTCAGTGTCCCTCTACAGGAGTCCATATCTCTACAGTGATCACAATGCCTAAGGTTTTGCTCAGAAGGATCTGAATTCCAGGTCACCACAATGGAGTGGAGCACTGTAGGTAGGTAAGTAACACAACTTGTAAAGGGGTCTCTGGCCTGAAGAAATAGGCAAAAAGGTGGAACAAGTGCAATTGTGAAGCTGAACTAGAAGTTCCGTTTCACTGTCTGTACTGGGTGCATGCCAGGTTGGTTTGCTGTTGTCATTCACTAGAAATTTCTTTCCATACTGTTTCCCTTTGGTTGTGTGAGACATCCTCAGAAAGCTATTTCTTGGTGATGTGGTTCTAATTCCAGAAAACAACTGCATGAGCAGAGACATGATCCAGACATTTTCATTTGGCTCACATATAGAATAGTTTTCCAGAAATACGGAGAATAAAACTGAATCACAAGCTGGTGTGCAGTGTGCAATGCATAATAATGCATAACGTTATAGGCTGGGGACGGTGTGGCTGGACAGTGCTCAGGGACCTGGGCGTGCTGGTGACAGTCAGCTGAACATGAGCCAGCAGTGTGCCCAGGTGGCCAAGAAGGCCAAGGGCATCCTGGCTAGTATCAGGAATAGTGTGGCCAGCAGGAGCAGGGAGGTCATTCTTCCCCTGTACTTGGCACTGGTGAGGCCACACCTTGAGTTCTGTGTCCAGTTCTGTGTCCAGTTCCAGGGCCCTCAGTTTAGGAGGGACGTTGAGATGCTTGAGCGTGTCCAAAGGAGAGCAACGAGGCTGGTCAGGGGCTTGGAACACAAGCCGTATGAAGAATGACTGAGGGAGCTGGGGTTGTTCAGCCTCGAGAAAAGGAGACTCAGAGGTGACCTTATCACTCTCTTCAGCTTCCTGAAGGGTGACTGTGGTGAGCTGGGGGTTGGTCTCTTTCTCCAGGCAACAACAGACAGAACAAGAGGACACAGTCTCAAGCTGTGCCAAGGGAGATACAGGCTAGAATTAAGGAGGAAGTTTTTCACAGAAAGAGTGGTCAAATACTGGAATCATCTACCCAGGGAGGTGGTGGAGTCACCATCCCTTGATGTGTTTAAAAAAAGACTGGATGTGGCACTTGGTGCCATGATCTAGTTGAGGTGTTAGAACATGGGCTGGACTCGATGATCTTGAAGGTCTCTTCCAACCTAGAAATTCTGTGATTCTGTGATTCTTTCAGGGAGAGGTGAGCCCTGTTTCCCCAGTGCCACAAAGCAGAGTCCTGTGCAGTGAGTGGACTTCTGTGTGCTGAAGTGGGATTATTAACTACTATCTCAAGGAACAGTCTTTTCACTACCTGATGTTAGACATTTTTGCCAGAAAAATTAAGGTGTTTCAAACTGTTAATAATTAAATTATTAAAAATAATGTAAGAATAAATTAAACTGTAGGCTTTTCAGGATGTGTTCCAGAACGGTAATGGAGCTCCTGCCTTCCAGTAACTTCCATGGAGGCTTTCTATAGCATTGTCACCTTCTTCAGATCCAAGGAGGCAGCCAGTACCACCGGGTGCTGTGAGGGCTGGCTGCTGCTCCAGGTAAGCCAGGAGGGAGTGCAGAGAGGCAGCAGGGCTGGCAGTCACCCAGACACCAGCCAGAAGGGACCGGGGTGCTGAGCAGCACGTTAGGGTTGGACCGGGTCTGGAGACAGTGACCAGCCCTGCCAGTGTGCAGGGCTCAGACAGCACCCAGGCCAAGTCAGAAAGCCCTGGCAGTGGGACTGGACCAGAGCAGGAACAAGAAGCTGCTCCAAGCTCCTGCTGCCAGCAAAGAAGCTGGCCTTGGGCTCAGGACTCACACCTTCACCCTCTAGCTGCATCCCTGGGAGGGCAATGCACTCAGGGCACTGGCAAGGTCTGGGATAAATAGAAGCTGCAAGTTTTAAGTAAAAACTTTCATAATAACCAGCCAAAATAGCTGAAGTGTATTTAGAAAGAAATTTGTTAAGGAAGGCAGTACTACAAGTTTTTATTGATTCGCTCTCAGTTTCTAAATGCCAGTGATTAATTTACACCCTGAAGTGTGACTTTTACCACAGTCATTAGTGGGAACATAGCAGATGTTGAACTCTCAGCAAAGCCAGCAATATAACCTGTGCTGTTTGGCATTACTATGAGGGAAAAAAAGTAGGAATACTTGTAAAAATGCCTAGTTTAATGACTTCTGTGATTTCAGTAAAGGGTTCCATAGTTTTTCTCACATTAACAGGGGGCTTTTATTTTTTATCCCTAAAACCTCATCTCCCTGCTATGCTGTACAGATCAGTTTAGTCATATCCTAGCTATTAATACTCTTCCAGCTATAGGTTTAGGGGAATAATAAATATGCATTTCCAAGATCTACTAAAGCAAAGAGAGGGTTATTGTTCTGTATGCTAGATTTCTTGACCCAACAAAAACTGACACAAAAGCTCCCAGGCTTGATTAGGCCACTGGTTTATCTAATGCACTATCTTGTTCACAACTTAGAGAACTCAAATAACAGCATGTTTCTGAATTTTAAACCTATGCATCATAGTGTTCTGCAAATTCACTTTATATGACATAAATAGTTTAAAGTGATCTCAATAGCTTGGAAAATCTGTTTCATCTTATGATTTGGTAGCTTATGATTGCATAGCTTTGACTATTTACTGAGGCACTTGCCAATTTACATCATAAGATGCTGAAAAACACTTCAGAATTTTACTGCATTTTTCACCTGTAGCTTTGTTCTAAAGCCAATGAAGTTTGGAACATTTCTGGATCCATGCCCACAGCTCACAATGGCTAGTCAAAGATTTTGTTAGGCCTTCTGACTTGACTTTACAAAATACACTGCAAAAGCAGATCAAGATTTCTCAGTAATGTAGACAGAACCACATTGTCATCTAAGGAAAACAGCTGGAGTCAAACTTTTGGTATGGGGAGAGAAAGGGCAGCAGGTAGAGCCAATGTTCTGTTCTGCTGGAAGGAATATGTGACTTGAACATCCCAGGTTAAGAACCTTTGTTCAGTAGATACACTAACTTTGGAAGTTAATATCTCACCATCTACCCTGAACAGAGGAAAATTAAGCTCTAAGCTCCAAAACCAGCAGAGGATTTTCAAATATTGTTTGAAAATGACCAGAAGTGGTTTTGGCTGAAAGGCTCCATGAGAAGTATTGTTTAAAAACACAGAACTGGAAGTTCAAAGACAACTTCTAAAAAACATCTAAGGAAAGGATCAGGTAGAACAATTGATAACTTGTCTTGCAGCTTACAGATAAAATGAGACTTTGAAGATTTAGTGTATCCATTGTAAGGCTCTTTAACTTTTGTTTTGTTTTTTTTTTTTTTAATTTTGTTGTAGTAGTAGTGAGGAAGCTTTGCAGATGCTGAGCCCATGGTGCCTTTACTAATATAATTGTTTTCTTTAGGTTCATACTTGATGCTGCTGTTAGGCTTGTCTCCAGATCCGTGGCATTATGGAGACTGAGATGAATTAGGTCTACCATCACAGACTGCTCCCCTTCAAAGTAAGTTGCATCAGACTCTGCAAAAGCCAGAATTACTTGCTTTGCTCAGGAAAATTTGTGCAAACATCTGTCAACTAAATAGACCTTACCAAAATAAATTCACAGTATATGGAACTAGTAGTATAGCTGTCCCTTCTTTTAGTATAGAAATTATCTCAACTAAGACTGTCCATAGAAGATACTCTTTTGATACAGAAGACTTGATGATGTTCTTAAAAAAAAAAAGGGGAAAAAAGGGAAGTAGTAATAACATCTTTCTAGCAGATTCCTTGCGGTGTATAAGAATACACAGAGGTTACACAATCTGCAGTCACACAGGGACTGTGTTACCTTTCTTATTGCTGGCAGTGGGTTTGAAGCTGGTGATGACAGACCCAACATATTAGCAACTTGATTGTTATTTTATACCACACAGATATGGTGAGGGAAATACCCACAATGTCACCTTGACATGTCACTTCTGAAGTTTCATGAAAGCTGCAAAAAGGCAGGAACTTGCTTTTCATGTAGTGACCTAGTAACTTTAGAGGCCTATTCTTTTTTAGAAATGTAGTGCAAACCAGTATGTTAAATACGTGATTAAGTTAAAATGATTTTGTTTTTTTTTTTGTGCTTACAGAGGACACATAGTCCTGATAGTCATTGCTGTGCTCTGGGCACTACACAGCCAAAAGCAAACAGGCAGATAAAGTAGTCATATTAGAGAAAGAATGTCAGCATAACCAACTGCTTGTTTGTTTCTGCTTGCACCAATCTGCCAGCAATGTTGGAGCCAATGCATTCTACCAGATTGTTCACACTTAATTCAATCCCTTTATTTCACAGATCTTTGTTCATAAAATGCTGTTTTAATTTGGAAGCCAAGGGAATGCCTTACACTTCCTCATCCATGCAACAAGTTATATACTTTTACATGCATACTGCACACACACACACACACACACACACACACATATATATATATATATAAGCACAGAAACAAATTAAGAGCTTTGTTTTGGTATTTTTCTTTCTTCATCACTTTAAGTATCAGGAAGGGTGACATTGCCTAAATAACTTTAATTCACAGCAAGTGATATAATTATGTGATGCAACAGTTATCAGCCACTAGGTGGATTGTGCATTGTTGATACCTGTGTATTCATATGCATATTTTTGACAGCTTTTGACAAAGAAAAATTATATTTGAAGTTTTTAAGGAAACATGGTTCAGACAAAATCAGTGGCAAAGGGCAAATGTACTTAAAGAAGTGTGAGTTTACTTCTTTGTTGTAGAAATGGCTGATTTCCTTTTCTGCATAAAAATATTTTATGATAATCACTATGAATGGAAAATACATCTAGTCTGACTTCAAAGTTTCTTATCTCAGATGATAAAATGTTATTAGTAACTTTGGTCAGGAAAATTACTGTGAGTACACAGGCAAAGACTGTGTCTTTACTTTTCATATGAATTGCCAGTGTTGTCATATCAAAGATGTGGTAGCTGGGTAAACTAATGCTGAGTTTTGCACAAAAAAATATTTCTTGTGAGACATTTACCATCCATTCTAACATTGTCAATCATCTTCAGCAGCAACAAATGAATTCTAAGTTTTAAGCCAAAACCTAATGATAGCAGAGAAGTTCTCGTTACAACTTAGCAGGAATAGGCTTTGAGTGTACGTTGGGTGCACGAGGTCTGATAATAGCTCATTTCCCTTTCTGAGCAGAGGATTAGAAGTCTCAATATATTGTTGCACCTGAAGCATGAAATTACTTATTTTTAAGACCCAAATTATAAACTTCTAAAACAAATAAAAGGAAAATTTTTCTGGAAGAATAGTTGTTATGACTGAAGGCCTGTACCAGCAAAGTAACTGACATCAGACATACACCCAAGACATCAAGCAAATACAAATGTATATTTTTCTCTTTTTAACCTGATGAACATGGTATAATTTCAGAAGGATCTTAAATTAATGAAGTCTAATGGAGACAGCTGACTGGGAAGCATTCCATGTGCATGTTGAATAATATGCTCCTGTGTGTTTTCTCTATGTGTATATGCATTGCAAATCTGATTCCACGTATTCAGAGCCATATGTTACAACACTTCACAAAATAATGTCATATTTTACATTGTGATTTTACAGGCTTTCTTATTATTTAACCATCCTTAAGATTATAATTATCCAAATTATTTAACTGCAAGCACAAGCTAATAAAGGATTTCTTTTACCAGATTGCTGAACATCACCTTCCACTGCCATTGCTTCTCATCCAGCCACATCTATGATTGGTATAATTTCTCTGTCCTTAGCTTACTGGATTTTTAATTCTCAAAGCAATTCTTTCACAGTGAGGATGGATACAGTAATTTTTAGGAGAGTGAAAAATCCTTGTTTTATATATACAAGGAATAACCCCCCCTCACATTTAATTTTGATCTTTGCTTTACTCCCCAGCTGCCTGGGGAAAGAAGGACATTTGGTGCAGGTGAATGACAGAGCTCAGGGAGGGCAGGAGCATGGATGTGCTTCCTCTCTCCCTGCAGAGCTCCTCTCTCCTCTCTCCACCTGAGTTTCTGAGCCACATCTCAAAGACACAGAGTGCCCATTGACTACATGGAAATCAATACCATACAAGAGGACATTTGATTAGTTTCTAAATTAAGATGAATTAGTGTTTTGTGTCTGTTTTGAGGGGACAGTCCCAGCTGCCAAGGCGTGACTTGTGGTGAGCCTTGCTGGAGGAGCCTACAGGGAGCGTGGGCAGATCCTCAAGCTTCCATGGATAAAATTTGTTTTCCCACTCCACCATTGTAACTCATGCATAGAGGATGAGAAAATAGGTAGTATATTATTAGCTGATAATTAACATTGAGGAGTATTCATAGGCTCAGTTAGTTACAGGTAGTTTAGAAGAAATTATGCCTAACACTGCTTGCAGGTGAGAATTTCTGCCTCTGACTCCATGTAGGAGTTCAAACTCACCCAGGCAGAGTCTTTGACTTTGAATCATTTTTAGGGTTTTAAGACATAGGGAGGATGTCCCTTCCATGATTACAAGTGTGCTTGTCTATAAAAATTCATGACTGGGTCTGTGGAAACCTAACTTTTTCTCATAAGAACTTAGGACATTTCACACAACACCTTGGTACTAGTGTGCCAGAAGTAATTAAAATTTACTATAATGTATTTTTTGTATTTTTTCATATATTAATGATAATGTACTCAGAGAGAATACACATATTAACTGCAATATTTAGACAGTGTAAATTTTTCTTTGTTCTCCTCTACAACTAAATTTTATTCTTATCAATATAGCCTTCAACTTTTTTTTGCATGACACAGCATCTTTCTGAAGCTGAAGTTTAGAAAAAATCCTGTTTGAAATTTTGCTGGCATACGCAAACCTGCCATCTATGGAGAAATTGGAGGCATTTCAAGTGACTGATACACAATAACAGTGGCAGATTTGCAGTGATCTGAGCAAATTAACATTAAGTATGAGTCTTAAACCACATCAGGAAAAAGAAGAGATCAGAAGGATCAGTTTCTAGGAGATAGACTCTCATGTATATTATCTGCTAAACCATAAAACCAGGAGGACTTTTTAGAATGGATTTTCCAAAAGGTCTTTTTCTTGGCATTCAGTATAAAGAGACACAAAATTTCATTATGGGTCCTCCAGTGCATTAGGGAAGTGCATTGTGATTACTCTGCATCATCCTGGCAGTATGAGATACCAGGACTATCACAGATCAAGATTACAAAGTTTTCCCCAAATTCAGAGCTGCATCGCAGGTACTTGCCAAGTCAGCATAGGTAGCAGTAAAGGAGCGGCAGCATAAAATCAAATATTCTCATGTGACTGTAGAGGCAGTTTCCTGAATCTCCAGATGTGCATCACAAGTGAACACATTGTAAGAGCTCTACCTGAGATTGTGTAGGTTTGCCATGACAAGTCAAAATTTGTTTTTATGGTTATGCAAGCCTAATTATTTCTTACTTGGTATGAGAAGGAGAATCTGACCATGTAACAGCCCATAAAACTGCTGTGAGAACAAATGGGGGGAAAAGGTCAGTCACACAGGCAGCTCATGCTACCACTGAATTCTTTGCAGTAGTCTACAAACCGTGCAATGCATTCTGAAATATGGCATCAGCTAAAGATGCACAATGTCTCTTGAGTGTAACTTTTGAGGGTAGTATCAGGTTCCTATTTTCTGTACTGTGTTTGTGTGGAAAGGTTTTGGTAGCTGGGGATTACAGGGTTGGCTTCTCAGAGAAGCTTCTAGAAGCTTCCCCCATGTCCAACAGATCCAAGACAGATATGCTGCTGGTCAAGGCTAAGTCCATCATCAATGGTGGTAGTGTCTCTGAGGCAATGTATTCAAAAAGATGAAAAAAACCACCTGTGCATCCAACTGCAATCAGAGAGGAGTGAGACTATGCGAGAGAAACAGCTCTGCAGGCACTGAGGTCAGTGAGGAAGTAGTGGGAAGAGGTTTTCCAGGTGCTGGAGCAGAGATTCCCTGTACCCTGTGGTGAAGACAGTGGTGAGGCAGTCCCTGTGTCCATGCAGCCCATGGAGGTCCATGGTGGAGAAGATGGATGCCCAAAGGAGGCTGTCACCCCACCAGAAGCTCAAATGCCAGCAGGCTTCTGGCCAGGTCTGTGGAGCCCACACTGGAGCAGGTTTGCTGGAAGGACTTGTGATCCTGTGAGGGACCCACGCTGCAGCAGTAGCAGAACTGTAACCTGTGGGAAGGACTCACACTGGAGAAGTTTATGGAGAACTGTGAGAGGAACCCCACTCTGGAGCAGTGTGAGAAGACCTCCCCCTGAAGGAAAAGGTAGCCTCCATCACCCTGCACCACTGGGGAGGAGAAGGTAGCAGAGAAAATCAGGAGTAAAGTTAGGCTGAAGAAGAAGGTGGGGAAGGAGGTAAGATGTTTTTAAGATTTGGGGATTTTCTTCATTGTCCTACCTTTTTTTTTCCCCCCAAGCCTGTTTTGCCCATGATGATAACTGCTGAATGAACTCTTACTCTCCTTATCTCAACCCACAAGCCTCTCTGTATCTTTGTCTTCTGTCTGAGAAGTGATAGGGTGGCTTTGGTGGACATCTGGCATCCCATTAGGGTCAACCCATCACATGCAGCAAATTCTACTGAGATAACTACATGATAGAAATACTGATTATACACCAGCTGGTTTTATCTATTTTGTATTTGCATTTATGTACATGGTGTCCTCTTCACAGTTGTGCAAGTATTTATATGCTTAGTAGTGAAAAAACCCATCATAACTTTTCAAATAAGATGAGTCTGTCTTTAAAACTGGAGCTGAAATGATGAAATAACAAGTCTGTGACTCATCATTGTTGTACATTGTTATTGTCACCTCCACAGCTAGACCAATACCTTTTGAGAGCTGCTTATTTTTAAGGACTTACATAAGTGAAATGACCAGGGGCTTACAGCACACTTTATCTCTCTTGGAACAATTTTTTCTGTTCTAGCACTGTAAACTTGTGATCTCCTTTCTGTCTATCTTTTTTCTTCTGGCTATGCAGTGCAAGATGTGTAATATTTGATATTTCTTTTAGATTACCGATATCTTAATTTATTGTCATGTCCATTTGATTTGGTTCTCTACTTACTTTCCTTCCTAGAGGTAGTGAGAACAGAGTTTCATTTTGCTTTTGACAAACTACCTCTTCAGTGACAGTATCAGTGCTGGAGAAATTGTCAGGTTTGGGTTTTTAATTTTGTGCTAAAGAGACTGATGTGCATAACAACTGTGAATGCACTCTAAATAGATCCTACTTCCATTTTGCTTCTACCTTAATAGGTATCAACTTTGTTACTGTGTAGGATTCAGCATCAGTTTTGAAAAACTACATTTTCATTGCTTACATTCCATTTCTTTAACATGTCTTAGTCCTCAGGCTGTATTTGATGCCACAGATCCTGGGTTCTCTCAATTATCTGATCTTTTAATTTGCTGAGGACCTTATTTTGACAGCCTCATTTCAAATGAGCAGTTCTTTACTCTCACTATTTACTATTACTCACATTGAAATCAATTGGCGTCTTATAGATCATCTTCAGGGCAAAGATAGCAAAAATTTGTTTTCCCATATCTACAGAAAAGTAATAGTTTCTACTGGTTTTTATTAAATGATGCATTTCAGGTTACCTATTTGCCTATATATTGTAGCCATTGGACTGTATCCATGCATTGTACCCATTGAATAGCTTTCCACTCCAGAGTCCCCTGACTCTCAAGAGCAATCACTAGTACCATTTTCCCTGAGACAGGTTTTTCACAAGGTGGTGATATCTGTTTGCTTTTCAAAAATTTATTTCTTCTTTCTTTCTGTCTGTTTTTTCCTCATACTCATTTGCTTCTTGATTTCCCCCTTGTTTTAATTTAATTTATTCTTTACTGTATTCAGCTAGTTGTGCAAGTTAACTTGTGAGACTGAAACCCTGATTTATCTCACTGAATTTTAAAAATCTGAGGTTCCAAATTTAGGAATTTATGATAAATTAAGAAACACCTTCAGTGATTCAGGCTTTCTAAAATTTCAGTAGTCCCTTGAACATGATTATTCCTCTGTACTTACTATAAAACTCCTGAAATAGGTACTTCAGTTATTGAGGTTGTAGGTGGAATGAATCTAAATGCTATTTCAAGCTTTCATGCATCAGATGAATGACTGTGTTTCTGGAGAAGTTATGTCAATTGATAATCATGTTTCTAATCTGGGTTTGCTTGACTTTAACTCCCAGCAACTGCATCTTGCTGCTCCTTTGGTAAAACGGAATGGGATTGTTAAGCAAATTATCCAATCTCCAAATAAACTTCCCATCTGTCTTGAAAACCTCTTTTATTTTCCTACTGTTCTTTCTGCAGTGCTGACAGTTTAACAGAAAGCAGCCTCCCAACAGTGCCACGAGCTGCAGGAATGCACAAAGGTCCCTCCATGCCTCAGCTGTTTCATCTTCACGTGTCCAACAGTTGCATTGAGTCTCTCAGGCACTGGCAACATAGCTCCTTCTGAGGTCCTGAATCTTTTTCTTTTTCTCTCAAATACCACACCTTCTCATGCAAGATAATGGCCAGTTGCTGCTCATGAATGCTTGATTTGTGCTTGGCTGTTTCACCTGTGTGCTGTTGGCAGGGGTACCCCTGGGCAATGGGGCCATGGAGCTCTGCAGAGCTGTCCCCCCTCTGCAGAATTCTCTCAAGTTATGACTCTTTAACACTTCTGCTCCATTTTAAGAAGACAAAATATTTGAGTCCCAAGCTATACCTCAATTCTGTTCAGGCAATTATTTCTATAGAAGTGAGCCTTAAGAAATAAACCCTCAATGGCAGTAAATGCCTCACCTTCAGAAAGTCATTCTCCAGAAATTCTAGGTGAGTTTAGTAGCAATGTAAGAACTGATACAAAGAACAGTGTACGTTATGTGAGAAAAACATTCTGTAATTATAGTAATCCTAATATCAGAATCCTTTCCTGTGCACAATATTGTATTCCAGGACAAACTAATGTGCATACATTTCTGATTTCAGTATTGCTCAAAATCCCTGTTTACAGGACCAGAAAATCTTTCTAATGTTCAAGTAATTTTTTTTTATTTATAAATTATGCTGGTCCAAATGTTACTTTCTAGCTACAGGGCTCTGATGCAGCTGATGCTGTCTCACTCACACCAGTAAGTCTTTTTCCTGGACATTTCTGTCGTCTGAAAACCATATGTACTTTTTAAACAATATATTTATACCCTCTAAGTGATTCATTGAACCAGCATACTTTTTCTCCCTGTTTTTCTGGTAAATTCAAATTAACTTGTGCTGCAGTGCAGAAATGAAAAACAAGTGCATCATGTAATCCATTGTTTATACATAGAATCAATACATCTAATAGAGATGTAAGCTCTTACTGCATGTGAACTTTCCGTCTACCTTGTTCACTATCACAGAATATTAGAATTGAAGACACCAGCTTCTCACAGGCTAACAGTTTTCATGGGATTCATACAACATTTTCATTTCTGCAGGTAGACATCGATCATATCATAGTTTATCACAGTGGGTAGATTTTTAGTTTTCTCTGCAGGTGAAGCATGGTAGATATAAAAAGGTATTCACCCAGTAACCTCCAGAAATCTTATCTCTATTACACAGTGCACAGGTAAATATGCAGTATTTGTGTTAATAATTTTCAGCAGTGTAAGTTCCCTGAAGCTGTTGTTTCACATCAGCCCCCAAACAAATGTGGGTACTGACCAAAGCCTGGCTGCTCCCTTTTGCAGCTGATAAACCCGGGTTCAGCTGTCCAGGAGTGAGACCCACTTTGGTGAAGCTCAGTTTGGTAACTTAAAACTGGTGTTTCAGAAGAAGAAAATATTCTTGAGCTGAAAGTGAATTCATAGGCTAAAGGCATGTGACAGAAAGAAATAAAAATACATAGGTGCTTATTGAGCTAGTATTAGTAAGTCTTAAACTCAGGAAAAACAGAGTGAAGGAAAGGTAAAAAATCATGAAGGTGAAAAAAAAGCAGTGTTGGAGGTTTAGCCCAGGTTTTCAATATGAGCAGTTTGCAATGAGTGATGGAAGCCAACACTTCCCTGCTGAGCTCTTCACCATCAGTCACCAACAATCATTCCTCAAATGCCTTTGTTTGGGTCTTGAAGAAATTGATGCTTAGCCTTATATTATTTTAGTCTTGCCTCTCTACTGTGTAAATAACTGCTATATACTCATAAATAGTTCACAAATTTGTTTTCAGAAGGTCTGTATGTACCCAAACCAAATTGTTCAGGTATTATGCCTTTTTTAAAGGTAGGAAACAACATATCTCTGTTGTGTTGCATAGAGACATATACAGACACACTGGTCTTTACAGATTATTTCTCATTAGTAATTCAGCAATTTAAATTCTTTTACACTGGTACAAATAAGATGAGGTGATGAAAAGCAGTGATCCAGATGTCATTTAGATGCACCAATTGCAACAAATTAATTTCCTACCTGTTTTCTTTAACATCCTTGAATGGGTTTCAATCATACCAGGTTCTGGGAAGATTAAAAAAAAAGCTCATGTTAGAGAGGAAAGCTTGAACATAGCTTTCCCAGAGGGATACTTTGTTAGTTTGATTGATAAACTCCAAATAATTGTTATTTTCATATCTACTGCTAACAAATGTAGAATTTGTGTCTGTGTATCTGTGCATGTGTGTGTACGTGTGTGTGCACATAGAAAGGTAAAGGTAGCTGTGCTAGAAATTTTCACACTGCTTTGGTCATTTGTCACCCACAGAATATATACTCCTATGCACACTGAAGCATATTAGAATTTCCAATGGGAAAAGGGAGTCTTTCAAATGAACACTAACAGCCAAATGCTAGGATTATCACTTGTCTTCTCTTTGTAATTGTAATGTAATTGACATCCTACATTATATTTCCATTTCAAAGAAACAAGGAGCCCTATTCAGCAGCTGTGCAATCACTCTCCAATTACCACTCACATTTAGTCTACACAGATACTCCTGCTGGCCCAGGTTTTAGATTTCACTTCTGTATTAGAATAAAACAGATTCATTTTAAAGGTCAGTAATCATGCAAGTGAAAGACATTTTTAATGGCAGAAAAAAATTTCACATTAATTCCTGAAATTATGATAGCCAGTGCAGTGCACACTGTCCTATCAACACAGGATTCTAAAAATAGAGCTACTGTCGTGATTAGTTTTGGCTTAGATCTAATAGCAGTTTAATGCATACAGTATCACTTACCAGCTTTCTTAATGTAGTTGTGGTCCACATATCTGTGAAAATAAAATATTCAGTAGCATTACTTTTTTATCCAAAGGAGTCAGCCAAACTCTTCCAGTTATACTGTATCTACTTCTTCAGATAATAATCAGGTTTCCCTCTGGAAATTGACAAATTAATTGTTTGCTATTCAAGCAGATTTCCTACTAAAAATGTGTGACCTGAAGGACATCATCATAGGAATAGGAAGTCAAGTTCCTGACTGAATTATAATTGTGGAAATTTTAGTTTTGTATTAGAATACAATTTGAAGATAGTGATTTTCATTGAGAACAAATAATACAGTCTTGATGACTTAGAGAACCTAACAGGAATTATGACGTCTACAGGCTGCAAAAGACTGTGAAGACCCCTGCACAGCACATGTAGCCCAGCTCTCAAGCACATAAAGTTTCCATTAATACTAGGACACAGCCTGTGTGGTCTAAAAGGAAAAAGACTAATAAAAATACAAAATACAGAATTAATGAGAGACAAAATTTAGACTAAGAGGATATGATATACTTAATAAAAGCCACTGCAGATCTGATTTCTGAAGTAATCAAAAAAATTATTACTACCTCAGAGCTAAGACACAAGGGGAAAAATCCCTTCTTTACAATTGAGAATGAAGAAAAAAGAAGGTGGCCCACTTATTTTTTCATTCAAGTATTGTAGAAATGTTCTAATAAAATGCTTGTTCTGTATATCCTTCATGTTAAACTCTTGCATTGGTTTTCTCCAGGCAGTTTTCTATGTAATATAACAGAGAATTTATTGATTATCTTTTAAAGGATAGGTTTCATATTTTACTTATTGGTGCAATGAGATTTGTCTCCTTCATTTGTGAAGACACTTTAATAGAAAGACCCCATTTTCATTTGTCCTGCAAGTCTAAAAGAAAACTTTCTTTGAGAACTCGTGCTGGTAATCTAATGCGGTTTCAAAACTTGACAAAATGAAGTGAAAATATGTAGATCAAAAAGAAAAAGCAAATGCTGCTTGAAATGAAGTATCTCAGTAACAGAGAGGTAAGGGTTTAGATTTTCTCAAAAATATTAGTATTTCATGTGGCATATAAATTGTATGTTCCATATGCCATTTAAGGAGTATAGGGAATTCTCTGAGAAATATCAGAGTATCAGCATCCATGCTGTTTTCAGATTTACTTTGCTTGGACAGCAGAAAAGTGTCTATCCACGTGTTTTGAAGACACCTTGAGCCTTAAGTTGTATTTTTGAATCTCTGTATAAGTAGTCTGTAATTTAGACCTTGCTAGCTGTATACTCAAAATGGTTGCCTCACTGAAGGATCACAGACTCCAGTTCTTAAATTAGCTGTCACATGGACTGCGCTGTGGAGTTCATGAAATGAGCTTTCTGAGTATGGAAACTCACTTTAGATTCTTATTTGTGTCTTAAGCCCACCAATAAAATTATGTATTTGTCTATTCACCAGACCTTTTCCTTTATAGGTCCAGGATTCCACAGTTATGAAAACATTCATTTATTTATTTTACTTCCAAGTGAAGAAATCTGATTAGCATAAATTCTAATGAATAAGTTAGACATCTTTAAATATGACAGTCCTACATACAAGCTTTTTGTAATTGTTGATTTGGAGCTTCCAAGTGTTGTGGTTTAGCTCTATCTCTTTACTAAGCCCCACACTTTTTTACTTGCTTGATTTCCCTTCCCTCCCTGGTGGAGAATAAGAGGAAAAAAAGTGAAAAAAAATAATGAGTTGAGATAAGGACAATTTAACAGGTGAAGTAAAACAGTGGAATTCATTCACCATGCCCCATGGGCAGGCAGGTGCTCAGCCATCCTCAGGAAAGCAGGGCTCCTCCCTAAGGGTGCTTAGGGAAAACAGATGGCATCAGTGAGAATGTTCCCCCACCCTTCTTCCTTCTTCCCCAGCTTTTTGTGCTGAGCAAGACACCACGGTGTGGGGTATCCCTTTGAGCAGTTGGGGTTAGCTGTCCCTCTTGTGTTTCCTCTCAGCCCCCTCACTGGTAGGGAAGGGTGAGAAGCAGGAAAGGCCCAGCAATAATGAAAACATCCCTGAATTAACAAGACTGCTTTCAACACAAATTCAAAAAATAACCAAATACAAGGTACTATGGAGAAAAATACCCCAGACAAAACCAGCGCATGCAGTTTCACTACTTTTTTCTCTTATTGTAGCTAAAATAATTTAAATTACATAAATACTATATTTCCCATAAAATATACTGGATACATGATGGGAATATATTTATAAAACAACTATGGCTTGGTTTGCATAAAGTTAAAGCATCTCTGCCCAGGCTATTTTATCTGTATTTATTCTTTGAGTATGTTTCTGGACAGACCTACATGCCAGAGAAATAGTGATGAAAAGAGTGTTGTCAAATACAGTCACACTAAGAAAAACTGAAAAACCACTAGCTTAATTTAATCCTGTAATGACCTTGATTTTATTATTTCTGGATTGGATGTAATTGCTTCTGGAGAGTCACAGTACTATTTCCTTCCTTGTGCTGGAAAATTATGTTCCTAGATGAGTCAACCATGGGTTTGAAGCTTTGCTGCAGAGTTAACTCACATTATCTTAAACTGGGTTACAATAAATGGTTTTCTTGAAAAAAAGAAAAAAAAAGAAAAGGAGAGAAAGTGATTGAGAGAAAAAAAAAGAAAATGCATGTAAACTGCCCATTTGTGCTGCTAAATTGAACCTAGTCTTTGAATTTGTAAGCAGGAAGCAAATTTATAACACTTCTTTGCTTGTTTAGTCTCTGAATTCAGTTCCTGTCCCAGAGAAGGACAAGGTGATCACTGGGGCACTGTCACCCACAGTCAGAAAAGGCCAACTAAGTTCTGACTATGGTGAAATCTTCCCCCTAGCAAACAAGGGTCACCAGCTAATCCACACACCTAACTGAAAGGGCTCTAGGAGGGTTTGAATTTGCATCTCAATTTCTCGATCTCTGGACCAGGGTCACACAACCAAACTTTCTGAATTATGTAGTAGTTCCCCACATTCAGGTTGTCATTACCTATCAACAACCTGTACTCAGAGGTCAGATCAAAACAAAGTAAGATTCTTTTTTCAAATTTTGATAGCTATAACAACAAACTAATTTGAAAGTTAGGAACAAGAAAATATTGATATGTAAAGGGAATAAAAATATTCACCCTTTCGTCAAAATTGCTTTGTTATCATGAATGGCATTCTTTGCCATTTGTGTAACATCATGTAAATATTGATGAGTGAGTAATCTTTTAAATTCTTAAGTGTGGTGAAGTGTTTCCATTAATTTGTATTAAAAATGTGTACATGTTGTGCAAGCTTTTTTTTTTTTTTTGTCTTCTATGTAATTAGTTCTTTTCAAAATTTATGGTAAAAATTAGCTCTACATATTATGATTTTCATGTAGAGAAGTACAGTTTAAGAATCAAGATATAATATTTTCTTCTATATCATTCTTGGACCTGTTAATAGATTTTTCTCTTATAGTATCACCTTTTTTTAGCTTGAAATATCTGATAAGTTTTAATTAGAATTTTTATTTTGATCTCATTCAACTCTGAGTAACAAATTATCCTAGTGACAAATTTAATGAGCATAATCTTAGAAATTTGCCTATGCAATATTCTTTTCTTTCTTATAATCAATTTTGCATCCTCTGCCTGAAAAGGATCTGAAATGATGTGATCTTTTTACTCCAATGACATCTAAAGCTAAGAACAATCAGGGGCATCTTAGGCTTCTTGGAAAATGTCTTCAGGAATCAAAGGAATTAACATGAAAATGTATCAAATTAAAATATCATCCATCTGAAATGATGAGTGGTACGTGTTCAGAGAATGGAACCAATTTGCTCATCTTAAAGTAAAATTGCTGTCACCATGTGGTTTTCTGACTGAATCATTCAACTTCTTTTATTCCACATACTTTGGCTGATATAGTAATATTCCATTCTCACAATGTTCCACATTAGTAAGCCTCCCATTGTTTCACATAGTGGCATTTCTAAGATGAGCAAACTGCTCACTGAGAAAAGATGCCTTTCCTTTTATCAGACCATTAGGAATAAAATCTTGATCATTAGGATCAAACTTGTTGCTTTGCTGTCTCAAAAACTTTATGCAGCATTGCCACCAAAGAAATTATATTGCATAATTAAAGTCAATAAAACAGGGACTTTTGTTCAGAAATCTTAGAGGTGGATTGAAAAAATAAAAAAGAAAATCAAAAATAAGAAAAATTCCTCTCTTTTTTGCTTTTTCTTAATCCATCTAAATTGCCAGCTGTTGGGTTGATGAGAGAAACTCTGATATCCAGTTAAAATGGATAAGAGGGTGAGAATTTGGCTTATAATACAATTTGCTTTATCTTAGATGGTCAGACATGGCAGCAAAATTCTGATTTCACAGTGGGTCACTAGAAGACACTGACATTTCCATGAGTCATTGCAGGGGTGGATGGAGTGGATGACAAACCTTTAAAATGGGAAAGGAGGCATAACCCAAACTTTCTAAGAGTTGCGCTAGTTCCCCTGGGAAGCTCTGCCATCTTGTGTTCAATGAGAAGATAAATCTGGTTTCCCCAGAGGACAGAAACTGTAGGGCTTTGTGAGTTCTAAAATAAGTGCAGGCATAAACTCATCAGCTTCTGACCACAGTGTAAGGGTAAATTCTTAGACTGGCTTGTCTTTATGAGCGTGGGTGGTACATTTAATGTCACACACGAGTTTGTACTAGTTTATCAAACTCCAGTTTGCCTCAACTGGGCAAGATTAATGCCTTTGTGATAGGTAACACAGCTAGCCACCTGAGCTTGTCCTCACATTTACAGGATTATGGCACTACTTAGAGAGCTCATTCCTGTAGATTCCCTCTAACAAGTCAGGAGACAAAGTGCTTCTTTAGTTGCTGAGATGTTAGCTGTAAATTGAATCAGATGATCACTTGTTTGTGCTGAAAAAAATTGAATCATGTCAGTCACTAATGGATTAGCTGATAATGCTATTAAGGTACAGACAATATTGTGAGTGACTTCTGGAGCCTGCAGAAAGAAAGCTTTAAAGTCCTGCTTCTGAAGAATCCTCAGAAGTCTTTCTAGAGAAGGAAATTACGGCAAAGCATAGGATGTTATGTGGCAAAAAACAAGGGACAATGCTGACTTGTGAGAGGTATAAGGCAGAAGAGTTGCTTTCCCAGAGGTGTATGACATGTGTCTGTGAATCATGAGTTTGCTGGCTTTGACAGTTTGCCTCCATTTAGCTTATTTGTTTTAGGAAAAATTTTGCTTTATATGAGAAGCTTGAGAGATGGAAAGTTACCTGAAGACTTGAAGAGGACACAGCAGGATCACTGGAAGATATGTATTTTTAGTGTAAATCCTAATTGCTGTTTCGTTGCTATACATAGCCCTGTGTTTGTTTATTGGTGTGTCACAACTTGGCTTTTTAATATGCTTGGGAAAATTATTGTTTTTGTGGCAGTTCTTGGAAATTTTATAAATTTCTAGGTTGTCCTAGTACTTGAACTAGAGTTCAGGAAACAGATGTTGCTCAAGTAAGCACAACCAAAGCAACAGCTTGACTGAGAGGTCATAGCTACTGATTTTTTGGAGGGGACCAACTAAGTTTTCAGACCTTCATTATTTGGATTATGTCTTAGCTGTACTCTTAGCAAATCAAACTTGCTAACTTGAAAATCACTGATAGTCTTCAATGACTGCCATGTATAAATACATATACTCCTTAGTACCTTGCAAGAGGAGTTCCAGGGATCGCATTCATGAAAAAGAATATCTACCTTCTGTAGATATTGCTTAGTTTCTCCTTGCAAAGAGATGATGCTCTTCTCTCTGTTCATGTGGATGCTTCTGCCCATGTAACTTTTCCAGGGAGGGTGTTCTTCACTGTGCCCAGAATATTGGGCATGGCACATGTGGAAGTGCAGGGTGCTGTGCTGTGTGCACACGAGTCCTGCCCTCTTTAAACTATGGTCTTAAAGAGTGGAGTGATGGTGCTTTTAGTCTAATGCTGATAACAAATAAAATAATTCTGTGGCTGATTTTACTTTCAGAAGCACGTGGGTAGCAATGAGCACCTCTGTTTTCTAAGACTCAATACAAACTACATAGCAAAAGCAAGCTAGAGAGTTAATTTTCTGAAGATAAGCACATGCTTCTGTTGAACTATGTTGAATGGAAACCTGAAACTCAGTCTGTTGTTTAGGTTTTACATTTATCAGAGAAACAAACACTATTCATGTTTTTCTGCTGATGTAAACTAAAACAAAAATACCACAGGAAAAGAATCATTAATGGAAAAAAATGAGATGCATAAAAACGTAACTGTAAAGGAACTTAACTTTGGCAACAAATGAAGGTGAAACTGCTTGGTGCTTGAACGTCTGTCTATGTCTCCAATGTCTAAGTGGAATAACAGCCTTTTACAGCCTTTTTACAAACTGGTGCATTAGTTGGCACAACCTGGCCTTTCAGTGTCAAGGAAGTGGATAATAATTTTTTTTTTGGTCTCATTTTGAAGCCTGAATTGAAGGAGTGTGCCTCATCAGTGTAACAAGCAAGAGATGGCTAATATGATATTTGTAGTACCACTCTCTCATGCATTTTTGGCTGTAAAACTGAAGTGCTTTAACCTCTCTAACCCTGTGAGCCATTTTGGCTTGAAGTGTAGATTAGTTTGTAGTCTCCAGTGTTTTCTGCCCTGATTATCTGCTCACACTGCTACTTCCTAGAATGTCTGCATTGCAGGTACTGCAGTTCACATTTAAGTTTTCCTGGATATAATGGTGATACCTGTCACTGTTCTCTTTGAGAGGATAAGTATGGAGTCACAGCGAGTTACTGGAGTTTTGCAGCCCTTTTTTTATAAATGGCATTCTACTTTATGCTTTTAAGATGTTATATAATTTTGAAATGAGTCAATATTTTTTCAGTGTTTAAGTCTTATCTAATATGTTACACAAAATTCTTGTCTTCTGGATCCAGCAGACTGTCACCATGAAACCAAAAATTCCTTTCTTTTGAAAATATTTCATAGCTGGATTGCTGTCCTACCTGATCTAAATTATTCTCCTTATTTCTGAAATCTGCTTGTGTTCTTGTGTTTCCATGCCAAGAAGTGAGATCTAGTAGTAATTTCAAATTAAAGGAAACAAGTAATTAGTTCCTGGCACTCATAGTCATTCCATACATATATGCAGGCCAATATTTTGTAGAAGTGAAACAACAGAATAAGATGGAAAAAATGCTGTTCTCTGCATAATGACTGGAAGAGTTTAAAGTATCATTTGCATATCACTGAAAAACTGAAAAATAGAGGATGGTCCAATATTGAACCACTGAAACTGCAAAAATATTATTAGATTATGAATCTAACACAAAAATATCATACCAGAACACAAAGTACTCTCCTGTTTTCTTTACAGTAGCTGAAGAGGGCAGCAATATTTGCTGATTTTCAAGCAGGTGTGAGAGCAAATATGCTGCTTTACAGAAGCATAAAAAAGGGATGGTATAGGTTAATCATTGCAATAAATGTGCATGGAAATATACTGACATATGATCAGAATTTAAAGGCCCATTTCAGATGCTTTCTCTACCCAGAAGTTCCCTTTGTGATATTTCTGGTCAGGCTAATTAATCAGTTCATTACATAAGGTACTAGACTCTTCTGAAAACTTGATTACTGTTTTCAAAAAAGTGTGGAGGCAGGCTTCTGAAAATATGAATCACATAATGAGATTCTTCTGCTCCTTTAATCTGGGTGTAACCTGAAACCAATAAAAGTCACTGATCTCAGTAGTCTCTGAGTCAAAAATGTTCACTTTTAATTTCTAGCTGGGTTGACATTATTCTGAAACATATGACCATGTGTATGTATTAAAAAAGCAGAAATGAAGATAGAAAAATGGCCAGTACACTGGCCATTGGAAAGGTTATTAGAGGGATATAATTTCCAGAGAAGTGGCCAAGAGCAATTTTGCTCCTTTGCTGAAAATAAGCTTTTTTGGCTCTAGAGCATGGGTTCAGCGAGACAACTGTGTTTCATGAAAACACATAGGACAAAAAACATATGATTATGAGAAACAGGCTCTACTCATACCCTCATGATTGTTTTTTCTATTGTATTTCATTTATCATATACAGCTCTCATGCAAAGCCAATGAAAAACAGTCACTTGTTTTTCTTGACTAATGCTAAATCCATAATAATGCACAGGAGAAATTACCGGATATATTTTAATGACATCACAAATTGAGTTGACCCAGTGCTACAAACATACAGCACTCAGCTCTAAGAAACAATTCAGAGCATTTCCAGCCACAGACATCATCCTAAACAGCTACTACCTGGCACTCTGGGATGTTTTGTGGTCTATAGGCTTTTGAAAGAGGCCTTCATCCTGACATTCTGCATGGATTCTAAAATTGGTGGAGCAAAAGGAATGATTTCTACAGAAAGTACCTCAAAGAAATGTAGTTGGAATGATAAAATTTCTCAGGCATTTTTAAGGTTTTAGATTTTCTGATTTATGATACTAGGAAGTAGAGATTTGGCTAAAATTTTACATTTGGATTAATGCCATCATAAAATGCAACTTATTAACCTTTCCTTTGCTTTTATTTAAACTTCTGTGTGTAGAGGATTTGAGTTTTGTCATGAGGGAAAGAAAGGTTCTCCTAAGCTGAAATAACTTTTGTCTATAAAGCAAACATGCAAACGTTTCTTTCTATCAAGTTTCTCAACTCGTTCATCAAGTAAAAAGCTCCAGACTAAGTATACACCTCACCAAAGATACATTTCAGTTTTTAAATATTATATTTTTGGCTATTTCCCAGGGAAGTAGCCAAACTTACCTAATTTTCAAATGCAAATGTATTTCAGAGACTTTATCTTATTGTTTGCTAATGGAAAACCAAATTGCATAAAACATACAAATTGCTTCAGTGTACTGTTGACTGAAATATATGAGAAGTCATTCTATGCAGACTAAATTTAATCAGAAGTGTGTTACCAATCTACTCCTGTATCTATTACTGTAAGTGTTTCTAGAGGAGAGAATGTGATTTCTCATAGACGTCAGAGATTGCTGTTTAATTATTCATCCTGAAATTTAATTTCAAAGCTTGTAATCACTTAACTGTTTAAGATGGAATTTGTCACTGAAACAATCCAAGAGGAATTAGAGCATTATTTAACACTAACTCATTTCAGTTTCAGCATGTTTAATAACTGGCTCATTTCATGCAAAATCTGTGCAGGCCCCTGGAACAAGCCACATATGGTATTGATGTTTATGGTTTACATAGAGTAAGTGAATTTCTCCATTTATGAATGGAAATATTTTCTACCTGAGAAGCACCATTGCTATTTTTCCATTTTATTATTTATATATCAGGATGTCTCCTGTTAGTGAGAAGAGGATAGGTCTTCCTTCTCTGCCATTGGTTCCATCCTACCAGGATAGCTTTGCAATACCCTTGCTCAGTGTGGCCTTGCTAATGCAAACCAAAAGGTTTGTGACTCAAAACACAGGTTTCACAGTAAATGAAGTATTTTTTTTTTTAATGCTCCCAGATACAAATCAATACTTAGTACATTGCAGAAAGTTTGTCTCTGTATGGTCAGTTTTTCTCCTCCAGCATAGTCAGAGAAGCTAAAGAGGAGCTTTAGCAGGAGGAGTCAGAGGAGCTAAAGTAGTATGAGCTGTCCCTGCACTTAAAATATGTATGTGGGGTCAGCATAAACTAGTGGCAAATAGCTGTCCTTTAAAGCATCTGTTGTGTCTCCTAAGGTGGCTTACTGTAGGCTGGAGCTCTTTTTACAGAGATTTGCTAGGAAGCACAAGAGGTCATGATGGGACAGATACTCTGATAGATGCCCCTATGAAATGCATTCAAACTTTGCTTCCAACAAGACTTGCATTAGCAGATGGCTTCTCCATCCTGCATCTGAGGCTGGCTGCAGCAAGTGCAGCTGCTCTGGTCATTGCCATTAGTGTTGTTGCTGACTGAGTTGGTGCAGTGCATCCCATGGCAAGGCAGTGTGAGCCCAGAGCAGGCTTTGCTTTCTCCATTGTGTGCAGAGCATTAGTCCTGCAGAGGGCACAGACCCCAAGGCAAGTACCCCACAATGGGGCTTTCCACACATGCCCAGCCTGTGACCAACTAAGGAAGCTCACCTGGACCTATGTCATGGTGTTGGGCCCCTTCAGGGATCCCACCCTTCTCTGCAGCTCCCTGGCAAGTGCTTGTGAGACAGTCATTCCCCCACAGGTCTGTCATGCCCACATGGCTGCAAGGTCCTGCAAACCCCTCAGAGCTTTGGTACTAGAGGTTCATGCACAGAATTGTGAGAGGCAAAATCTGAAAGCCAGGGAGCTCCCCAAAAGACGAGTGTCAAAGACATGAATTGTGTATTCTTCCTCAATCTTTGCTTCAGTGCCTCTTTGTGAGCATTTCTTAAGCACACACCTGTAAGGATGCAATGAATAGTCAACAGTTGTTCACAGATCAGAATTCCACACGTTGCTGGAGCAGCACAACATTGCTGCAGCCTCTGTGCACACCATAATTAAGCCAATTTCACAGATTAAAGATAACTCCAACTTATCCAAAACTTTGTTCAAAGTTATCAGAAATTATCACTGTAGAAAACTGGAAATACACCATAAATTACAAAGCATGCCATTAAAGGCATCTGTGTGAAGCTCTCCTCCAAAACTGAAATATGAGGAAGTTTATATATGCCTTGACTTTTGAATAATCACATTTCTTTTAAATCTAGGGTGATCTTAAATGAGGAAATTAATTCAAAGTTAACATTTTGATCTTACCTCTTCCTTTGTATAATTCCTACCAGATATGAATTTCCTGCCAATTCAAAGTTATAATTCAATTAAAATTGAGTACAAAAGCCAGCCTTGTTGGGCCTGCTTAGTCTTGAGAAGACTGAGAGGAGATACCATTAATGCACATAAATATCTCAGAGGTGAGTGCCAAGAGGTTGGTGTCAGACTCTTACCTTTGTGCCCAGGGACAGGACACACAACAATGGCTGTACAGTAAAACACAAGTTTCACCTCTACATGAAGGAGAAATTTGAATTGAGGGTAGCAGAGCACTGGAATGGGCTGCCCAGGGTGGTGGTGGAGTCTCCCTCTCTGCAGACATTTCAAACCCACCTGGACACTGTTGCTGTTCTACTTCTAGAGTCCCATACTGCTGTGATCAGATTTCTGAAGTCCATACCTCCTTGGTGCATTCTTATGGCTGCAGACCTTCACAGCACAGACTCCTTCTTCTGCATCTTGATCTTTCTCAGCTCAGGACTCCTTCAAGGCTCTCCCTGACTGGCTGACCCGCCCCCCTTTTATCCCAGTTATCTTCATTGGTCACAGCTGCAGCCCAATTAAGGACATCGCAGCTGCAGCCCATCAAGGACAACCGGGACCTCCTGGGGCAAAGCCTATGTACAGATATTCAAGTACAATACACGTATTTTGCTAAGACTCAAAGGCCACCTCTACTATAGGACACATTCCTGCATCACCTGCTCAAGGTGACCCACCTTGGCAGGGGGGGTTGGACTGGATGACTGGGGGGTCCCTTCCAACCCTGACTATTCTTTGATTTTGTGCTATATTAATATCCCTTTTGTGAACTCATTTCTGATACGTGAAAACACTTAATTTTGGGATAAAGAGTCCCTTACCTTCCAGGGTTTTTTTCTCTTGTGGTTAATTTCTTCATCTTCCCTTTCCTAAATAAAAATTGCAATAAGACATCTTTAATTAAATACTTGAAGAACATCATCCAGATCTGAAAGCTAGAGAGTTAAATGTACTCTTTAATGTAGATATTATGGCCATATGATTGAACTCTTCATTTTTTCTTTACATAGCTGGAAGGCCAGTGCTTGAATTAGGTATGTACAACTGTGCAGTATTTCCTACACTGACTCTGGAAAGTAAAACAAAATGAGAAAACATAAAATATTAAATCTTTTTATGCATCATTTTTTATGCATCTGTTTTGTGAAAGAAAGGATGGATCTTTCCATTTAGATAGAGAACATATTTGTTGAAGTAATCACATCCTGTAACATAAATACTGTTTTCAGTTTCAGGAGAAATAAACAAGAACAACTATTTTCATAGTATATGCTGAAGCTAAATTTTGCATAAACACTAAGTCATTTTGCTTTGACACAAATATTTAAGAAAAGAATAAAATGCACCTTAAACTACTCATCATTTTTGTTCACCTTATTTTAGTGGTTGATATTTGTTACTTTATTTTTAAGTTTCCTTGGCAAGTCATTAGGGTTTAACAGAAAACTCATCAGGAATAAGCACCAAGCAGAAAGAGAAAAATAACATTGCATTATTAGTTGTCCAATTGCTTTGTAAACATCATTCTGTACCTCCTCTTGCTATTCTTATACACAAGGTCATGAATATTCTGTATTTTCAGTGTTGATGTAAACTTCACTGAGTCATAGATCAATTAGACCAAATGGATTCCTGTAGGGAGAAACCAGTGTATCCCAATTTAGAAGCTTAGTTGAGAGAATTTGAGATAACAACCTGTCATCTCCTACTTTGAAATACAATACTTGGTATAGAAAGCAAAACAAATGAAAGATAAGCTGCAAGATTCTGACTGGTTCAGGATATTGTTCAATTGCATTTGTGTAATTACTTTCTTCTGGATGCACACACATATTTCTTACAGAATTATTTTATTTGATTCAGTCCCAATTTATATCACATTGGCTAATTTATTATTTTCAGACTTATTTCATGATAGAAACAGGTGGAAAGTCCTTACTGGAGACAGAAATCCTTGCTCTGTTTTGGAAACTGTTTGCTTTTATATTTTTGCAGTATCTATAATAGCTGAAAGAATACCACATATAGTTAGTTACTAAAATAACATGAAAATCAGAAGATTTTGCACTGTTTTAGTAACAGTCTGCTTTTATATTTTTGGTGGTTAGAACCATAGAATAACAGAAACATAGAATGTCTTTGGCTGGAAGGGACCCTAAAGGTCATCTAGTTCCAACCCCCTTGCCACTAGACCAGGTTGCTTAGAGCTCCATCCAGCCTGGCCTTGGACACTTTCTGGGATGGGGCATACATTACTTCTCTGTTCCACCAATATGTTCCAGTTCCTCACCACCCTCACAATAAAAAATTTCTTCCTAATATCTAATCTAAACCAACTCTCTTTCAGTTTGAAGCCATTCCCCTTTGTCCTCTCACTACAGGCCCTTGTAAAAAGTCTCTCTTCATCTTCCTTGCGACTTCCCCTCAGATCCTGGAAGGCCTCAATAAGATCATCCCAAACCCTTCTTTACCAGGCTGAAAACCTCCAGCTCCCTCACCCTTCCTCATAGGAGAGGTGCTTAATCCCTCTAATCAACTTTGTTTCCCTCCTCTGGACTCACTCCCAACACGTCAATATGCTTCCTGTCTTGGGGACCCCAGACCTGGCTGAAGCACTGCAGGTGGGGTCTCCAAGTGGGAGAATGGAGTAGAGGATCAGAATCCCCTCCCTCAACCTGATCCCAAAGTTGCTTTTGATGCAGCCCAGGACATATTTGGTTTTCTGGGTTGCAAGCGCACATTACTGGGTCATATCCAACCTCTCATCCACCAGCACCCCCAAATCCCACTCAACAGGGCTGGTCTCAATCTGTTCATCCCCCAGCCTGGATTGACACCCGTGGTTGTCCCTAACCCATGTGCAGCACCAGCAGATATTATTAAACCTCATGAGATTCCCATGGGCTGCTTCTCAAGCTAGTCCAAATCCCTCTGGATGGATCCCATCCTTCAGGTGTGTCATCCAGAGATGTGTCAGCTTGTTGTCTTCTGCAAATTTGCTGAGGGTGCACTCCATCCTTTTGTCTTAATAAATAAAGATATGAAATAGCACTGTCCCCATACAGACCTCTGAGGGACACCAGTTGTCACTGATATCCATTGGGATGCCAAGCTGTTAACCACTGCCCTCTGGATGTGGCTGTCCAACCAGTTCCTTATCCATCTAACAGTATCTACCACCCATCAAACTCCTCTTTCTCCTATTTAAAGGGCAGGATGTTGGGGGGGCCTATGACCAAGGCTTTACAGAAGTACAGATAAATGACATCTGTAGCCCTTCTCTTGTCCACCAGTGCACTCACTCCATCATAGAAGGCCCTCAGTGAAGCCGTGCTGGCTGTCTCCCTGAATCACCTCCCTGTTCTCTGTGTGCCTTAGCAGAGCTGCTAGGAGGATCTTTTCCATGATCTTCCCAGGCACAGAGGTGAGGCTGACAAGTCAGTAGTTCCCAGGATCCTCTTTTTTACTCTTTTTAAGATGGGTTCAATGTTCCCCTTTTTCCAGTCACCTGGGATTATTGGTCACTGATTAAAATGTCACTGTTTTTCTCTAAAAAATTGAAGTTAGAAACAGTTTCCCAGGAGTTGACATAGGAGCAAGAAATTGAATGACTACATTGTCATATCAGCTTTTAAACAGTTCTGGTTTGCCTTGAGTTGGTTTCTTAGGATCTTATACACAGAATTAAAAGTTGCCATTAAATTTTGTGTTAATTTACCTACTTGGTAGTTGTTTGGACAGCAAAGGAACTAGTACTGAAGAAAGTAAAATAAAGTGTAAAACCCCTGCATTTACTTAATCCTAAAAACAATGCTAATTAAACAGTGCTATTTATCTTTCACAGTATAGAAACAGAAGAATATACAAAGGTAACATTTATTAGACTGCATGTAAATAGTGCACATATCAACATATTCATATTCAGCCTGTGAAAATCACTTCCATAGAACAAATGGAAATGGCTTTTGTTAAAATTTTAAAAGGAATAAATCTATATCCTAACTTGCTAATTATAAGACATCAGTTCTCAGCTACATTCAGCTATCACATTGACTCTAACATTATGCCCATTCTCCAAACTCACCTACAAAGAGAATATCCTTAAATCCATGAAAAAATGACTTTCTAGTGCAAAGTCTCAGTACACATCATTCTAGGGGTTTATCTCTGAAACAGCTGACAATGACTGCTGTCAAATTAAATAAATGTTTAGATCATTTGGTATAGCAAATTCTTCACTGGCAAAGTAGCTATTTGTCAGAATAGTTATACTTCTTCATTTATTCTTTCATATAACACATAATGAGAGTAAATTACAGAGATAAATATAAACTTTTTAATGATGCAGCCTAGCATACAAGCCATATAGATTGTAGTACACTCAGCTATCTAAAGCAGATGATGTCTATGCTGTTCTTTGAGCACAGGCACACAGTGGAACTTGAATTCCTGCTTGGTTAGTGTTGAACTGCCTGGGCACAAATCTGTGCTCAGGTCAAGAGCCTGGAGAAGCAGGAGCCCCCTTTGCTGCCCAGTCTGAGCTTAGCCTCAGATGCCCTTTACGCTGTGTGATAGTATCATACAAGTAACTTCAGGCAAACAACTAAGCCCAGAGCTGCTTCCACAAAACTTACTAACTTGTGCAGGAAGGAAAGGCTCTGTGACAGAAATATAGCAAAGGAAATGTATGGGGTATGCACAGACAACACTGATCAATGAACAACTGTTGGGACCACCCATGAAGAATGTACAGAAATAAGCAGAACCAGTGCAGCCTGCAAGTGCTTGTAATGAAATCTTCATGATTCTAAATGCCAGTAATAAAAAATTCTAGAAAAATTATATAGAATGAATGGTCATAAAAGAATAAAATAATTAAAAAATATTTAACTTTCAATTTATCTTTGTTGCTTTTTTTTTCCCAAATTCCTGTGCAGAATATTTTCATGCTGCATGTTGTGTTCTCACTACCTAGAATCCCAGAATGTGTTGGAAGGAACTTTTAAAGGATTTAATCCAAACCTCTTGCAATGAGCAGGGACGTCTTCAACTAGATGCAGGTTGGTCAGAGATCCAGCTCACCCAACCTGGAATATTCTTGTATTCTACCACATTTCTGTGCAACCTGTGCTAGTGCTTTACCACCTTCATTGTGAAAAAAACTCCACACTTCTTCCTTACAGATAATCTAAATCAATGCTTCTTCAGTTTAAACTTGTCCTGTCACAGCAGGTCCTGCTAAGAAGTCTATATCCCCATCTTTCTTTGGCTCCCTTTAAGACTGAAAGGCCAAAATAAGGTTCCTCCAGACCCTTCCCTTGTCCAAGATAAACAACTCAAGTTCTCTCAGCCTTTCCTCACAGGTGAGGGCCTCCAGCCCTCTGATAATCTTCATGGCTCTCCTTTGGACCCACTCAAACAGTGGGTCCCAGTCTGTGCAGCAGTCTGAGTGGGCTCTCACCAGAGTAGAGCAGAGCAGAGCAGAGCAGAGCAGAGCAGAGGGGCAGAATCCCCTCCTTCACCCTGGTGCCCACACTGCTCTGGATGCAGCCCAGGACACATTTGGCTTTCTGGAGTGACCATTGCTGGGTCGTGTCCAGCCTCTCACTCACCAGCACCCTCAAATCCTTCTCAGCAGGGCTGCTCTCAATCTGTTTATCCATCAGTCTATAACAATACCAGAGGTTTCCCCAACCCAGGTGAAGTGCGCTGCACTTGGCTTTGTTGGACCTGAGGAGGTTACCATGGGCCCAATTCCAGAGCTTTTCCAGGTCCCTCTGGATGGCATCCTGACCACAAGGCAGACTCCTGTGCCAGTATCAGTATATATATCACCTTTTGGTGTCCAATGGGTTACCATCGTCTGTCACTACCTTTGAAGGACATCTCAGAAAGCCAACATACAGTAAATCACCCTGTATCAAACTCCAATTACAGCTATTACTAGACATGAGCCATGTATTAGCACACATTAACCAGGTTTTGTTGGCAGAAGAAATTCCAAGAAAGGAGAATTGAAGATGAAAAGGAATAAGAAAATAAATAATTTTTGTCTTTCCTCTTTTTTCAGCTATACTTCTCTTTGAATGAAGCTCTTCTAAATTTTCAGATACTGCAAGCCTTCAGGTTTTCATTCTCTATAATGTCCTGAGGTATTTCTGCCCACACTGCTACAGCTGCTGAATTGAAGATGGCTGCATCTCCCATCATGCCAGTTCAATGCTTAGTCTGGTGAAAAATTCAACCCATTTGATAGTTTGGTTGAATCTTCATATCTGAAGTGTTGAATCTTTATGATTCATATTTCATTTTGTAAAGACTCATTTTCTAATCTCTTTTGTGAAAAGTTGAATATTTCAGATTGTACTTCAGGAAACTGAGGGAACATTTCCTTCCTGTCCTTGGAAGAAAAGAAAGTTGAATTGCATAGTTCTTCTCCTATTTTTTTTTTAATTTTTTCCAAAAATGGGCAATGCTGCTATTAAAGACAGTAACAGTTGCCAGAAGCAACTCTAATAACTTCACCCAGGGAGCTTTTTTCCAAGTATGGTTTACAGTATGACCTACAAAATGTAGCTTGTTATTGGAAAGGCAAGGACACAGACTTTTCAAGGGCATTAATACCACAGTCTATGTTAAACTTGCTGCTTCCCATTTGCTTTCATGTTTATAATCCAATAAGTGTTTTCATTGCTTCCAGTAGTTTAGTCTTTAATATAATTAGATGTACTCGTTAAGCTGTTTGATATTATATAATGCAGCTGTTTTTCCTTTAAGCAATATCTTTATGCAGGCAAGAAAAATTCGGATTTTATTCAAACAAGCAAAATTCCCACAAGACAGTCCAAGTTATACTCAAATTAGAGATATGCTAGAGGCAAATTGATACTGTCCTTCATTAAAATCTTTTTTGTGGTTTTGGATGCTTGGCTAAGCATTACTTGTAATGTAAAATACATATCCTGAGGTGTTGCATACATATGTCTGGATTGTCTCCATGTGAATTAGAGTCCACAGAGTTGAAAAAAATTCTTCTGCTCCATGTTTTCCTACCCACTGGTGTGAAGATTTCTATTTGCTTTTTTGGACAGCATTGTTATGATGGCAGTAGGAAGAAATAATGGCACATAAAAAGCTCCATAGGAGTATGATAATAAGGAATAACACTTCTGAAAACTAAACACAGAACAGTGCATTTTTCAGTATATTTTTAGCAGTTGCCCTCACAATTTAACTGAATTAACTTCAGCAGTTTTAATTAAAGAAATTGTACAAGTGGTGTAAAAGCTAATACCTGGATTAAACAACTCTGGCTTTCAGTTCTGGTTTTGTTTGCTTTCCTTCAGATATTTTCTGTAGAAGTATCTAAAGAAGAAAGTAGAAAAGCCTCTCAGACTTCAGTTTACTGCTCTTCCATTATGAGAGACACACAGCTGTCCTAAAGTTCTTTTGCTGTTGATGTCACTGTCACACCTGCCTTCATTCCTTTTTGTGTGGTGGTTTTATTGTTGCACTGCTACCAGCCAGCTGCAGCCAGGGGTTTCATTGAGCAGGGGTTTCCATTGCTTGGAGATCATTGCCACTGCTCTGGTTCTGATTGCTGTGATTTATGCCCTCTTTCAGGTGTTGGGAGGTGGATTTCATAAGCTCTGATGGACCTGTTTGAACCATCCATCTCAGCTGATTGATGCCTAATTGCATGAGTGGTTTTATGGTTTTAGATTGCTTTATTCTGAGATTTTTCGTTTCAAGGCAGCAATACTTACAAATAGGATTTATAAGACAGAGCTACTAAGTCTGCAAGTACAAGGTTGGACATTGCCCATTGAGGGGTACCAAATCAATTTATCTTTAAAACTTAGTGACTTGAGGCTTGTGAAGGCTAAGCACTTGACAGATTTTTCAGTTATTCCTCCCTCAGCAAGACAACAAGAGTAAAGGTTTTGGTTTCACTGCTCTTTCAGTAGCTCTCAAAACTGGGAGTAATGATTACTGTAACTCCAGCTGCACTCAATGCTCTGCTTTTCTGGAGCTCTGCTCTTACTGAAATGTGGACTGCAAAAGAAACACTATGAAAATTACTTAAGAAAAGGAAGTTTCTGCAACAAATTTATGTCTGTTCTCTTGAGACAATGTCCATTCTCCAATAGCTGAATTAATGTAATATAGAAACAGAGCAGGTATGCAAGTTCATTTTCTTGCAATTCCAAAGTAAGGAAGTATTCAGGTCAGTGTAACAGCAGTGAGAATTCACACTTTTCCTGCCATCAGAGTCAAATGTCATAAAATATTGACACATCATCATGGTAGGAAATCTTGTTAATGTGTTCCTACCACAGGGTTGGGTTTTTTTTTGCTGCCACTTGCAAGAGATTCTAAATATAATCCATAGGAAGTCTTACAGATTATAAATTTGTAAGGAACTGTAGCTGCTTATACCTAGAGCTATACAAGATATGAAAGAGTACTGGCATGATTTTTTTTTCTACAACATGAAAGCCATGATCTGTGAAAGTAACAAAAATGCCTGGGGGTTTGCTTATAAAATATGGAAGAAGATAAATTTAATTATTAAAATCAAAACCTTCCCACACTTTAAAATATTCCTTACTTTCTACATAAACATTCTTTTGAGAAAAAAAATTTGGAAACAGTTATTTTTACTAGTAGCTATAGTTTGGTTTTTACTAGTACTTTTAGTTGGGTTTTTACTTAAAATCCCGGGTTCATGCAGAGAAAAGTTCTTGCTATTTACATTGTGAATGCTGCAAAACCAGAGTACCTGTTACAGAATTTTCACATTTCCTTTGAAGTTTTTTTTTTTACCAATATTGATTTTTTATATTTCTTTCAGTCCAGTCTTCTGCAGCAAGTATAAATTATTCTATAGCCCTTAAATACATTATCTATGCTTTGAACCAAAGTTAGTATTTTCTCTTACTTTTTTAAAAAATCTCATGAGAAAAGTTCTAAAAAACTTTAATGATTCCATTCGGTAGTTCCCGTCTGAACTTCTGCTTCATATAGTTCAGCTAGTTAGGGAATCAAGCATAGTGAGAAAGCTCAAACTAAGGAAATAAATGTGCATGGCTATCCTTAGGAAGAACATCTTATTGAGGTAGAAAAAGAGACAGAAACTTCTTTTCTACTTCCTGAAGATCCACTTGAACACTCCTGCTGTTTTATTCATTCCTCCTCAGGGTGCAATTTTGGCCTTGAGTCCATGAGAAAGGAACATGCTTTGAGCACATCAATGCTGCACCTCAGAGTATACCTTTAGTATAGATGTAGAACAAATTTGTGCACCAAAGGAACCCCTGAAGTACACCAAGTAACTCATATGGACCTACTATGTGTGACTCACAGCAGCCATGACCTGGTTAAATGGGAAGGGAAAGGTTCCTCTGGGTAGTTATGCACCTTTTTTGCCTGCTTTTCTCCTTGCAAACACTCTTGACCCACATACAGCAAATTTCTCCCTCTAGTAACTTGAGTCATTTCATAGATTGCATTTGTCTGTGGCAATTTTGATTTATCTGTTCACCCAATAGAGGTTTGTGTTTCATATCAAGAGGTTCAAGTGTTGAAATTCATAAATAAATTGCTTAGAATACCATTATTCAGGAAGAAGCAATATGAAGTTAGAATTAAAAACTTTGCAATTTACCAAGGGTAGTAACCATAGATTTAATGTCAATCTACATTTACTGTTTCACTTAAATCTGCCCATGAATTCAGTTCTACTGATTTAATAATGCATACTTTTAGAAAGGGAAAATGTCATTGACTTAAAGAACCTTTGACTCATTCCCTGTGTGAGAAATATTCTGAAACTGTGCTGTTATCTCAGCTGAGATGTGTTACGTTCCACGAGCTAATGTGGTGTCAGTTCACAGGGGAGAGTGGGCCTTCAGTCAGACCACATTTCTTGGAAAGTTCTTGGTCCTTAAACCTGCAAATAAGACTTTCAGTGCACTAAGGTCAAACCATCTGATTTTTAATATTTTACCACCCCTAAAGCAATTTTCAGATAATAAAAGTTTGCTTTGATTGTCCTTGTGGAATTACTTCTGAACTGTGCACCTTACCACTGTTCTGTGATTTCTATTCCTGTCTTGGTTCAGAAATACTTCTTGCAATAATCCCTGACTTTTCAGGGACTCAGGTCAGAAGAACTTCTTAGACCCTGCAACAGATACAGAGTAACTAATTCAAATACCAAAAAGCAAACCAAGAAAGTGAGAATTAACCTGAGCAATACTGCAGTGGTTACCCAAAGCAGCATAGTCAATGCTTGCCCTCCATCTCTCATTGCAGCCTAAATTCAGGGTAACTCCGTGAGACCAGGAAAATGGAAGAAGTTCCTGCCAAGACCTATAGGAAGACCTCAGAGAAAGGACCAGGGTTTTGCAGGTAATGATGGAGTAGACACAATCACTGTTACACTGTAAATATTAAACTCAGACAAATAATAGCAAGACTATTACATTTCTTGTGACATACTAGTGTCAACAGGACCAGACTAGGTCACAGCTGTGTTACAAACCATATAATTTTCACACAAACACCAAGAAATTATTCCTGTTCTTGAGTGCTTGCAATTAGAATGGGTGTAAGAAGAAGAAGAAGGGCTGGGGAAAGGCAGTATTGTCAGCCATACTGTTTCAGATGAAGAATCCAATACAGAGACAATAACTAACACTACAGTTCAGCTGCAGTCTCCTGTGTTGCAGGTTGATGTGTTAAACACAATATTGTCCTTCTGTATTCCTGTGCTTTTAAAAATTAAACATCAATATCAACCACCTTATATCTATTGTTTAACATTTCTGAAGAGCAGTAAACTTCAATATCTTAAGCAAACTTCATCTAAATCATTGCATTAATACAATGTCAGGGCACTGCAGATGTTTTACTAAAAAAAAGCTATGTGTCTCATTTAATGGAAACAGCAATAGTCTCAACATGAACTATATTTCCCAAGCTTGTGCAGTATTTAATATTACAGTTAGTTCTGAGGATTTGCTATTGCTTATCATAATGTCCTAGAAAAAGAGCAAGATGATTAAGCAATTTTTTTTTATTTCCTCACTTGCTATTAGATGCAAAATGTAAATCTCATGAATAAGTGACAGAAAATTGGACACAAAAAATAAAGCCTAGGAAAAACCACTCCATCTATTTCTTGAAATTGTGGACGGACAGTGTTATATACAACATGTTTAAAGGATACTGCCATTCACAGTTAAGTACTAAGAAGTGCAGAAATGACAGAAAAATCACAGCTAAAACTAGGTACAGCCTACTCATTTCTGCCTTGTGATATGGGCATGCCCACTGCTACAAAAAAAACCACAAGCGTTTCTAGGGCCTTAGTCCAAGTAATTACCAAAAGAAAATTTTGTCTCTCCAGTAGCTTGTACAACACATGAAAAAGGAACACTGCAGACTGCACAAGAAGACTTTTCTTTAGAGGCAATGATAATGGCAGCCAAAGTTAAGCTGTGAAGATGAAGATTTTCTCAATTTGAGAACTTGAACCCACACTTCCACCCTTCAACCCCATCATAATATAGTGAGTTCTAGAAACTGATGAGCAGAAAGTAAGAGATTGTGGCCTTCATCTGGGAGGGAAATAATCTCACTTTCCCTGGGTAGCTCAGTCCATAAACTTGTAGCTCTTGTTTAGAGATGCTTTTGCTCGCTGTCCCCAGGCTGGAGAACAGGGTGGGTTCCTGCAGTGTGTACACTAAACCCTTCCACTCAGCACTGTCAACACCCCAACATGTCTCATTTCCCATGAAGAAATTCTCTGTTCTTGGGGATGCTACGCTAAAGATAGGTCTCATTGGTTGCTGTTGAATGGAACCTCTCCATTCCTCACTACAGCTATTCACACCAGACCTTGCAAGTGCTCCACCTACAACTGGATCACTAGAAAGTTTTGGATGAAAAATGTGTATAAGAGTAAATGCCTAAAATGTTTAGATCCCAAGAAAGTAAGGCAGTTCTAGTTCACAGGCTTCTTTACTGGGCAATCAAGGTAACATAATCCTGGATTCTAGCACACAGTGTTAAAGATAATGCAAGGAAATTAAATTGAAATTCCACCTAATTTCTTCTCATATTAACATATTTTAGTTAATTTTAACATTGTATTTATTCTCATTACTATATATATCTTTCATTTATGCATATTGGGGGTGGGAATGGGGAGAGTTTTGTTTCTATATGTGTTGTATGCTCTCTGGCCAGAGAAAGCAAGAGATGTGACTCTGCAAACATACAAAGCATGTATTATCTCCACATCACCTACATTTCTCTTTGTTTCATTGAAGTTTGGAAATAAGGTCCTCTGAAGCACTCTTGAAGCATACTACTTCCATTTGAAGGCTTTTACAGAAAGTCAGAATATTACAGGCTAGTCTGACTCAGTTGCCAAGCTTCTAGTTCCAGCAAGAGCACAGGAGTATTAATTTACTCTTGACAGTGTGTAAGTTCCTGGGGATATTTTTAATCTTATACAAATATCCTGCAATAAAAAGTTCCTGCTAACTTTATTACCAAAGGACAAAGTAATTAAAGAGAAGGTCAATGGGAAAGACCTGCAAATCTTTGATGTTAAAATATGTATCACCATTCCTCTGGATTGTGTTTTCTGTAGTCTAAATACATAAACTTAATTGTACAACATTATTTCTGAAAAATATTGAACTTACTTTTCTAGAGTAGATGAGCATATTCAGAACATAGTTATTTAGGTAAAAGCACAGTATATGCTATGTTTTTAATTTAAGGAACACAGTATGAGGAATTGTGTATAAAACAGTGCATACCCTTTACCCTTGCCAAAATACAGTTCTTTTGCATTTCCAGGGCTTTCAGTCATCACCTTCAGGGTTACTACAATTCCCTGACAGAGACTAGGGGTAGGAAGAGAACAAGTTGGGGTTTCTTTACCATTTCACTTTGGTTAGCTACAAACCTCATCACTGGCCTGGGCCCATGCCTCATGTCTTTCCTTCAGTGATTTAAGGCGCCCAGTGGGGCCGAAATTTTTAGTGTGAGTGAAAAGAAAAGTGGAATGACAGGTATTTGTCCAAGCCCAAGAAATGCATCTGCTGCAGCAGCTGGAAGCAGAAGTCAGAAAAACCCCAGTAACTGTACTGTCCTATAAAGAGAAAAGAAAAGAAAAGAAAAGAAAAGAAAAGAAAAGAAAAGAAAAGAAAAGAAAAGAAAAGAAAAGAAAAGAAAAAAGAACAAACCAACCAAAGCTGCTTTATGATTGAACAAGGATTATTGTACACATAATTTATTAGTTTAAACTATTTCTAGACTTCCAGACACCATGCCATGCAGGGGACCGACTGCAAATATCTCAGGTAAATTTCTTGGTAAGTTGCCTCTTGTAAAATAGCTCTTTCTTCTGGGGAAAGAAAACCCCCAACAGAATAAAAAAGATAACTTGTTAATTGTATGGGATGTGACTTATATGAGATGAAGGTATCTTCACATAGATCTGGCTGCTCAAATTACATTTGCTCTGCCATTGACACTTGAGCAACAAACCTGAATGATGTTATACCTAAAGCTTGTGAACTTATGTATCTTTTTTGAGTTAACCATGAGATAGATTTTTCCAATATCTTATGAATATAATTCTAATTAAACTTAAGGAACAGTGTTCATATACAACTATTATCCGACTGAATAGTGGAAAATAAGACATAAGAATAAGAAATATGGTCATACTGGGAAGTAGGGATATGCTCATATTCCTGGAAGATAAGAGAATCCCTAAAGATCACGTTGGTTTTTTATGAGAAAGGAAGAAAAGATAAACATGATAACTCCCAGAAATATAAAAAAAGTAAATTCCAGTTTGGGGATTAAAACATTTGACAAAAATTAAAACAAACAAAAACATACAATAGATAAAATGGAGGCTGTGGAATGCAGCCTGACTGCTATTGTATTCATGAGGAGAAAGTACTAGATATGGAGTATATTTTAATAACAGTGTGTTGTGTTAGTTTGGGTTTTAAGTCTGTAGAATTTCATGCCATGAAATAAAAGACTTCCTTGCACATAACAAGGTAGTCATTCTTTATTGATCTTTTTGAAACAAGAAATACCCAACACATGGAAGTAAGGCAAATCTGATGTTTTCAAAAGATAAGTACAGGGAGCACAGGTTAGTAGAGTCATTAGATCAAGTCCCCTGCTATTTCAAACAGCTGTCTCATAGACACCTCTCCATAAACTTAACTAGATGAAATTTAAATGGGTGACATTGGTAGCTCTCCATTGCTATTTCTATGGAAAGTTGTGTTCAAGAATGTAAGTGGTTAAGGAGCCTCCCTTATATATTTAGCCTGAATTACTTTATTCATTGTATGCCACGATGGTGTCTTAGTTAACATAGCCCAGCAGACTTGAACTCACTAAACAAATCAATATTCTCTACCACACCCTCCTTATGCTGAAACCCTTTCATTTGTTCTGTTTGATTTTTCCTTTTTTTAAAAAAGGGACATATTTTTTCCTACATATCTTTGCATGGCTTCGGTCTTTGATTAGAAAAAAATGCTTTTACTACTGTGTAGAGAATCAGGTTTTACTGACTAGTCAGTAATCTTAAAAACACAGTTAAATTTGTTAAAGCATAGTTTTTCCATCAATGTTTAAAAAAAACTGGTTAGTTTTGCATTAATTCCAGTAGCAATATTTACTGCAGCATTGGTAAAGCACTCAAACAAATACTAGGGGTGAACAGATCCTTAATTAACATGTGCCTGTTATTGCATTGGCAATAGTTAAGGCAGCCACAGGCAATCTTAGCTCTTGTTCTCCATGTGATCATACAGATCTGAGTTTGGTTTGTATAGGTTCAAGCAGGAAGATCAGCAAAAGATCGCTAAAAACACATACAGATTTGAACAAATCTGTTTGCAAAGAAATATATTGATAAGACCAATATTTTCAGTCACTTAAGTGAAAGGATAAACTGGACATTGTATATCCTCAGTAAGCCCTGAAGATCTGTGTTTTCTGTCAATCTAAAGTAACAAGGAATTAAACATTTACTATCTTTGCCACCAGATAGATCATTGAAACGTGAAAAGAATAGTAATACTCTTTTTTCTTCAGAGCAGAAATACATATTTGATGTTTAATGCAGGGCTACTCTCAACTGGGAAATGTCTGTTCATTGAGTAAAAAATAACAATTTTTTTGCCAGCAGGCTTTTTAAACCTATGGTTTTGCTATCTGTCTAAGGCTGTTTTATATTAAAGCAACAGGACTAAACATTTAATGGGGATATCTTAGTAGAAGAAACTGAAACAAGGTAAACCCCTTTTTTAAGAGTATAATTTGCTAGGCATTCCATAATTTTTAAGTTAGGATTCATGGCAACTAATTTTAGCTATCCAAAAATTGAGTAGCTAATTAATGAAGCAAGTCAACAGAGAGAACCAAATCCAAGGGCATTTATTTTAATTTTAAAATAGGTGAAATTACTGACTGGCTTATCACAGAATTTCTGTAGGATGTCTCACGTTTGATAGTGGAGGGATCCTGAATGCCTATGTTGGACTGGAAGCTTAACTGTTAGATTGCTAAAGCTGGCTGAGAATAACATTTTAGCCTTTAATAACACTTTTTACATTAAAATTTCTGACCAGTTAATTAATTATTAATGACCACTGAATTAATTAAGGCCTTTATGTGCTATAACCATAAAGACTAGTTGTTCAATTTCTTTATTAACAACATATCTGCTTTTATTGAAAATGCTGAAAGATAAAACTTACCACAGTGAGATTCAGGTCAATGAAAGCTTGAAATGCTCATGGTCAGAGATGTATAAAACATACATATATGATTCTCTCAGCTGGAAATATTTGGAAAAGGAAAGGGAAAATCACATATTCATAGTTCCATCCTTGCAGTACCTATGTGCAGCATAGATCTGTGGCACCCAGAACATTGTGTTATGTAATAGAACTAAACTAGGAACAAGGCTCCTGCAGGTTTTTTTCTGGGAAAGAACACTTCAAATACTATGCAGCTTTGAAGCTTTTGGTTGCTCAAGTCACGACTCAGTGGTGCCTGAGCATCTGCAAGAAGTCACATAGATCTATAGTGGCTGACTCATTTCCAGTTTTGTGCAGAGATATGTGCGTCACATCTTTGATTAATGGCACTGGTGGTGAGAAAGACAGCATCTGGGAGAAACTGGGGAGGTCACTGCAGTCACACTCATTTGTCAGGCAGAGTCTGGTGATGAACATAACTGTTGTAATTGCTTTAAAATTTCCCGACTTGAAATATCATCCTTGCAAAGAAAATTGTACAGAGTTCTCAAATGCAAAGGGAAGAATATGAGGTTTCAGCCTAAGTTGAGGATTTTTCAGTATTTGATAAAGCTTATACTCTCCCAGGTCTGTGTAAGTGCTAAGCACAAGATTTCTTAACACAGGAATGTGGTGTCAAAGATCAGCTCAGCAAGTGATCTTCTCTCCACCCAAAGTAAAATCTTTGCAGATGTTCTTAGACAAGCAGCAAGATTGTGTTAAACAGAAAAGACATTCTGCATGGCTCTTTCTATTTTGGAAAAATAAAGTAGTTTTTCCAGTATTTTGTGTTTAACAGAAAAGACATTCTGCATGGCTCTTTCTATTTTGGAAAAATAAAGTAGTTTTTCCAGTATTTTTCTCAGCTCAACTAGTTTTCCACTGTCTAGCATCACCAGCGTTTTCCTTCTGGGTATTTGTACAATACTGAATACCAGTTTGGAATCTTCCATTCAGCAGCTGTTAGCTAGAAGGTAGAAAAAGGTATCTCAATCTTCCTCCTGCTCTGGAGTGAGAGGGATGGGCAGAGGCATCTTGGCAGTAGGACCACATGTGGATTTTCAGGCATCATGAAGGTGAGTCCATGGCCAAATGCCAGAAGATTCCTGCTGTTTGAAATATGACAGAGCCTCTTTCAGCACTACTCCCGAGTCTGCCAATGGCAGGTGCAAAATCAGTGACAGATGGGAAACACTGAATTGGCTTCTCTGTCTCTTCTTTAATCAAGTCTGGGGACTTACACACTAAACAGCATTACTTAGATATTTTTTTCCTTAATTCTGTTATTTAAAAATATATCCAATTATCTCATGGCAGGATATATTTTTCAAAACAAACATTAAAACAGAAATTAAGGCTAGTAAATTGTATTAGTGGATTATTCAAAAGTATAGTCATGGAAATGAAATAAAAATGTGTCAGAATATCTTACAGACTTTGCTGGCATCTACTAAATTTAAAACAAATTTTGGTGCAGAGTTCAATGCCTGAACTCTCTAGTAATTGTACAAATTTTAATAGTAAATTATTGTTTTCAATATTGTTTTCAATTACTTTTATGAGATTTGATCCTACAGTCTTAAGTTTTAGAAGTAAAAATTGACTAACACCCTCAAAAAAGTTGGTGGCAGTAAATATAGAGAAATTGATCTCTGTAAAAGTTTTTATATTTAGCACTGGTCACATAATTTGAGAGCAATCACAGCATTTTTTTTAAAAATCACATTACTTGTAGTATTTGCTCTGGGGATGTTTTTAAACAACACTTTAATACCAAATAGACCACATCATCTGTGCTGGCTCATCGACTTAAAAGTTATTGCTGCTTCTCATGTGCAATGGAGCAGGAAATCAGACAGTAAACACTGCAAGAATTGTCAACAATTTTAGGCAGTACCTAATGTTAACTGAATAAATATGGGTTTTGTGAATATAATTTGTACTCAGGGAAAATGAGGGGAGCAGCCTGAAGGAATGAAAACAGTGGTACATGCTGGATTTGCTGCAATAAACATTCTTGTTCATTTGCAAATGAGGAATGAATGAAAGCAATGATTTTTCAAGAAATATCATTGTAAGGTTTTGTGTGAACCCAAAATTTTGGTAATTTTCAAGAAGCTTTCATAGTGACACATACACACACACACAAACTTTAAAAAAATTACTTACTTTTGATTCCACTCTTGATCTAAGGATAATTCTTCAGCATTTTAATCTATCACCTCTAAAGGCTAGTGCCTTTTCTCTCCTCCTGTGCAGGAGTGCATGAGAGGAATGCCAAGAATAACATCTGAATGCTATTGCAGGGATTTTATTTTAATGACATTCTGAATACTAATTTATATTCATGCAAATAATTAATAAAAAAGTTTTCAATAGAGAGAAATCCCTCCTCTGCTACTTCCTCATTTTGTCTGTGCAGAACTAAAGCCTATTTTAAGTTCAGTCTGTTTCCCTACATTTTTAGAATAAATATATTTAGTACTTAGGATGAAGTCATCTCATCTGCATTTATAAGAAGGAAATTTTCAATATATCCTTAATGAATATATATTAAAAGATGCATCCTATTGAACATATCAACATAAAATTAGCTTGACATAATCTACATTAGTTTGTAGAGTAAAAACTCATAAAAACTACAGACTTTTTGAAACAGCCAAACAATTTCAAATAGGTTCTTTGGAGGTGTGTGGTTAAACTACTCTCTATATTCTTTCCTTCCCCAAGATGAAGATGTTCTCACAGATTGCATAACTTGAAAAATCACATTCTTGAGTCACCAATGCTGAAATGTAATAAAGTAATGAGGTCCCTAGTGCACTTAAATTTTATGAAGCCCAGATATGGCCAGGGAGCTCATATATCAAAAAGGAAAGGTCAGCGATATTCTCTTTTCTTAAGAAAGTTAAGTAGCCACTAAATTGCCTCAAAATTGGAAGAATATTACTTATTCAACATAATCCTCCAGTAATCTATAGGCATTTTTAAATTTTTTCTTCCAGTGTAGAGGCCCCTTTTGGGCATCCTCTGCTGGACTGTGAGGGGAGCAGTGCAGAGGCACTCTGAGCGATGTCCTGGCTGCAGTCTGGGCTGGTGCTGGTGCTGGTGCTGGCAAAGGGCATCCAACCCCCACAGCACACTCTGCTGCTCCTGCACAGTCTGCCCATGCCCAGCCCTCTGCATCTGAGGCACTGTCTCCTCTGGAGGTGCTGTCTACACACCAATTTTTCCTGTTAGCAGTACTTCACAGCAGCAGATCATGTGTGATTCCTGCAGACTGGGCAAGGCAGGCTGATTCCCAACATTTATTTCTTCTCCAGCTCTTACCTGCACCACATGTGAGGCAGCAATCCTGTTACATGGGATACAAACACCTGTAGGGAAAATCCCTAAAGAGTACAATGTGTACCCTACGTACTTAGACTATTTAGACTCATTATTTGTCCAGATGTACAGCTGCACATGCCACGACTCTGTGTGGTAAGCAGTCAGCATTCTAAGGGAAATCACTCTGAATTACATATCAGACTTCATCAGAACAAACTTGGTTCATTTTTTTTCAGTGTCCTTCATAATGTTCTTGTCTCATTTGTCTTTCTCTGTTTGTGGCTCTTCTGACCACACTTCTAAACAATGTGCAAAGAAGGACAAGGTACTAATTACTTCATCAACTCTATTACCATTGCTCTCTTTAAAAGGTGTCTTTAATATAGTTCTTCTTTGAGAATACTGATTTTCAAGATTAGAATGTAAATATGCTTTCTCAGGATTTGAGAGAAGCAATCATGAGTCTCAAAATCATAACTCGTGATTAAATCATATCTCATGACTTAAAATCCATAACCCATGCAATGACTTTACAGGTTTTATATTTGCTTAAGAAAATAAGTTGCTACAAACAGAAGAAATCCTAAAAGTGTATGGAAGATGACAGTTGGGCAGCTTTGCTGTTATAAATTGAATGCATCAAAAGATTATTGAGATGCACGAGATGATCAGCTTAATAGGCAAAGAATGACATTTTATGAGTAAGCATAAAATTTCAAGTGTGTTTGAACTAATAAATAGCAGTCATAGTACCTGGAACAAAGACCAGTCTGGAAGGAATACATTAAGAGTGAAACGGGATTTTTTCTGTGAGTATGGCTGACTTAAATAGTTAAATATCACCTAAAATAACAAACCTGAACCTAAAGGAGCTACTTCTATTGTCAAGGATGAGACAGAAGCATGTTTAAAGCTCAGATTCTGGTGTTCTGTATGTACCTCCTGAGGACCTTGGTTTTTTGGGTTTTTTTTCCAGGTATTAAGAGGAGTACTACTTCTGCTAAAGCATGATAACTGTGTCTTTAGTTTTCTAGGTTTTCCCCTTAAAATTAATAGGCTTTCAAGCATGGTAGACCCAGTGACAAAAATCTAATTTCCTAATGTAAAAAGGAAGCCCCAAAGCCCTCAAAAGTGTTTCAGATTTACTAGTGCATTGTGAAAAAGAAGAATCTGATTTTTTTATTTTTTAAGTCAGGCTTAAAAAGACTTCTATCATTATTCTCAGTGGGAGTAAATTCTAACTGGGAGCTGCAAGCTGGCCAAAGGCAGTCAGAAGAGTGACTCTTTCACCAGATTTTGGTAAATGTGGGGTTTTTCCTTTGTTCGAAACACAGGCTTGTATTTACTGTGGGTATCAAAGGTGATGTTATTCAATTAAAAATGACAGCTTGTGAGAATAAAAGAGAAAGGACAGCTATTTCTGGTGGTGGTAGAAGATATAAAATTGTGGGAGAGGATCACTGACTCCTGTAAGGAAGATTGTTCTCCAGCTGGAGTGGTTGTGAAAAATGGCAAGGGGAGAAAGAGAAAAGTGACTTCAAATATCAGATAGAAATGACACTTCTTTCAATAGATAGTTGTGCTGATTGAAATCAACTGGTTAATTTAGATTAGTCAGGTGAGGTGATTTACTCAAGCTGTGACACTATCCCCGAGTTTCCTTCTGGAAGGCAAAGATAAGCAGATGTAATAGTAACAACTATGTCATTCAGTGCTTCTCATAATGATTAGGCCTTTATTAGAGAAGTTAGAAAACAGACTGAAACAAGGGATTTGCACCATTTGCACTTATTTGAACATTTTAAACAGTCAGTCTTCCATAAACATAAAACTACAAGGTTTTGAGATAAACCTAGAATAAAATTGCCAAAAGTAGAACACCTGTGATTATGTTGACATCAATATATGAAAGTTTTGTGTGGAAGTCTTCAGTGAAAGGACAGACTTGATACTGGAATTCCAGTGCCTACAATTAGGCACAGCTATAATCCTGAGAATTATTATAAGCACTCAACCAGAAATCTGTCAACAGTTTCTCTAAAAGCTACCCAAGATAATTGTAATACTTGGGTGGGTTTCATTTTCAATGAGAAAGAGCATGAAGTTACCTAAAATGTAGTCCTTAACAACTTTCAGATGTTTTAAAAGTAGAGTCATATAAATAAAAGGAAATAAAAAGTGCAATCAGTGACAGAAGTAAAGAGAGGGGGCTTATCTTTCTCATCCAAAACAAAATTCAGTATTCTCCATATTTCATTAAGTAGTGTGCACTCTACTGACAGTAGAATGAAAGGATGAGGAAAAATAAGGCTAAACAAAAAGCCATCAAAATCTTCAACGTTGTGTCCATGAATGCTATAGAATTTTAAAGTTGAGTTTGCTAAAAAAAAAGGAGGAATTTAAGGATGCTGCTAAGGCATACAAAATAAGTAAATATAAAATAGTAGCTAAAGCTCAGGAACTGAATTGGAATGTGGGAATGGGGTGTTAGAGGTAGGTGAATCCAGCATTTCTGATCCCTTGTCCTATTAGCTCCCCAACTCGAAGTTCATTAGCAAGTCACACAAGTAGTCTCAGAACATACACACACCCACAGAAGATAGTTAGAAATACCATTTAATGAGAATTCAGGATTGGCCACAGCAATCATGCATAGGACTTAGTGAGACAAGTGTGCTGTGAAGCAGCTGACTTAACAATGCCCTTGTACACCCCTCTTCCATTTTGCTTTGCCTGGTCCATTTTGATCCCTTCTTCCCCCTGCCATTGAGCCATCCCTTGAAGATCTCATAATAAGTTTTGTACCACCTCCAAATTTTCTCCCTTCCAACAAAATATTGTCACTTAACATAAAATGGATCCCATAGTAAATCCTGCATTTTTGCACAAAAGTTCTTAGTCTGCATAGCACTCTGGGTAGATGGATACACATACATATGCACATAAATATATGTATATATATATATATATACACATATATATATTTGAAACATGGAACCATGATCTGATCCTTCTTTTTTGGTGATGATTTGATGTGCTACCTGATCAGTTTGAGTGTCTTGGCCTATCACTGTTCCTCTGGTCATCACCAATCTCTGTGGTTCATTTAATATGAAAACCTAATGCGTAGGACTGGAAAAATATCCCCAAGGACACAAGTCTACTCTTCTATCACTACCAACATCCTCACATAAATTTCTCCACAAACTCTTTAGGCCCCACCTTAAAAGTAAGGTTTTTTTCAGTTATTCCAGTGATTGAAAAGTTATTTCAAGCTCCTGATGCTTTGAGTTCAGAAATTTTCTTCTGATTACCTTCTTAGCCATAAAATACATTTGTTATTCTGCCAACTTTGTCTATTACATTAAATTGCTCTTTTTCCCTATCTGCACTTCCTATATAGAAACAGTGATGATATCTCATTGTAATACCAATTTACCCACTGAAATATTTCAATTTTGATTAGTCTTTCTTCATATGAAGCACTTCCCATTCTCCTGATCAGATTTTAGGGTCTTACATTTAAACAAGAGGAATAGAAATGACAGTGATTCCCCCAAACACACAATTAGGCAGAAAGAGCCTAATGATAGTGTCTCCAGTCTATGAAATAATAACATAAAACTTCAGCATTTTGATTGCATAAGATATTAAGGTTAATGATGTAGATATTTAATAGAGTTATAAATGTATTTTTATGATGTAATTTAACTTGACAACTTTAATGAAAAGGGAGATGATGGGTTCATAGCGCTCTTTGTTATGCAGCTTTCATATAATTAACACAGAAATTAATAAATTTTTGAGCATTACCTTATGGTTCAGTTGCATCTTAATACAATGATATAATTAATAGCAATGAAAAAAATTTTGCTAGATACTTTCTAACTAGTTAGCTTAATCAATATGGTGTTGGAGCCTGACTCAGATGGGATCTTCACAAATAAGCCTATACTAGTAAGAATATATACTACATTTTAGTTGCCAACTTAACATCAGTTTGAAAAACTACAGTTAAAGGTAAAACTTTGCTGAAAATTTGAAATTAAGGAAACATGAATTAGTCTAGAAACTGGAAGAAACCATCCAGTTAACAGAATCAGAGGCAAGAATAACCTTTCAATATGAGACATCAGGCAAAGCTGGTTTGATACCTTATTGCTACCCAGCTATGGTATGTCTGCATGTGACACCAGGGGACTTGTAGCTGCACTCCAGGTCTCAAAGGACACAGTCAGCTGTCTGGGGGACAGACCAGCTGCCATGGGCCCTGCTGCTAGGGAGGGCATGCTGAAAATCTACATGGCAACAAAGGCTGAGGTGTGAGCAGTGTCTGTCTCCTCTTGGGTATCACAGGGTATGATACCTTCTCATTCAAGGGCACGTGTTCCAGAATGGTGTGAACACAGAACTAACCTGTCAAACAGTGACATGTTGGCCCCCTTGTGCTTCAGATCCCTGTGGCTGGAGGGACCCAAGGGTAGTCCCTTCAGCTCCTGTTTGAACTATTACATCAAGTAAAAAGAGATTGTTACAGTTCTGGTGCAACTTGCTGGCTGGCCAAAGTGAAACCTACAGGGGGATACAGTGCACAGAAATGGAGTTTATCCACAGAGTAGGGAAAGCTGGAGACCATCACATTTCTACAGGCCTCTGGGGAGAGGTCTGCCTTGGGTACAGGAGCAGAAATGGCAGATGCAGCCCAAGATTAGGGCTGGCCCAAACTTTAATCCTCCAGTAGATTTTACCATATGGCCAGTGGAGCAGAAATTTGGAAAGGCAGTTTTAAATGGTGTCTGGACCAACTTCAACAACATGGCAGTCCAATGAATGAAAAGTTACTGAGTTTTGTGCCTGACTCTGCTGTTTAACCCCAGTTGTCAACTCAGCCCCACAGAGTTGCTTCTCTAGTCACTTTTCTCTTGTGGGATGGGAAGAGAGTTGGAAGAGTAATAGTGAGAAAACTCATGGTTTGAGATAAAGATTGTTTAATAGGCAAAGCAAAAGCCACACAGGCAAGCAAAACAAAGAAATAAATTCACTCACCACTCCCCATGGACAGGCAGGTTCAAACATCCCTAGGAAAAGATGACCCTTTCATACATAATGGTGACATGGGAAGACAAGCAACATTACCCTGAATGTCCCCCCTTCCTGCTTTGCCCAGATTTATAGGCTGAGCATAATGCTATATGGTATGGGATAACCCTTGGATCAGTTGTTCTCAGCTGATCCAAGGGTTTTGTTCTTGGCTGTGTCTCCTCCCAGATTCTCATGCACCCCAGCCTGATAACCCGTGGGATGAAGTGAGAAGCAGGAAAGCCTTGACTCTGTTTTAATGCTGCTCAGCAATAACAAAAGCATCCCTCTGTTATCAACACTATTTTCAAGACAAATCCAAAACAGCTCCACCACTATGAAGAACCTTAACACTATCCCAGGCAAAACAATATCCTGCATGATCAACATTTCATAAATGCTGCTGGAGTCAAAAGACACCATTGATGAGTACTCAATGTGTGGGGGATGTCTGGAGACTCAGAGACCCAGAAGCAGTGTGACTGTGATATCAGTAAGGAAACTGGAGACCTCTAGCAGCAGTGATATTGAGCTTGCAAAACTGACCTTGTACCTAACAGATGAGCTGTGCTATTTTCTCATTGGCAGGGTCTTGCTGCAAACATCAACATACTGCATGGCTGAAGAGACAAAAAGGCAGGTCAAAATCTCTGCTTATGTGTCTTAAATGAACACACATTCACTGAGGAGTTTTAGCTACTCTCAGGCTAACACACGTTTTAGAATGATCTCGTGCACTATGTAGACATTGCAGGAAAAGCCTCTGGCCTGTGTGTCTGCCCTGCAGCAGCTGTATGTATGCTGTCTGCTGAACTGGATTTTACAGTCTCATGTGTGAAGTGCTGCATCCTGATTATCTGATACTACTGGAAGCCTTCCAGGTTGATTTCCTAATCCCTCTCATAGTATCGGTGTTACACCAGTTTTATCACTGGCAGACTTTATTCCTGCACAAAGCTAGGACTCCAGTATGTAAATAGGATAGAGAGGAAATACTGGAAAGAATTAGAATGCCCTTTTTTCCTGTCAATGCTCTTTAAGTATCTACTCCAGATTCAAGTAGAAAATTAATCCCAGTCTGTAGATTTTCCTCATTCCTACCTCCTTCAAGGCATTTGTATCAGAGAAAAGATAAAAGGAATGTTTAAGCAAGTGTGAAGTTGTATAGATTTCATGGGCTCCATGTTTTGTTCACAGCTGGGAAACATCCCTGTAGATTTTCAAATTTATTCAAAATTTACTAATTACTAAGTATCATTTTGGGATGCAGATAGTGAAATATTTAAAATGCATGCAACCTTATTTACATGTAAAATAGGTGACATATATGCCAAAGACCTTTCCTAAGATCAATTGACACTTTTTAGGACCTAGAAGCTGACTTTAGAAGACAAGTGATCTTCAAATCTGGTTTTATTCTGACTTTCAAGCAATTCATTACACAGAAAGGCTCATTTTATCAGTAAATTAAATATTCATGACTCCCACTTTCCCTGAGGCTATGGGATTTGGTAGTCATAAATAACCTCTGTTGGTGGGAATAATTTCTCAACTACTGTTGTGTGAATGCAATTCTGATTTGAGAGGTGGCTAAAAAGGTAAAATTCTATACAGATGGGGAGGTAAAAAATCATAAGTGACAACATTCAGCGTAGACTGAATAGCTGGATAATTAATAGGAAGTCCTAACTTCTCTAGCAGAAATGAGGAGGGGACAAAAAAGCTGAATCATCAGACACTTAGGGCAGATTTTGAATCAGTCTTCTGGGACTGGGATAGTAGTCCAAATTTTGTTATTCTGGATGGTTAAATATACATTTAGATTTTGTAATATTTTATTCTCTGTATCTCTGGTGTGCATAAGATGACCAATTTGTCTTGATTTTTAGCATTTACCCATTTGCTCATTTATCGTGGATGAAACCCAGTAGATTACATGAATGTTCCCTCCAATGTTCTTTACCCTATAAAATCTGCTAAAATCTAATCACAATAGCTATCAGTTTTGCATGCCAGTGAGATCAGTTTCAGCACAGCTGACCTTTACTCTGAATCAGAGATAATCTGCAGATAACTTTGTTGAAAGAGTTGTTCTGTTGAGATGGTCTGTGCTGCCTACATGGAGAAGTGGAAAATGGCACAGAGAGTGTCTTCCATTAGATATTGTTGCATTTTCCTAGGTAGTTGTAAACCAGACCAAAATGGATTCTGAAGACTCAATATTGTTGCAATTGTTTAGCTTCCATTTCCCTCAAACACAATAAAACCCAAATTCAATTGAAGTAGACAAGATGCTTAAATAATCTTGTTCGTGGATTTTACTCTTTAGTTTTAAAAGGCTGTTTTCCCAAGTGATATTTTCGGTAATTTATTTGTGCTTTCATTGAAATTTGTTGAATAATTCAGAGACCATCTTGGATAAAGATTTCCTCGCTATAAAACTTTATGATTTATTTTTAGCAGTCTATCAGATAGTAACTGGTCTATCATTTACTAACTGCTGTCACTTATTAATAGCACAGAAAGCAGTAGATCCTAGTTTGGTAAAACAATCCATGCCCTGAATCCAAATAGGACAACATCTAATTCAAAATATCATCCTTTCAGTGGTACTGAGACCTCTTATACTGGAGAATAGCTTTGATTTATTTGTAATGAGGAGCCTGGGTGAAACTCAGTCTGACAGAGAGAAGTACCAAGGCTTTTACAGTACCATAACTCATGTTCTGTACACTCCTAAAGGGAGGGCTTTGGTGAGGTTGTAACACAGAATTTCTCACTGCTTGCTGTGGTCTTTTCTCTATTGTAATTTCTATGACTTTTTAAGTAGTCATGAGCAAATCTGAGCATAGTGTTAATCTGGAACAGCTCCTTGTGATCAGCCTTCTGTGGATAACACTTGTGCAGGAAAGTAAGGACAAAGACAAGAAATTCTGCTATTCTCTGCAGTCTACATAGAAGAAAGGAATGAAGATCTACAGAAGACAGTGAATTTTAAACTGAATCATAAGGGAAAACAGCTTTGCACATCATACACAGAGTCAATGTACGAGTACATAAATCCATTCAGATCAGTAGATCCACTGACATTTCTGTAACTTTAATATTTTGAGTCAGCTCATCTCTAAGGTTTTCTCAGAAACCTTATGCTCAAGGCTGAGAAAATGGCTTCAGAAGAATTCATCTTTATATCAGTGCCTACCTTGACCCTCTCAGGAATATACAGTGGAGTAATGAAATAATATTCTTTATACTCTTCATGCTTTCCATGGAGAATATTGCTTCCATTTAAGTGGGCACTGACAGAAAAAGTAAAAATAATCATAAGAGACTGAAGGTATAATTATTATTGATGAACAAAAAATACAATTCAGGTCAGGCAAGACCCATTGCTTATGTATGTAAGACCAACATATTGAGCATGGGGCACTTTCCATTGCATAGTCACAATGGTGATGAAGACCAGATTCCTCATCTTTATCACCTACTAAATCAAGTGGGAATAGTACCCCATCCTTCTCAAGACCTTCTGGAAAAGTCAGAACAAATGCTGTGAAGTCATCCTTGTGGCAACATTGTAAATACATCTACCACCGCTGTGCTTGAGGCAAACATTCTGTGAGACAAAACACGTAGAACTGACAGATGAGGTCATTTCTTTCCTTTTGGACAGCAAGTTGCCTAAAATTGAAAAGGTCTTTCACACAATGTGCATTAAGGAATGAGAAACATCTCTTAGCCATCTTTCCAGATCCATGATTCAAAGACACCTGCCAAGAAAACAAACTCTTACAGTTAATTCTGACAGCCACAAGTCAAGAATGATTAATTAAAACAAGCATAATTTTGGCCACAGATATGAGGAGACAAATGAAGGAGAATGTAAGAAAAGAGCTAGTATTTTGTTAAGATTTGAGTCAAGAATTGCTGCTGCTCTTCAGCAAAGTTATCATAATCACACTTTCTTGTAATTTGTCAAAGAATATGATGGTGCACCACAAAATCTGTACATATTTATGGGTCTAAAAGAATGTCACTCAATCTGCTTGGACAAGGTACTGACAGGAAAGTTAGGCCTGCCTTCTTTTCAATATGATGAACGTATACATCAAAAGGATATTTCACAGAAACTTATGTGTTGCTACAAATAGAGGCAAAGGAGGAGTTACAGTGGAACTGCATGTTCTTCTTTCAGTCTCCTCTACTTATCATGCCTTCCTTCTAAAAATCTTAAGTGCAACTGGAGCCTTGCCACAACAAACCCTTCATTACATATGAAGCCTGGTCCGTGTGTTCTGAGTAGACAGTGAGCCCTAATGTGCATGTTTTACCCTCTTTGTAAAACAGAAAATGAAATTTTAAGAAGAGCTATTATGAAATAAAGTGAAAATTTTCCCACTGTATGATAGCTCTGCTCAAGTACTATGAAGCCAGTATTTACCTGTATATATTTATAGATTACTAGAAGAGGACCTAATATTTGAATGTCTTCTGATACTTCCTGAAGAAGACAAATGAGTTACCTCTCAGGTTAATATTCTTATAAAGGTTCTTCCTTTCAGACTTCACTTTATCAGTCTCTCTACCTTTTCACAGGATAAGTTTTTTGACCTCCTAAATACCTTCTCTGCCTCTGGTTACTTTGAAAAATAGGACAGGCTAAGAAGGTACTGTGACCTTGGGGAAAAGATTATTAAAGTTCAGACTGAATTATACAGGTATTTGTGCTCTGTTTTACCAGAGATTTTGATTCTTTTCAGCTTGTAGAATGACCAATAATATGTAGTTTTACCTCAAATGCTACCACTTTTGCACACTGGTAAATACCCAAGAACAAACAATACAGAAAAAAGTTATGCATACTCCAAGCACAAATGCCATGCTGAAAGCCATTTAAACAAAAGTTGTTTATATGTTAAATAAGTTTCTACATTTCTATACAACAAAGGTGGTAAAATATATCACTCACTATATGCATACTCACTCAGGCAAACTGACCTCTCAGCTTCTGTACGTGGGCACACATGGGATATTAGATGGAGATGAAAATCCTTCTGTATATAGAGTTAAAATTGTGAAAAGAAGGATTCTTTGCCTGCCCTATAAAAATAGTTGTCTCTAAGGCTCATTTATGTAGACAAGAGAAGGCATGAAGGTTATAAATGTTGCTTTATACATTTTTAAGGGTACAGAGACTAAACTGACTTAGCTACACAGTTTAGTGGTTTTTTCCTCAGCTGTCACAATGAATATGAATGTCACTATCAAGTATACATAGACTTAAGTTTCTGAATGAAAAAGCCAAGTGGCACCCAGAGATTGATGGGAGACTGCGAAAATTTGAAAATGTTTCTTTCTGGGAAAAGAACACAATAACAAACCAATCATTTTCACATTGAAAGCAGAGCTACATTCTCCTTGATGCAAGTACTGAAGGGAATTAAGCAGTACTCCCCCATGCCTAAGCTAGCTATAAATATTTACCATCTTATTTTAAAGCATGTTGAATCATAATATCTAAGGGGGTTTGCTGCAGAGCTTTGGGTTTGGGCATTTTTTTTTTGTTTGCTTTGGTTTGGAGTTTTTATTAGTTTCTCTTTTTTTATAGCTAGAAAGTATAAGTGAAGAAATTATGCAGCTGCAAGAAAGCAAAGTACTGACAGTGCCAGATGGGGGGGGGGTGGGATAGAATGAAAGATTCAAAGCTTAAAAATAAGTATGCCAGGATAAATAGCTCTTATTTAACCTTGGCATTACTTTCTCTTTATATTTCCAAGTTATATAAACTCTGGAAAACCAGACTCTGAAATGGAAGCCAACTAATTCTTAAAAGCTAGCAGCATCACTGCTACAGGACTGAGCATAAAACAACACTGCAATTATTTTATTGGTGCATTTCCATATGGAAGATTCAGGTATAAAAGATTGGCTCAGCTCCTGAAAGAAGTAACTGAATAATTTCAGGCAACATTCACGTGTTCTTGCAATTTCAGGCAACATTCACTTAGTTCTCTCTGTGGTAAAAACATGAGTAACAATAATGGATTTCTTGCTCCAGGTTTATGTTGTTTCTCCCATTGATTGCTCTCAATATGTAACTTGCCTCTTCCATGGCAGAACTGCAGCCAGTTTCTGATCCACTTCTAGCTCCAGATCCTTCCCTGTTATGCTAAGGGCTACTTAAGAAAGAATTTACTAACATTCTTTCCCTTCTTTAAATGTAGAGCCCTCCTTCTCTCTCCCTCTCCCTCTCCCTCCCTCCCCCCTGTCTAACCTCCTCCCATTCCAGTGCATCAAGATAATTTTGAATTCTGATCCCATCCCACATACCACCTGCCATCCGTCCTGCCTTGGAGCTGTCAGCAATTTTCATAAGCATGCGTTCCCTTCCATCATCCAGGTGGCTAATGGAAATATCAAATAGAACCAGCTCTGGACACACTCTCCTGGGAGTCCACTTGGGACACCTTTTTGACAGCAAACCTCTGAGAGCAGCTTTCCAACTGACTGTGTGTCCCAGCTGGCTGTGCTTCTACCAGATAACAGGACCCTGCCTTAGGAAGGATTGCCAAGCAGAATGGTGAAGAATGTTTTGTTCAAGTTGAATTCTGCTCCCTCCCTTTTCCCTCAGAGCACTCCTTGGCACATAGAGAAATATTTTGATTTAAACATTACTTTTTCTTGATCACTTTTAGGACTTTTTAAATAGATTTTGTAATATTTTATTGTATAACTAAGAGGCAGCTCTTGTGTCTAGTAGATGACCAGTTTGTCTTGATTTTTAGCATTTACGCATTTGCTCATTTATCATGGACAACACCCAGCAGATTACATAAATGTTCCCCCCAAATTTCTTTACCCTGTAAAATGCTAAGATCTTGTCACAGTACCTACTAGTTTTGCATGCCAGTGAGATCTGTTTCAGCACAGCCAACCTTTACTGTGAGTCAGTACTTTTCTTTTTTACATGTAAATCAATACATGCTGACATGGTTCATGAGTGAAATACAGAGAAAGATTATGAGTAAAATCAAAATCAGAATCAAACATTGTCAATATTTTTAGAGCTTGAATATGACTCACCTCAAAAATTGGACTTTCTCTGGAATAAATCTTTTCAATTAAGCTTTTATCAAGAAAAAATCTCAGCTGCAGGATGAAATTTATACTCAGAACAAAAATGAGAATGAAAGAAAAGTCTGTTTCACCTCTGGGATTTAAAAAGCAGTTTGATTTTCAGTAGAGAATATTGCTCCTTTTTTATTTTCGTACAGAAAAAAAAAAAAAAAATTTTTTTCACTTAGTTGGAAATTTAGACTGCTGGGCCACTGCTGCTGCCACAATACCATCCTACCCCTGACAAAGTATAAAAGCCATAATAAATTGGAAATAAGAAGAGCTATGAGAAATAATTATGTTCAAAGTTATCTTCACTTTTTGTTTAGCTCAAGATAAAATCATGTTAACTAAAAAGCCCTATCCATATCTATCTATCTGAAGCAGAACCAGGAGCAGTAAAATCTGGTGCATTCCATATGCAGAAAATTAATAAATCTCTGTACTACCTGCTAGTTTTGTAGCTAAATGGTAAAATGGCCTAAACAGAGCACATAAGACAAACACTGTCAAGCATGTTTCTTATTGAAGAGAGCAGAAAGCTGCAACCACATCTTCTCCGAAGTTTGCATTTTGATTTTGTGCTTTAATTAGTACCATGATGGGGCACTCAATGCAGATTTGGCTGCAGGTGTTTGCTGGTTTTACACTTCTCTGTGCTGTCTCACCCCCCTGCTGGTAAAACATGAAACATCTTCCACCTCCCTGTCCCTGCCCAATTGGGCAGCATCCCTTAAAGCACCAATAAAGACACATGTCATGGTTTGACACCGGCACAATGCCAGTGCCCCCACGAGGATACTTTCTCTCTGGTTTCTGCTGTGAGATGTGACCAGGAATAAGCAAAGCAGGCTCTTACTTAGGAAAGAAAAGAAAACAGAACTTTATTAACTACACTACAACTATAGACAAAAGGAACACACACAGGGAAAATGAAAACCTTACAAATACATTTCCTCCTCCCCCCACCAAATTTCCAATACAATGAATCTATTCTTCAAACTACCAACTCTTAGTCCAGAACCACCCTTCAAACAATTAATCTTTAGTTCATCAAGAGGAGAGGAGTCTTTCTTGTACCATGGGCTTCCCCTGGAAACACAGCTGAAGCCTCGTGTGTTCCTGTGTCACTCGTGGCACAGCCCGGAGTACATCTGCCGTGGTGACCTCTTCCTTTCATGTCCAGTGCTCTCACCACTGAACACGGACCAGAGCTGCTTCTAGGGTTGTCTTTTAAGGATGCTCTGTCCCGATCCAAAAAAGGCACAGTCTCTCCTTTAAGACACCTGTCCCCACAGTCTCTCCTTTGGGACACCTGTTCCCCCCATATTTTTTCACTCCCTGGGGCTGAGGGGCACCAACACTGAACCCTCTTGGTTCTGTGACCATTGCCTCCCCCTAGAATGCAGTCTCTGTGTCACAAGGAACATGGGTTTGTCCATGGCTGTACAAAAAGAGTCCAGCAAAAGCCACTCCATCATCTCTTCTCACTAGGATTCTTCTCTACTCTTCCACTATTTCTCACTCGCCCAGACCTCTCTCACACTTGCACATTTCTTTCTTCATCGTCTACTCTATCTTCTAAGAGAAGTCAATGATCTGTAAAGTTCTCATTCTCTGAAAAGAAATTAAAAGCTCTTACAAGCAGCTGATCCCCCCCCTCTTCTCCGTCCCAGCCGTGCTGCCGGCACAGGCCCATGTTTATCCAGTTTCAAGGTTACAGTCCCAGGCAGTGGCGCTCTCTCTCTCTCTCTCTCTCTGTGTCTCTCAGGGGGGGCTGCCCAATGGCTCCCGGTGTCTTTCTCTCTTCCACCCTTCCACCCCGGGGCTCAGGCCTACCTCTCTCGGCCACATGGCTTTCCCCTCCCCCTGCCCAGCCAGCAGCTGGGCCGGGGGAGAGACCCGAACTCCTTCCCGCCGGAAACCCAAAAAAGCCCTCCCAAGAAAGAGCTCTGCTTTTAACCCCGTGTTCTCAAAAGCAGATCCATGTCCTAATAGCCAAGTTAAATGCCAATATTAAAGTCTAAATATCCATTGGCTAGAACCACAGCATCCCAAAAAACACATTTCCTGTCAAACCACTACAACACATCACAGGGGAATTCTGGGTTTGTGTTTGTAAACAGTCAGACTTCAAAAAAGCCAATAAAACTATTTTCTGTCTTTTAAGAAACAGATGCTCACGTGTCTACAATGGCGCCCGCTTGTGAGTTGGGAAGTGTTGAATCTGCTACATTTCACCTGTTGATGACCACATTGAGAGGCTCATAAATGTTTCCAAAAGTTATTTCCTCTTCCAGGTACTGCATTAGCAGACCCAACTGCAGAAATGTAGACTCTCTTCAGAGGCTTCATCTTGCTGAGGACAGAGAGGGGACAAATGATGCCATTCCTCCCTTAGCTTTCTCTCTGCAAGGAAGAACATTCAGCAGGCACCATTGCTCATAAGGGGAGCTGAGCCTTCTGGACCCTGAGCACTGAATATGAGCAAGAGCTCTTTCCATTTCCTGAGTCTTTCTGCCCCTTAGAGACACACTTGCTTTATCCAGAGGTGAGCTGCTTGGAAAAAGAAAGAAACCAAAATTCTTAGTAGGAATATTCCTTTGAAAAAATTGGGAAAAATAGCCTTCACAGTGGTAAGTCTCTTTTGTGATTTAGTGAGAAGGCCACAGGCTCTGTTTTAATCCATTTCCAATAGAGTAGAGTTTTTATGATACTTCACGTTTTCATTCAAGTAATGCAACTGCTTACTGCTGAGCTCTTATGACAGGATGCTGCTTACTGCAGACTGATAAATCTTTTATCTTGGGGCCTTAAATAAAGTAATAAAATTTTAGAACTACTTTGAAACTGCAGTAAAAACACTGGTTGCACCTACTTTTATCTGTCAGTCCCCTTGTAAAGGTTTTTTTAAGGATTTAGGATATCCAACAACCCTGTAATTGGAAAATGTTTTGCAAAAAATCTGATCTCAGCATTACAGATTTTGTAAAGAGATTTGGGGGCACAATGCTTTTCTGGTCAGAGCCAGGAGCCAGCACTAGCTTCCTGAAAGGAACAAAGAGATCAATTAGATTATACTATTCAAGACACTTCTTCAATGTATACTGATGTATAAATCCAGGTTGGAAGGTGAAACTTTAATTTGCCCAGAAGAAGCCAATCCATAGTGCCTTACACCTGTTCTCCATCAAAGCACAGCTCCAACCAAAGAGGCATGGCTTTGGGGTAAAAAATGCATGGCACTGCAGCTGGTGGAAGCTCCTCATCACAAACAGGCACTCACCTATGAAGGAAGATAATGAGACAATAGTATGACAGTCAGTGAGAATCGACATCCAGTATTTGTTACAGCTCTTCAGCCTACCAGCTATGAAAAAACCCCTTCAGTTCTTCCCTTGCAAGCATAGGTAGGCTTGAGGCTATTTTGTTTAATGGGTTACAGAGGAATGGAGATAGTCTATCACACCATATGCAATCCAATATCCTTTCTCTGGCAATAAAGAGATAGGGAATAAGCTGTATTAAGGCACGGGACTTCTCAACCTCCACATTAAGGATGTCAGCTTGATGAACCATGACCTGCTTTCTTTCATGTTTTATTAGCCTTTACTGCAGACACTACAGTGTGATAAGTCAGGTCATAAAGCAACCCTTTTTCAACCTTCATGATGAGCATTTCACTGCCTGTCCCTATGGTATAGCTGGGAACATTTGGAACCCCATGCAAGACAGATGAGTAGAACTTGTTAGGTGAAAGGTGCCCTGCCCAATCCAGAAACAAGTGGGCAGAAATTACACATTAGATATTCTCATCTCAGAACAAAAAATATGCAATGAGCATGTCTCAGTTCATCTCAGTTGTAGGACTGATCCAGAGCTTTCTCACATGCAAAACTTCTTCCCATATGCAAGACACAGGTCCAGATTAAATCAAAGAATTAACTGATCAGTTTACATAACAGAAAATGGAGTTTCATAGAACTATCCTGCATGGTGAGTTCCCCCCAGGGCATTGCTCTGGCTCCGGTGGCATTGGCATTTGGAAACATTGCTTTGCTTGGAAGATTACTAGAGGGAAACCTGGATCACATTGGCACTAGAGCTTATTTTAACTAAAATTTACAGGCAAATGATATTATTCCCTGATAACATGGATCATAAAACACACAACAAAGTTAATGTGGATGTTCATTATTGGTTAAATCTAGAACAACAGGTTGACAGAGAGAATATAAAATGTAGTGTTACTCTCTATTAGAAAAATATTAATGACCAGGATGCAAGAGGAAATTAGGAAGGCCATAAGGACCACTGAACTGTCAAAGGTATGCAACACAGATTGTGAAGAATGGTTGTGAGTAAAGCTAGATGAAAGAGAATTATAAACACACAGAGGAATTAAGAGATTCACCATAACCTCAGAGCAGTGCAGCTTTCCCTTCCCAGGCTATTTTTATCTTTTATCCTTTCCAGGCTATTTTTCTTCTGGTTGTATTGGTTTACATCCCCTCCCTCCATCCCTTCCAAATAAGATTTCACATTATACATCAACTAGCATGAGCTTCAATCTTGGTTTTGAGAACTCTTTTGCCTAGAGGCCAGTCTAAGCTGATTGTTTCTGTCAGCCTGCCTCCAAGGTTCTGTCTTCAAAGACAACCAGGCCAAGGACTATATGCAGAGTTAAACTTTCTTCTTCTGTTTTGAAGTGGTGCCTTTTCAAAGCCAATTCAGATTTTTTTTTTTTTTTGGTGGGGTTTTGCACTGTATGGTATTTACATTACTCAGTCCTGTCAGGAATAGTTTTTAAAAGCTGCCTTCCAGGTTCTTCTTTTACAGGAAAGCATGTATCTTTGTGTACTTTGTTATTCCTTGTCAACTCCACTCTTTTAGATTAATAAACTTGATTGTAATTTATGATAAATCAGTCCAAATTCCATAGATTTTCATACATACATTTTCTTTATGGCATTTCCCTGTCAGTTCATTCGTGAGCTCAATAAATACATAATCCTGTGTTCCATGGGTTCAGTTTTTTCCCCTGTCAAGAGGAAAGTGAAAGATGGAACTTACACTGGAAATTATAGTCCCACTCTATGCACTACCCCTGCCTCATAACTACAGTTCTTAATTTAGCACCAGTGTACCAGGAAGAAAAAAACCACCACCACCAGAAAACCTCAACAAAACCTATCACATGAGCATGTTAATAAATGTAACATGAAACACACAGATAAACAGTACAACTTTTAATTAAGACAAACTACATTTCAATTGCTGTCAGAGTTATTTTAATATCTTATTTTAAAAAGCTTGGGAACTATTATCTAATACAGTGAGATGGATTTTCCTGTAAGTTCATGCAATAGAGAATTATCATTTTCTCTTTCAGTCTTTAACACTATACCACCTCACATACAGCTAACAATGAATTTTTAATTTCTACTTTTTCATAATAATGAAAAATGTATTGTGATTTTGCCAGTTGAATATTACAAAGTGCTATCCAGCTACTGAATTTTACAACTAGGCCCTTTCAGTGTTTTATTGCTGAAGTATTAAATCCTTCCAGAAAATGAAGACCATCATCAAAATTTCAGTTTTGTGAAACATGGCATTAGAAGGCAAAACCTTCATATTTATAGGGTGGTAATTGTACTTCTCACAGGAATTATCTGCTTTGATACAGTTATCAGAATATACTCTCTAGCAGGAAGAGGTTTCTTGGGCCAGATCAACTGAGTGAAAATTTGCTGGTCTCACTGTGATGATCCTTATTAATAACATATTGTATTCTTTGTAGACTGGATGTAAATAAAAAACCACTTGTGGCTTGTTTCAATCTGTAACAACTGTGCCAAACTGGGAAATTCAAAGGAATTTAAATATCTTGAGGACAATTTAAATGGACTTAAGGGGACATCAGCTGCACCATAGCTGCACCATATCCCTGTTGGAACTCCTTGAAGATTCCACTGTATACCTGCTTGTTTGGAGTGACCTCTGGCCATTTCTGTATGTACCTGGGAATGCACATTTCATTTCTCTAGCACTGCTACAACACCTGCATAAGGCAGCTTTTGTTTTTTTTTTTTTTTTTTTATTATTTTTATTTTTTTCAATTAATATAGATTTAATTTTAATTTCGTTAACTTATTTTTAAAGTTTTTGTGCTTGAAATTGCTTATTTAAATTTTGTGCCCTGATCAACATGGCATAATCTCAGTTGCTCCAGAAATATGGCTTCTAAGCATGATTATAATCTTTACTGCATCTTACCTTCTTCTCAGATTTTCATCCATTTTTCTAAAATATTGCTCATTTGACAAATCTGACTGCAAAGGGTCAAGAATTACATGGAAATGAAAGATGAAAACCAAGCACTAAAATATTCTGGAGATATGATGTCATTTGTCATTTGAGCCTAAAATTTTATTAATTCTATTAAGGCCTATGGTACCTTAGGCACAAAATATATCTTGGACTTGGGAACTTATCCAATTCCCTTGCCATCCTAAAGGTTCACAAAATTTATAGTGGAAAAACCTATTGAGCCTATCAGGCTCTAGATGGTTGAAGGTACATTCTGGCAATACAGAAAACATTATATGTAATACTGATACTTGCCTGCATTTAGCCAAATAAATACATTAAATTTATGAGTCAAAATTATACAAGATTATAAAAATTTTTAACTCTAATTATTGACTGCCTGTGATTCATTATATATAGAAAAAGACAAATCACGAAATTCTAAACAATAATGAAATTATTCAACATAAAAATTCCATTAAATTGGTTTTTTCAGTACTTTAATTTATCTTCTGTTTTGTTCTTTTTGTCAGTTTCTACATAGTATAGGACATGATTCAGAGAAGATAAAGGGTAATGAAGGCTCTAAGTAAAAAGTGACCATCTGGATTTATCTTGTCTCCCCTAAGATGCAGTGACCCAGCCATAGCTATAATTGTTGTGCTGCCCAGCACTTCCTTTGCCTGTTGAATACAAGAGATTGGATGTAGGTTCATTATGGGTTCATTGTGGGTTCTTTCAATCCATCCTGCTGCTGACAGTGGCCCAGCATTGGACATCCAGCAGTTCAAGGTGTGGAAGAGTAAGAGTGATTCAAGTGTAACCAGCGATCCCTGGTTTCACAGGCTCAAATTCCTGTGCACCTAAAAAGGGACTGAAATCACAAACTTGTTTCACACAGCCTGATGAACACAAATTAAGTGGTAAGAGGATTTAATTTGCTCCAGCACCTGCACTGCTGCCTCTGACAGAGAGACAGCGTGAGCTGTGACCACCATCACGGCCAGAGTCGGCATCTTGGCAGCACAAGCCATTCAGATGAACTAGTTTTCCAGGTTTTGGGTTGTGCCTGTTTTCCATTGTTTCCAGGCCAGGAGGGAGGAACTTGAGCTGTGGGAGATTCTCCAGCATGCTGCCTGTGTGCTCCTGGGTACCACCTACAGTGATGAATCATTATTGAAAAAATAATCTTTAAAATTTCACATTTAATAACCTAAGAAAGAATTTTTAAAACCCATTAGCATTAGGTCTTGCTACTATTGAAATTATACTACTGCAACAGAATAAATAGCAGTAAAAGCTGCTCTAATACTGAGAGTTTTAATATCCTCAATCTTCATGTAATAAAGATAGCACTACTGACTTTATCCTGAACCATGTCCTTGGATCCTTGTAGCCCACAAAGTCCATCCAGCAAACAGTGCTGGAGGGCAGAGCAGCTCTCAGCTCACCTCTACAGCTGAGATTAGAACACAGCTACGTCTCTCTGAAAAAGGCCCTGAGGGTGGCATTATTTTCACTGGAAAACAGCAGCCTAACAAATCGTACAGCCATCAGTGAACCTTGACATCTCTGAGAGGAATAGTGTCAGTTTTGTACAAGGCAAGTTGCAGGCTGAGAGAAGTGATCCAGGAGCACAGTGACCTCTCTGAGAATCTCCTAAGTACCACAAATATACTGTCAAAAGACCCTTATCCAAACTCATCTCATAATCTGAATTTGTGGGATCTGTTCGGCCTTCAGAGGATTTGGAAAAATATTCATAGCAAAGGGTTGCAGTGCACTGCACAACAGGAAGGAGTTTGCAAGGTGCTCTATGTATGCAACTGCTTCTTGGTCTCCTAAAATATGAAATATTTAAAAATAGTCTGAAAATTGTATCAGTTCTGTGGCCATGGTGAATGAATTATTTAGAGAATAAGACACCTTGCCCTCACAGTCATATTCTTTACCAGATTCAGGTCTAGCAGCATCAGATATGAGTGGTGTCTTTATAGAACAGTCTCTAGGATATCTTTCTGTAAGTATATTTCATGTTGGCATGTATGTCATCAGCCTGCTATTAAGATTTTAGTTGTGACCAAAACAATCCATACAGGAAGGAGCTGAGCTATGATACAGCCTGATGAAATGTATTTCATAAGCCAGAATTATTGCAGACTCCCATGGCCATTAATCTCTTCAAATGGGTCCTGGTGTAGGCTGACATTTGCAGACAAATATGTTGTGTCAGAAACAGGGTTGGTGATGTCAGGTTTCTTTGCCAGCAATATATAATCTTAAAGCACAATAAGTTCTTTAATAGCTCTGCAAAGTGTCCTGGGAGGAAAATAGCTGAATGCAGAAGATGTCCATGTTACTTTCATTGATACAGATACACAAATTGAGCATAACCACATAAAGCAGCATAGTGCTATGCCAACATATTAATGGTAGTGTTGAATATGCTATCAGAAGTTAGTGTGACTGAAAGGAATGTCATTCAAACTTAGATAATTAGTGTTGCTTACAAAAAAGGTTATTAACTTGCGTAATGTGCTATGATAATAAGGCTACCCCACCACAATTTGGAAGAATCTGGTGCTGCAGTGCCTTTTGCAGAGTACCCCAGAGGGTTGTATTCTCTAGATGAGTGGAACCTCATGAAAAAAGCAAAACTACAAAAGATTTGCTTCATAACAACTAGATCAAATTCAAAATGCATCCTAAACCAAAGATAAATGTAAGCTATCTTTAGGTTCATTGAACATACACAAGTAGATATATACTTTACAAAGTTTCAAATGCCAAAACATATCTGAAACTCTGCAAACTATTGAAAACTGTTTGCAAGAACGGCTCTATGTGACCTTTTACCGACTTGCTCTGTCTGAATGTGCAATATCTAAGTGTAATCAATTTAAGAGATTACTGCCTTCAGTAAAACAAAATTAGCACACTGAGCTGAACCCTATCTAAAATAAATTCTCTTCCTAAACCATGGAAATTGTGCCCTAAGATATTGATTGAAGGTTTCCCAAGGCCAGTAGATTGGGACTGCACAAGATGTTGGAAGGGTACATACATTTGGCAGGTATTGCCACTTAAGCTCTGGAATAACAACATCAAGATACTGAAAACATGTGATCATCATGATGGCAGAAGTGCAGTCTGGACTATTGTCAAGGATGTCATCAATATATCACTAATGCACACCCCTAAAGGGTTACAAAAGCTTGATAACATGACGTGCACTTACAGGGCTAGGAATAAATCCCTGAGGAAGGTGAGTAAACATATATTGAATGGATTTGCAATGAACACAAACTACAAAGAGTCCTTGGGCTGTAGAGGAATCATGAAAGATGTGCCTTTAATGTCAATGGCTCCCAGCCACATTCAGTGGGAAAATTCATGTTCAAGATAGATGGGACTGCCACACGAAGGGGTTGTTGATGTTTTGTTGACAGTACAGTAATCTACTGTCAGCTGCCAGTCACCATTTGATTTCTGAATGGGCCAAAAGGGTGAATTCAAAGAGGAGTTGGTGGTTACAATAATCCCTTTTGCCTAAAGGCCCTTGAGGAGAGCAGTTGCTGCCTTGGTGGACATGAGATTTATGTGGTACTGTTCTGTATGCTCTAATGGACTGGGTGGCAAAGGTGGTGCAGTTTGAAGGAGTTATACCAAAGCATTTAGAGTGACTGGGTTCCACTGGTCCCACTGGCCTCCTACAGCATGGGTTTGGAGAAGATTCACATCTGAAAAATTGATAGATGTGAGTGCTACACCCATGGATGTCAGCTAAAGGCTTGTCCTCCATGAGAAGCCTGGACACAGGAGATTTCTTCCAACATCGGCTTGATTGAGTAAACTGAACATGTCTAAGTGCTCCATTGTAGTTTCATATTGCTCAACACTGTGTTTGTTTGGGCCAGGATAAATTTTCTTCATAGTAGCTAGTATGGGGCTAGGCTTTGGATTTGGGCTGAAAACAGTGTTGATAAATCAGGGATATTTTACTAAAGCACTCAGGCACTTTAGGTACTCAAGGCAGGTAAGGCAGGGGCTACTGCTTCTGGGCTATGACTATGCCAAGGTGAGGAAGTGTGGTCAGCAGTTTCCTCCTTAATCATAGGATACAATGAGAGTGGAGGTCAAGTTGGAGGGTCTGTTGGGCAAAGGTGTCCAACATATACTCCAACATTGATGCCTGGGCTTAAGAGGCCAGGCAGTTGGGTTGCTATGCTCCTTTTGGCCCCTTGCTTATCTTCTCCCACCCATGCAAACATGTCACGCTGCCCAGCGGTTTTGACTCAGGTTGTGTCAAGAGAAGCTCAGCAGGCTGATGAAGGCACCTTGGCTCTTACCCTGCTTGCAATTGCTGGTCTTACACTGCTATTCAAATTTATCTCTGATGGCTTGCAGGTTGATCTGGTTATCTTGGACACAATCTGCTGCCCACTGGAGCCAGCTCTAACCTTGCTCCTTTCCTATGGCTTCCAGCAAGTATTGGAAAGACTCCATCCTGTCCTTGATGCCAATTAATGCTGTCTGAACAGCAATGGATCTGTCAATGTTATAAATCAAACTTTGTAAAGGCAGTAAGAAACATGATCAGCAGCATGCCCACATGGCTACTTATCCTGTCACAGATAGTTAATAAGGGTTCATATAGGATGCCATGGCTCTCATAGACTGGTAGGAACACCTGCTTGAGTCATCTGACAGCAAGAGCACAAATGCCTTTTGAATGCAGCTAGAAGTTAAAATACCTCTTGGCTCCACCAAGAGTGGTGTGATCTGGGAGAACCACATTTTAAATGGCAGCAGTGGGCCATCTCTAATGCTGTAGGCAGCATCCAGCCAATGCACCAATATTGGTCAATATTGGTCATCTGAATTTTAATGAACAACCAGACAGTGTATGGCCCATAGCCCACTGGTGTATTTAGTATTTCCCTTTATCTACATGTGCTGAAAGAAATAACAGCTGTTTCAACTTAACAGGAGCATTTAATGAAAAGTTGAGAGGCAGATGGGAGAAGCAGGTGCTCCTATCCATTTCTTTATTACAAACTATCCTGGTCTACTTTTTACACAGTGACTGACATGGATTTTAGATGCACTTGACAGTATGGTGACCCCAGCACAGCAGTTATGAATTCAGTCTTTTCACTGAACAGAGGAAATGTGACCTGTTATTTGGGCTGTTAAGGTTTATGTCACTCTTGGCTTTTGGTTCCCTCAAACACTTAAATAAAAAAGACAAATCTTACCATAAGAATGAAAGAAGTATCCCTCGTATGTTCCTTTCCTTTGTATTTGAGGTTCTTATTCTTTATATTGTAATTAAACATGCTGCCAGAACTCCTCTGCCATGATGAGTCTGGGATAGGTGGGACAACGATGGTTCCTTGCTTAAGGCACAAGCTCATTTCCCCACGTGCCATTACTACCTGCCCTGCTGCTCAGGACAGTGTCACAACTGCTGTCCTGCGCCACCTGCCAGTGTGAAGAAGCTCTGGGCAAGAGACTGACACCAGAGTGCAGGAGCTGGCCAGCTCCAGCATTTCCCTGGGTGTTAAAGATCAATCACAACATCTGCCACATATTATTTGGCTAGGTTAATCTCTTTCTGTTTAATACAAATATTTTCTATTGGAGTAAATTCATACTTGGGATTTTTTTTCTTTTGCCGCATTCCAAGAATAGTACAGTGGTCTCAAAACTACACATATGGAACCAATAAAAGCAGTGGTTTAGGTTTTTTTATCTTTCTGAAGACCAATTGGTCATTCTATAAAAATGACAGGGGCAAGTGACTCCATTATCCCTTCTGATCCTTAACACAAAAGCAAATAAAAAAGCTATATCCTTTCCTCATGGCAGTAGTATGGCTTTATTGTAGAGTCCACAATGAAGAGCTTTAATCTAGATGAGATTTGGCTAGAAAGGAATCTTTTGTTATAAACTGAAATGTTGAATTTTATATTTAAAAATTGCTATTAGGCTTCCCCTTGTTCATGTGTTAGATACTGACAGTGGTCTATTGTACTCTACTGTCCTCCACTAAGATATTTTTATGAAGACTTTGTTCAGGCAATTAAGGTCCATCTATACTTGTCAAAAAAATATGTCAACTTTGCAATGTGATATATGCAGCTTCTCTGACTTTCCTGACTCCATCTCTCTGCTGCTTTTTCTTTGCCGCCTTTCCAGCCTCAATGCAAGGTTCAACCAAAGGATAGCAGCACCATCTTGTGGGTATCTGAAAAAGTTACAGCAACAAAATTACGAGTAAAACTTCTAGTGGGCAGGTTCCTCATTCCGAGCAGCAGCTGGCACTGCCTGCTCGGGGCAGGGATCCCATAGCAGAGCTCAGCAGGGTACAGCTGCCTGCTGAAGTGAGCTTTGTCAGATGGACCCCACAAAGTATCCAAAGCTGAATCTAGCAACTAAAAAAATGCAGAGATTAGACTTGGCTTAACATTGGCCATAAAAATATGGCTCAGGTTTATGGATGAACATCTGGATGCCACAGTCAGAAATGGAAAAGATTATTGGGGGTTAAAAATGCAAAGTTAAAATTACTGGGTTTACTTCAGGGCACATGAACACAAAAAATAAAAAAATTCCTGTGCTGTTCATCAAATAATTTTTCTCCTTGCTATTGCCATCTTGCTATTACACTGTAAGTGTAGCAGCCAAACCAAGTGGCTTGATGTCGAGCCTGCATTCAGGAGTGAGCTTTGGGAGGTTTTCCCAAGAACCTGGGGGGAAAAAAGCCTGAATCCCTGTAATGTTTTAGCACTGGTTTACTGCATGCAGTCAGCACCTTGCATGACACAGACACAGCCATGCTCAAATGTATTTGGTCCATAATTCATGGTGACCACGATCCATGGAGTTATAGATGGAAATATATATCTTGTGTGTGTCCTTTCCTAGGCAGCCTGAGCTTGTTTGCACCAAGGCAAAGCCCTAGGGAGGGCTTCTGTGCAGAAGGGGCAGTGAGAGGATGAGGGCATCTTGTCTGAACTGGAGGTGGGGAGACCAGGAAGTTCAGCATGGCCTTCACTCTGCTTCTGCCAGTGAGGCAAACACAGCCATTGCCTAATGGATGCTGAACCAGTTTTTGTCTTGAGCTTTGTGATAGGGCTGCATTTCCAGCACTTGCTTCATGAAAACTTGTTTTCCCCTCCATCCTCACTAAAAAGCTCATTTTCACATGGCTGGGTTTTTTTTACTTCTGTAAAATTAAGTTAATTTAATTACAATTAAGATTATAATGAAGTAATGTATCTCTTAATTTTGTTGCTGACAACATTATTTTCACCACTTTATTGTTTTAAGAAATTACTACTTATTTAAATAGTATTCTCAATAAAATATAGAGCAAGAAAGCAAATATTTAAACATAGATGTAAGTTAAACAACATCTCCTTCACCAAAAATCACAGGAATAATTGCAATAAATTAATGGCAGTATTGAAAGTACCCTGATAAAGCACTTCCCCAGTATTGCATGTCTGCCTGCTATGCATTTTTACCGAGAAAGGGAGGAAATAAATTTTGTGAGGTTGTTATAAATCTATACATAATTTGAGAGAAACATTAAAAAAAACCCTTTTATCTGCAATTTGTCTAAAAATTATTTTATGTTTCGCTTGGAGCACCTCATCATGGTAACTTACACAGGAGAGGAAGGAATAAGGCCAGTTGTTGTGGCTGGTATTTGTTCAATATAACTCTTTCTTTTTCCTTTTTTTTCATCACATTTCATAGCAGAGGCTGAAGTTTCAGCATGCTGCGTTGAACGGCTGCCCTCCTGTGGCTGCAGTTTCTCTTTATCTGAAGCTGAGACTTGCCAGGAACACGTGGCTTGTTACAGAACCAACAGGGGGGTCACCCATGTACAGGTACTTTACAAACTTAAAAATAACACATTAATTAAGTACAAAGCAGCATCCACAGCCCCTTTAGAGGACGAGCAGAAGAGAAGGCTCCAGGAACATCTTACAGCAGCATTCCAGTGCCTAAAGGAAGCCTAGAAGAAAGATGGAGAGAGACAATTTACAAGGGCCTGTATTGGTAAGACAAGGGGTAAAGAGCTCAAACTGAAAGAGTGTAGGTTTACATTAGATATTAGGAAGAAATTCTGTGCTGTGAGGATGCTGAGGCACTGGCACAGGATGCCCTGAGGTGTTGTGGATGCCACATCTTTGCAAGTGTTCAAGGCCAGGTTGGATGGGCTCTGAGCAACCTGGTCTAGTGGAAGGTGTCCTTGCCCACAGCATGGGGATTGTAATGAGATGATCTTTAATGTCCCTTTGGCTGTCACACCTTCTCACCCAAAGCATTCTACAATCCCACGATTCTGTGATTCTATGCTAAGGTGTTTCCTTGACCAGATGATCTGACATGCATCACCTGAGAGTAGGAGATATGTTGGAAGACCCTTTCATTAAAAAATGGAACTGTGCTTTTATAAAGTAATAGATTGTCAGTCATATGACTCCAGGCCAGCTGTGTCATCTCAGAATCATTAAATAATTTAGAATAGTATCACTTGGTTGGTTCCTTCATCAGGTGCTTTATCAGGTCTGCAACATCTCCACATCACTATAAAGATAAGTCACACTGGTTTCAGCATTCTTCAACACCAAAAGCATCATGACATCCTTCTCTCCATTCTCCACTGATAGCTTTGCAAATGGGGTATTGTTGGAGTTGTTGTACTCGTCTCCAGGCAGAGCATCCTGCTACAGTGGTGTTCAGAAACTCCCAACAGCAGCAACCAGGTCTGGGATCTTTAAATAATGAATGACAATGATGGGAACCCTGCTGCATAAATCAATCACCAAAGGTGTGACAATATGGGTTATTTCATATTGCAGCACATACAAGTAATTCAAATACAAACAGCTCTACCTTGGCTTCAAACCCCTTTGGGCATATATTTATTCTGTAATTACTTCTTGGTTGAGTTCTCCCAACTTTTATAACTGGGGCATTTACTATCTTTCCTCTATGAGCCAAATCTGAACTTAGCTTGGCAGACCTTCACCAGCAATGAATGGATGTTGAACTGGCAGGATTTTGAACCACTAGCCCTGCTCCTAAAGCCATCCATTTTCAGAGCCATCCATATTCATGGGAGAACACTCAGCAAGAGAGGTGGCTGAGTTCCTGCCTAGCCTATCAAGTGCTATGGGTGCCCTGCATTGGCAGTAACCTCACTGCTTTCTGTTTATTTTCTACAGGACCATAAGCAATAAATTGCATTTCAGTGAAATGTGATTTAAAAAATCAGGGTTTTTTAATTTTCAAGATGGAAAAATTCAAATAAAAATTTAGAATTGTCCACCCACCTTATCAACATAACTAATTTCATTATATAATAATTATTACAATGTTAAAGAGAGGGAGTAGGATAAAGAAAATGTCCCTAATTTTTTAAAAATGAAGTTTTCACATTTTCTTTGAAAATAATTGATTTTCATAACTGCACCAGATTAGTAAAAAGATTTTTTTTACAAGAAAAGGTACTTTTAAATGCACATGACATAATCTAGCTTCAATTTTTTAATTTAAAAAATGTGAAAAGTCTTTGCAGAAATTTTATTTCTTTCATCAACCTTTCCATCTCAAAGAGAAACATAACTGTTGGACAGTACTTTGTCTAGTTCTTGTAACAGTAGTCTCAAATTCAGGCAATAGGAACATACACAAAAGACAAACTGAATATTTCTATTCATGGTCTGCTTTTCAAGTGCAAATGGACGAAATTTTTTTATTATAGTTTTCATCAGAAAAGTGGATAGAAATAGGTCTAGCAAGAGCCTTGAGCTGTAAACCCAGTTGAGAATACTGGTTAAGCACAGTGCAAAGTGCAAAATTCCTTCAAAAGCTTTATCCTCTGCTCACAGTGCCTCTCCATCTCTTGCTAATGTAACCCTGGAGAACCTACCTTAGGAATAAACAAATAGTGCCAGAGACAGAACCTACCTTAGGAATAAACAAATGGTGCCAGAGCAAGGCACAGCCGTTCACCTGCATGAACACAGGGTAAAATCATTGCTTTAACAGTAGTTCATAAAAGGGTTAGGCTGTACAGTGCATCAAAATGTAGCTCAACAGAGCCTTGCTGTTATAGAAAAAGCAACCTATAAGCTTTGCATCTACAAACAGGAGGATGGACTACAAGGTGCATAGGGTGAACCTTTTCAATCCTCCCAATACTGATACAAACCTCAGGTGCTTTACTCTGGATAGTTTAGTGTAGGCCTTTAAAAAGGCTAGAGGAAATGGGGAGAATCCAAGTGGAAGGAAAAGGGACTATCAAAAATGTTAAAATGCTTGTTTCATCAAACATTGAATCATCAGGTTTACTTAGCTTTAAAAGAGAAGAATGATGGGAACAGGTTAACAAGTACACAGCAGTTACTTTAGTATGGAAGGTAGTAAATTTTTCCTACATGTCCATAGCAAATAGGATGGAAAGAAAATGGCATAAACTGCACCAAGAATTGATAAATATTAAGTAAACCTTTCTAATGTCGAAGACACTGGACTAGATTGGCAATAGATGTCACAGTGTTTTGAGCACTGATATCCTGAAAGATCTCTCAGACAAGTTTCTCTTAGGCATAGGATGGAAAGTGGATCTATTCTGGGACAGCAAGGATGGATGAGACAAGCTCCAGTGAGGTCACCTATCCTCACAATGCTGCACTTGGATGGAAAACTTGCTGCTGGGGCAGGAGCCCTCTCCCATTCTGTCTGAGGCTGCACCTCCCACATACACCACAGATCATCCCTCTCCAGGCAGCCTGCTGGGAACCCCACAACATGCTGAATCTGGAGGTAAAAAAAGGACATGTTCTGTTTAAAATCAATGCTTCAAATCAAAAATAACCCACAGAATTCTCTGTCATCTTTCTCCTAGAATAACCAAAGCCAAATTTATGAAGTCAGGTTGGAAAGCAACATCAAAGGGCATTGGTAACTTTGACAAAACCTGCCAAAGAACACACACATGTGCAATTTCCATAACACGTCTATGCCTTTGAAACTTGACGGAAGAGAATCAGGAAATCGATAAGTCCAAACTAGAAAAGACCTATATTGGCACAGCCTCTTTTTACACTAATGTGAGACTTGAAGCAGAGAATTAAAATCAGGCAATAGGTTTTTTCTGTTCAGAAAAATACTCACAACATCTCACATAGAGGTTATCTACAAAGCTCCAGTAAGATATATTAAGTGCTGCAATATAGTGTTTGAATTTTGGCAGGATTTGTCAGACATTTAGTCAACCCACAAGTTCAAATTGGTTTTGTCCAAGATTCTTCCTGTTCTTTCTCAGGAATAGTAATAATCATGTATTCCTACATTGTATCTGTGTTTCCATTTCTTTACTGACTGCTTGAAAAGTTATTTACTTCAATACAAGTACATAAGGAAGAAACAAAGACAGCTGGAGTTCACAGTCTAGAGAAGCCCAGCAAGAAACTTAATGTTAATATCTCTTCTCCATTTACATGTTATGGAGAAGGAAGCACAATAGAAGCATAATGATCCACTGTCAGAGTCATTTAACAGTTTATTGGATTAGCATTCTCTGTAGGAGAGATTTATGTTTTCTCTAAATTCTAGATGAATCTTTAAAAAAATAATTATTAATTTATCCAATATTTCAAGCTCAAAAATATATCTTCTGGATTTAGCTGATGGAGCTAGTCACCAGCCCAGCTCTGCTGAGTGCTCATTGTCAGTCATAGGATTGAAGTTATGCTGTCCTCAGACCTGCTAGTGGATATGATTGTCCTAAGTGCTCCCTAACCTATTGCAGTGTGATGCCATTTCCTGTTTCACCTATCCCAACCCCTCAGGTGTGCCAACCTTTCCTTTCCCCTTTGCCCTCCTGCTAAGAGCTGTCCATCAATCTTAATATTCCAGCAAGGGCCTCGTGTGGTTGGCAGAAGTTCAAAAGCTGCCCCTCAGGTCCGGGTTCATTGGCCTGTCCAAGTGTCTGTATCCCTTGAGCCTTCCCCTCCTCACACCTGGTTATCCCTCACCTGTCCCTTCCCCTCCCCCTGTCCCCAGGGCTTAAAAAGAGATGGGACCATGCAGTCGGGATTCTGTTGGGAGCTGTTACAAGATTCCGAGGTCTGTCATCCTGGAATAAAACTCTGGATTAAGACTCTATGATAGAATCCTCTCCTTTCTCTTCACCGTCGCCTGAACCTTTTCCACCAGAGGTAAATTCAGTTTCTACTATGCCTGGATTTGTTCTGAGTGCCCAGCTGCAGCATCCAGCCAGCCAAAGGTGTCTCTGAGGTGAAACACCACAGCTGCTGCCTTTGGTCCAGCAGCAAGGGCCAAACGAAGCCAGGCACGTCCCATCCGGAAATATTTGGATTAATATTCAATACTAACCCACTTCACTTAAAACAAACTAAGTTCCCAAAGCCCTCCTAGACAGCATGGTGAACATTTGCCATTCTGAGAATTAGAGGTTCTGTCTGGACCATTTTTAGTCAATTCTCATAGGCATGCTTAGAAAAATCAAAGACGTTGATAATGGTCCTCAAACTTGTGTTACCAAACAAGTTGTATTTCTTTAAGGAGTCTATGCAACAGTGGGGGAAGATGTCATAGAATTCTTTTAACTTTAGCACAACAATGCATGATCCCTGTATTTGTGGTTAATGCTTAGCTTTGTACCATTCAGATCTTAGTACAGTGCTATGAAGACAGCCTATTTAGGGTTCATGGCAGTAGTCACACAGCTCTTTTGCCTGCACCTCCACCATGCAACAGTGGGGGAAGATGTCATAGAATTCTTTTAACTTTAGCACAACAATGGGAGTTCCCAGCTCCAAATGCATTTATAACTTTTGCATAAGCAAAAAACATTTCTTCCTTGAGGAGTAAAAAAATAAATCACATAAAATCACATAAAATGTTATACCTAACACTTTTCCACTTAGAAAATACTTCCAATTTTGCTATACATTACTGGAAAAAAATCCAACTCTCATTTTTCTAAGGATGTACAAATCCAGATCTGAATTTGCTACTGTCAAGATGAAAACAAGAAAAAGATAAATATGAAGTGAAAAAAAATGGTGGTACTCAGATCACAGATCATTCTCTAACCAGTCTTTCTTCAGGTCAACAGGTTTTTCCTAGTACCAAGTACTCTATCATATTCTTGTATTTTCCAAGTCAGTTAGGCCCACTAAGCAATTACAAAACACATCTAATAGGATAATGCAAATACTAGCCCATGAAGATCCTCTTTTCTGCCTTGCATTTTGCACTTATTGTAGACCTCTTCAGTTTCCTGAAAAACATTCACAGCTTTATTTCCTGGGTGTCCAACTGGTATTCAACTGATACAAGTGCCACTGAAAAACAGGAAATAAATTCTCCAACCAATTTGCTGTGTTAAAAAGTCAACATTACTTTATTAGTGGTGTGGATGCATCTCCTCAAAACATGCCTGAGAAGCAACCTAACAAGCCAGGTTACATTCATGAAACTAAAACATATCATCCCATTTCTATTCATTACATGCCTGAACACATGTATGGGAACTTATTGGATATGAGTAGAGGTCTTTTGAGAGTCGTTGGTGGTCATTTGGTGGTCAAAATTCCAATTATGGCTGCAGATCTTTTGATTTATCTTCTTTTTCTGAGAGTGTCTCAAATATGTGGTCAGGCTATGATGCTCTTACCATTCTTTACTCTGACACTCCATCTTTGCTCTCAAAACTAAGAGATCTACTAGTATATATTAATCACAAGTGTAAATAAACAAGGAAGTATTAGTTGGCACAAGACTTATTAGTCTCTTATTAGTAGGGAGTTAACTTGAGGTCACCTTAATCTCTGCATTTGTACTAAGATCTGAATGGTACAAAGCTAAGCAGGGATCATGCATTGTTGTGCTAAAGTTAAAAGAATTCTATGACATCTTCCCCCACTGTTGCATAGACTCCTTAAAGAAATACAACTTGTTTGGTAACACAAGTTTGAGGACCATTATCAATGTCTTTGATTTTTCTAAGCATGCCTGTGAGAATTGACTAAAAATGGTCCAGAAAGAACCTCTAATTCTCAGAATGGCAAATGTTCACCATGCTGTCTAGGAGGGCTTTGGGAACTTAGTTTGTTTTAAGTGAAGTGGGTTAGGGAGCACATAGGACAATCATATCCACTAGCAGGTCTGAAGGGAGCATAACTTCAGTCCTATGACTGACAATGAGCACTCAGCAGAGCTGGGCTGGTGACTAGCTCCATCAGCTAAATCCAGAAGATATATTTTTGAGCCTGAAATATTAGATAAATTAATAATTATTTTTTTAAAGATTCATCTAGAATTTAGAGAAAACATAAATCTCTAATTATAAAACATAAATTCTCTACAGATAATGCTAATCCAATAAACTGTTAAATGACTCTGACAGTGGATCATTATGCTTCTATTATGCTTCCTTCTCCAAAACTTGTAAATGGAGAAGAGATATTAACATTAAGTTTCTTGATGGGCTTCTCTAGACTGTGAACTCCAGCTGTCTTTGTTTCCTCCTTATGTACTTGTATTGAACTAAATAACTTTTCAAGCAGTCAGTAAAGAAATGGAAACACAGATACAATGTAGGAATACATGATTATTACTGTTCCTGAGAAAGAACAAGAAGAATCTTGGACAAAATCAATTTGTCATGGGATCCCTATACTATAAAAGTTTAATATTCATAGGTGCAATTATGACAGTGAACATGCTGCACAAATGATGTAAGTTGTCTTCATTCTCTTGAAAATACTTTGCAACAGCGTTTGCTTATGAGCTGTCTCTCGTAAATGGGCTAGTAAATGGATTTCTTGGCTAGCAACAGCAAGTTACTCTGCTATGGACCTTGAGATCCTTCCCACTAGGTCTGATTATGCCTCATCCTATTTCCTAGCTTAGGTCAAAATTATTTCTCAGTAAGAAAGCCCCACTGTGAAATACTCCTTTAGTTCCTCTCTCAGACACTTGATTCCTTAAGCATATATTGTATACATGCAGGAAAAAAATCCAAAATCATTTTCTTGCTTTCTGGTTTTAAACAATTAATTGAATTTACATTCAAATAACTTCAAAGCCTCAAAATTACATGCACAGAAGGCAGAACAGGCAAAGTTAAGAACCTGAAGGGAGGACTTAACAAGAGCAAAAACTGTAGAAGTTTGGTTTGTACACTCAAGTACTTCAATATTCTAAATGGAGAGAAATTCATTCTGCATTCAATGACAATTTGACAAGAGGGGAAGTGAAAAATAAGAGGGAAAACAGTGTGCCTGTGAATGCCTTTTATAAAAATATGGTATTGCCCGTTCAACACAATCGTTTCAAAATCCATACTGCACTACAAACGTGTGTCAGACTCTCTTCTATCTGGGGTCTAATTTGTCATTCCAAATAATTTTTTTTTATTTTCTAGCTTTTTTATCTGTATCAACTCCATAATTTTATTTCTGTGTTTATTAAAACAATGCAAGGAAGTTATTACTTTCAGGTTTATTATGCATTTTTGCTGTTGTTCTTTTACTTTCCCAGTGTACGTGTAGAAGCAAAGGAAGATGTCTAGATAGGTGTTTTAAAAGGATGCCAATCAGAATGTGATTGAGAAGGATAAAGCATTGTTTTTTATATAAGGCAATATAAGACAATATCAACATGCACTTTTCCTGGTATGTTTTAATTCTATTCACAGTGTGGCATCTGTTCAAAATCCCTTTCTCATGGGTTTATAGCTTGGATTGAAAACAGACTTTTTTTCCCCAAATGTTGGTAAAAAGTTTCGCAGCATCAGAGCAAGTAAATTTAAAAGGGGCCTATTGATAATATCCTCTCAATAGAAGCAGGCAGGTGAATATGGTGCACTGTAATCCAAACATTTGTATTAATACAATTTTTCCAAGTCTTAGTCCTTTTGCTGAAGCCATATTACAGTAAAGCTCTGAGGCATGTGCTTAGCTTAAGCATATGGCCAGTGATTATTTTTTCTGGACTCACTTAAATACTGTCCAACCTATATTTTATTTCTGAGGGATGGAAGATGCTTGAAATTTGCACTGATTAGACAGAGCTGTTGTAAAAATGTTCAGCTCCCACAGTGCTCATCCTGGCAGTCCAAGAGGACTGGGAGTTTTGTGCTGACCCTCAGTCTTTTCCACACAGGGGAAAACATTGCTTTTCCCTGCTTGCAGTGCTGGGGATTTCATGTCAAGAAGAGCCCTGCAGGCTATGTGTATATTAGCAGACCTGAGATAGTTTCCCAATCCCCAAGACTGTTCTCACAGCCTGTGTGTATACTGCTGTATTCACATACCCACTGTATCTCCCAGGTGAGAGCTAAGGCTTATCCCAAGCAGAAATCAGGGTGTACTGGACAGGATCTGACAAGGCAAATTTACATGCAGCAGATTTCTTCTCCATTGGCATTCTTACAGTTTTTTCCTCAAAAACTGATGACTGTGTACACTTGTTCTGTAGAGATACTAAACCTACATGGGTTGCATTTAAAGGAAATCTCCCAAACCTTACAAACTACATATCCAGTTTCTGTACTTCCCAATGGAAAAAGCTGTTCTTGGAGATAGGTGGTTTTTTCCACCTTTACACCTATTCCATGTTAAGTAATAATGTAATCATTAGTGGGAAGGAATGAGAAAAAAAAAGAGAAAAAATGGCAACAGCAGCCTAGACTGGATCATCAGATTTTCATACACATACCTTTTATGTCCAATGAGATCCATATTTTGCCATCCTGTCACTGATCTTTGCACTTCCCTGCACCTTCAGGCAGCAGGTCAGGTCAGCACATCAGCCTACAGTGGGTGAGAGCCCATCACCTGGGCACTGCAGGGTGTCTGCAGCAGCCAGGCAGGACCCCTGAGCTCATTCCTGAACTCTGGTCTCCCACAGAAGCACAGGGTTTGCTGCCAGCAGGATGCAAGGCCAGCAATAGTCAGATTTTTCATTTAAATTTTGGCACCATCTGAAGTCATTTCTGTTACTTCCAAGGACTGTTGCCATTGTATTAAAAAGAGTAAATTTGCTGCTGAGTTACTTACTGCCCAGAAAATCCAGCTGAAACCTGCTACTGCCAAATCTGAGGATTCGATATTGGGCCAGGGACTTTAAATAGCTTCTGCTACTGAGGATTTTCTGCTGTCTATGCTGTCTAAAAAAAAAAATCCTTTAAAAAAAAAGGATTGATAAAACCTCAGTTTGAGGGATTGGACATGGACTGTTAGAAACTGAAAATTGCCACTTCTGTTGTGGTTACTACCTATCCAGGTTTTTTGACTGAATCATCTAGGTTTTTTTAAGTCTAGGTTTGGTTGCCCAGGGTCCAGGATAAAGAGCACAAAACCAAACAAAATCCCTAATACTAATTTCTTAAATGAAGTGGAGGAAAAGCCCTATTTAGGCAGGTTGGCTGCCTTTGTATACACCACGACTACTGAGGGTTCCCATCACTGCTGTTCTTACTCTGCTCCTGCATCTAAGTGTCACATTTAATTGCACGATGAAGTCTTTTAACTACAGGATCCAATTCTGGCATGCTACATTTCCTATAGGGCAGCTCAAGTTGCCAAATGAAAACCTGTCACTATCCCTCTCTGTCTTATCTTCCTCCCGTGTTTGTCCCATACACCTATGTAAAGAGATAGTGCAGGAGGTACCCAAGGTGAAGGGTAAATATAGGTACCCTTTATTTATTTATTTATTTATTATAAATAAAGGTACCCTTTATTTTTCCAGGGTTTTTTCCTTTTTCTTTTTTTAATCTCATCTGCCATGTAGATAGGCGCAGTGACTGCAACAGTGCACAGGAATCTGTGAGCCAGCCAGGAAACCACTGGCTGTGATCAGGCTCAAACACTGAGGAGGCCCTGGCAGATACTCAATGTGAATTCTCCTGCATGCTACAGTCTGTGAATTTATGATGCACTCTGCTGTGTAGCTATAACCTTAGCAACAGCAACCACTGTACAATGAGCAGGAGTTAGTTGCTGCTGACAGTTTGAAGGAGCCCTCCCTTATGGGCAATTTGTGCAGAAAATGACAGGAATTGTAATGATTTCATCTGAAACCATAGCAAAGTCTGCAGTATTTTCTCATCAAACTCAGTAATTCTAGCAATGCAATGAACTGGCAAATCAAGTGCTACCCAGCTTTATAATCACATGCTGCTTGGAAACCTCTCTTCTCTTTTCTCTTCTCTTCTCTTCTCTTCTCTTCTCTTCTCTTCTCTTCTCTTCTCTTCTCTTCTCTTCTCTTCTCTTCTCTTCTCTTCTCTTCTCTTCTCTTCTCTTCTCTTCTCTTCTCTTCTCTTCTCTTCTCTTCTCTTCTCTTCTCTTCTCTTCTCTCCTCTCCTCTCCTCTCCTCTCCTCTCCTCTCCTCTCCTCTCCTCTCCTCTCCTCTCCTCTCCTCTCCTCTCCTCTCCTCTCCTCTCCTCTCCTGTTCCTCATCCTGTTTACTTTTTCTCCCAGAAGAACTTTCTTTGATTACACCTTTCTGCATCTGTGCAATCTCTTTCACATGACAATTTATTTCCCCATATTCTTGGGGTAACTGTTAGGAATATGTTGGAGGTTGTTTCTGAAAAGGAGTAAATAATGAAATAGGTTTTGTGAGCGTTCTTCTTTCATCATGTTGAACACCTTTTTTTATAAATCAAATACTAACATCTGTGTTAGAAAACATTTGATTTGCAAAGAGGTTCAAGGTAAGTGTTGTGCATATTCATGCAATACATAATTGCATATGCAGTCACGCTGGGAATTTCCTCAAATTCAGCAATGAGAGACTTGCTATAGTATTTGACATTCAAAAAACATTCAACCTGTAAGAGGCTCAGTAGATTTTTGTTTTTAAATACTTTGTGTGCTGAAACAGTAAATTCTAAAATAGTACAATCTAAAAAGAGTATTTATATACTTGATGGGGAGGCTAACAAGTGATAAATAGACTTCAGGACCTGCTCTGTAGGAAGATATGGCTGTCAGTGTAGAAGCAAAGGAGGTTATCATGGCCCCACTGACTCTCCAAGTTAAATTATATCATGTAAACGACAGAAAACACATTGAGGATATTTGTAGCAATTAATTTTAGATTTGATTGGCTACTGATCTGATCAATTTTACTTTAATAAACATCTACCATAAAAATGAATAACAATGTTAAATAATTCAAAAATTTAATCTTTTTTTTCCATAAGGTTTTTCTTGCTATCTGTAATGGCCAAAAAATCCTTTTATCTGCTGTTTCTAGATGTTATTGAGTTGTTTCCTAAACTGTATTCACCAACAGCATTCTGTGTCCCAATGGCATTACTTAAAAACAATGCAAACTTTGCATTTTAATTACTATGTGCATCCTATTGACCTCCTATCTACTTTATGCCAGCTTCATTAATAACTGATGCCCAAGTTGCTCATCAAATTCAGCAATGAGCTGTTTTAGTCTCTGAAATGAAATTAGGGGTTTTTTCCTATGTTTTTGGTGCAAAATCTAGTTCAAATACATAAGAGAGAGCAAATTGGAAAAATGTGTCTTCATGGAGAAGGAATTTACTTGTCAGGGTGTGACTATGTGTAAATTGGGCCACTGTAGTCTAAGTTTGTCATATAAACTTTGATCTACCCACATTGACTTTTATATTTTGTATGATGTGTCACCAGAAGTGAAACTTCAACCTGGAGACTAAGTCTTATGCTTGGCTAGTGCCAGAGCCCAGAATCTTTATTGCTGCATTTGTAGCTGTCAAACTGGTCTCAGTTTCTCCTCTGGAAAGCTGTCATGAAGCTGAAGAAGTCTTTTCTAAGACCCCATGTGCTGGATTTCAGATGTGTATCTATGAGATTGCTCTTGGAGTCACCTGAACCTGGTGCTGCTCCAGAAGCTGGACACACTTTGTAGCCATCCTGTGTTTGGTGTCAGCCTAGGCTGCTGGCACAGCTCCTTTGTGCCCTGTGGCACAAAATCCAAGTGCTCCAGGGAAGCTTTGTCTGCTTGCTGTTACCTTTGAAAGGGATTGTGGGAAACCTGAGGGCCAAGATGATCCTGAGACCTGAGGGAGAGCCTGGAGCTAAGTAAATTTACCTTTGATGAACAAAGATCAGGTCAGGGAACATTGAAACAAGTCCATGTGACCCAGTGGGATGCACCCATGGCTGCTGAGGGAGATGGCTGGTGCATTGTGAGTTCACTCTTGAAGTTCTGTAAAAGTTTATGGGGACTCGAGGAAGTTCCTGAGGGCAAGAGAAAGCAAATGTCACTGCCATCTTAAAGTGCAAGATGAGGATCCAGTAAACTATTGTCAAACATATGAAGGATAAGGGGAATGTGAATACTGAATGTGAACTTACAAAGGGGAAATCATGCCTGAACCATCTAAAAGCCTTTTGGAATGAGACAACTGCCTCAGTGGATAAGAGGAGAGGAAAAGATACTTTTTATCTTGACCTTAGCAAGGCTTTCAACACTGTCTCCCTTAATATCCTCGGAGCTAGATAAATGGACAGGGAGATGGGCAGAACATTGGCCAAACTGCTGGGCTGCAAGGGCCCAGCAGCAGCATGGGATCCAGCTCCAGGCCAGTCACTAGCATTGTCTCAGTACTGGAACAAATGCTGTTTATTACCTTCATCAGTGAGCTGGATTCTGGCACATCATGCACCTTCCACAAGTTTGCAGATGACACAAAACTGGGAGGAGTGTTTGATCAGCAGATAACTGTGCTGCCATTCAGAGGAATCTGGACAGGCTGGAGGAATGGACAAAGATGAGCCTCATGAAGTCCAAGAAAGAGAAACACAAAGTCCTTTTCATGGGAAGAAAAAGCCCAGGTGCATGCAGCAGTCCATGCTGGAGTCTGACCATCTGGAAATCAGCCTGGCAGAGAAGGACCTGAATGTCATGATGGACAAATTGACAGCAGTGAACCTTGCAGCCAAGAAGAGCGATCCTTGCCAGCTGTTCTGACCTGGGGAGACACATCTGGATTCTCGATTCTGGATGTTGTGTTGGGCTCCCCAGTACAAGAGAGCACATGGATACACTGAAGTGACTTCAGCAAAGGGCCACAAGGATGATTAAGGGACTGGACTGTACAAAGAAAGGCCAAGAGCTTGGGCTATTCAAAGAAAGATCAGACACAGATTTATCAACATTTAAACCCAGCTGATGAGGAGATTAAAGGAGTCAGAGCCTCACTCTACTCAGGGGCACCCAGTGACATCACCAGAAGTAATGGGCACAAAGTGAAGCACAGAAAATTCCATCCAAACACACAAACCCACTTTTACACTGTGAGGGTGATGGAACACTGCAACAGTTTGCCCAGAGAGGCAGTGGAGTCTCCATCCTTAGAGATAACAAAAAACCAACTGGACGTGGCCCTGAGCAACCTGCTCTGCCCTGTTTGAGCAGGGGCTGGACTGGACAAACTCCAGAGGTGCTCACCAGCCTCAGCCATGCTGGGATTCCATGATGCTGCAGGGAAAGTACAGTCCTGCAGGTGCCTTGACATGAAGAGAGCACCCAGATTTCCCCTTTAAAATAATACTGAATTACTCCAAAGTCCATTATGCAAATGAAGCCTAAGGGCTTCAGCAAGTCGGCTTGCCTGAGATGTTAATGTTTTTGACAAGAATGTGAGGACAAGGGTAGGAACATGGTATAAAATAAATTTAAAGTCTGACAACTTACAGAAATTATTTACATATTTTGTGAACTTTAAAACACTCAGTATATATGTGTGTGTATATATATATATATATATATATATGCTAGAGTGTTAATTTTAGTTGTGTTAATAACTATGTAATATTTTCTCTTTAATTTCTAATTCAGTGTAGACACATAATTTTTCATAAGTCTGGCCAGCTAATAAAAAAAAACAAAGAAAACCCTGTTTACAAACCATTGAACTACTAAAACAAGAGGTATTGACATTATTAAGAAGGCAGGAGAAAAATATATGAGCTGATGGTACCTGGAATGAAGAAATAATCCCCCACATACTTACAAGGTTATACTCTACAAAAAAACCACAGATACACAGAGTTTGATGTTATTAAATATATATGCATAAAAATGTTATAGAAATAGTTCTTAACAGTCTTTAAAAGACAGTCATTAGAAATAAATAAAGTAAAAATGCATCTGGAACAATTCAAAATATCAATAGTGTATGATAAATATTTTTTTAGAGATTTAAAATACATTTAATCTTTTCAGTTTATAACCTCAACTATCCACTTTTCTGCTTTGGTGATGTGTTAATGCTTAGTTGCACTGTAAATGTTCAAGCTTTTCAATTCAGCTCTGAACTCAGCCTTGACAGAACAATTTATCAGTACAATAAATATGGATATTATGGATATAATGGACATGTTTTTAAATACTTTTTAAGATGTTCTATGAACTTAAACCTTTATTTGCCTTTATTTTTTAATGAGTTATTTTTCAATCTAAACAATTCTTTGATAACTTAGTTGCCTTTAAATTAAAAGTTAGGAATGACTAATGGGAAGAAGAGTTTTATCCTCTTATGTAATTCTGCTACAAATAAGATACAAAGTGCTAGAAAGTTGTTTTTTCTTTAGCTTAAACCCATATAACTCTCAGAGCTGATCAAAATACATAAAAATTGTAATCAAAATACATACACAAATTGTATCATTTTATTGTGATTGTTCTGGTGATGTCAGGTGTTTTCATCTTCTCCTTATTAAGCCAAATAATTTAAATGTATCAAAATCTTTCATCGGGAGATCTATAGGTGTAGTACTTAGAGGTGAAATGGATAAAAAATATCAGGAAACAGGTTTTAGTTTTTATTGTATTTTTGAGGCATTTAGATTCCCTTGATGATAATAATTCCTGGGAAGATAAAAATGTTTTCCATTGGCAAAAGAGAAGTCACTATTGACTACAGTCTCTACTTTGCTTTCCAGATCCTATCAGATGTACTGTACTAACAGTAATCATGTGGAAGATATTATGGCAGTTGTAATAGGTTAGGTGTGATTCCAGTTACAATGCCTGCACAGGATAAAAATTTTTAAAGCTTCAATTTGAGACAGCAAGAGACTGACATGAAAACTGAAGACATGAAGATGATGATCGATAGAGATGATACCACTTAAAATGACAAGAGCAGAAAAACTCATAAAGCAACAAGAAAGGAATGGATGACCTTGTAAAAAGGCACAGATAATAATCTATAATCTATAATGCCAGCTGCAACTGGGAGTGTGGGTCTGCAATGTGTAAGAATAAGTATCATATATTTTCTGTGTAGGGGTGTAAGAAAGTGATTTGAACTGTAATTTCAAATTTCACACACAGGGAGTGAGTTATTGTAAATAATTTTAGGGCTCAATTCTTCAATGAACTTGAGAAAGAGGTTGAAATAGTTTTGAGAGGTGACAAATAAAACAGTCCTAGATGTAACTGAGGATATTTACACTGAGAGCTTTTGTCGGCATCCTGCTAGCTTGAAAAACATAAAAGAGATGTGCAAATTACTGGACGATCCAGAGAGAAAAAAATCTGATCTAGTTTACATTTTTGATCTCTTCAATCAGTGTAACAGGAGAGCGACCAGAATACTGTGGTTCAACTGCTGCTGAGCTTTGACCAGAATATAATGTTGTCAAAAATCCATGAGAAGATTCTTACATTGAATCCATGAGAAGTATCTTACATTTCTCCTTTGAACTTCCTTTGTGTGCTTCTGCGTAAGGCAGTTTAGGAACTTCCTCTTTCACTTGAATGTTCCTTGTCCTTTCCCACATGTTCCAAAAGATGTATTTGAGTCTCTTTCACTGTCAAAAGTATTGTTCAAATTTCTGGAGCTAAAGTAATTCTATGTGTTTAATAACCAAGTTTAGTGGAGGTAGTTAACATCTACTTTAGAAGCCAACCAACATCCGTGAACACTTCTAAGAATGGCTTGAATTTTAATGACAGAACTAGTTGGGAAAGATTAGTTGCTTGTAATAATGTTATGAATACCAATGCTTGACTGTGTAAGCATATCACTCACTATTCTCTTGAGCTCGGTCAATAGCAACACTGTCAGGAAATACATCCCAAAGAGGAAGAACTATTTGCAATCCTCTTTGCTGTTTGCTGGCCTGGCATGCCAGATTTTTTCCAAGAGTACCTGGATGAGATAAGGAGGAAAGGAGGAGTTTGGATGACAAGAGAACAGTTTGATGTAATCCACAGGTTGGGCATGACTGGGGTTAGGAAGATCCAAAGGGAAAACACAATTGCATAAGGTCTAGCTTTAAATTTTTCAGTTATTAAGCTGACTTCTTCAGGTTAGAGGTGCGCATTGGCCACACATCTCCCTTGATGGACAAAATCCTTTACTAGGTTAAACACAGAAATTTCCAACTAAATCTTGTCTTTTATCCTCTAAAGGGCATTGCATGATGGAAATAAAACTCAGTCCACAAACTGAGGAGGAGGAGGTTATCAGGGTGGCAGGGAAGTATCAGGGACCTCAGCAGGGAAGACAAAGGCACATTTAATACTGAATCAGACGTGAAGTCCATTGGCTTTTAAACAAATTGTGTTTGAGATATCAAAATGCTTCTTTTCAACATGTTTGAAATTCAAATGAATATTTGAATTGGACAGGTTCATGACAGACTTGGCTGGCTAGCAGAGTAAGAGGTACAGATCTCCTATAAAAATATGCCATAATTCTGGAGTTTTATACAAATAATAAATAGCATATAATAACGACTGTTAACTACAAGGGTTCTCTCCAATGGCAAAAATCACATATTTTCTTTTGAACTGTATGAATGTTTTACAGAATGCTTTATTTTCCACAAGTGACCTTGCAACACCTTGCCATGCCAGCCCTTTAATAATTTAGCTCAACTGCTGAACCATAGCAGCAAAGGTTTCAAAGTGTATTGGTGCATTGTTTATGTTTGGTTACAAAAAACAAACAGGATCCAGCTGCACTCTGCCAACACATGGCTTGGCCACCTGAATATTGGCTATGCCTGATTAACAGGCACACGTGGACACTGGGAGTCATAAAAGAGAGCAGCAAATACAAGGGGAGAACATTTGCTGCATAAACCCATCAAAATCTGCCTTTGTAAAAGACCAAATGCAAACTGTTATCCTGTTGAAATCTCCCCACCACCCAGCAGTTAAAGTACCTACAAAACTGAAGATGTTTTAGCTCTGCTTTTAGCTAGTTGAAAAAAATAAGGATTTTTGCTTCCATCTGTCGGGAAGTTCATATTGATCAGATTGAAGCACTTATGCAACATAAAGTCCTTGTGGGACATCCCAGTGCAGCCTTTTGCAAGCACTTCCACAGCAGATTGCAAATCACACAATGGGTAAATTCTCACAATGTACTGGTTGTCCAATTTGGATCTAATCCTAAAGAAATATGCCCAAATTCACAGAAATACTGTGCACCTGTTTATCCACCCTGAGCATCCCTGCTACTGCTTGCAGATCCCACAAGCCTTGCCTTGCTTTCCTGTATTGCATCAGTAAATTAGTGACAGGGTTGTCCATGGATAGCAAAACACAGGCTAAACCCTGCCAGGCTCCTAATGGAAAGACACTCAGTTCCATTTTGGCCATAAATATAAATCACCGAGAATAATTCATTAAAAAAAAAAAAAAGTAACTGCCAAACAACCTTGGAAGCTACTCAATGGCCCTTCCTTTTACAGCAAACATGATCCCAAATATCATTTATATATAACTCTCAAACTCCATCCTAATTTAGCATTCATCTCACTTTTGGGGGGGGATACACAGCATTTAATTTCAAACCATGTGAGAATTACTGAGAGAGCTTTGCAATGTCTGAATAGTAACAACTTTTTTGCAGCCCTCTTTGGAGATGCTGCAGTTTGTGCACGAGCAGGCTCGCTTGCACATCTGGTTTTATCGCAATCAGAACTGGTTCCTGCAACGAGAGCCTGCAAGGCCAGCAGCACTCCTACTGCAGCCAAAAAGAGAGGAGCAGCTGTTTTCACGTGTTCATGCTGCAAATTACTCTTACTTTCCATCACAAAATCTGCAGCTTTTCATAGTTTTCCTCCAGAGATCTACTTATCTAAGTTATCTAAAATATTGTCAGTACTATACAAAGGGAAAAGAAAAGGAATTCTTTCTACATAACCCATATGAAAATAGCAGAAAACTTCTATCTACTCCGTAGATATAAATTGATATGTCTAAGCCTATTTTAAAACTTTACAGATTTTCATTTATATATATGCTTAAGAATATGAGCCCAGTCCTTTCTTTCCCATGGCAACAAAAATGGAATAATGAAATCCAGGCCTAATGGCACTATAGATTTTCACTCCAGTAAACCTGAAGCTGCATGATTTGTCACTCATGCATTTATCTATATATGGTAAAGTGAGTAAACACCGCATAAAATATATTTTGTGCTTCCTCGGTCTTGGACAGATTAGCACAAATTAAATTTCACACCAATCTGCCCATGGTCAGGAGTGCTACATTAGGAGTGAGGGGGATTCAGCTAATTGTGGAGAATATTTTTCTCTAATAAAATGATCTGTGAATATAGCAAATATGTTCTGGAGGGCTACCTTTACCAATATGGTCTATCAATACCGGATCAATAAATGATGAAGAAGAATATCTATATGCAGAAATATGTCATGTTTGTCAGTATTACTTTAATTTGTTCACCAAATTTGAAATAAGTTTTCTTCTCACTTTATATTTTCAGATGGAGTGTTCAATATTCATCATTTAGGTTACACTGCTCAGTTATGTTTGACCGCCCAAGTCACGTGGCATTTGAGTCACATAAGTCTGAAGAATACACTGAACTGCCAGAAGAGGGAAGTCCAGGATCAGAAGTTTGTTTCTCTGAGCAAATGTGTAACCTGACATCAGAATATGAAAACCCTACATAATACTACCCCTTTTTTAAGCAAAATTTCTGAAACAGGATCATGACAGGGATTGAGGAGAAAGGAGCATGAATACTTATGAGTTAACTTCTGCAACTACAATGTTATACTGATTGATTAAAAAAAATCTGTGTAATTGTCTAAAGAAAATGTTATCTTTCTTAAAAATAACTAACCAGCTCTGGTCAGCCCTGGCTGAAGGACAAATAAAAATCCATTAGCACTGCATTAGCACTGGCCATGCAGGAGGCAGTGCTCTTTCTTTAGAGTGAGTAAAGATCCATGGGAGGCAATGCTGTAAATGCCCAGGTGACTGTGAATGCCCAGTTACCTGACTCTGATAAAGGTCTGTGGATACATCAAGGGTGGTAGCAGCTAGACTTCTTGTCACTGGAAGAATAGAGAAAGATATCCTGAATTTTACAACAGGGATGAAGGTCTGACTGATGTAAAAATCAGTATGTAAAACATGTCAAATACACTTGAGACAAAATACTTGGAAATATTTGCGCTACATAGGTAGGGAAACTGAGATAATATTATACTTCTCTATGTAGACCCAACTTTCCCACAACAAAACTTCATGTTCATTTTTAAGTCAGGTTTCTTTTCTGACTTTTGAGAAAGCATTACATAGTTAAAAATCAGGAATGGTGGTATGTAAAACACTGATAAATAAATGTTAACAACTCCCCATTCTCTTCAAACAGAGAATTCTATACGGTTTCTGAATAAGCAAACACTACATATCCGCAGAAAACACTGTAAACAATATAAAACATTGTGAAATGTATTTACAATACTCTGAATAGCTTTAAACAAAAGCTGTTAAGACTTTAAATATCCAGTCTTTTCTCATACAGACTCCTCCGCAATGTAGCTGTAGAAGATTTAAATTTAAATGCAACGCTTCAGTATAACATTTACACTTCTGCTTTAACACATTGATTGGAACATTCTCCCCTCCCTTTGGCTGTGAGCTGCCTTTTCCCCCGGAGCGGGGCCGGACGCAGCCGCTGCGCTCCCGCCAGGCCGGGGGCGAGCCCGGGACGGCGGCGCCGGCGCTGGGACCCAGCGGGGAGCGCTCACAGCGCCGCGGGAGCCGCGCCCCAGGCAAGGCCGCGGGCGGAGGAGGGGAAGCTTCGGACAAACTTTATTAGGGAAGACCTCCACTGAGTCACGAGGTACAGAAATGTATCCCCCGCCCCGCTTTTCCCCGCTTTTTTTTCCGAGAGGAGGCCGGGCGTGGCTGGCTCCAGCCGTAGCCCCAGACTTTGTCAACGGTTTATGTGTAAGGGATTGTAGAGATGTAATTGGACCTTTATCCAGCCGTGTTCCACAGAATAAAGGATGACAAGCCAAACACATACATATTTATATAAAATATAAATATTTTATATATTTATATAACAGATATGTTTTATGTATGTTTATTTTTTATATTTATAGAAAAATATATTTATGCATATTTATATAAAAATTAAGGATTTACTATGAAATGAAAACGGTTAGACCAAAAGAACTTAGTCAGAAGATTTATTATACTGTATATGTAAGTATAACTTCTAGTGTAGTATAGTGCACAATTTCTGAAGCAATATTGAAGTAATTATATGAAAATTAGCAAAAACAAGTACAGAATGCTGTTACTCATCCCATACCCATGTGTGGGCAAATCTCTTTTTCTCTGCCTCATTAAGTAACCTTTAGGGGCATCCTCACTCAAGACAGATGTCTCCAAACACATTCCAAGGGATATGCTTGAAGTTAGAACCTTGGACTGAGCTAGAGACTGTCATTAATACATCTCCAAGCCAGCTGTGTCAGATAAGCATCTTTAAATAATTTACCATTAGTATCATTTATTGGTTCCTTTACCAGGTATTTTATCAGGAACATTGATCTTCCTCAGAATGATTAATTTTGCAATTGATGAGTCAGGCAGGTTCCAGCATTCTTCAACACCAAAAGAGAATGAATCCCCTTCTCTATTCACCACTGGTAGCTTGGCAAACAGGATACTGTTTGAGTTGTTTTACCCCTGCTCCAGGCAGAGCATCCTGCTGCAGATTCTCAGACAAATCTCAGCTAGAAATCATTCACAGGTCTTTTTTATGACCTATATTGGTGATTCTTCTGCATTGCATAGTAGCTCGTCTTGCAGAGGATGGCTGGAAGTGAACTGTGGGGAAGCATCACACTGGGAAACACTGCTCCTCACCTTCAGGAACAGCTACTGCTTAGGAAAACTATTACCATCCACTTCAGTTTGGTGCTTAAGTCCTTCTCTATGATTTCCCCAGCTCCATATTTTGTTCAGAAATATGGGGTCTCACCAATGAAAACAGTGAGACACTGTTTTTGATCCTTCCTTTGCATCCAAGAAAGACAGAACAATAATTCAACGTAGGGTGTATTCACACTGGATTTCCTTTTCATGCAGGGGGGCTGCTCCTTCCATCACTTCAGTAAGCATTCCAGCTCTGTTCCAGGAAATAAAACACAGGTCTAAAATGGCAGTCACTCAGCCTAAGTGATCATCAGAACATTTTCAGGAATCTGATTGCCTTCCAGTTGAATGGATCATATCATAAACCTCCCTGGGGAACGTTCCCTTTCAACCAGCAATAAAACTATGTTATTGCTTATCTTTTGGTCCACAGAAGAACCGCCAAGATCCATTCACTGAAGTTTTCTCTCTCGCTCTTCATGAATGTACACCATTGCTTGCCAATGTTTAGTATTTATCCTTTAAAACTTCGTCCCTTCCCTTTTAAGGACAATACAGTATTATACTGATGTGTTAGACAAAGAGACTGCCTGAGTTGGTCACATTTTTCAGCAGCAAGTCCTGCTGAATTCACTAGATCATGACAAGATGTAGCCTGGAATGCGCATTAAGGTATTAATGGAGTGTGTATGCTTGATATCAAGTTTTCATGCTGAGCTGCACTGGTGTTAATCTAGTTTGATTACAGAGCCTAATGTAAATTCTTAGACAGATATTCTATTTTAGCTGAGAAACGAATGCTGACAGTTTACTGCAAGATGACAAATGAATGCTGACATTTTATTCTTACATGTTTATAAATCAGTTTAAAGGTTAAGAGTCATTAATGCGGGCAATCTGAAGAATCTATATACATAAACAAAATATTCATTTTTTGATAACTATGTATGTCCAATGTTATTCACAAAATATATAAGTCAGATTAAAGAATGAAGGGAAAATTGCAAATTTATCAGTATTAGTTTATCTTTTAACTGGAAACTAAATTACCTGATTGATAGGCCTTCTGATCAAACCACAATGTACAATATGGGTTGGGGGTTTTTTTGTCATTTACTTTAAAAATAAAATATCTACATGACAATTTGTAAAGAATAAAGGATTAACCCCTCCTTTCCCATATGACCCACAGAGATTAGAAGCATGCCAGTAACTGTACCAGTCTTCCAGGCACTCTGGAAAACAGATAATCAGTATGGTTTGTGCTAGGACACATCATAGGAATAATTTACATTCTTATTTTTACTGCACATTTTCCTAATATTACCAGAACTAAGACATAGTCATGGATTCCTGATCTATTTCCAAGAAAAGCTCTAAATAGTGCTCTGAGAGAAGCACAAATTCCAGTGGTAGTTTTTAATGGCTGACGAGGGTTGCTATGGGATGAGAAAGGGAGCGTGGCAAGTAAAAATTATTTATGGAATTTCTAAAACTCTGATGGAGACAGACAGTCTAGATGAGCATGCCCTATGCTCCATGTTAGATGTATGGACCATGGAGGATATGAGCACTTTCTTCATCATATTCTGACATTTTAAAAGTAATATAAAGAGGTTTCTCTGCAAAGGGGAATTCAGGTTGTAAATTATCAAATCGGTAGCCAAATTTATAAGAAAATTTAACAATGTTTTATTAGATTGTTAACAAAAATAGAATTTTGAAAAACCACCACAGCCAAGGCAGCGTCAAACCCAGGTGCTGGCGCTGGGTGAACCAGGATCCGACTGACAAAGTGTCAGCGTTTCCCCAGTGGTTCACCCTGACTGCTTCACGCCCCTAGCTTATATACAGTTTATTCTGCCTGAGGCAGAGGTGACCAAACGTTCCTTTGTGTCTCTTCACATGTAGAACTGGGGCCATACATGTGCAGGAATAGACAAAGGTAAGTCCAGGTGTCCAGACGGATGTCTGAGCACTTCAGAAGAACCTGCATTCACATGTAGCAGAGTGGCTGCTGGTGCTTGAGCATGGTAGATGCAATATTCCCAGGTGCAGGTCCTCATGAGTGGCTTAGGCATTCCAAGGAAGTCAGCAGTCATGGTCTGGGAAGGTTTCATTCATATGTTAACAGACTTGATATTGTTATCCAGGAACTACTGGAATAAACATAAGACTCTGCTCCCAGCCAGGGTGGTCAAAGACATACCTTAGATTCTACAATGTTTTATACATATATAGCATGAATTATCTCTACCATATACTACAGGGTCAATGTCAACTATTAAAAATGTGAAGTGAAATTGCCTTTGTGAAATACAATCCTGGAACAACTTCTGGACGTGAAAACACAACAAACTTCAAAGCATTCATGATTGTTTTTCATGGATAAATGACCTACATGGCACACTTTGTCACATACAGTCCAGATCCCAGTTGTTTTCCAGATATTTATGAGATTTTCCTGATAAAAATATGGTATTTTGTATATTTGTTACCCATTAGCTAATGAATCAGTCTTTCAGAGTTAAAATATATGTCTAGAACATTTTAACTTAATATATGCACATATATATATAAAAATATATATATTTATATATTTATATGTATTTGTATTGTGTATATGTATATATACATATGAAGCATTATACAGAGTACTCATAAAATAGCTGTGGTCAAGGAAAGCTGAGAGCTGAGAGCAGAACTTTGAGTATTCTTTGACTGATTCTTTCAAACAATTTGCTTTAATTTCTCAATATTTGTGAATCACCTGAATCAAAATTGCTCAGAATTGGTTATCTGAACACTTTCTGTTTGTTTTGTTTTATAAGTAGCCAACTAAGGAAATTAATACCATTCAAATTCAGAAATCTATTTTATATTAAATAGGAGACAGGCTGCTTGGTGATTGTCAGAAAAAAGTCTTTCCTGAGCTTACTAGTGCAGGACCTGCTTCCCTTCCTCAGAGGAAAGTCAGAAAATGGAATCTGCAGGTCTAGGAAATGTTCAGATGGAATGTCACCGTTACATGAAAACTTCCACTGTAAAACATTCAAAGGTCTAAAAACAACAACAACAAAAAAAAAAATCCAGAATATTGCTGAACTGAAATTCACTTTCAAATTCAAGACACTTCTCACTGCCTTCTTCACAGCCCTTTTATACTTCTCAAGATGCCAGCTGGCATTCAGGCTGTTGTTAGGAAAAGTTTAGGGGATGAGCTATTGACAGACAGTCAATCTTGGTAAGTAAGGCTTTTCATTTTACCTCTACAAGGATGTAGTGTTTTTTCTCAGGCAATTGCAAGAAAGTAATTCAAATGTAAGCCTTTTCCTGAACCCCAGCAATAAAAAATATATTCTACTCTATGCTGAGCTTCACTTTGTCTGACCACTGCATAAGCACCTGCCAAACATAATAAACATTTGCAGTGCAGGTATATCATTACATTTGTCTGCCACAATGGCTTGATCAAATTGACCTCTTGTTATTCAAGAGGCTGAACAGACCTCTGGTACTGCATGGCAGTATGGCAGAATTGTGCTTTTTGCATTGAAAATATTTCAACCTTCTGAAAATTGTGACATAGAAAATAGAACTGTCATCTGGAAATGTTTGAAGTTTGTGTCTTGGTTTTTAATGATTATATTTAAATACTCTCCACTGAAATAAAACCAAACTATCATTCATCAAAGATAAATAACTTTTAAGCTTAATGTTTAAACTAGATTATTTGTTCAGGGAGAAAACATTCACCACCACTAAATTTGGAAAATAGCATAATCTGCATTCACATAATACTTTATGTCTGAGGAATAATCTTTTTTTAAACATGTCCACTGCTCAGGATATGAACTGCTCATGGCTGAACCAGTGAGATTTCATTCGTGTGTCAGCGATTATATCCCCTAAAGCAAAACTTCTCTATTTTCTTTGTCCTATAGCTACCTATAGCTACACCTGCACAGCAAATCACATCATGTAGCTAGACTGTCCTACTGAATCTGAACTTGAATTTCCCGAATGAACTGCAATTGAGGGGCACTGAATGGGTCTTAGAAATCTTTGATAGTTTCAGAGTAGGGCAGGAAGAAAGCATATTTCTTGTGAGTTCCCACAATTTACATGGACATCATCTAGAAGTTTTCAAATTGTGCATTACTTCTCAGGTCTTCTTCTAAACAGAGACCATCTCACTTTTGTTTCTTGAGAAGCATCACTGATGCTTCTGAAAATAAGTTTTAAAAAATACTTTATATATCTCTGAGGAAAGAAAATGTTTCCAATGATGCCTCAAGAGAACTGGAGACCAGCAGATAACTAAAATTGTACCTGAGTGTTCATACTAAACTAAAAAGCAGTTCCATACTTTCTTAAAGCACAGTTTTTGCTGAGAAGAACACAGCTATGGATGGATAAAAATTGGTTCTTCCACCCTTCAGATTGGAAAGGCAATGGTCTTGGAACTCTAGGAAGCCTTTACTGTCTTAGGAGGTGGATTTTGAAGTTGTTGTCAGAGAAGACGTGAAGGGGTACATCTTATATGGTCTCATGGGGATTTAAACTGTTGGAATCATGGGCTGTGTTGAAGACATGATGTCTGCTTTCTTCTTATCTGGGAGTCCATTAGATGGACAGGACTTCACCAGCTGGGGAATCAGGCCCCAGCCAACACTGAGATAAGTTTCTGTAGATGCACCTTGCTTCCCTAAGAAGTGAATTCTTAAGCTGCACCATTAAGAGTGCTATTATATCTGTGATTAACAGTGTCAAGTCCCACAGGCACACAACCTCTTCTTGCTGTAAATAACCCTACAGTAGTCCAGGGAAAAATTAAATCTTATGTAGTTCAAAGACTGGTTATGCTCTTTTTATACTCAGCAAAATCATCCTCTTGTCAGAAGTCATGAACTGTTGCCTAGATGGGATTTCAGCTGTCACACATATTTCAGAGAAGAAAGGAGTCAAAGAATGATGTGACTCCTTTAATGGTAGCAGTTGTCTAAGTAATTGGCCTTTCAACATGTTGAGGTTATTTATTCCAAAACTAGGTGGTTATACGATGGTAGCTGAGCTTGACCCAAAATGCCTGTAAAAGCAAGCTCTTTCATTGTTTTAAAATTATTTTAATGAATGAGTCCTTATGAAGATGATAATATGAGGTATGAATTAGACAAGTTAACAGCAGTTTCTGGAACATATTCTCTCTGTGACATCAGAAAAATGTGGAGTAACTCCAGCTGCAATTTCGAATAAATTACTTACTTTGTTCTGGTGAAACTGAAAGGAGAATCTAGTCTGATTAATGCTAAATGAAAAACAGCATGACTACTTACTGCATATATTTTCAGTGAAAAATTACTAGATCTATATTCATTCATTTGTAATATAAATGTGGAAGGACAGATCTTCAGTGTACTCCTAGTGATTCATGTGGTGCTCAGCTGGTTTTGTTTTCACTGCATTCCTATTAGGTGAGCACAATTCTGGAACAATTGTTCCAGGCTAAATTTATATATGTTAAAAATCAATTTCCTTTCTGATGAAAAAGTGATACAAAAATCAAAGCAAACTAATTAATTGATTAGGGTCTGAATGCAAATAAACAAATCCAACTCTTGGAAAAAAAATCACTTCATCTTCATTGAGCCAAAACTGCCTTTCTCCACAGAAGAACTTCCATATTTTGCCTGATGGGACTTGGGATATGATGGCAAAGATAGGCTGAGGTCCTAGTCTGAATTTAAATTAAAACTTTTCCAAGTTGAGCAGTGTTAAGATCTGAAAGTTTTTCTCACCTCACCGCAAGTTATTTTGTATTTTTCTTATGTACACTTTTTTTTGGCCAAGCTGAAACTGGAACTGGGGGAAAAGAGGGAAATGAAAAATGTGGAGAAAAAGATGGTGTTACCAAGAATATTGGAGGAGGAAAAGTGAAAATGAACTTGAACAGCTTAGTGGGAGACAGGGTATTATAGACTTGTCAGGTAACTATAGACTTTGGCTCTGGAACCCACTATTTTCAAACAAAGCGATTTTGAAGGCTCTGGAACAATTCCTATACATGCAGCCTGTAGGCCTGATGCTGCTTTCAGTTACGCTACTGATAGCCCAGAAAGTTGTGCTGGTCCCTGATAAACCTCTTCTGGGCTTCCATAATTGCAACTAACAACACACTTGTGGTGGAAAAAAATACAGACAGAAGGTCTGAAGATGCATGAAGATGCCCAAGAGCATGAAGACCTGCCAAATAAAAATGAAATGTAGGCAATCTCATAAGATTATGGACAAGGTCCAGCTGAAGTGCACATAATCATAAAATGGTTTGGGTTGGAAGGGACCTTAAAGATCATCTAGTTCTTATCCTCTTGGCATGGGCAGAGGCACCTCCCACTAGATCAGATGGCTTAAAGTAGCATCCAACCTGTTCTTCAACACTTCCAGGGATTGAGCATCCACAGCTTCCCTGGGAAACCTGTGCCAGTGCCTCACATACTTCACAAAAAAGAATTTCTTCCTAATATCTAATCTAAACCAGCTTTCACTCAGTTTACCCCTTGTCCTGTCACTGAAGGTCTTGGTAAAAAGTCCCTCTTTCCTTTAACTCTTTTTAAGTATTGGAAGGCCACAGCAAGGTCTCCCTGAAGCCTTCTCCTCTCCAATCTGAACAGCCCCAGTTCTCTCAGACTGTCTTTGTAGGAGTGGTGCTCCATCCCTCTGATCATCTTAGTGGCAGGTGGGGTCTGAGCAGAGCAGAGCAGAGCAGAGCAGAGCAGAGCAGAGCAGAGAGACAAAATCCCCTCCCTTGCCCTGCTGGCCATGCTGTTTTTGATGCAGCCCAGAATACAGCTGGCTTTCAGGGCTGCAAGTGCACATTGTCAGACCATTGTCTTGAACATGGTGAGGGCTGTGAAAGGCAACAAGCAGAGCTTCTGCAGGTCTATCAGCACCAAAGACTAGGAAAAAGAAGTGTGCCAGCTGCTGAACAGGCAAGGGCATAATGAACTTGGTGGTGGTGTGAATGGAGCAGAGGTACTCAATTCCTTCTTTGCCTCCATCTTCTCTAGAAAGCTATAAATCACAGGACTCTGAAGCAAGAAATAATTAGTTCTGGTGGGCAAGGATTAGGACAGGGAACATTGAAATAAACTGAATGTATTTAAGTCCATGTGACCTACAGGGAGGCACCCCTGAGTGCAGAGGGAACTGCTGGTATCTCTGTGAGTTCATTCTTGATTAAGGTCATATGAAAGGTCATAGTGACCAGGGGAGACTTCTGAGTACTGAGGGAAAACAAATGTCATTACCATCTTCAAAAAGGCATGAAGAAAGGTTCAGGGAAACTACAGGTCAGAGCTCCACCTTGATCTTTGGGCAGGTCATAAGCAAATAATCCTGAGAGCCATTTCCAGGCAAATAAAAGACTATAAAGTTACTGGGAGTAGTCAGTGTAGATTTATGAAGATGAAATCATGCCTGACCTGAGAGGCTTCTACAATGGAGTGAACAGGGGAAAGCAGTGAATTCTATTAATTTGACTTCAGCAAAGCTTTTGACAGTCTCTCCTAACAACCTTGTAGACATTCTGATGGAATATGGGCTAGCTAAATGGACAGGGAAGTTGATTCAAAACTGGCTGAATTGCTGGGCTGATAAGGCTGTGACCAGCAGCATGAAGTCCAGCTGCTGATCAGCCACTAGTGGTGCTCTAAAGGGGTAAATCATCTTCATCAATGGCCTGGATGCTGGCACATCATGCACCTACCACAAGTTTGCAGATGACACAAAACTGGGAAGAAAGAGGGTTTGATAGATTAGGTGGCTGTGCTGCTATTTAGAAGGGTCTGGAAAGGCTGGAGAAATGGACCAAGAGCATCTCACAGAGTCGAGCAAAGGAAAGTGCAGAGTCCCACTCCTGGAGAGGACCAGCCCAGGCACAGGAATAAGTTGCCCAGAAAGGCTGTATGTCTTTGTCCTGGGAGATATTCAGAAACCTAACTGGCCATATCCTTGAACAAGCTGTCATGGCTGACCCTGCTTGGGCAGGGGTGGGGTTGGGCTGGGCAGTTCCCAGAGGAGCCTGCCAGCCTCAGCCATCCTGTGACACTGGATTTACTGGGACATAGCTCTACTCCTCTAAAATTTTGAGGAAGTAATGGCTCCTACTCCACAGCCAGTGGTAGCACATACAAAATAAGCTGTTTGTATAATATATAAATGCAGCAGAACCTGTATAAAGGTCACAAAGACATATTCTCTTTTATCTACTTGTATGCACTGCAACTGGAGTGAGCGATTCCATAATTCATTTCAATGGGAGTTTTGTAAGCATTAGATGTAGGTTCCAAATGCCTGACCTGCATTTTTATGGATGATTTGTTTGCAGCAGTGGGCAATCCTGTGGAGAGAAGAGGTTTTGATACTCAGCTGAGTACTAACTTTAACTCATCTCCATTTCTAAGAGACATTCAGATAGCAGAGTAGTTCATGTTTTCAAAATGCTGCTTTTTGATTCAAACTATTTACTGTAATGAAACAAGTAATTTGTTTTTATCTGAGCCTGCATCACATGTCTCACTTCATTGCTGGTTCTGAACATCAGTAGAAGGTTCTTGAACTCTGCTTGTCTACACCAGTGATGCATCCACAGTGTGATCTTCCACAGCTCAGAGTAATGGTTCATAAGTGTCACTGGACAAAGTTGTACAACATTTCATTTTTTCGCTTTAATCTTATCTGGTGATAAGCAAGTTTTGGAATTTGTTGTTTGGGAAAGAAAACTGGCATTTTTATCACCTAAGAATGAATCCTACTTTCACCTTGCTGGTTATTGGTATTAATTATGCTTGTCATGAACTTAGAGCAAATGCACAAAGTAATATTTTCACTTAACTTTAATACATGGTTGGCAAGTATACACAGCAGTTTTGTATCAGGAAGGTCTAACAGCTATCTTCAAGCTGAATACTTTATATAAATATAATTTTTGTATTGTGAATATCATTATAAAATCTAACATAACAGGCATAAACTATGATACATTTTGATGTTACAAGAATAAGGAACACAGTATGTTATTGACAAGGAAAGTGGAACACAGTATGTTATTGACAAGGAAAGTTCTTGCAGAGCAGATAGTTTTTCCTTGAAGTGGCTATCACAAAGTGACACTGAATCCCTCTAGCACAGTAAAGCTCAAGTAAATGAAATCATGTCAACATTTTTTATATAATTATTACTTTTAGCTCCACAAATTGCATGAAAGCTTTGAATGTATTTTAGTGATATTACAGATTTCAGTATGTTAAAAACTTCTGCAAACTGTGGCAATTTCTCTTTTCTGAATATAAAAATTACCTACCCAAAACTACACTTCTCATAAAAGGAAGGTGATTTCTGATATAATTTTAAAAAAGCACACTGCATGTCAAGTTTTCTAACACTGAAGGTAAGCCTTGGTTGCTGATGAGCCGTTTTCCCTTTGTCTGCCTAATGTAAAAAGACAAGAAACCACCTCAAGGCCAGAAGCCACAAATCCCTTCCCCACACTACAGGCCTTTAAGTCCTTCTTGTCCCTTTCTCTGTGTTCCAATGGCTTTCTCTCTGTTTTGCAGAATAACTCTCATGGGAGGAGAAAATCAGTAAATGCTGACTTCCCTCTGTCCCTGTAGCTGCCTTTGTGTAAGGCTTGGGATTCTCCTGACATCCCTAAGAAATGACTAGACTTCGACAACTGAGGACCACAGCCCCCACTTTGGGGATGAATATTAGGTTATTATATCAACAATGAGTATCAAAATTATCAATAGTGCCACTCAAAGTGCATGTCAAACACATTCTTCCATGGAGATTTCCTGCAGGGAAATAATTCTAATTCAAAGCAGACAACTGACTGAGTCTCTGGGTATGCTGCTTAGCACTTAGAGAGGAGTGAGTTTCAAGATGTGGTGAGGGATATAAAAGTCCTAGCAAGGGGTGTCAGCTGGAGGAGATGAGAATAGCTGAGTGCACATAAACCTTGTTTAGAGGAGCTCCCAAGTGACTCCATGTCTCCAGTGATGGAGATTACCACATTCTCCAATATACCAGCTCAGGTGAATCCTTCACCCTGCCTCCACCGTGAATCATTCAAGGTGGGAAAAGAGTGAAAAAAACTCCCACAGTAGAAAACAAAACAACAAGACATTTACAAAACCAACTATGTCTCAGGAGGAAAAAAAAAAATGAGTGTGAAGGCCATTGAGCTGGTAGGTAGGAACAAATTCCTTGGCTTGGGACCTGCACAAAGAAGCTGAGAGGTTGGGGTCTGTGCAAAGCAGCTGAGAGCAGAAAGGGGAAAGAGCAATTTTGTCAGGACATTTAAATTTGGATATGAATGAGTGTATCATCACCCTCCATGCACCAAAAGGTGCCAATTTTCTTATGCAATGAAGCTTAAAGGATTTGGCTATTGCTTTTGCAACAAAGGATTTTTCTAATCACGTTATAGAAGTGCTTGATCTAATCTCTTAATCTAGTTTAGGTTGTCTCCCTGTTTTGGACATTCTCATCTCTCTGTGCATGTTGATACATATGTGTGTTTATAGTAAAAAAACTCCATGTATTTGAAAGTTGAAATTGTCAGAATTACAATTTTCTGTTCACCCAAGTATAAAAGCCTTGTCTCACCCTTGCAGTCACAATTCATTCATCTCATGCCACTGTATCATGCAGAAGCTTTAATTGTGTAACTGCAGATTTCCTGCCCACCTCCCTTCCCCATGTTCTGTTTTACCCCCTACATAAATGCCACCACTATTTTAGTTCATTTTGCTGTGGCTCTGCATGGTCTGGATTTGAAGCACTGTCAGTGACCTCTGTGGAAGATCTCAGTGGAGGTGGGCTCCCAGGCTAACACACCTGAAGCCTGGGCATTTCACCTGACTCTAATTTACAATAGAGTCACACATGTCTGCTCCGTGGATGTCTGTCCTGCACAGGTCATGGCAGCACAACATGCCAGCTGTGAAGGTGACCTGGAAGGTCAAAAGATCTGTGGCTTGTGGTTCTCTTCCCCATTGTCAGCCTTGGGGAAAAGGTGACCACAGAAGCCAGAACCTTGCATTGGCAATATTTAGAATTTGGGAGCGAACTTCCAAAGATTTTGTCTCATCAGTATTTTAGCCTCTCTCAACAGGCCTCCAGGGACATGTAGAATTTTTATATTGCTGATGCTTTGTAACTGCTGCCTTCTGCAGCCATCAGTGTACCCATACTACACTCTTGGGATTAACAAAGTGCTGCTTTCCTTTTTCCTTATCTTCTTTGCCCCTCAATAAGTTCATCCCACACCACCCTTTATTCATTATACTCACCATGGAATTTTCTTTAAGTCAGGTTTTCCAGGCTGCTCCGAGTGCCATCTCAGTTCCACTGTTTTAGAGTGGCTTCTGGTTCATAGCTTATGTATGTACATTCAGTGAAGTGAATTAACCCACCTACATGTCTTCTTGATAGTGGTGCTGGAATTGATTTAATTTTTTAATTTCTACATTGAGGTTTTTATGTGTTATTTTTTTCCTTCTTCATTTGCCAGTGGTGCACTATTTATTGTACAAGGGAGAAATCATCTTATTCATACTCTCTATTATGTTTAGGATATTCCTGAAGACAGTGTGACAATGAACATTGTCAATAGTTATCTAGTGGAAATGAGAGACTGAGAAATTTAGGAGTGTGGATCCACAGTAATATCTGTGATGTAGTTTTAAGATTATTTGCAATAATGAGAAGATGTCACCAGAATCCTAACATTATTACAATTACTTCAACACAAGCAGACATCAGCTTGTAGCAATACACTTTACTGTTTCTCTTCTACAAAGAAAAAAAACCACCATTGTTCTATGAAAACTGGCAAGATTGTGGTATGAATGTGATATAAATGAGGACTCACAACTGCCCTTCAGAATCTGAACTTTGGGATAAAAACAAATAAATTAGGCAGACAGGGATGTGGCCAAATTAGTTCTAAGTACTGCCTGTGGATGGGATGTTTTTTGAATAAGGAAATCTTCCTTAAAAAACTCAAAAGTTGAACGTAAAACCTGCCAGGCAATCAGTACACAGGGATTTAGGCAGGAACCAGCTCTTCTAAATATTAAGTCTTCATGTGGAGCAATTTTTTTTTTTTTAACATAAACCCAGGAAATATTTGAATGCCTTTTGCTGAGCTGTTCACCCCATAGCCCCAAAGATTTATTTACTGACACCAGCTGACAGGGATTAAGAGATCCAAACCATTTAACAGAGGTGCTCTGTTTCCTGCTGAATGCCAGGTGTCAAAGGCTGAGGATGGAGTCCTTTTGCATGGATGATTTGATAAAAAAATTAATAACCCTACAAAAATCTAAAATAAGAACTTGGGAAGAGATGCTTTTAGAAATAGACAGTTTATCACCTTGGACAAACATGTAGATATAATCTGAAGAGAACACAAATAACTCCTTGGTCAGAAAACAGATTTAAGAAGTTTATTTTGGTAATCAATACTTATGACTTAAATGTAGATGTGCTTTAAGCCTCAAGCTGGGATTAGGCCAGTATTGTGCAAAGTGGTTTAAGAGAAAGGAGAGAAATTTCTGGCCGATCAAAATGTTTATGTTCTTATTTCACATGAGCAAATTAAAAAAATGAGTTCAATAAAAAAGTGAAACAATAGAAAACAGTCTATAAAGTTATGGGAAAACACAGTTCCTGAACCCAGCTATGTGAGCAGCTTTTTATAAAATGCTTTCTGTTTTAAAAAAAAATGTATAAAAAGTTAAAATATTAATACCTGCTACCCACCTAGCTTGTGTACAGTTTTCCTTTCACAGAGTGTGATGGTATAACTTAGGGGCTTAGCACATGTCAGAGTTGCCAGTTGTTCCTGTGAAGTGACTAAAATATATAAAATGTGTTTACAATTGAGTAACTCTGCCCCCACAAATGAACAGGTTGTGCTTATTTTGAACTTGTAAAAATGGAAGCAGTCGACCAAATAGGTGATTTATAAAGAGAAAACGCTAGCAGAATTATTCTGTTGTGTGAAAGAAATTGGAGTAGCCAGTGGGAAGAATATAATGCAGCATGGCAGGCTTTAATTTACCTCTGGAATATATCAGGAACCCTCAGCATTTCTGCATCAGAAACTGTTTGTGATAAGGCTTCCCTGTTTCAGCATCACTTCTCAACTAGGTATTTGCTTTAACCCTGATATTTTCCTTTACTTTCTCACTGTCTAAACACACCCCTAGAGCTCTGCAAGTATAAATTACACAACCTATGGCCTTACCAGGTTCCCCTAAAAAGTTTTCATCTATGCATTGTATCTTTCAGAATTAGGTTATTTCAGTCCAGATATAATTACCTAGTTCTTTAACCCATTACTGCCTGATGGATAATCTTCAAAATAATGATTTGCCACCAAAAAGGCTAAAATGTACTATCTATTTAAAACATTGTGAAGTCTTAGATATCCTGGTCTATTTTCTAATGAACGCTTAACTGGCAATCATGAACATTTTGCTCATTTTATTCTCCTTTTATTCTCATTTTATTATGATCGTAATGCTTTTTCTCCTTCACAAGTGTTATTATCTGAAGTGTTTGCTATAGGACCAACTTTGGACCTACTGAAATGAATGTATACATCTGCTATCTTTGTTGCAATTGAGAATTAGTACAATTTTAAGCATTCTTGACCTGTATTTAAAGCCTGGCTAACCAGCAGAATTGCTAACTATAGTTTTGAAGTGTTTATTATTTTTGCTGGGTTACATGTAGCTATACTTACAAATAATAAAAAAAAAAGACCGTTTCAGTTAAAAGCTACACAGAAATGGGGTTCCTGAAAGCCAGTGGCATTGTATGCTCTTATGCTGGACTATAACTGGCTGCTCTGCTGAAATACCATCCTTTTATGTAGCTTGTTCTGAGTTGTTTCTTTGGCTGATACACAAACTAAAATACAACAGTTTATGTAACTATTCGGATCATGGTTTTGCTTTCAAATTTGTAGGATGAAAATGCATCAATAGGTCATTTTTATAATCTTAATCTTTTAAATGAAAACGGTGTAAAGGAGACCAAACATTTGCAAGTGAATGGTACTAATTGTGCATTAGTTCAGATTTTAATATAAATTGACATTTTTGACTAATATTTCTATACTGAATTAGTGGAGCAAATTGCTGTTCTCTTAAATGAATCATCTTGTTTTTCATATAAGAACACTGAACACATGAAGAATCATACCAGATGTATTAGGAAGGAGATTGTTCCGCTGAATTTGACATATGGAGATACTGTCAAGGAAGTATGTATTCCTTGGCACCAGTAAGAAGACCAGCCTTCCTGGTTTCAGACCCTCACATTTTAAGTTTTACTTCACTGGGCAGTCTTAGACCCAGTTGCACTAGTGACCTGTCAGCAGGGACTCCCTGGAAGTGGAGGCATCCTTTGTACTCATTGTCTCTTTGAATACTTTGCTTCCACTGAAGAGAGGGCAATGTTAGCTTGTTCCTAAGAGCTTTTTCACAGTTTGTGAACTCTAAATCAACCTTGAAAAACAAAATTTTTAAAAAATTAAAGAAATTACAGCCAAACTTCTCCAATTATCTGGAATTTTATTCCATCCATATACATGCATAGTAACAACATTTGTTGAGAAATTATTTCTATCAGAAGTAGAACATTATCTTTGTGATCACCAGTTGCAGTATTGCTACTCTTATATTTAAATATATCTTATATATGAATTAGATTCATAATTGCAGCATTGAGTTTAGGGTTTTGTTTTAGACTGTGCCTTTCAAAAGATAAAACTGATTGATATGACCTCATTTCTTACAATACTGCTTCCAGTAATTTTGTTCATTCTTTATAAAGTATTGCATTTAACAGCAAAGGTTTAAAAATTGAGACAGAGATGCATCAGCGAAAGAAAATACAAGTACTATACAAGAAAGAAAATGCCATCTTCATTTAACGTACGTTTCAGATTAAGAAAGTGGACAGAAACATACTGCTACATACAAATGCAAAGCCTAATGACTAAGGTACTGTATGTGCTAAAATATAAAGTGCAAACTGAGCCCAATTGTTCAAAAAAATTGAAATTTTAAGGCGAACTTTACAGCATAGTTGAAACTTCTTTGCAAGTTATATTTTAGCATATACATATATCTGCAACAGCATATAAGAAAAAAATCAGGATACACAAGTGCTTTTGAAGCTATTTCTAAAATGCTTTTCTGTATTGTTTGCGACTATTTTCTTTAAAATCTACTATACAGTGCAAACCATATGTGCTACACAATAACTATACAATAACATTACAAATGACTTTAATATAAAGTTTTTAAATAAAAAATAACATAACTACAGCTATGAATACTGCTGGTAAAATAAATTAATATTTTTGAAAATGGCACCAATAATACACTTTACTAATGGACTGTAATGAAATTACACCTTTAAGTCTTCAACTCAGCAATAGTGAAATCTCCTGATTGTCCAGATGTAATTCAAACAGCTTTCCTTAAACTGCATGGAACAATATGCTAAACACATGTACCAAAGGTGACCGATTGTTTCATTTGACATGTTCTGCTGCATGTGAAGAGCAATAAAACTTCTTGTGAGTTATAAAGTTTGAGAGATTGTTGAACTGGATGTCACACAGTCGGCAATACTTTCCACTGGTTGGAGCCTGGGTAGAGCCATTCACACCTTTAGCTATACTAGACAACTGTTCCTCTGCTGTAGGAATTGCTGGAGAGACGTTTTCATTTGTAGCTAAGGGATTCTCAGAGATCCAAGAAGGAGACTTGTGCCCATCTTCATGTGGAGGATTCTGGGAAATGTTCTCTTGCTGTGGGTTAGCAGCAGGCCTTTCCTCCTGTTTTAGTCCCCCATTAACTATTACCATGCCTCGGTTTTTCGGCAGTAGTGGAAGAGATTCTTTCTTCGGCACAGCACATCCATTTGAAGGCGCCTGGCCTTTAGAAGATTCACTTTCTGTATTTGTGCTTTGATCTAAATCAGTATTATGAATGACGAGAGAACCAGAAATGTAATCACTTGGCTTTATTCCATAATATGGAGAAAGCTGATCTGCTCCTTTAGCTTTCTTTATTGCTCCAGGGTAAAGGCATTGTGGAAGAAACAAATGTTTGTTTTCTTCTTTTGTAGCAATAAGCTGGGCGGCTTCACTAAAGACTTTCAGTCCTTGAAGTGTTGCTAAGTGTGTGGAAAATAAGTTTCCATTAGGAGAGGACTGTTTTGAGTTTCCATTTTTTTCACATTTGATTATGCTTCTCTCATAACTGACATCTGGGCTGTTTCTTTCACTTTCTGGGTTTTGAAACACCTTACTGTCGAGTTGTCCCAGGTCACCACGCTGATGAGCAGTGACAGGACAAAAATTCTGCTTGTGAGCCAGGTAGTTCTCTACCTTGTTAAAACTGATCTTGCATACGGTGCACTCATGGTAGTCCAGCAGCCTTTTGGGAGAAGTGGACGTCCTCTCTGATGGGGGTAAGCATTTTTTACTGAGATCTATTGGCACATCCATCTCCAAGCAAGACACGGTGGAGTGGGCAGTATCACACTTTGAAACTGGAACACACTTGTTAATAGACAGTGATGTTTCCAGATGCTTCGAGACTATTCCTGGAAAGATATCACATCGTGGGTGGTAACATTCCCCAAGACCCTCTGTTGGCTCTTGAGTAGATGTACATGGATTGCCAAGATTAGCAACTTCTAGAAATCGCTGTTGAACTAGTGGTGGCCTCTGCTCTTGCTCTGGTAAGCACATCTCGTACATCTTCCTTCGCTTCCGAGTACGCATTGTTCTCTGCATGGCAGGCACTTTGTTGGAAGCGGACCTCTTCAGCGGGGGATCGTGGCGAGTGGCGCAGTAATACTGCTTGTGGACCATGTAGGTCTCATGTCTGCTGAAAGTAATATTGCAAGCTTCACATGTGGTCTTGTTGGGGTCACTCTCCCCCTCTACTAAGGGAGCATTGGGATTCTTCACATCAGAAGGTTTTCCATTGATCTTCTCATCACCATTGCTTGCAGTTGACAACTTCTTAGGCTGTGCAGTAAAGTCTTTTTCATGACTTTTATTGTTTGGCCCAATCAAATCTAAAACATTGGAAGAGTTTAAGCAAGATGTTTGCAGAAGTTGATTTTCTGGATCAGATGTGTGAGGAGCTGGATTCAGGATGTTTATAGAGCTTTGACCATTACTGGGACTTACAGCTTCAGGCATTTTTTCTGGAACACTGGAAAAATCTGGTGACTTTGCCATCTGCTGCCATCGGCTGCTGCAGTAATGCTTTTTGTGTACCAAATAGTTGTCCAAATTATTGAATGTTATGTTGCATTCAAAACATGTAGCCCCTTTAGGCATCAAAGGACTGTAAATTACAGGTGGATAATTGCTACTTCCATGCCTCAGCCTCCGATGGACCAGTTCTGACATTTTGGCTAATATCTCTGAAGCCTGAGGAACCACAGTGATGTCTTGGGGAAAAGCAAACTGGGAAAGAAAAGGTCCCATTGGGAAAGAAGGACCAATATTAGGCTGAACTGGCGATGAAGCAAGTCTTGGACTGGATGGTTCAGATTTTATTTTGGTATATGAAAAGCTCTGCTTATTTGCGGCAGGCTGGGTTTCTGGCCTCTGGTTTGGAAGGAAAAGTGGAGCCTTTTTTTCACATTTATCAAGCTCTGTATCAGAACTTGCATCTTTAGTCTGCATGGTCTTTTGGCTCTGTGGAACATCATTTCTGCTCAACAGGTCCGTTGCTGGCTGTAAACCTTCTTCATTTCCACTTGGAGAGTGTTCAATGTCACTTTCTCTCTGAATTTTGTTGCCAGAGACATGTAACTCTTGGTGCTGCAGTAGCTCCCTCTGAGTTTGGAAGCCAAAATGGCAGTGATTGCATCTAAAGGCAGCTTGAGTAAGATGCGAGAACAGGTGCTGATGAAAGTTAATCACTGAATCTGCAGTGTAAGTACAAACTGTGCATTTCAGACTAGCACCGGGTGGGAGAAATTCTTCCATTTTCACTCCTACAGAAAAGACAAGCAAAATACAAAATAAAGTGACCATTTTTCCCCTCATGAAGAATACTGGGAAATCAGCTGCACAGAAGGTACAAATGCAGTGAGAACGACTAATTTTTTTCTAATGAGATAGTATTAGTCACCCTGAAAATACTTGAATTGGTTTTTTCTCAAACTGCTAGGTTATTCCCAGACTTTTACTCTGCTTTGGAGAGCCCTAGTATTTGCATACATTCATCAGAGCTGCAGGGAGAGAAAGAACAAGGGAAAGGATAAAAATATACTGGACTTATTTTAAATGAAGGGTCTCAGAAATTACAGTTGCAACTAAAGGGACACATTATGTTCCCCATACACAATCACTGGAAATTTTGAATGCACAGAAAGCACACCAAGGTCAAGAGGTTCAAGGTTATGATGTAGCTTGAGGTACAGCCCTCAGTGTGCCTGAAAGCCAGACAAAGCAGAAGTAGCATTTTGAGTATTACTGATGCTCAGCTCTTTGCTTGCATGGGTTGGCTGTAGTTGGGAAGAGGTTACAGATCTACCCTCATCAGAAAGGACTGATGACTGTGTTCCTTGTGAAGGGAGGAGGAGCAGTAAGACATGACTTCACTGACATTTTATCTTTCACATATAATGGCCATTGGCAACTACTGCTATAATATGACAGACACCTTTTCCTCATGAAATCTCTACCACTTTATCAAGAACAGTACATTCAAAGACATCTTACAATCACCGATTAAACAAAAAACTCCATGTTTCATGGCATTTTGAAATTGAAAATGCTTTAAAAAGAGATAAGACCAGATTTCTCTACTGCAACAACATAGATTCTACTTACATTTTAGACAATAGAAACTGAAAAAAATATTGATAGGGATGATATTCAGAATTTAAAATGAGTATTTGTTCTGCCTACACATAGGCACATATACCACACCTCAGTCAGGTGAAGTAGGTGTGTAGTAGTTGGACAATACAAAACTGTGAGAATATTGTATCTCACTCTGTGGGTAGTCACATTGTTGTACCTGGAGGTCCTTGTTTCTTCCCTAGCATCAGTGACCCCCCAAGTTGTGAGTGACATCTTAAATTTGACCTGCTCTTGGCCTCAGAGTCCAGAAGGGAACCAAGGAGATACACAGCACTTTAGTCAGCACTTTGTTTCCCATCAGGCACTCATTCCCCAGGAGGCCACGTAAAGCTTTAGCTCCTCCACTGACATGAGATGGTGCTTCACATGCTTCCCCATCATCTGGTACAGTGACAGCAGTCTCTATGGGACTTAGCATTTCAGTCAGGGCTCTGCATTCCAGTGGTGTAGGTCTGCTAGAGCCTCCAGTGGGAACAGCAATAGCAGTTGAGTTGAAGCAAACACAGTGCTTCCAAAGATTACAAGACATTTGGAAAAGGAATGTTTCATTCCTCCTGCAGAAGGTGTTATAACTTGTGATAATCTCTATAGAAAAAAAAAGACTGACAGTATAGGAAAGAGTGCAAAGAATGATTGAATAGACTGGTTTGTGACTAAAAGGAAAGGAAAAGGCCTGAGGTTTAGTCTCTCTTCTAGGAAATAACTAAAGATTCTTACTGGAAATTCACCACAATCTCAGATCTATGTCTTTCAAGGAAGATAGATCTCTAGATTACATGTAGACATGGTCACTCACAGCTCATGGCTCAAAATCCTCAACACCTAAGCCAGTTGCTATGTCAATAAATGCAAATAGTTGGAGCAAATATTTTGCACAATGGCTAATATTTCAGTTTTCCTCTGCATGGGGAGAAATTCATCTGTTATCCTCCCAGAGTATCTGGTTATAATTACCAGGCTGTAAGACACACTGGGCTGCATGCACCTGATCTTATTGAAGCTGTTGTAACCTATGGTACTGTTGGCTTACTGCACAGTTAAATATTTGCTAGGCAACAAACAGAAAACTGCAATAGCCTGATAGTGTCTTGAAGCACAGAAAGATCTGAGCTCTAAATTACACAGAATCACTAGGTTGGAAGAGACCTTCAAGATCATTGAGTCCATCCCAACCCTAACACTTCAACTAAACCATGGCACTGAGTGCCATACCCAGTCTTTTTTTAAACACATCCAGGGGTAGTGACTCCACCACCTCCCCAGGCAGACCATTCCAGTACTTTATCACTCTTTCCATAAGAAACTTTTTCCTAATATCCAACCTATATTTACCTTGGCACAGCTTAAGACTGTGTCCTCTTGTTCTGTCAGTTTCTGCCTGGAGAAAGAGACCAACCCCCACCTGACTACAGCCACCTTTCAGGGAGTTGTAGAGAGTGATAAGGTCACCTCTGAGTCTCCTTTTCTCCAGGCTAAACACCCCCAGCTCCCTCAGTTGTTCCTCACAGAGCTTGTGTTCCAAGCCCCTCACCAGCCTCGTTGCCTCCTCTGGATGCGCTCAAGCATCTCAATGTCCTTCCCAAACTGAGGGGCCCAGAACTGGACACAGCACTCAAGGTGGGGCCTCACCAGTGCCAAGCACAGGGGAAGGATGAAAGGATGACCTCCCTGCTCTTGCTGGCCACACTATTCCTGATGCAGGCCAGGATGCCATTGGCCTTCTTGGCCACCAGAGCTCACTGCTGGCTCATGTCCAGTCTGTGGCCAACCAGCACCCCCAGGTCCCTTTCTGCCTGGGCACTGTCCAGCTACACCATGCCCAGCCTATAACACTGCACGGGGTTATTGTGGCCAAAATGCAGGACTCAGCACTTGGACTTATTGAACTTCATCCTATTAAACTCTGCCCATCCATCCACCCGATCCAGGTCTCTCTGCAGAGCCCTCCTACCTTCCAACAGATAGACACATGCTTCCAGTTCAGTGTCATCTGCAAATTTACTAATGAAGGACTCGATGCCCTCATTCATATCATCAATAAAAATATTGAACAGAACTGGCCCCAGCACAGACCCCTGAGGGACACCACTGCTGACTGGCCCCAGGTGGAAGCAGCACCGTTCACCACCACCCTCTGGGCCCAGCCATCCAGCCAGTTCCTAGCCCAGCACAGAGTGCTCCTGTCCAAGCTGTGAGCTGCCAGTCTTCCCAGAAGTGTGCTGTGGGAGACAGTACCAAAGGCCTTGCTAAAGTCCAAATAGACAACATCCACAGCCTTTTCTACATCTACCAGGAGGGTCACTTGGTCATAAAAGGAGACCAGGTTAGTCAAACATGACTGACCCCTCCAAAACCCATTCTGGCTGGGTCTGATCCCCTGGCCATCCTGTAAGTGCTGCATGGTGACACTCAATATAAACTTTTCCATTGCCTGACCAATGGAAGGTACTGAGGTCAGGCTAACTGGCCTGGAATTACCAGGATCCTCCTTCCCACCCTTTTTGTGAATGGGTGTCACATCGGCCAGCCTCCAGTCATACAGAACCTCACCACTGAGCCAGGACTGTTGGTAAATGATGGAGAGTGGCTTCACAAGTTCATCTGCCAGCTCCCTCATCACCCTGGGATGGATCCCATCTGGTCTCATAGATTTATAAACATCCAAGCAGCTCAGCAGTTCTCTGAATGCCTCCTCTTGGATAACAGGGGGCCATTGATGATGAATGACTAAGGGTTTTCTGTGTTGTCTACATAAAGAAGTTTTCACTTAGCACTATTCTAGTCCTTTTCTGGGAGGTACCAAACTCCTCCAAGACAGTATGTGGCCTTTAGAATTGCAATTGCTACCCAAGTATCAAAGGAACATTTTTTGCTTCACCAAATCCACAGAGTAGATTATGCACACCCCAGGAGTTTTTACACTGCAGGCAAATAAGGCTTTCTTCTGTGATGGAAGCGCCCATTAATGTCCTTTGGACTCCACTCATTGAACAGGAGGATCAGGAACACCTGTAGAGCCCTTGTTTCTTTTCAGAAGCAGCTCTGTACACCAAACATCAAACACACAACACACTGACCCTGCGGTCTTTTTTATTTGTGGGTGTTCTCTGCCACTGAAAACTCCAATGCAAAATGTCCTGCAAACTCTTAACTTGTGTTTCCAGCCTTAATTCAATTCAAAATTGGTCATCTACACCATGTCATGTGGGACATGGTTTGGTGGTGGACTTGATCTCAAAGATCTTTTCCAACCTAGACAAACCTATGATTCTCTGTTTTTGAGATTCTAAAACATTTTATCCCCATTTTATACTTATAAGAAGAGAAAAGAATATTTCTATCAAACAGTAAGTTTTTTTATGCAACAAGTGTCCTGGTAAAAGCAGAGAGTTGTGGACCATGATCCTTAGAGCCTTCTGCCTATGAAGCCTGCTTTAGGGCTAAGGAGGAAGATATTACTTCAGAAGGACAAGTTCTCTGGTTGTGTGTATGTAGCTGGAATCCTGCAGGAATTGATTGTGTCTGGCCTCCTGATCATACCTTCACCAGAAAGGTAAAGAAATGCTGCCTGTATGTGTGTATACACACATTAAGAGAGAGACAACAATAAATGAGGATTAGTAGGTGAGATAAATGACACTGGTTACTTGGGAGAGGTACTTGGTGTAGAACACTGGTCAGAAACTGTTGGCATTTTGGTATTATCTACACACAATATTTGGAGAGACTTTGGCCTACTGAATATTTCAGTGAATAATTCTTCAAAAAGCTGAATCTAGAAGATGATACACAAAAATACATGATACTTACCACTGTGAGAATTTAGGTGCATTTCCAGAGCTCTTGCGTTTGAAAAGCTTTTGGTGCACTGTGGAAAGGGGCAGACACTGGATATCTGCTGAGCACTGTCCTCACTCTCCTCTGACAGCTGTGGCCCCTCTCTTTGCCTCCCACTGCAGTAATACATGAGATGGGCCTGCAGGTTCCGCTCACTTCGGTACCAAATGCCACAGGATTTGCAAGGGAATATGTCCTCTACAAGCAAGTATAAGCAGGTGCAGGTTAGTCACAGTTCACTTGGTCCCAACCAATTAACACAGCTAGATTAATTCCCCTCCCTTCCCCATTAAAAAAATACTTATTTAACAAAACATTGAAAGCAGAGAAATGGGTTTCTTAAAATGTCACTTGCAGATGAGAAACTAACATGGGAGACAGTTGTTTCTTTCAAAAGGATTTTTTTTTTTAAAGTTGCATAAAGAAAACTGCTAGAAGCTTTTGGCACATAATTACTTTAAAAAATTAAATTAAACTAAATTAAATGTTTGTTAGGAACATGCAGTACGAATTAAGGAACTATGCTGTATTTCCAATACATCACTACTCATTAGGTGACATCTTTCAATTTTGTTTCTGTGTGCACAAGACTTCCAGCTCTGGACCTTGGAATTTTTGAGCGCTAACTACAGATCATTCTGAAGAATGTGTATTTTCAGTATGCTTATGCATTTATTACTGTAAAATCCTTTTGTTCTGATATCCTGGAGGCAAGACTTGACTACTTTTCCTTAAGATCCAATCATATTGAATGTGATATTATTCTATGCAGCATGTCTATTTCCTTGGTTCGTATTCTTATTAATTATAGAAATTGAAATTTCTTATGTATTTTTTGTCCTCTTGTTTTCAGCAAATTGTTGGTTTTCCACTTTTCATTATGCATAGAGGATATTTACTAAAAATAAGGCAATTTTTCATTGTCTCCTATCCCAAAGGGTCAGCCCCCCTCTGAAGAGAGACCATGCAGAGCTTACACAGAGTGTTTTCAACAGAAGAAGTTGGGATTTTGATCATGCATTAGAGGCTACACACTTTAGTAATGTGAAGAGTAATAATGGATATAGTATTTTTCCACAAAGTGGACAGATATTTGTGTGTTAATACTCTGTCAAAGGACACAGAACCTGTTGTGTATACATCTCAGAAAGACAAAAGATCTGTTTAATCTTTCTGAAAGGTGAACCTTCCACCCTATCAGTAAGAACAAAAAGAACTCCCTGCTCTTTTGGGACACATCTACACTAGTAAATTAAACTGTGACAGGATCCACACTTCAACACTGGAACTTGTCTATATTGCTAAATCATGACAACAGTCCCTTCTATACATTTGGCTTAAGTCAATGAACACTATTCCCATTCATGCATAGATTTCAGGAATTATCATAGGCATAGGACCATTCTCTGCATCTGGTGTGGACACCTCTCAACTGTTTTTGAGACTGAGAGGATAAAATTATGAGTAACTCCAGACTGTGACAGCTCACCTTAGGACCAGGCAGTTGCAGTCAACATCAAAACACATCTTGATCAACATGAAAACTCCCCTGACTTCAGAATGCAAAGAGCTGCTAGAGACTGTGATTAACTTAGTTTTGAAGAATGGCTGCTCTGAAAACATGGCATGTGTAGCTGATGATGTAATTCATTACCATTCATGACAATTTATGTTTAATTTCAAATATTGATGTGTATAGGACAACTGCTTTGTTTCAATTCCTTTGGGTGAACAAAGTTGAAGACTCCAACCCCATTGACATGGATGAGTCTTTTATTTGCTAAATATTTACAAATGCAGCCAAAATTTACATTGCTTAGTTTGCTTCTCTGATTGCAATGCTAATGCTTGTCTATTTTTCTCCTCATGAATTTGCAAGAAATATTTATACCACTACCAATTTCTATTTTTCCCTTTGCCACTGAATAATTGTGCATGAATTTCAGACACAAACACTTAATGGAACAGTTAGTATTCCAACATACACCACTATTAAAACATTAGTGATACAGCTTGCATAATTTGAAATGTTTGCTTTAAAGGTGGCATTTCAACATTTGGTTTTGGCCTCAAATGGTTTAAAAAAGTTGAACTGTTGGTGTTTCCACAGAAAAGAAAGCCCAAAAGTACTAGTAGGAAATTCTGATATGGGCAACTTGTCCTATTTGAATTAATTTGACTGCATTCCATCACAGAATTGAACTTTCTGATTATCTTAATGAATTTGACTTCCAGCCATCTTTATTTCCTATGGGTTAGATGGCCTGCACAGTCTGTAGCTGCAGTTATGCAGGGTGAATATGTGACTCCCATTACATGCCAAGCAGAAGAAATGCGTTTGAGGAGTTTTGCATGATGAGAGGATGGAATTTCAGGGAGAACAATATACAGGGATGGGATCTGAACTACTTATTACTATTCTAAAGCAATGCGAAACAGAAAAAGGCTACTTGAAACTAATGTTTTAATTACTTAAAAGCAAAATATTGGAATTTATTTCAATGAATACTTTCACATAATGAAACATTCAGCCTCAAGCTGAATGAGTCATAGGTGATATTTTGTTTTTAACAAATATTAGGAAACATAAAAAATCCCCCATTCATGCTACAAAACCAATTTTTTTTTCAGAGATCTAGAAAAGGAATATTTAAGAGAGGGCTCACTACAAATTTAGAGATTCATTCAGCTTGTTGCTCAACTTCTAGTTCAAGACTTTAATGAAGAAACTGAATTTTACCAACTCAACAATGAAACATTAAAATAGCTCCTTATGATCAGAGGCAGAGTTGGGACTGATGTGGAAAGTTATGAGCAGTAAGACTTGCTATTTTAGCATTTTCCTTGAGTCAAGAACACAGAAGTTACTCTGAGTTGCTGCTAAACTTGTACAGCCAGAGCTGATGCACCATACACTTAAAGACTCCTCTCAGCAATGATCAGTGTGGCTTTCCAGGGCTCTGCAAAAGTCAGTACTGACAGAAAAGATGTTTCCAGAAGTGTGATGTTGTAGAAATCTGACTACTTTGCCAAAGCCCAGAGTTGGCCTCGTAGATTTACACAAGAATATTATCTCAGCTGAAACAATCTGTGCCCTTTAGGTAAGGTAGCAGCTCCCTTTCTGCTTTACAGATTTCCTTCCTTTCCTTGTTGGCTATAAACAGGCCTCCCCTAACAGTGGTAACTTCAGTTAGTGGCATGTTAAGTGCTTCTGACACCTTATTTTGGAAAGGTCCTGTGCAATCCTAATTGCTGGTTCTGTGAGCAGGTATGTCAGCTCACAGTTGCCCCACTCGTGGGGTAGAAGTGAATGTGCTTAGCTAAAGGGCATGAAGCTGCTCCAACTCACTCTTGGAAGGGGAGACTTGGATGATAAGGGTGTTTGAAGGTTTATCTTTAAAAATAGGCTAGCATTAAATATGTAGCTATCAAAATTGTTTACTAGAAAATAAGCAATTTAATTTAATTGCTTACCAGAAAATAAGCAATTAAAAAGGAAAAATAAAGTGAAAGGAAAACATGGAATGAAAAGTGTTACCCGGGATATTTTAACCAGTCCTGTGTGAAGAGCTTGAAGATGTTGTGACTGTTCAAGGTTCGGTACTACTGGGTGTGAGTCTGAGTGGCAGATCATGTGCTCACATGTGCATGTGCACCTGAAATACTGTGTTCAGTATTCATTATAACTAATTAGAATACTTAGAAACCATGGGAAGCATAAGGAAGTGCTCCAGCATGAGGTCTAAATGGACAGACTTGCAAAGTGCTGAGAGCTAAGAATGTGCAATCTAAATCTAAAAGTGATGACTGGTGAGGATCATGGTAATGGCCAACATATTTGAAAAGTACTTAGAATGGAGGATGAGGAACTAGGGCTGTATAAAGGTAAACAGCAGGTAAACTTTTGCATAAGCAAGAGTTAAAAATGTAAACTTTGTCCCAGTACCAGGAACACTCATGTCCATCCTCTCTAAGGACAGCACTTGAATGCATGCTGCATTTTATCCATGACAGAGCCCATTGATGACCAGAAGATCTAAAAACATTCTTGGTTAACCACATTGAGTGGAGATGCAACAATAAATCAGGGCTGCTCCTAGGCATGATTTCTGCTGCATTTTGAAACAATCACTGAAAGGATGTGTTTCTTTTGCTGAGTATCACGAATTGTTACCAGAAACTGCAGTAGTAAGCAACAAGCTTACTTGAGCAGCAGAGGCTGGACTTTGAGAGCTAGACGACTTATCTCATCTACTTTTTTAACAGTTTCTAATCCTATTGCCTCTGGGAACAGATCACAGAACCTCCACACGAGGGCAGGTACTCTGGGTGAGGCTCTTGCCAGACTGCTCTTCCTGCTCTTTTTATCTGAGATGATGGGGGAACAAAAGCAGGCTTTGAGCTGTGGTGTGGTTTCTGCGGTCATGAATTCACCATCGCTGCATTAGCTTTTCACATGTGCCTTAGAGTGCTGCTGTTTTAAAAATCCGCCAGGGAATAGAGTTCCTCACTTACTGTTCACAATAGCTGTAGGCAAAATAGATGCCATGGCAGCTTGCTGCGGGAGCAGCTGTATGGAGTCCAGCAGGCGGGCGGGGTACATGCCTTCTGTGAGAGTCATCTGACTGGCAGCTTGCAGCCTTGAGTCAAAATCCACAACAAAGGCAACCAGCTCTTCACCCTCTGAGATGGCCTTGGTCGTGGTACACCAAAGCTGCCCTCCTGCAGGAAACAAAAAGCAGAAAGATTTAATTGACAATATCAAATTCCAGAACTTACCTAATGAGTGCTATCTTCGCAGTTCTGATTTTTTTAAAATTTTGATGGTTTATTTAAGGTAAAGAGGCATACAGTTTTTACTTTTCCTGTCTTCCTTCTACCAACATAGGAATTTTCATGTATAAGAAAAACAAATTTGGGATAGTTTTTCTAACTATTTGCAGCATGAAAAATTATTTTAATTTTTCATTTTGTCTCCTAAAAAGCCAGCATTATGAAAATCAAGATATAGGTGAAAATAACTTATGCAGCACTTCTCTTATTATAATTTTCACCAAAGTTCCTGTAAATTTTTTCTCAACTCTAAGCTTGTTTTATTTTGAATAGCAAATCACAGCTGAGTAAAACCAAACAGCTGCAAGAAAGAAATCAGATTTCCTCTTAAGGGCGTTCTTCCCCTCCCTTATGTTTGTCACCCTCTTTCTCTAAAAAATCTTCCCTTATGTAATATTCTTCGTAACATGACTGCTTTATCTCTGCTTACACTGACTGAACTTCCTGAAAAGAAGATATGCCAAAGATCTGTTTCATAAAGGCTTATTCAAATAAAGGTTTGTTTAAAAGGGGGGGAGAAGGAGGGGAAGTGGAAGAACTTTCATCAAACAGTAAGATACACTATAGCTCTGTGCTGCAAATGTCACGTGTAGTGCATTAAAAAGAAAATTAACTATGCGAGTACATCTACTAATGTATTTGAATGAGATAGTGAATGCTCATTTATTTAACATGTTTAGACAGGCAAAGCACTTATATTGTGTTATCTACACTCTCAGGCCTAGATACATATCCAATACAGTTATGCCTGAAATAATGTTGCATACTTTATATGTTATAAAGCTTTTTTTTTTTCCCTCAGGTTTTGTATATATAGAGAAAGCTATATGTTGCATTCATTAGGCAAGCAAAAACTGTACTCATTTTGATAAGTAATATTGCTGTGTTTATCTTTCGGCATAACTGCCTTTTCAACTGCACTTCATTTTTTCCCTTCAACGAGATTATAGTTTTAAAACAACTTGTTGCAAAAATCTGGTAGAGGAGATAACAACAGTGTATGATACGCCACAGCTAAATGGAAGAATTAGGACATTGTTTTAGAGAAATCTTGGACAATTAATTAAACCAATCTATTAGCTTTCAAAGATGAGCAAACAAAAAAGCATCAGTGACAGTGTATTTCAGTGGCAAAATACACTAAGCTTCCAGACCTCAAAGTGGTGTAGAAGTTTCAAAGCAGAAAAGTGTCTTTGTATTCACCCTTCGGTAATACAGCAGTTGAAGGTGCTACAAAGTTTACAAACAATTTACTGTGAGGGGACCAAAGCACACCAAGATTTACTGGTCTCCAAGATGACAACATTAAATGGTGCAAATCACAGTAATTTCCTCTAGAGAATAAGAAGATGAAAAATAAAGATAGCACCAAAATTTTCTACATATGCAGAATCCTAACGCCTGAGCAGGAATTAAAAAAAATTTGAAGAGCACAATCTGACATATTGTCTGATATAACTAGTAAATATACAGAAGCCTTCAGAGCTAAACTGGGAGAAAACCTCTTCCAGAAAGAAATAGGTTAAATTCCTAAAATATACTTGTAGATGAAAATACATGGAACACACACTGCAATTTGAAAACCTGAAATTGGGTACTTTTGCAGCAAACACCACACAGTTAATTTCCATTATTAACATTCACTTCTATCTTATTTATATACAGAAGGTGTAATAATCAACCAACACGTTTTAGTACGTTTTAATACAGAATAAGAGCTCTTTCTAGACTTTATAAGAGCTCTTTCTAGACTTTATTATTCACTGGATCTCTTAATAAAAATGAGTCACTGCAGAATAAACAACTGAGACTTTCTCTATCCCAGCAAACATCTTGACATGCTGTGTGTACCCTTGGTGGGGAAAACAAGTGATTACTGGGTCTCCAGCTGCACTCGGTCTGGATCAGCTAAAAGGCTGAGTCAGGCTCCTGGTGTTGGAGCTCCTCAGGGCGTTGACTCATGTCCAGCAGCAGATTAAACTCGGACAGCTGAAGGGAGCAGTGACCCCGGCTGCCTGCTCCACCCAGCTCCTGCAAACTGTCACACCTACGGCAGGCACAGCCTGGTGGGATGTGTGACAGCTTTGGAAGTACAACAGTTTCTAGTTTGGCTTAATAAAGAAAATCAGAATTACAGAAGTTAAATCCATTTCTGCATATTAATACAAACCTTCAGCTCAGTAGGATTCAGATCCAAGAAGGATATTGCTATTTTGTTTTCACTCATCTCAGTCAATAGAAAATGAGGCATTTAAGTAATCATGACATACACATCCACATTTTCATCAGAATATGATATTGTGTTTAGTTAAATCCACAGATGAACTCCCAAAAGATGCCTTCCAGCTACTGGAAATGCAGCTCAGCACCTTTGCAGCAACAGTCACTCATTGGGACAGGACACAGTGCAGTCCCCACTTGTCCCCTTCTATGCTTGCCTGCACAGAGTAAGGCAGGAGCTGCTGTTTTGAAAGATGCAAACGATTTTATTCCCCTTAATGCAGTGAATGCAAACATGCTGACCTTCATGCACAGCAGGAAGATTGTGGAAGAGAAGTCTTCTTGAGCCTTCTACTGCACAGTCAAGCAAAGAGCACAAGTCAGTCAAGAGTGACAGAAAAAGTACTGTCAAGTGCAGAGAACCCGACAGAGGCTTCCAAATTTAATAGGAAGTTCCAATCGTGACTATCATATGAATTACTATGCTGTCTAGACACCTCTGGCAGGGATAAGGGCTTCCTTACAGGTGGCAGCTAAAAATCAGGAAAATTTTTTTCCCACAAACATTTCTACAGGCTACGACACAACTGACATATAGACAGCAGTCTCTCAGGAGCACCACAGCTTTTCATTAAGCACAGAGCAGAGTTAACAACAGGCTTTCAAAGGGATAGTACAGAAGCCATAGCCAAGTACCAGTGGCGATTAGAAGGAGATAGGAAGATGTTTGCATGAAATATATGCAAAGGCATGAAGATTTCATAAAGAAATGTGAAGGACTATTATTTATATGAGATGAAGTTCTGATTAAGCTGGCTAGATTTTTTTTAACCAACTGTTCCTCTTCTCAGAAATAACTTACAGGAGTGAAATTGTCCTACAAAGCTTTACCAGGCAAGGTTTCTCAGTCCTAAGGTAACACAGGCATCAGAGGAAGAGAAAGGATGGACAGATGTTTTAACAGGGATGAGTGACTGACAGTGCCTCTGAAGTTGTAATGGTTATATAATTTGGTCTGAAATCAATGGTAGATTTTGTCCATAAATGAATGCATTGTCCATAAATGAATACTCTTCTTGTCCATAATGAATACATTGGCCACCCATTCTGCCATAGCAGAGAGAAGATTCTTAGTCAGGCACAAGAAGTATGACACTGATTATGAGGATGACAACGATTATATTTATTGCTCACACACAATCTAAATATTGCCAATGCAGTATATAATACAAGCAAGTCTAAAGGATTATAATATAAACAGGTTCAGCTAGAAACATACAGGCTCACAGTCTTGGGCATTACCAAATGCAAAGCAAAAAAGCACCCCTTTTGCTACTATGGGATTTTATCTCTGTACGTGGCCGGCTTTTACTCACGCATTCTGGACGGAGTGCTCCCTATCTTCGGGCTGGACGTACCCTGCAGGAGTTCCTGACAGGGGCGGAGGAAGGAGGCCAGGAACCCACACGGAAACTGCCTGCAACCTTGGGAGAGCAGTTTGCCCAGGTGGCCCGGTCTCCAGCAGCACTTTATACCCTTTTCAGGCCGATGTGTACCAAAGTCAATCGCAACCCTCACAGCTCCCCCCTCTCTGGAACGCATTCATTATGCGAGTAGTCCAGACAGTTCCTCCTGCAATTCCCACCCGGTGCTCTTATCTCAGGGCAATTCCCACCTGGTGTTGTTATCTTTGGACAAATCATATTGCCCGGCAGAGACAATAGCAAAGGAAAGCTTGTGTGCCTCGTGCAGAGGATGCACGGGAAGTTTCGGGCATCCTCTGACTCTATTTCGTCACCATCACAACCACGTGCACTGAAAGGGGTCTTAGGGGTTTTACCTGGTAAAGTAGTAATAAAAGTCTTACTCTTGTGCCAGTGCAGAAAGGAAGGTTTTAGAACAGCAACAAGGCTTTGTAACATTGTGAGGCTGTTTTCTTGAAAAGGGTAATTATGGTTCTGTGAAATTGAAGATAAGCATCTTGAGCATGTAATATATTGTTTAATATCTATGGTTAAATCAAACAAATGTACGTGATATATAACACACACATGTCAAGCAGAAGAAAAGAATAAAAATGTCTGTAAACACTGTGTATTTATTTTAACTCTTCTAGTTGTTCAGAATTCAAGGAATTAAAAGCGCTCACTTGTTTAATCATCAGAAGACAGGGAAGCAAAAGAATATCATATTGTGCAAACTAGAGCAAAAAAATTACACTCCAGTTGCATTGGCATGAGTTCTTTACCAAAAGACATCAGGCACTGAAGCAATTATCTGATACCTTCAGAACATCCACCAAATGGGAAGGTTATTTCAGGGTTCTCTTCTTTGTCGGCATCTTTCACTGCAAATATTTCTGCTGCTTTAAAAAAACACCAACACCCTTAATTACAAACAAAAAAACCCAACCCAAACCAAAAACTTTCTATGAAAATGAAAGAGTAAGGTCCTGATGTCCCTGAAAAACTGTGGACTTACTGTTCTTTGTAATGTTTATGATCAAGATTCTTGTACAAACAGATCTGGTTCCTAACAGGAAGCTTATAAATCATACTCATAATTGCTGTCAAAACTGCAGTGGAGTGTACTGCAAGTTTCGATAATAAAGAATAGAGTCACAGTTCAAACTTGATTACATTTTGGAAATTCATGGTGCTCTTACAAGAATCAGTGGTCTTAAATATCTTCTTCTCCTGCCAAATTTTTCACTTGCACTTTTTATTATTTATGAAATCAGTGTCTGCACAATGTCATGCAGACCTCTGCTGATAAACTCTAATTAAGATTAAGACAAGCCTTTTGGAAAGGATCCCATCATTAGCAAACATGATAAACACAAAAATACTCCCTACTTGTCAACCAGGAGCAATTCAGTAACCTAACAGTATTATCTGTTGCTAGGCTACAGGGCTGACAAAGCTTCAATTATATTGTATGGCCATACCTATAGAAAACTGTATAGGAAAATGTATCTAATATAAAAGCATTTAACCTCATCCATGCTATCTGTAATTCACGGCTTCCCTCAATGGCAAAAAATCAGGTTAATAATTACATGGCATGCTGAAAAAATCTTAGCGATGTGTCATGTTTGCACAGTTTTTTCTAATTTATCTCTATGATTGATAGACATTTGCTTTGTAAAAATAATAAAATGCAAGCAATGGGATGCTGTAAACCAGAAGCATAACTGCATCTGGACTCATCAAGATATGGAATCACACATAGTATAAAAAATATATAGTAAATTGAACCAATTAAATCATACTTAGATGCAGTAATACACTATCTTCTGTATTCAGAATAAGGAGTAAAATGGTAACATTATGCATGTTAATTCAAACATTTGTTTTATGTAGGACAGACACAAAATAGAAAAAAAATTTCAACTGCCCTTCCTTTTTTTCTTCTACATTTGAAATATTTTTTAAACAAAGAGACCTCTACTATCCCATTTGAAACCAGGAATTTGCCCTGAAAATTTAACTAAATGACCCTTCACTCATTTTGACCCTTCACTCATTTTGACCCTTAGAGCTCTGGAACCCTAAACCACTTCCAGAGAAAAAACAGAATCCTGTACAGTGAGTGTTGTGATGATGGGCTGCTGCTTTTTTGGATTTTTTCCCCCCACTTATGTTTTGCAGGCCTTAAGGACTGATAATCTGTGGATCACAGTCTGATATATATAAGGTCAGACTCACCTAACTCCACTGGCAAAAGAGCATCAAAATGGATGAAACCATTAAGCCTCTTGATTCATATTGTTGCTTTTAGGAAAAGTACCTTAAGAGAGCAAGTAGCTCAAACCAGCATTTCCACTGAGTACAAGGAATTGCACAGACTGAGAAGCATAATGACATTTAAACATATATTCAAAAGCAAATTCCAGTTTCCCTGTCTTTAGTATCAGTTGATTTTCCTTGGTAAAATCAAGTTTCTGAGTCTTGTTTTTTTGACCCAGAAATGCCACACACCTTTCACAGAAGTTTAGGAAATCAATGGCAATTTCTATTAAAAGCAGCTTTCAGTGCCAGTTAATTCCAAAGTGTTACTTTTGTGTAGTAAAATTTGAGCTTACTGGACTTGATTGCGTTGCTGCAACAACATAATAGCCCATTTCCTGTACACACATCTTTTTGCAAGAAGGGTCAAAAGACTATCAGAATTTATTTAAACAACAGACTGTTGCTCTTAGCAACTTCCAGGCACCATCAACTGAATTAAACCTTCCTCTCCCAATAAAACATTCCAACTTGCAAAAAATTGTGCTTTTTAGTAATGGTAATGCAGGTTGGAGTTAATTTATTTTCTTTCCTCCTTTGTTCCACAGGTTAAGCATTTATGGAAAATTTGCACATCACAATAGGATGGGATCTTCATATTTGGGTTCCTTCTGCTTCTCACCCATGGGGTTGTGACGACTCAGCATATTGAATGCTATTTCAGTACAGCACAAGTTATTGGGCTGATCTCTAATTTTTGACATGAACAAAGTACATATATCTATATGTGGACACATTGTTTAATAAAAAAATTATAATTCATTCAAATCCAATACTGTTGAAATTTTTGACAGTAGAGTGGTACAAGGAACAGAACTTATAAATTATGTGTGCCCCTTCTTTGAAAAATGCTTTGGAGGTTTCTTTGTGCATTGGCAAATACAGTAGGAATATGAGTTATTGTGTGAATCCTCCTGCACAGCACCTGATAAAAGAATAAAGAGCTGTGACATATTCTTAAAACAATAGAGGAATTAAAGAGAAACAATGGGCCAGCTGCTTCATTAATACAATCAAAAGACAGCCCAGCACAGAGGAGTCCAGATAATTAAGCACTACTCTTTTAGACCTTTTTTCTATAATAAAATTGCTAAAAATTTATTAACTACTTCATAGTTGTTAGATAGATCTATGTACTTGTTTATTTGGGTTGATTAATGCCTTTTCAGTATTCTACAACATGCCAACTCATGGTTCATACAAGTTTTTGAATAAAATAATGTAGGAATATGTGATACGGATCTGTGGTATATACAGCAATAAATCAAAGGCATTTTGTGAACAGTCTTTCCAGCTGCTAAATAATTCTTAGCGTTTTTCACATGCGTACACAAAATATGTAATCTGCACAGCATTTTTGCTATTAATGCACTTTAATGTTGGGGATCCAACTGTTTCTCTGTGAAGTGTCCCAAAAATCACCCCTGCAAATTCAGACTACTCAAACTCTCACCAAAACCAGCTTTAGTGTTACATTCTTGATATGATTTCCTAGCTTCTTCTAATTTTTCCTTGTTTACTGATCAAAGGAGATTGCCAAAAGATATTTGACCTTTAATTTTAACTACCCACTTCATATTATAAGCCTGCAATAAATGGAAAATCTATTATCCTGTATAAAATTAGACCAATATAGGGGACAAACCAGTTCTCTTGCCACTTTTACTATTATCTTTGTGTTCAGCTTAGAATATGGAGCCTTCTCAATTTTTAGCTCACTGAACAAAAGGCAAAGTGAAGAAACTGCAGTGATATTTTCCAGAAGGAATGCAATAGAAAAATACTCATCTTAATGGCTCTAGCCAAATTAAAGTCCTGTATTTAGAGATATAAGCTCTCTGACCAGAAACAGGGAAGAAAATACTCCTTAGGAATATAGCTCTTGCTCCTTCATGTGAGTCAACCTGAGCTTCGGGTCTGACTTCAGCTTAGTCATATGCTGACAGCTGACAGTGTATTCATCTGAATAGATGATTTTATGGTTAAAACTGTCAGGCATTATATAGCTGATAAAGAGGAAAAGAAAAATGTGAAAGGAATTCGCCAGTCCTAGGGGAGAGAACTCCTAAACCTGGCATCTCAGTGTGAGTGTCAGGGGTTGGTCTTTCCCTTGCTGCAGTACAACTATTACTAACATCACCATCTTATGGCAGCAGCTCTCAAATTCACACTGCAAAAACCTTCCTCAGCTGAACCCCAAATAAAGCACAGTGTTTCTGAAGAGTAAGGAGTGCAAGGAACAGATTTTGACCTCTTGTTTTTAACACTGTTGTATGCTTGCATTTTGTTAGTTTGAGGATATTTATGTGTTTCCTCCAATTAAATGTCTGCACATAACACTCAACACAGTTCTAATAGGTAAAGAGGCAAAATAGATTAGTGCTCCGAAAATATTCACAGGAAAATAATGTGGTAATTTTATTTGCCATTTTCCCCCCTGATAGAGCTGTCACAGCTTATTTACCACAGGGGGAGACAGTTAAACCCATATCCTTAGAAGTTCTATGCATTTAAGAGGCTTATATATCTCTTCTGGGACCCTCGTTCAAATCCTGGGCTAATCAGAATGAATACATATCTTTCTATTAGATGGCTCTAAAAAGTCTTAGGTGATATCAGCTCCTGGTGGACGACAGTCCACAGCGTAAAACTATTAAATGTTTGGCACAAATGGCAATACTTACGAAATGAAGCTGAAAACTGTAATATCCTCCCACATCACAAGAAGTTGTCTGCTGCTTAGAGGTTGAAATTAAAGCCTGCCACAAATGCTAAACCTGTTCTATTTCCTTAATTCAGCATAAACTCAAACAAGGAAGTCGAAGTAGTTCTTCCCCAAGTTTAGTGATTTCTTCGCTTTTTTCCACTCCTCTTTTCTCTGTAAATTCTACTGTTTTGAATTGAGTGCTACACCTTTTTTACATTTGAATTAGGTCTCACTGGAGCGTTATTTTAGAATTTACAAAGCTTTCAGAGAGAAAATGATAAACAGCTTGAAAAAACCTGATAAACCCTTGCTGACATTGCCCACATTACATTCCCACCACCACTGCAAAGGAGCTAAAACTTACTGTCAGAGCACACTCATCTCCCTTTTTACTTTTTACAGGACCACTGAATGGCACTCTCCATAGAGCTTCCCAGGAGACATTCCCAGGTGACGCCCACTGCTCTCCCCAGCTTTTGTGGATGCACCAGGTTTCACAGAAAGAGAAAATGCACCACTGAAACCAACTACTCTGAAGCAGGGCTTTGGATACACACATTCCTACAATCCCTGCTTCCATAACAGCACAGCTGTAAGGTGACCTTTTGTAGCCTTACAAACACAATCATGCCTGTGGATTGTCTTTTCAGAGTTATTTTGTGAGGCTGGAGTGTATGAAAAAAGGAGGTGATTAAATGAGACAATAGATATGCTTTAATGGCACCTCTTTCTTGCAGGAAAAGCAGAGTACACTTCATCTTATCAATGGATTTTCTACTGTCTTGCACCTGCTACTGTAGGGCTCATTTCTTGCCCCTGGGCAAATGCAGAGTGAATGGCAAAGGCACCTGAGCGGAAGGAAGGATTATATAGAAGGAGTTGTAGTGATAGGTTGTATTTGTAAAGGAAAGCAACACAATAAATGTAACAAGAAATAGGGAAGTTTTAGAACGGTAAAATCAAAGTAAGAAACATTGGTTATGAGACCTGCCTGCTTATCCAATACAGGGGCCATGCTCCAGAAAAAGCTCACAGCTTTGTGAGAAACAAAAGCCAGCTTTTATAATGAACAGAAGCTGGAGCATTTCGTTATGTGCACTGTAACCCAGAGAAAACAGCTGCTATTATCGTGAGTTATCTCGGACCTTTACTCGTGTTAACGTTCAGCTCACAGGCTGAAGTTCAGGAACTGAAGTTCACCTCAGCTGTAACAACCATGGAAGAAAAGTGGCACTTCCTGATTCCAAAAAGTCTCGCTCCCACTTAAGCCATTAGAATGTTTTACACTGGCTGCAGTGGAAACAAGACTCTGTGACAAATCTGTGTCTCTCTTACCAAACAAGCAACTAAATAAAAGTAGATTTGCATGTTTAGTATGTTTACATTTTACAACATTTTACAACATGTTGTAAAATGTAAACACCATAGAAGCTATAATAAGCATTATAAAAAGTACCTCTTTAAAAAAAAACCCACCACCACCCACACACAAAATCCCATACCAATATCCCAGATTTCCTCGAAAGGAGTTAAATCCCATACCAATATCCCAGTTCTGCTTTTTAAAGTAGAAGCTAGAAGTAAATTGACTGAAAACTCTCAGTGATCAAAAGCATTTCCACCTTCCAAGCTCTGCATGGTGTCCAAGGTAAACGAGAATTATAAGCCACCACCAGTCTCCCAGTTAGTTCATCTAGTAAGAGACTCTTAACAGCAGAAAGGAAAGGCTGAGTTACTTCTGGTTACAATAGAACTTGAACAAAAAAAAAAAAAAAAAGAATGAGCAAATTGTCAAGATTCTGGCTGTACACACTAACACAAATTAACAATTGAGAAGGATTCTGCACTTCATGACTTCTTCCAAAACAGGTTTAATAAAAAATGCCAGTTTACTGAGCATCATACAGGTGCATAGGAGCTACCATTGTGCCTGCTTGGTCAGCATGATTTCTAAATGGCCAGGAAAAAAGTGACTGTATACCCAAAGGCAAGCTGTCAAAATTCAGTTTGCAGCTGATAAACTGATTACAAAGCTGCTTAAGACTTTGCTTGTAAACAAAAGCATTTATCAACTAATAATTTGCAATAAACTGATGTAACTCCCAGCTGAGCCCCAAACTGTAATTGTCTTTACCATCTGCCTATTAAAAGACCATTCTTCATCACCAAGCAGGAGCAGAAGGGAGAGAATCTCCAACAACTACATAACTTGCATGCTTATAAATAATCTGTGAGCATTTCACACATTCATTATGATTGCCAGGTTTTGTATACTTCATTTTCTCTTTTTGAGAAGCAAAGAGGTGCAGTAAAGTGGCAGAAAAGAAATTAATAAATATCGCCTGGTGCAAGAAAAAATTATGTAAATTCATCATACTCTGCAGTTTCCTAATTTTTTTCTCTTTTTGCTACTCCATAGGAATATCATGATGGAAGCCCCCTCAAGCACAACTTTACAGATTAAACTCTCAATTTCTTTTCAACTTGTCAGTTTTCATTACCTTTCTTTCTTATGTATTCAGTTCTTACAGCTGCTTCAATGGGAAGCCAGTTAAAGCATACTGGCTCCCTAGGGGGAGTCTGCCAGGGTCTGAGGCATTCTGCAGGCTCCCTGGACTTCTACAGGTCACCCTTAAGAACATTTTGCCTATCTTGTTCAGAGGATGTCTGAAAATTAGGTGAATTTACATGCTTTTATTTTCTAACTACTGACAGCCTTAGTCCTGAGAAAGGAGGTAGTGTTTAGACAAAGTTCAAAATTAACAAATACAGATGCTCTAAAGCTGATACATCCCAAGGGAAGAATCACTTTGTTAAATGTCTAAAATATTCAAGTATGAGGGGAGAAAACAGAACTGATACTGCGCAGAGAATGGCAGCCCCTCAAGATGTGTCTGCATGAAAAATTGAATTTAACAGAGAGTTGCACTATGATTTAGTGCAATGCACTTGACCAACTATTTCTGCAATCTGCATTCTCAGCCACTCACTGGTCTGAATGCAAGGCTGTGACCAGAGACCGACGATCAGCTTACCTCTTCAGAAATAACTGTACAAAATGCACAGATGTTTTAAATGCAGCTTGGTTCCTCACTGACTCTCCAGATTCAGACCAGAATGATCTACTTAGCTGAAGTGAGGCTTTTTATGGGTATGAAAAACATGTCATCACTGGGACGAAGCTGGGCATATAAAAGCAAAAAGAGGAAGGTTTTTCCTTCTAATTGCACTGAAATGCAAGAAATTAAAGGACAGCCCTGTCACCCATGTTCACAGAAGCAGCCTCATTTCCCTCACTGATAATCTTTGCCTACCTTGTAACACCTTTGTCAGACCCAGTGTTACCACTAGTGTTGCCTTCATCACCCCACTCCCTAGAACTGCAAAAAGAAATAAAACCACCTTTGGGTTTGATTGGGAACTATGGACTTTGTTGTTAAGATACATTCCACTCAAGACAATTATGCTTGCAAACTAAGGTAATTTTACATGTATATAAATACATGTACTTGTGAATATGCTGGCTGAACCAGGACTTCATACCTCAGTTTCTATCCACAGTACTGGGACAGAACCCAAATGAGGTGAAACAGAGGGACAAGTGAAAAACAGTGTGTATATGAAATTTCTTTTTTAATTTTGTAAAGAAAATTTTTTGTTGAACACTAAAACATAGTGATGAAAACCACCTTTCAAACCTCTGTTGTTCGAACTCATCATATAAACTGTTTAATCATAGAATGGCTCAGGTTGGAAGGGACCTTAAAGATCATCCAGTTCCAATCCCCCTACCATGGACCAGAATGCTCAGAGTCCCATCCAGCCTGGCCTTGAGCGTTTCCAGAGATGGGACACCCACAAAGTGTCTGGGCAGCATGTGCCAATGCCTCACTACCTCACAGTGAAGAATTACAAACATTGAGTAACTCGGGCAGCTGAGATCCTTAGCATGATAATGCTGCGCTAAGCTATAAAGTTAGAAGAGTCACCGTTTCAAAAAGACTTGTGTAACACTTACTTTTTGTTAAAATGTTAGGGGGAAAAAAGAGAAAATATTGGAAAACACTACTCTGGAGTTAAAAATGTCTTTTGGTTACCGCGCAGAGAGACGAAGCTGTGCGGATTCTCCAGGAGCGCCCGGCGCGGCCCGCAGGGGTCGCTGTGGCGCCGCGGGCGGGCCCGCCATGGATTTGATTTTCCGCCAGGCTGCGCAGGCCCCGCGCTGATAACAGCGGCGCTGATTAAACCCCGCTCCCGACACCGCGCCGGCCTGCTCCTGTCACGACAGAGAGCGCGGCTGCCGCTCCCCTGGCGGAGACGGGCCCCCTCACGGCCAGGCGCACCGACGGTACCGCAGGTGATATTTTCAATAAACTGCAGGATTGACGCGCAAAGAGAACAATATCGATTACAATGCTGTCAGCTCGCTTCAGGAGCTGTTTAGGGAATACTTCCCCTCTCCCTGGCACCGTCCCTCCCTGCTCCGGAAATACCCAGCGGGGCACTGCCCTGCGTCCCCACCCTGCGGCTGGGCTCCCTGTGCCCCTCCGCTGCCACCAAAACTTTGGGGACAAGGAACCCAGGCTGTGATGGCACATCTGCACGAAGGCGGCTGTTGCCACCTCGGCAGCTGGGCAGGCTGCTGTGGATGCCGAAGCCCTCGGGAGGGTCAGATTTTGAGCACACCGAAGCTGAGACACAGCAGTATTGGACTGTGTCACCCCCTCCTCTGGCCTGGCACCCCAGATCTGCAGCCAGAGGGCAAAGGCAGCACAGGGTGGTGTCTCTCTGCCCCTGCCTATAAGGTGTTCATGGAAATCACCTGTGCTCACCTACAATAACACAGGTCCTTATTTCTACCTAAATCATTCCCCCGCAAAACTGGAGAGTGAAAAGATGCAGCCAGGGCTGGAAACTATCCAGCATCAGCTGCTTCATAATATTTCTGTTGCTGAGCAAAAACAGCATTCCAGGGTGCGTGACTCCCATGGAAACACGTGGGAATCCTGATGTTAAAAGTTTGTGGAAACCTTTGAACACTTATCTCTTTCTCATGAGAGTAATGAAGAAATTTGATGTCAAGCATGCAGTGATCCCTGAAGAACTCTGGCTTTTGGAGGAGAAGGGATTACACAGCGAGGTGAAATTCTGCTAGCCCTGTAGTGCTGGCATGAACCCCTGTGTCCTGGCTGGCCCCTTAGAACTGCACAAAATCTTAAGAGGAATGGTATGAGGCTACTCTTAAGTAAAGGGGTCGCAGAGATTAAAGAAAAGTTCTATTAAATGTTTGGGATGCTCCGGGGAATAGAAATTTTTACGAAGAAGAATGAAAGAACTGGCAGCAATTACCTATCAAGCCTCCCCGTCTGCTTGGAAATCTACCCTGCTGATAAGGCTGTTCTCATGGCCACCCCTCCCCACTCCCCCATGAACCCATCCCTGCACTTCTCTGGCCAGTCCTATTGGACACTAAATGTTATCTACTACCTCTCTTCCTTTCTAACCAGGACAAAGTATAATGAACAACTTGGAATCTCTCTGGGGTATGGGAATGGAATGCAATCTGGCACCATGGAAAAATGCAGTTCATCATTGCCTAACCTACGTATGACTGAGACCCAAACACAGTCTCTTGAACGCTAGCCAGTTTACAAGCAGTGAACCTCACAATATCCACAACCTGCTGGAGATGCTTCACTGTCTCATATCTTTTTGTTTTGCTAAAAGTTAGCACTCACATGGACAGCCATCTGCATCTATAACTCAGAATCACTAAAATGCTCCATTACTCTCTCCTTAATGTGTTTCTTCTTGGTTCTGAGCAGATGATCCTATACTATTCTATCTCAAAAAATGTGTCCTCATACTTCTTTATTAAGACACCGGAAAAATCAATGCTCTCTATGCCCTGGAAGTGGAAACAGGATTTAGTCTCTATCTTCATAATGGAAAATATTGCCCATGTGTAGGAGAGACAGTTTAGACCCATTTCCTCAGTCTATGGAAATACTGCTTGATATAACAATATAAAATGCCTTTCAGTGCAGCTTCTTATTCTGTATTTAAGTCTTTTTTAGCTAGGGGTTTCTCAGTTGGTAACTTCTTCCTGTTTAATTCTCTTTTCTCATTTTCTTTCCCATTTACTTGCAGCCCTGTACTCCACCCCACATTCTCAGTTTTCATTAAATACAAACTGATAAAATAGTAACTGATAATTGCCAATCTATAAGCCAGTCAGGTAACATATACACTATAGCACATATGCACATGTGCAACTATCTGATTTACTGGCCATTACAAGAATTCTCTCAAGCCTTTACTGTGATCAGTCTGCTGGGATGATATTCCCCTAAACAGATAGTTATTTTTAAAGTTGGAGAGTTTGTTATACAGATACACTGCAGCTGGTCCAAGCACATTACTTAATGGCACTACCAGAGATGAGCAAACTGTGTCTGAGATACTGTGCCTTGCATCCTTCAGTTATCAATTCAGGATAGTTCTACACAAGTCATCTCTCTGAATCTGAATTAACATTTTCTCTCGCTGCTCATTTACCTGTTCATGGTACTATTAGCTGAATTAACTGCACAGACAGGTGAAGAGTGGATAATGCTGGAGAAATGGAAATAGCTGTAGCTGTAACTATTTTCTTTTTAAAGCTTCACCTGGCTGGTTTTGACAGGTCATTCAAGACTATTCAATTTCTTGATCTGAAGTCCCCTGTGTAAAACTGCATGCCTTTTAAATATTACTCAGATATCTAATCTATATCTAATAAATAGATCCAGCTGCCTGGAAATGGAAGTGATATATAAGACAATCAAGATAATATATTTGAGTGCAAATTTAAAGAAAAGAGTTGACAGTACCACAAAGAAGCTGCAGCATGAACAACCTATTGCCTAAGTCTTTGCAGAAGAAAAAGATATAAAATGAACAAATACCTACTTCTTGGGGAAAGCAAACACAGCGTTTTGAGGGGAAGACAAAAGAGACTAGAAAAAAAAAGTATGGCAGATTTAACAGGTAAGAAAGAGAGGCTTAAATATACTATATGATAATAAAAAGATCAACTGAGGATTTAAAAGGGCATAGCTGGGCATATTTTAAGTGAGCTAAATTATCTCTCAATAGACTTTTGCAGATGCTAAAAAGGAGAATATGAGAAGAATTCCAGGCAGCATTTACTGGGCAAAAATTAAGAAATCTACTCCTGATCTTGCTCTGACTTCTGATGTCCAATCACTCACCTTTCTGGGAGAGTTTCAGATGTGTCCACTGATGGGCACATGTGCATCTGCAGAGCAGCTCTCAGCTGTCCTGCTACAGGCAATGGCAAAGAGCTGCTCCGAGAGGGCTCTCAAAGCACATTTGTAAAAGCTAATTAATATGAAGAATATGAAAGATATTACCTGAAAAAAACACCAAGTCTCTTTCTGTATTCTTTCATAATTAATTATTATTAATAATTAAATAACCTTGGTTTACATATTCAAGGCACCTCCACACAGGTTCCTGCCCCAAGGAGTTTGCCATGGAAAGGTCAGATTTCAAGAACCTTTATTTATAATAACAAGTACTTAATCTGCAAGTGGCCATCAACTATTTACATAAATAACACCATTTTGAGTCAGTCTTATGTGTAGACTTTGGCCTCCAAACTGACAGGAGATGACAAAGAAAAACAGGAGACAAATTACAGAAATGACCTGGGTAATGGCAATGAAAATGGATAAACAGCTATGTGTGGGGTAGATTTAGCAATATGCCTGCTAGTGGGTGCAGATCCCATTAATTCCTTTGTGAGTACATGTACAATCCTTAGCTACAGCACGTTTAATTTTTAGTGGATTGATCTGTGTATCTGAAAGAGCAATGTCCAGAAATAGGCTAGGGTAGTGGATAATTCCTGGAGGCCAGCTGAAAGGTACGAGGTTTGATGAGGGATTTGAAGGAGGAGCTGCAAATACTCTCAACCGCATAATTGTCTACTTTTTCCCCAATGTAAATCATTATATTTCTTGCCCCAATTTTTTATCGAAATCACTTCCAACTTATTTCAGTCTGTCACAATAATATTTTCATATGAGGAGTGTTGTAACCTAATTCCTTCATTTGAATAATACATTCATTTTTAATTACTGCAACTTGATCTCAGATTATTCAAATAACTGTTTCATTTTTTATGCTTACCCTGACCCCAGTGTATTTATAGGCTTTTATCCTTACCTGATACCAGTGTAATGTAATTATAGATTGTATTTTAATCATCACTATATCCTAGTGAGTTTGTTTAAATCACTCCAATCCAGAGTCTTTTATTTCTATGCCTTTTAAAATTCTACAATGGCATTCTCATTGCATAAAAGCAATATTTTTGTAGTTTACTACAATGAATGAACATTTTGCATGCATTGCTGGCCATGTTTCTAATTTAAATTTTAAAAAGTTGCTATAGAGAACTCTATGTAAAATGAAATCCTGACTTGTAAACAGGCATGGGACAGCTCATCACTTGAAATCTTTGTTCATAGCTCCTATTTGGTCTCTAACATAAGTTTACAAGAAATGCAGCAGAAAAAGAAATCAAATTTTTATTCTACCAAAAATAAAAGTGTACCTTGAACTAAGAATTGACAAAATATTTATCTTTTCTGCTCACAGGCACCAAATGTTTCCAAGTTATTTTACCTGTATTATAAAGAATTCCACATTGTATCCAGAAGTTAAATAGTTCAGGTGGGCCATGTCATCACTAGTCCTGGCCACATTTTGATTCCTGGGCTACCAGTTCTCTTTAAGAAAGTTTTAACTCTTGGAAGCTTTTCGTATTCTGAGATTATTCAGTTTTGCTTAGTAATAAATTAAAAAGCAATAATTATTATATTTCTTTCCCACTCCTTAGTGCTGATTGAGGAGTACCCCTTTCCCTATCTTTTGTGTTGCTTCAAGATTCAAGTGTGGAACAGGGTCAGAAATCAGATAGATGAAGCTACTCACGTTTGCACATCTGCCTAAGAACCAGTATCTTTCTGGCTGTCAAATCGATTTGTACTGAGATAATTGCCACTGCTCTAGTCAAACTGTGCCCTTTTTTTGAGCAGCCTTTTTCTCCTGTGATGACATCTAGCAGCAGACCTTAGAGTGTCCTTACAACATGCTCAGTTGCAGTGTATGCATTTTTCTACAGAGTGATGTAATGCCCAAAGATAATTCTGAATTAAACATTCATCCCAGCAGCGTGGTGCAACCATCAGTACTGTTCCCAAAGTTGAGTCTGTGTCTAAAGTAGATTGCATAGGTGGAAAAATAGTCAAAAGAACAAAAAAAAATTTAAAAAATTATCAAAGCTAATAATAAATCCCATGTTTTGTGGCCATTTACTACCATGTCATGTTAGGGAAAGGGGACAAAATGTGTGCTGCTAAAACTACTGTAATTTATGTTTTCCACATCCTTCTTTCTCAAATGTGTAACTAATTTTTAACTTCAAGTACCTTTATCTTCTCTTTCTTTCTATTCTCTGTCTATGGACATAATGTGTGTCCATCCCCTGCTGTTTCCTTTATGAAATGTCACTTTTAAATCTGATCCCTCCTAGTTTCTAGGAAATAAGGGTCTAAAAGGCATTGAAACATGATCCAGACTGATGTCTGTTGAAAGCACAGGTACGAAATGGGCATTAGCTACTTAAAAGTATAAATAAAGTGTCATTTTTAACTCCTACCTCCTTTAACAGATTATCTCTTCTCCATAACACTTAAGAACTGTCCAATGTGTCACTTGTGACAAAAGAATTGTGACTAGTACCTTGAATCTAACGAACAGAAACACTGTCCCATAGCAGTAAAAAAAAAAAGAAAAGTAAATAAGAACAGGGAATATGGGTTTATTGAATATAATCAGTGAGTAAAATGAATTACTCTGCTTTTCCAAGATCCAGACAGAGAAGCACGTTTCCCTCTGGGATTTCTACTACCATTTGGTCTAATATTCATTTTGCCTATAATAATACAAGCTTCATTAAAGTAGTAAAACAGCAATTGTCTCCTTGAGATCAAAGGACATCTGTTAAATAAAAGCAGACGGATCTCTAGAATGAAATAGTAGGAAAAGTTTGAACTAAATTTTATGGTGAATCAAAATGTAAATTGTAATTTCACAAGGAAGAGACAGAGCACAAAATTAACTTTGTAAAGACATGGAAAGCGGATATGTTGATCTTAGAAATGCCACTGATAGATAAGTATTTAGTATCTGTTCACATTTTTAACTATAACACTTCATTATGAGAAATTATGCTCGACTAAGCACACTGGTCTTAAAGAATTACCATTAAACAAGAATCATTGCTTATCAGATAAATTATCTGACTGACCTAGCTTCTATTTAACTGCTCTTTTATTAAAAAAAAAAAAAGCAAAAATCCATCTGTCATCAACATCCATCCTGCAAATCATGTGACAAAATAGTCCCTTTTAAAAAATTAATCAAATAATACCAAAAAATATTTCCAAAGCTATATTTCACTGTTTAAGATATGGTACTGGAAAAATGGAATTGAATCTCTTGTCTAGTTTCAGCATTGGTTTTTCTGGATGCTTCAATGAAATTAGTGCACCTCCATTTAACCACGGTCTGTTACAAGAGCTTGTCAGTGAAGAAAATACTTAGGAGAGACAGACATGCTAAAAATCAAGGCTTTTTTGAAAAAAAAAACCAACCAAACAACCCAAGAATGCCTCCAAAAAAGATGGGTACTGGCCACAGCAAGAGAGAATTAGGGAAGAAACCTCCTTTCCAGTGAGATATTCCCATAGGACACTGGGCAATCCTGAGAGCAGGCAGTGCCAGCCAGCAGACTGGGCCAGCTGTGGGCAATGAATGAGCCCTTTATGCATGTGTTCTAACATCCCCCTCACATTCCTTAGAGAAAAATGGTGGCAAAAGTAGCAATGGGAATGTATACCCTTGCAGCTTTTATCTCCTTCTGCAAAAGGCACAGGGTAGAGTCATGAAGTTCAATTTCAATTTGCCACTGCAAAAGTAACTCAATCTCCTAACTTATTTCAATCCTCTTATTGAGCTGTGTGCTTATAATAATAACAAAAAAATAGAAATTATTCTGAGGAAGAAAAACTCAAAAGAAATAAAATCTCCCTGAGCAAAACTAACTTCTAGTCTTTTGACAGGCATGTGTTTATAATAATTAGGAAAATATTTTTGGACTACTTTTGCTAAAAATTTTTTACACAATTTGCAAATGACACATCTTAAATGTGTTCAACTGTCACAGGTCATGGGTCTGCAATACTAGCTTAAAAAAGACAGTAATGGTTGGGTTACCTGGTGCCTTTGCACACCTGCCAGGGAGTGAGAACTTAGGGGAACAATCTGCTAACCTCAATCAGCATAACACATAGACTCCACCACTGTAATTTATAGCTTAATGCATCCACAAAGCATTGTGAAGTGCATTGATGACTTTGAATCAGAAAGGTTAAATCATAATTACTACTGCCTCATCAAAAAACCTGCATTTGATTGCCCACTAGACCAGTCAAATAAATGCCTGGTATTGCTATACCATGATAAACCAATATAAATAATGGATAGACATCTGTAGGCAAGATTACATGTTTTGACTTCAAATGGAAAATTAATGACAAAGTCCCATTTTGAAACTCTGTGAATTCCACCTAGTTGGAGCCTTTGATACCCTTTCTTCTGTATCTAAAATGCAACATACAAGAACAAAAAAGTGAAGAAATATGAAAGAAATCAATGTTGATGTATTCGCAGCAATTTGGTAAAAACTATATGTCAAAGAAAAAAAATTAAAAATCAATCTCTATTTAGAAAGGAAATAAAATATCACTAAATATAAGCAGATATATTTAAAATAAATTCTAGTTTAAAAATTTGACATTCTAGGATTTTGTTAAGCATCACAGTGATTTTTCTCAATGGGAAAACATATGAATATTAGATGCCTTTTTGGACACTCACGGTTCATATTTTCCTCTAGCACAATTAAGAGTGGGTACCTTGGTAAAACAATCTTTTCACAGCATACTAATTTTGGTTTAAACCAGTTAAAATATTTCTGCTGTCATTACGGTGTCGGCTATTTTAAAATGAGGTATTTATTATGAAATGTGCGGCAGTTTTGCACTGTGGTGAAAGACAGGTACAGTGTAACATACCCTGTGACAACAGGAGTCTCTGTTGGGAGATGGGCAATTCAGCTTTCATAAGCCTGTGCTTGGTGTTCCAACTGTCTATGATTCAGCTCTCCTTTCAGCAGATTTTTGCACTGTCTGTGCAGAGAGATCTATGCAGGCCAGCTAAAATGTCATTTGAAAAAGAACAACTATTTACTAGGAAATACACCCGAAACACTAAATTGTGCCATTGGGTAGGCAGTAGAAGTTAATGATTTGCTTTGTGATTGAATCTTACTAGAGTGGAGTGAGTGATCCAGAAGCAATGGCCTTTACTTCCATTTTACCAAGACCTTAAATTACATAGTCCTCAACTCCCCACTTTGTAGTTAACACATCCCTTGACTTTAGTGAAACAGCATTTGTTTCAACCCATACCAATAGGTTCAGACGATTGGTGCAGAATGCCACTCAAACGTTCTTGGATAGGAATTTCATGCCTAATAATCAAACTTGATACACATACTGGTTCTTTGGCATGTCTATCATCATGGCCATCTGTTAGGTGGAATTGTGCCTGCTAAAAAGGAGATATGCCAGTTTTAACATGATATAGGTGCCATCAAAATGCAAGTGATGAAGGAAAGACTCTAAAATATGGCAGTGATCAATCTTCTGCAGAAAGATGCTCTGGGTAGCAACCCAACTGTTAGGAATATTGCATTGATATATATGATAATTAAAACCTTTGGTTGGCTTTTTGATCTCTAGGCACCCTGTCTGGGTGCCTGTATTCACTACAGCATTATTGTTTGGTGTTTTGCACTTGCTGAAGGAAACATGCATTTTTCTCATTTACTATCACAGTGTAATCACCATTAACAGCCTAATTTGAAGGTCAAATGACAGATGAAAATTGTCTTTTTACAACATTTTCTTTTTAAAATATGAAGTCATTTTTAAGAATTAGTACTTACAAGAATTAAACACAATCCTGCTTATTATCATTCCTCACAAATATTTTTGAAGGGTCTCCTTTACTAATGGTTCTAGTAAAACAGAACTCAGAGGCACTCCTGCTGTCTGATACTCTTCATAGGAAAATGGCTTCTCTTTATAGTCTTTGTGCTACTCTTTAGAAAGATAAAAATTACCCTGGTGCAACAGTGGGGGGGTCTGTTTAGCTCAGACTTTCTCTAGAGTGGCAACAGGCAATGTTATTTAGTAAAAATATGAGAACTTGGCCTCCTTCTGCAGTTCATTCCCCTAGGAGTTCCCAAGCATGTACATGGATTAGGAATGTTAGTGGGTACATCCTCTTAGTACCATTTACAGATCTGTTGTCCATGAATTTGTCCAATCTCTCTCTGAACCTGCTGATACTGTCTGCTTTCACAGACTCCTGTGGTACCAAGTTCACAGAGTTAACTCACTGCCGTGATAATCTGTTTTAAATTGTTCTTCTCCCAGTTTCCTGTAGCACTGCAGGATTTGAGGAATAACAGTTCTTCATTCACTTTATCCACCAGCTTCAAGATTTTGTAAGCCTGTATCAAATTTCCCCCTCAGCTTTCTCTTCACCAGATGGAGAAGTCTCAGGCTTTTTTGTCTATTGTCATAAGATAGCTGCTCCCTTGATCACTCCAGCTGCCCTTCCTCAGCTGTGATCAGAGTTGCATGCACTACTCAAGATCTGGGTGCACTGAGCTTTCATATATGGCAAACTGACAGCCTCTGTCTTGTTCTAAAAACTGTATAGGCTTTTGTGATCTCTAGCAAAAGATCTTGAGATGTGTTTAAATTAGAAATCTAGTCTCACACAATTGAATGGTTGCCTTTGGGGCTCAGATAAAGCTGTGTAGTGTCACTGAAATAGAGCTGTTTGGTACTTCCAGCTTTCACAGTGTACAAAGGGACATAGCATGTCACACCTGGGATAACTATGCATTAAGCCATATAATCATAATAATAGTAAAAGGCTTCACAATGTGAGCATACAGGTAATTTATAATATTAGATGCTTTTGATATGTATAGCATCAGACACACTTAGAACTTTTCAGTTAACCATATACCCAATGCACATTTTCAGTACTTGAGAAGCTACTTGAAAATGCTCAGCTAATTTCTAGGTGGTCATAGAAGACTGGAGAATGACCATTTAATATTGTTTTGCTCACCAAAGTTTTCTACAAGAAATTCTCCACACAATTTCCATTTGAACAACCTGCTAGTCTACTAGCAGAATTTCTGTGCGAATCAAAATAAATCTCTGAGAATGCTTTTGACTGCATTAAGTGTTATCCCTTCTACAGACCTGAACCTGTAGCCAAGAGAGTCATAAGAAACCTCTGGTCCTAATTTGTTTCTTAATCTGGTGCCAGCTCCTGCTGATACATCTGCTCATTCTTTTTCAGCTGCCCAAGTCACTGGATAGAGGATCTCTTTCAACAGGTGAGCCCCTTTCAGCCAGTGTAGCAGCTGGGGCACATGCGTGTGGATTAATGGCACCTGAAACATGCCACTCTCAATATCACAGATGATTGTTCTTCTCCCAGCTTGGCTTTCCAAGATGATACCACCGTGCCAGTGCTCAGAGGAGGAGACCTGCTGTCTCTTCTGTTTTGCTTGGCTACAACTTTGGAGAAGGCAAGAATATATTACCAAAAAAATTATGTCCTCTTTTGTGCATGACACTATCCTTGGGAAGGTGTTTGAGTTTCAAGGTTAATAGCTTATTGCTAAATGTAGGCTTAGTGTATTAGATAAACCTGAAGCAAGTACAGGCGTTTGTATTAGACATTTTGGAGATAAATCTTTCAGCATGGTTTTCACCACTACTCTGGATTGGTAAAAACAACAAGTGTCTGGCATACTCCCTAAAACTTGTTTCATAGAAACAATCAATCAAAGTATAAAAATTGTATGATACATTTTCAATATCTTCACCTGTGGCCAATATGCAAATGCGGAACATAGCGTGAACATATTTAGTCTTCCTTTTCATACCTGTAAAATTCCAACTGTATGTACCATATTTAGTGCAGGATGACAAATAGAAACTCCTTTTCTTTCCTTTCTCCTTTTCTAAAAGAATCTATCTGAGACCGTGAATTTGCAAGGAAAGACAGTATTTATTGGTGCCCAAACCTTTTGCAATTATTCAAATTCCTAGGGAGAAAAGATACATACTTCCTGCAGGCATGGGAAAAGCAACAAATTCTTGTTGTCAAAAAGCACATTAAAAATGGGAAAATGCATTTTTTCTTTAAAAACCATACATATCAACATATAAAGTTTTCTTTGTCAAATTACCATTATTCAAAGAATTATTGTTGAAACTTTAATTGTGGTCTATGTAACCATAACAAAGGCTTACATTTGCACAGCTTCAGAAAGAAAAATCACATGAAAAAGTCTTCTCTCACCTATGTGTGAATATCATGGCATCGAGTCAAAATGACTGTCCACTGGAACTAACACACCATAGAAATGAGTGTGAAAGATACCTGGGTAGACTGTCAGAGGCCTGAAGGAAAGGCATTGGTGTTCATAATGGTGATTTTATGTGTTTACTGTGTCCAAACTAAGTTCAGATTTTACCCTAAAAATCAAATGACATCAGCATTAAGAGATATTTATCTTTAAGTGTGAAAAATATATCAAGCTGAGCAGCGGGAGACGGCAGGAAAAGAAGAGCAAGGTGGATTTTTATTTTTTGGTTCTGATTCAGGGTTTGTCTTGCTGAATGCCATATTACAGGCTGTTAAAAGTAGACCCATTACTCAGAACTGATGAAAATCAAGTCTGCAAAATAGACCATAACTGCTCTTTTATTGTAAAAAAAATTGTAATATATAAAATATCCATTAATTTTGCCCAGAAAATAGAAAATGTTAAATTGCACAATAAAAGATTTGACCACTACATTACATTTTCAGTCATAAATACAACTTTGATAGCCTTCATTTTTTATAGGATGGGATTCCTGTTTTTATTAGAGTTGGCAACAGAGTAAACTTGGAAAATGTAATGGAAGAGTGTGTGATTAATTTTGAATATATTAAAAAATCCATATAGATGTATTTAAATTTATATGTGTGGGTGCATACATTTTTAATTTATATACACACATGTACACACACAAGCATACACAGCTCCCAAAACTCGGGAAAGCCAGAAAAGGAAATAAAAGTGATAGTAACATTTAACAGAAAGGGTATAACCCTAAGCTACCAATCATTCTACTCTGAACTGTATCAGCATGAAATAGAACACAATAAGCTGCCAAGTGCATTAACTATGGACTTTAGATTGGAATTTGGAGAGGGGGAGAGCAGAAAGCTCACTGTGGTATAATTAATAAAAAGAATGAAATAGATTATAAACTCAGTTTCCAAATAACAAGGGCCATTCAATGTTTATTTATGTGGCTGTAGTGGATCTCTACTTTATATTCATATAAACAAGTAATAATATAATTTTCTTGTTGGAGGTCTGCTACACAGTCTGAGTATCAGATGGACTCATTTCAAACTCGAAAATACAATCTTGTTTCATACACTTGGTGCTTACTTGGTTTGATGTTACTAGCTTTGTTTAAATATCAATTGCACAAGTTGCAATGTAACAAAATACATATAGCCAGAGCCAGGTCTTCTTAGCAGCTCCCATTGTTCTGCATGAAAAATGCATTGACTATAGTATTGCGAGAGTAAATGTGCTGTATGCTGAAAAATTCTGTCACTTTCTATTAGCTGTAAATTATCGACTAGTATAAACCCTAATTTCATTTGTCACATTCTGTTGCATTGCTGCTCTTCCTTGTTCCCATTCTGTCATTCTGGCAGGCCCACTCTGCCCCAGGTATCGCGGCATCGCCATCTGCACCCGACATCTGTCTCTCTATTGATCACACGGGTTTAGCACTTGATCAAACAGAGCACGACAGAATACATCTCTTTTTGCAGTACTGCCAATGCCAACTGCTGCATGAAATCTATTACAAAAGCATTCTTCTACCTAGTTTCTGAAACTGCAAAAAACTGTTTTTCTTCTTTTAGAAGATACTTAGGTTGATTTTTTTTTCTTTAACTTTCTGTCATTTTTTTTGTAGAGAAAGGAAAAAACAGTGGGCTCCCAAGAACAAGGAATGAAGCCTTTTTATTCCAGAGTATGTAAATTAAGAAACTTAAATTATTAATAATGAAATAAATTATTACATTGATTCCCATTTTTTTGTTAAACATAAATTTTAATTTTGCTGTAAAATGATGGTATGAAATAGACCAAACAAGCACCTCAAAGACTCAAACATGGTGTCTGGAGAGCCTTAAATGTCTCCAATTTAGATGGTTGACTCTAGCAAGTGACTTGGGGACCTAAGAAAGGTACATAACAACTCATTGCTCAATCAGTGAGAAAAAAAATAGTGCATCTGAGGACTGATCTGGCATGCTCACCTGGAGAACAGATAACAGAAAATTCTTGGCACCAAAGTATGTCTGAAATCACACTTTCTTCCATAAATGAAATAGAAATACCTATAACCAGGTCTGGACACCAGATGCCTCCATTCTTTTGTGATCAAAAGCAAGGAACACGTTTCTCAGTGTGACTACTCAAATAAGCAGCATTGGTGCTTTAGAACACTGAGAAGGTGCTCACTATGTTTTGCTCAGGTATTCTGTTAGAGTGATATGGGAACACAGGGTAGTTCAAGAGGGTCACCTTGGAGGCTTCAATACAGCCACACTTAGAGAAGCTGAACATTTTACTTCTTTCAGGGCATGAAGAGCAAAAAAAAACCCTGCAGTAGCAAGATCACAGTACTCTTCCCTAAAACCATCTGTGACCAATTCTGACACCAAAGTGAAATAAAATTGCCTTGAACTTCATAAAATTAAAATAAAATAAAGCTTTTTTCATAAAATTAAGCTTTTTTAACAGTAAGATAATCAACATTGGCATAGGTGATGCTATGAATTGATTGTCTTGGGAGAAAGCTCTGTCCAGGTATTGTGCAGTTGATAAGCTGCAATGCAATCCTTACATCCTTACAGAATAATTAGAAAATATTTCTAAGAAAAATAGTGAAATTCTAAATTGTATCTACTTCCCAAGGCCTTAGATATGCTTATGGCACACAAGGTTTAATGATTTTAAATATGACATACCCACTGATTTTAGGAGAAGTTATTTTATAATTCTCAAATTCTGAAGTTGAGAGAAGTGCTTCTAGCCATAACAAATGGGACATATAAGGCTAAGAAATTAAAATATGGACTACCAGCAGTCATAAGGACAATATATTTGCTTCTCAAAAACAGCATAAGGGATTAACAGAACTAGGAATTTTATGATAAAGTCTTCATGCTTTCCACAGGTGGATACCATATTCCTGTCAATCATAATGTATTTAAAATTCACTGGATAAATAAAAAAGATATGCACTTTCTGGAAACAAATGGTGCCTTTATATTTATGAACTATTCAATAACCCAACAGCCACGTGGAGTTTTCCTTATTTATGCTACCTTGTCAAATTATGCTGAACAAAATTTGTTGTTAAAAGCAATCAGACTAAATGCACCCCGACCAAAATCATGAATGTTAAAAGACTATTTTCCTTGTTTCAACTGACAGTATTAGTTACAACACAGGAATTAGACTGGGATCTAGCAATGTATTATTCATTAGATTTTTTTGTAGCCAAATACATTAGAGTATATAGTTATACCAACAAATTAATATTTTAGAGCTAATTGAAATTGTTCTTCCTATAAAGATTAAGCTTCTTCCCACCCTACACACTTCAGTCATTAAAATAACACTTTTAATGCCTTGTCTAAATGATGTCTCACATTAATGCAAAGCTATATTAAAGCACTCAAATGACCAGTTCTTTTGTAATGCATTCTATATGATCAGACACTGGGTCAAATCTGGGCAGTGTGTATGAAGTGGTATCAAGTGGAAGCTAATTAAAATATATTCTCTATAGAACTTTACAGAAAAAAGAGAACAGTAATCATCAGAAGGTAGAGTCTGAAAATGGCATTTCTGAAAGGCTTGCAATGTGATTTATTCTATTTGCATGAGGATACTTTTTGGAATAAAGGCTTAAGAATATGGCAAGAATACTTCAATTACAAGGTACCTTATTTTATTCCTAACAATCTCAGTGATAACCTGTTTCTGATTTCCCTCTTTTCTTACCCAAATCCATGAAATACAGTATATTAATTTTTTTAAAACTAATTTCTTTAATCCAAGGTTTACAACATGAAAGTTGATTCTTCTTAAAATAACTTAACTGGTGTTTTCCCTATTGTACTTTTACTGATTCAGAGAAGGGGAAAATTAATATGGCAAAGATTGTCTTCATATCTCCACATTACCCAAGAGGAAAGACTTTCATGAGACGCTGCCATTTCGTGCTTAAATGTAGGTAGATGTGTAGGAAGTGGGGGAGAGGCTATACTCAGGCTTGCAGAGTTAGCAAGGAGCAATTAGACTGCATGTGTTCAAGCTTTGGTCATTTTGTCAGATAAGGCATCAATCCCCCTTATCCACTGACTTATCTCTTAAAAAAAAAATATATGAATTTCAGGGATGTGGGTGTTAAGAAGATGGATGAAGCATTTTCTAGGGATAAGATGTGGATCTTTTGTCTGATCTACTGCAGTAATTCTAACAGAATAATAATAATACTACTAAAAAACCCAGAATTAACTTCTTAGTTCCATCCTGTGTGCTGAATTTGCTATCTCTATATAAAATACAATGATGCAAGCATAAATATTGATTTTTCTTTTTCTCCAAAAATTTTTTTATTGTACTAACTGCTTATCTGTAGAATAACCTTTGCTTTCTTATAAGTCTGGTTGTGACAGACCTCTCTGTTCACAGTACATGGCGTAGCAATGGTAAGTGTGCATTTTCTAGAAGGCCTGTGGGATGCTTTCTTTTCCCACTTAGCTCTTCTCTTATTATTCGGGTGATTATTTGGATGCGAGCCAAATCACATTTCTTGTAAAAATGGGACTTTTCATTTGTGCTAACACTCCTAAGCTACAACTCTGATGTATTATGCACAAGATGTGCCTGCATTGCAGTAAGCCACCCTAACTGAGGCAAAACCCCCCATGTTCCTTCTAATTTTTTTGTCAGGTTTTTTTTTTTTTTTTGACTACTGTAATAGAGAAAGTGGCATCTGTGTATTAGTGGGAGCCCTGGCAGGCTGAGCAGCCAGAACTGGCACAGATCAGGGTTTCACCTTTCTGTTCCTACATATACACCAGCTTCAGTGACTGTGCTGTAGACTTATGTCAAGAATGACAACATAAAACTTGGTGTTTCTGAATTTCCATTTAGTTGGGAAAAAAAATTACTGAGAAAATGCCATTTGGCCATATTAAAAATTGAGAATAGATGAATGCAGTTGTTGTAGTTCATAACTCCCACCTTTTGCTTCTAAACTCTCAGGGGAGGCTTCCTCCTCCCTTTCTCAGCAGCACTAACCAGACCCTTACACACTGACATAACATTCTTGAGACTGGCTACTCCACCACTGAGAGCATAAATCATATCTTGGCCTTTGCTGGCTCCAAGAAGGGTCCTATTAGCTTAGAACAGAATATGATCCTAACATATATGTGGGGAAAAATAAAATAAGTAAAATAAAATAAAACTGAAACAAAATCACCAAACCACAAGGCAGAAATTCATCAATCTCCTTTAGCAGATAAACAGCTCAGAGAATGTCTGAAGCAAGTATCTTTGATAACCCAGCAAACTACTCCCTTCTCTTAGGAATCTCAGATGCCATTGGAGCATAAGGTTCAAATGTTGGGAATCAGGTGAGGATGCAAGGAAGAGTTTTATGCTATCTCTGCCTACAGTGCAATCATGCTTTATCATCTCCCATGAGAATCCCACTCTGTTTTTAATATGTCAGTAAGAGATTCCTTTTTGCCTGAGATCTAGAACACAGCAAGAAGTACTTAAAACATCAGGGCAAATAACAGGAGAAGTGAGAAGAGAGTAACAAAATAATAGAAGGTAATTTGCTTTGGTTTTGACATCTGAAGGAAGTGTTTTGGTTACCAAGTCTGGCATCCTGCCTACTGCATATCTTAGCATTTGCCCAGTAATTCTGGAAATGGCTTGTGCTTCACAAGTTGTGGTCACATTTTTCTTTTCTGAAAGTCTGTGGACTCCATTAAAAGAAACAAAGCAACAGACAATATATCACAATTAAACTGTTCCAAGGACTAATTAATCTCAGTGTCTAAAAAGTGCATTTATTTCCAATTTGAGCTCTTTTTGTTGTCCAGCCTTTGGATACTGCTCTGTCTTTTCTGGTAGGTTAGAGAGCCATTAGAAAAGAGAAGATAGCAGTTGATACAGAGATAAAACCAAATGCTATTTTGAAAATGCTAATATAAACTGGTAATCTTTGAAATTCTGATAAAAGGCTAGACTTTTTTAATGTACTCCAGTAAAAATATTTAAGTGTATTGTTTTCATTTCAAAATGATCCAATACAGCTCTCAGGAAGATCCTGTTTATATTGCAAGAACAACTTTAATCCTGTAAGAAAACTTCAGATTAGCAGAAGCATCAGAGACACACTTAGGCTGTCTTTCTCTGACCAAGTGATGGGCTGAAAATTTCACATGGAGCCAGGACTGCAAAGATGCATTTGTTTCTTGTTGTTCTGTAAAGTACCTTTGTGAATTGCATGTTAGCTGTCATTTCCCCCTGAACTTCCAAGTGAAAAAACCTTTTACAATATTAACCTAAATTCACCAGTAAAACCTGTTAAGTTAGACAGATGCTCAATATACTACAAAGTTCAAAAGGTAGATGATCTTGTGAGATTCTGAATATATAGGAAAAATATAAAGGATCACATATGCTAACCATGTTTAAAGTAAACTTTTGTGAAAATACATGTTAACATAAATATGTATATAGACCCAGCAAGAATCACTCATGCACTTTCTACGCACACACCTTTGCTGTCATTCAGACACTGCTGCAGTCCTTCCAAACATCAGAATTAATGAGTGAAAGGAAAGGAGACTGTCAATAACAGCACACAATTCAAAATTGAAAACTATATGGAAAATGCTGGGATTTGAGCTACTAATCTTCAGATTAACCCCTCTGGCTCACTTGGGAGATGGTTGTATGAAATACAAACAGCTATTACATCAGCTTTTACAAGTGCAGATGAAGCTCATGGTGGTCAAACTAAAAGCAACACACTTCAGAAACATGTAGGATTTTTTTTTCCTGAGGATGCAGGACAGCAGATAAAATATAAGTGTTCTGTGCACAGCTTTAAAGATTAACAAATCTTGAGGTTTTTACATATATCTTCAGATCATGGCATACAAGACAAGCACTTTATTTTTTTTTGAGCACATCTTTCACTAAAAGAAATACCTATCTCTTTGGATTGCAATTATACATAAAAAATGAAAATTACTGCATTAAATATGAGTAATATGTATAACCTATACAAAGCGTTATGATCACTGTAATTACTGGTGGTCATAATTTATTAATATTTATTAAAATATTAACTGACCATTGCTTAACAGGTTCTACAGAAAACACTGGCTAGTTAGTCTTGAGATTTACAATTCTTGTATAAAAAGAAATTAGATAGTGCAATTTTTCTTCCTTTAAAATCCACTGTATTTTAATTCCAAAATTCAAGGTAGACTAGGTAATAAACAAATTTGCCAATTATTAATAAATTACAAGTATTCTATCAATTTTAACGCATACATTTTACAGTCATTGGCTTTTATTAAGGAATTTATATAATATGAAAAATTTTTAAATGCAATTACTTGTAGCTTCATTTGTGGATTAGATCATCACTGGAAAGATAAAATTACAGACTAAAATCTATTTTCAAATGCTTTGGAATAAATTTGAAGTAACTGAACAGCTTGAGTATATCTGAGCATAGAAAATCAAAGTAGTATATTAGTTCTACATGTATGCAAAATGAAGGCTATAACTATTCTGATCCCACAAAGCAGTACCTTGCAGAAACAGTGACAAATGCAGATACTCTTATTGCTTATCAGGCTGTTCCCCACCTCTTACATAAAGGAACTATGTGTTGGCACACTCACTCCAAAGTGGTGTTGTTTGTGACCCTATCATCATGGCCACGAAAAAGATACCAAAAGTAGTTGCAGAAATGGGAATATGCAGAGATTACTTCTCTAAAGCATGAGAAGAAAAGTGAGTGGAATATGTAGGAGTAAAATTTATATCCAAGAACAGAAAACATGATCTGTCCTGTGTCATTTAGAACAACAGAAAGATAGGATGGAAAATATCTTAAATGAATTAAGGGAATACAGCTGGGACAAATTATATTTTTGGCAAGATAAAAAATTATTTTCCTGTTTTTCTTAAATCTGGATGTAGTCCGGATAACTTTAGTAATATTATTAGTAATTTGATTTAAAAAATCTATATTGTGGAAACTGGCATTTTCTTACTTAACGTGCAACAATGTAATTATTATTTAGCATTAAGAACAGGGATTCCCAAAAACATTAACTCAGAATTATTTATTAGAAATGTGGAGGTGGAGTATGAAAAAGAATTCTAGGGAACAGGATTTCAATATTTGATATTAGATTGAAAAAAACCCCAATTTCTTGAAAACAATGTTTATTTAGGAATTTGAGGAGAGATTTTAGAAATCAGATGATGAACATCCTACTTTCTGAAGTCAGAGCTCCTTGGCCTTCAGCCCATTCCTAGGAACTTAATCCCATTATTTCTGACAAGAGGGATTTAAGCAAATATACCTTGAATGGCACAGGGTCCACAGCCTCAGTACCCGGCCCTGGTTGCTGAGGTGAGTGGCTCTGGTGCCAACTTGTTCTGCAGCAGAGCACCCCAGTGTGGTGCCCAGAGGCTTCTCAAACTGGGAGAACTTCATGTGGAATACAAAGAGATGCCAGGAGCCCTCAGCTCACATCAGCTGTCAGGACCTGCAGGGCCAGAAGCAATGGTGGCCAGGTCCCACAGATGTAAAAGGAGCCCCTGGGCAGTGCTGGTGACCAGGAGCATTGCCAGCAGGATGGACAGAGAGGCTGGGGCAGTCAGCAGGACATGGTGTGGCAGTTTAGGCAGCAGCTGGCACAGAAGGGGTGCAGGAAGGGCACTGAAATCCAGGCAGCTCCACCAGGGAGCAGCTGTGTCCCCCAGACAGAGGCACCGAGAGAGAGAGCTCTGGTAGGGACACGCTGCCACCCTGGTGCCAGCTGGAGCTGTGCCCAGCTCTGATGCCAGAATGGATGGCAAGAGTGAGCAGCCCTGTGGTGGTGCACCCACACACAGGAGCTCCTCTACCCCCTGCCAGAGGCTGAGGAGTATCAGGGGGTGTGAAAGACAGACTGCTGGAATTGCACCTTGCCTTCCCTGGGAGGGGCCTGACAGACTGACAGTTTGCACCATGTGGAGCATTCCCTGTCCCCTCACTGCATGGCTGAACACATGAGTTAAGGGGTTGGGGACAGTGGTGACAATGCTCCTGATGCAGCAGGTGCATCTCCTCTGAGGGAGGCTGCTCCACCTCAAAGGGGGGCCCATAATAGGTAGGAGGCTCTGCAAGTGGAACTGGGCAATGATGAGGACGATGGTTCCTGCAGTGTGGAGATGTCCCAGAGGTTGTTACCTTATGGCCCATGTCAAAGCTGCTTCCATAAAGAAATAATCATCATTCCTTCTTTATGTCACTGTCATAGGAGGCTCTGCCAAGGGGAACAGAAGAAACAGTCTGGACCTACTTCTTAGAGAAGTTTGTGCCTCCCTGGTGTGTGTGTGTTAAAGATGAGAAAGGAAAACTTCCTATCCCGGAATGGCCCTCAGGTTATCAGCCATTATGGATTTTTCAAATGGGCAGTGATGAAGCAGCAACAAGAATGCCAAGGAAAATCAAGAGAGCCTTCAGGTCTTTGAGACAACTAGTTAAGGCATCAGGACCACAGTTGCAGGGAATGATGAAGAAAGAAATGGATAGGGCCAAGAGAATAATATCTGGCTTGCAATTTAGTGTTATTGGCAGAATTTTGATCACGTGACACCAAACCTTTCCCTGTCTCAAAGGGGGAAGGACACAGGAGTTACCAGTGCTCATGGAGAGAGCTTTAACCTAAATGTTAAGGAGGAAGGAGTTAAAACCAGGATCACTGGAGATAAGCCTGGGAATGGCATTCCAGTGTTTGAGGGATGGTGCACTAGTGAGGTCCTTCTGTCTGGTTTCTTGATAGATCTAGGAAATGGAGATCTATAAGACCACAAGGATGAAAGGCTTATTGATGTGCTAGAAACCATAGAAGAGCCTGAGAACAGTCATGCAGGAATTTGAGCTTTTTCTCCGGAAAAAGGTAGAGGGTCAATAACCCAACTGAAGTGCATTTACACCAGTTCACACAGCATGGGCAACAAACAGGAGAAACTGGAAGCACTTGTGCAGCAGAAAAATTAAGACATAGTTGTCATCATACCACCATTGTGGGATGAGTCACACAACTGGAATGCTGCAATGGATGCCTATAAATTCCTCAGGAGGGATGGGCAAGGAAGGGGAGGTGCTGGGGTAGCCTTCTACTTGAGGAGTATTTCGGTTCTCTAGAGCTTAATGATGGTGAGGATAGGGTTGAGTATTTCTGGGTAAGAATCGGGGGAAGGCCAACAAGGCAATTATCATGGTGGGAGTCTGTTACAGGCCTCCCAACAAAGATGAAAAGGCAGATGGAATATTCTATAGGTAGCTGCAAGAAGTCTCACAATCACTTGCATGTGTTCTCATGGGGGCCTTCAACTAGATCAAGGTCACTGGCCTCCAGCCAACACTGTGAGGTTCAGCAAGGCGAAGTGCTGGGTCTTGGACTTGAACCACGACACCCCCTGCAATGCTATGGGCTTGGGGAACAGTGTCTGGAAAGTTGCCTGGCTGGAAACAACCTGGAAATGTTTGTCAATAGCCAGCAGAACATGGGCTGGCCGTGTGCCCAGTGACATCCTGGCTGGTATCAGAAATGCTGTGGCCAGCAGGATTAAGGCAGTGATTGTCCTGTAGTCAGCACTGGTGAGGCCACACCTTGAGTCCTGGGTTTAGTTTTGGGCCTCTCACTATGTGAAGGACACTGGAGCGTGTCCTGAGAAGGGCAACAAAGCTGATGAAGGGTCTAGAGAGTACATCAGATGAGCAGCAGCTGAGGGAGCTAGGGCTGTTTATCCTGGAGAAAAAGAGGCTCAGGGAGACCTTATGGCTCTCTACAACTACCTGAAAGGAGGGTGTAGTAAGGTGAGGGTTGGTTTCTTCTCCCACGTAACATGTGGCAGGAGAGGAGGAAATGGCCTCAAATTACACCAGGGGAGATCTAGGTTGTACATTTGAAAAATTTTCTTTATGCATAGAGTTGTCAAGCATTAAAACAGGCTGCTCAAGGAAATGCTAGAGTCACCATGCCTAGAGGTATTTAAAAGGTGTGTCAATGTGGCACTTAGGGACATGATTTAGTGGTGGACTTTGCAGTGGTGGGTTAGTTGTTGGACCCAATGATCTTAAAGGTCTTTCTAATTTAACATGTCTATGATTCTACGATTCTAATGTGAGACTGACTGACTTGTTAAAATGGAAATTAAGGCTTATTCCATGCAGTCTTGCACAGTGGTCTTTGTTTGCTTTTCTAATGAATACCTATGAGGTCAGAACATGCCATTTTTGGCTGACCTTGCCCTGTTGGGTTACACAGGTGTGTAAAAGATAGCCACTAGCACACCCAGGATCAGGGATGCTTACTGAAACTCCTGATTACTTGCTTGACTCACATGGAAAAGCAGTCTGTATTTATTCTGATTAAAGCATCAGAAAAATTCCACTTCAATGGTGTGTAAAATTTTTATAAACTCTATTCTGAAACAACATTATCATTATGGTAGTCAGACTGTAAAAGATTGGCTAAATGTGCTCAGCTGTATTTCTCTTTTTTTTTCTTTCCTTCTAAATATCTTCATATAATTGTCTTTCTTACTCTATATATTTATCTAACGTTTTGCATTACAAATATGCCTTTGTATGCATGTGTAAACATGCCCCAACACCCCCAGAATCCTTTCTGTGCACACGAAGTACAGATTATTCATTAATATGACCACTAGGATGAATATCACTGCATTTAAAATTGTTCCTTAAAATTTACTATTAAGGTTAACATTACATCATTTAATGAAGGAGCAAAGCTATTATGCTTTTCAGACCAAGTTTCAAAAATATTCATATACAGCATGTTTACAAGGGAACAGAAAAAGGCCGCCTGGCTTTGGAATATGAATGTAATCTCTACAAAGACCCAACTGTTTCTTGTTTATGACAAAGGAGTAAATAATCCATTGATCTGGCAGCAGGGCACCTGCCTTACCAACCGACTCTGTATCAGTGGTCCCTGAACCCTCATTATTTTTCCTCAATTAAAGTTCATGGTCTCCTAAAGTCTGTGCTGAGCAGATGTACAACTGTTCTTGACTGCTGAACACAGAAGAATCACAAATTTAGAAAACTACTGCCATTTCATAGACGCTAGAAGTGCATCATTTGTTGTGGTGCAGAAACATTATAAACAATATGTCTCTTTTATAGTCTGCTAAGCCCTCACACTACAGAAAATAATATTAAAGTTCAAAAACTGTCACATAAGCAGCACGTTATGAATACTGTAATGTATTTTTTTATGATTCAAATAATGCTTACTGAAATGAAAAAATAAAGTCCTCTGAGGGGTATAATGTAAAAAATGTGAGTTATATTTACTTAGAATTAGAGAAAATTGATGTATGAGCAAAATCAAACTGGAATCAATGATCTGAAGAGAAATTCAAAATATAATAACTGATAAATCACCAAAAGCAGAATTAAAGTTATGTTTGCTGTATTATCACTTTAGTTCTTTGTAATTGCTTCTTTTGCCGAAATAGGGAAGTCCAGAGAAATAATCAGAAGGGCAATACTACTTGCAATTATAATGCAGCAAGACTCTACCTGCTAAATTCAGCTGAAGGATACACATTTCACAAGAAACAGCCTTTTAACTCGAGGCCTAAATACTGTAACATATGAAAAGACACCACATAACATACACATTCCCTATAGTGTGTAGTGTTAGACATTAGAAAGAAAATCACTTCTCAATAAGGCATGGGGAGATGCTCATTTCCAGCACCAATCAACCTAAGAAGTAAATGAAACTCACATTTGGGGGGGACAGTTAAAGTTCATACATAGCATTTGTCAGTCTGTCTCCAGCATGATTCCAGAACAGCTCTGTTGCCACAGTATGTGCTGGATTGAGTGCAGCAGATTGTGAGTCTATAGGTCAGAGTATGTGCTTGAAGCATCAATAGCTACACCTGTCATTTTAGTTTTTCTGGGAAGAATATGTTATTGTTAACACTGCAACAAGCTTTAGCCACAATCAGACTTTGAGGCTGGGCACTGAATTTTGAAAGAGTCAGTTAAAATATTACCATCCATGATGAGGTGGGGGGTGTTTTCTGTAACGCCTGATGGACAAACTGCCACTAAGGTGATGTATATAAGCCTGTTTGTAGTTGGAGCTTGGCTTACTGACTTAGGTTCTTCTGTGAGACCGTAAACCAGTGTTTGCAAAATGAAAATTGCAGAAAAAGAACTTGAGAAAGGAGGGAATTATTAAGGAACTAATTGTTCAGCCAAAACTACAGAAAATATTACTGGCTGCACTCTTATTAGTGGAGGTCATTTTCGCCTTTCAGCTTTCACAACTGTTAACTTCTCCTGGCTTATTTTCACAAACATTTTGCAGAAAGATACATAATCTAGTGAAATTGCCACCCGGTAGCTCACTTAAAACGACTCATGCTGAACTGATGATTCAATCATTATGGTGTTTGTTGAGGATGTAAGCACCTTTGGACAAAAGGTAATGTTGGTATTTTGAGTGACTCAGAAATTAACAAAAGTAAGTACTGCTGTGCACTGGGGGATCAGTTAGCTGTGAAAAGGGTGTTTCTTGAATTTGCATGCAAAGCTTTGCATGTTTTACTTCACAGAATAAATGGCAGAATTGCCAGGCAGTTCCAGCCTTGCACTAGAAAGAATATAGGTAAGAATGCAATATGCATTTTATGTTTGTATGGTACAGGATGTGTTTCTGCATGCCAGGATATGGGACGTTTAGTGGGTGACAGTCTAGCTTGCAAATAAATATGTATTAATAAATTACTTGTTAAACCTAAAAGACCATGCTAATACAGAAGTATTTTCTTGCCTCAAATGGATTTGTGTACACAAATGGTATACCCATGAACTATCCAGAAAGAAACGGAGGTAGAACAGAGACCATTTCACATCAGCAGTACAGATGCAGTTATGAGGATTAGGAGACAGTCTTTATTGGACAACAGAAGCTGAGGGCTTTCTTGATGCATTGATATCAGGTACGATTCAAATGGGAAATAGGATCAAACACCAGCAAAATCATTGAGCTCTGACACCAGTGCAGTTACAGTGCCTGTGGAGTAATTCTTCACCCTGCCTGTCAGAGAGCTGCTGTGTCCCAGGGGATTTCTCCATGCTCACCCATCTCCTGGAGGAGGGGTGATGATACCAAAACAGCCTCTCAGCTGGCAGCAGGCCATGTTTCCCCTGCCTCTGCAGAACTGATGGCAGCAGCTTCCCAGCGGTGCCAGAGCAGACAGGGCTGATGGCTCCCGGGAGGCAGCAGGGACCAGCAAGCAGCAGTGCTGGAATTGGACCTCTACCACCGGTTTGGGGAAAAGAACCAGGGGTTTCAGTCCCACAAGCTCTGCTTTGCCATGGAGCATTTCTTTACCAGATGGTGAAATCCACAGGGACAGGCTTCAGCTTTCCGCCAAAATTGGATAAGCTCAAAAGGAATGAACTTGTCAGAGGAAAAATAAATCCAGTGCACTTCTTTCAAAAAGCCCCACCTTTCACTGACTTCCTGTCTGAAAACATTACTGATATCACTTGCTGAGGTACTTGGACAATTTTGGAGGCACAGGACTGGCTGAGGATCAAAAGTTGGACACATTCATGCAGCTCTTGTGCTCTGCAGGAGTGGGTGCTGCCACACCTGCTGTTTTGCTGAATTATTCATCTCTCTGTGCTAGCAGAAAGGCAAAAGTCAACACCTCCTGAACTTAGGGAATAGACACAATGAATGAAAAATAAATTTCATAGCTTATGCATCCTGTTCTACCTTTCCTCAGGAAGTGTACAAAAGAATCAATTGTTTTGCAAATCAGTGCTTACACTTGCATACGTGGAAAGAGGCACTTAGTGGTTCCTGGAAAGCATGAAGCCCTAACAATGTGCTCCAAAAAGCTTGCAGACACTTAAGTATTAATACAGACTTTCTCTCTACTGTTTCTATGCTCAAGGTATAAACTATATTTGATGGACCAGTCCCATGTGGAACTGGGCTAAGATCTCCATGCTAATAGAGCCCTTTGAACATTACATGAAATTCTATACCCATTCTTTTCAGAGCAAAGCCTCTAGAAACTCAGCTTGTTTCAGATCTTCCTGTCACCTGCAGTATCCTTTTCTTTAAAATGTACTTCAGCATCTCTGGGCTGGAAACATGTTTTTTAAACTATTCCCAAATGTCACAGTAGTTATCAAAAATACCTTCTCTTGAAGCATCACTGTTTCACAAACCCTTGGGCTGACTTTTCTCTGTATGTGTAACAGGACAGCAGCAGATGTTGCAAAAACAATGCACTTTATTTCTAAGTCTATTTAAATATGGTTCTCATTTCCAAGAATCTATTGCTTTTAGTATGTACAAAAATTTAATATAGTGGTATATGAGTTTAAATGTATCAAATGGCTTTGACATTGAAAAGACTCAGTTTTGAAATGTGCCAACTTCCAGACTCAACTTTAGCTTTACCTGACACAAATTATTATTAAGGTTAATAATAATTAAAAAAAAAATAGATGCAAGCTCTCAAGGATTTTGTCTCATTTTGCTGTCAAGTGGAAGAAATGAAGGCTAGATCCTACCCTGAAAATTACAGAAATGCTGGGGTGTTTTGAGACTCATTGGTCTCATATACTTTTGATGCTGTCTGGCCTGGCACTAGAAAACTTGCTTTCAAGTCCTGTCCTAAATTTGAGTGATGGCAGGTCAGGTATGGTTCTTGATGAGGTGCAGAGTTTGCTCTGATTACCTCAGTAATTACTTTTTAATATTATTAAACTTTTTACATGAAGTAATTTCTCTCCTGATTGATCCACAAAGCTCAGGTCAAAGGCCATCTAATTATAAAAAGTTACAGATCCATCTTCTTCATTTGAAAATACCTCTTGGTCAAGAGCTGAAGCAAAGTTCATAATCACACTGCAACTCTCAGAGCATTCTAAATCACTTAAAAGCAAAATAGAGATAAATAATTTATTTGCTGATAAAACAGCAGAGAGAAATCCTTCCCTTACTGCAAAACCAAAGGAAGTTCCATTTTTTGAGGCCTTGGTTATAAATATGACAGGAGCAGAGAAATTATTTCAGTTATGCTTTAACAGTGGTTAATAAATCAAGATTGCATATTAAAATATACATTGACATTCTAAACCTTAGTGTAATATTTAATTAAGCCAACTTCTTCTTTGATCTCCATATTTCTAAGCAGGGTCCAAGGTCTGTTCTACTACTAGTGAAGCCATCATAGAGCTGAACCAATAGTTTATTTCCTCAAACTGTGTAGGAAATACAGTGAGCAAAATACTTTGGAAATTAAAATTGTGGACAGATTGAGGTTTAATTATTTATGGATCATGCTTTTCTTTTATCTTGCAATGTTGGTTAGCTAAAGAACTTGTTGCAGATCTGTTAGAGGCTACTGGTCAGGCAGAAATGCACAAGCTGCCATAGGGCAAGTCTGGAATCCATTAATTCCGTCTACATTAACTGCTTCTCTATAACATATAAATCTTTTATGCTTGCTGTACATAATAATATTTCTAAATGGATTATCAATAATGATGCACCAAAATGTAGCTGTGTGTAGCAACTGGGCCCAATTGACAACAGTGTTAGCATAAGTGCATGAATTTCATTGAACCCTGTCAGATAAGGGAGTAACTTTGGCATAGCAAGCTGTTAACCACTGTTAAAGTCAGATGAGCCAATGAATAGAAATAGATGTTCACATAATCATAGATCACTTTGTGTTGGAAGATACCTTACAGATGCCCTGCCATCTGCAAGGACATCTTCCACTAGACCAGGCTGCTCAAAGCCCCACCCAGCTGCATCTTGAACACTTCCAGGGATGGGGCATTCACAACTTCTCTGGGCAATCTGTTGCAGTGTTTCACAACCCCCACAATAAAGAATTTCTTCCTAATTTATGAACCTACACTCTTTAAATGTAAAGCCATTACCTTTGTCGTATCATTACAGGCTCTGTAAAAAGTGCCTTTGCAGCTCTCCTGTAAGCCCCCTTTAGATATTGGAAGGCACTCTAAGGTCTCTACTGAGCCTTCTTTTTTCCAGACTGAACAACCCCAGCTCTCTCAGCCTGTCCTCAGAGAAGAGGTGCTCCCACCCCCTGGTCATGGCCTACCTCTAGACCCACTCCAACAGTCCCATAGGTCCCCAGAGCTGGACACAGAACTCAGGTGGAGTCATACAAGAGCAGAGTAGTAGGTGCAGGATGCCCTCCCTCGCCCTACTGGCCACGCTGCTTTTGATGCAGCCCAGGATGTGGCTGGCTTTCTGGGTTGCAAGAGCACAGTGACAAGTCATGTCAAGCTTCTCATCAAAGCAACACCCTCAAGTCCTTCTCCTCAAGGCTGTTCTCCATTCTCTTCCTCCTTTATAACTGGGGATATCCCTTGGAGACAGATACCTGCTAAGCCCCCAGCTTTTGGACACTGTTGTCTCCCTCCATGGAACAAGCAAATGGCATTAATTTGTAAAAAATTCATATATCTGTGATTAAAAGTGTTTTGGTATCCAAGTCCATTTAGCCTGAACAGTGATTTGGTCCTGAACTGTTACACTATGTGAGTAAGTCAGACCTCTCACAGTCAGCTGTTTACTTACTGTGTATCTAGCCAAGCCCTAAAAATATAATCTCAATGTTTTCAGTGATCTAGTTTAGTAACTGAAATTAATATGAAAATTGACAGGTAAGACATATGAAAACAAAATTAATATATTTAAGAGAAAACATAAATAGATATTTTTAAACCAGTTTGTGACTGGGCAATGATAATGTATGATGTGAAGTAGAAGGATTTGTAAGAAATCACTTTCTTTTCACTAACATTACCACACTAATATATTTAACATAGACATTTACATGCTTTGCATTTTAAGTGCCTCTGAAATTCAAGCACCAAGCCTGCACATTTCAGCAGCACCATCAGATGTAATGAGTTATGGTACTATCGGCATGTTGATAAGCTATAGCCCAAAGAAGAACAAGAAGGAAGTATAAAAAATATGGCCAGAGGATGGGATAAAATTATCAGCGAGTGTGTTTTCCTGTTTGGTTTTAATCTACATTTAATTAAATTCTTATCTTCTGTGTACTTATGGTCGCATTTGAATGGCGAGACTGCATTCATTATGAATGGTAAAACTTAACTCGGAGAACATTTCATGTGGCTTCTTTAAAAAAAAGGAAAAGGAAAAATACTGTCTTTATTCTTTACACTTAGGTCTTTTTAAAGAAGGGTTAAGTTACTTTAGGCTCAAATGCTGTTCTGCACTTAACCTTTAGGTTAACTGATTTCTAAACTTGCTCTTTAATATTTTTTTTAAAAATATATCATTTGGAAATGCTAATATCAAAATTTTGGTTGAATATAGTCAAGAATGGGGGAGTAATGAAACATGTTCAAGTGCTTCCTTCATTCTTAAAACCCTAAAATGCTAAGAGAAAATTTCCACTGCTAACAACAAATATGTGTGTTGGGCTGCATTCAGAATTACCTATAGCCATCAATTTCTCTGAAATTAAAAAGATATTTTAAAAAATTCTTAACAATTACTTTTGAGAATCTTAGTTTGTATTATTATCTTTTTCTTTGTTTTCCAGATCACTGGGCTGACCATGCAGTCCTCCTTGGGCAAAGCCCAGCTCTCATGTTGTGTAAATGAGAAGGGCAGAATTGGGTACTTTGTCTTACTTATTAGTTTCAAAGGTATTTTGGGGGCAGAGGACAACTGAGATCAGAAATGATATTACCAGCACAAAAATAATATCTAGGCTAAATTATTAAAAGATATAACAAAGTGAAACAAAATGGAAAGCCTTCTGCATGTCCTTATCAGTCACTACAGCAACTAATACACCATATATATTTTAAAACATTCCATTTATCTATCAAGGAGATGTTATCAGGCAATGCAAAATCATATGACACTGTGTCAGAAATATCCCTGTGACTTTTATATTGCATACATTTATTTTCTATCTTTGAAGGGCCTATCCCTATGACACTTTAAAGGCATCTTTAAATGAGAGGTATGCTGCATTCACACAAACCCAAGCCCTGCCAAAATGAAACCACCTCCAATTAAACATATTCCTGCAGTACCGAATACTCATTTTCCTGAACTAACCTCCACACAAGCCCTTGAAAACCGATCAGCTTTGAAGTGTGGGTTGATAATTAACAAATATCGGGAGCTACTGCAGGTAGAACATTTCAGGGTCAGAAGTTCTACTAGGAAAATGAAAACATTGGCACCAGAGAGTAATTGTTTTCTTGCTCATTTGGTTATTGATTTTCAACTCCTTCTCCTAGAAGTTTGGATTTTACATATCTTTCCTTCATCCTTATCCCATTCTAGTATTATGCTACTAATAATGGAAAAAGGAAAGGGAGAAAGGCAAAAAGGAAAGGAAAAGCATGGGAGAAATTTAAGAATTGCAACCTGTATAGATTTTGTTCAATGTCTTTTTAGAGCCCACTGGATCTAAGTTGTGCTATCAATGGTGAGTTTTGCTTGATAAAGTGCCAGCCGAGGTCTGAGTCAGCTGACAGCTCTGTAGCTTTACTCTGCAGTTTCTCATACAACATATTGCTATGCTGTGATTGTTCAGGTTTAGAAACAGAAGTAACTCTAGCAAAGTCCTCATCCAAGAGAGAATGTTGCAATCATTTCACTAGGCAAATATAATAAAGCAAAATTAAAAGCTCCCTCACTCCAGCATCTACCATTAAGCTTTAATAAAGATTCTGAGATTGATAACTGAGCCATATATCTTCTGTCATCATTGCTGGGAGAAATGTTATTGTCATTTCTTTCACCTGTATCCAACTGTATATTGATGTTACCAGAATCTGTCTTCCTTAAGAGTTTGCCAGCTAATTCCCAACTAAGCCACAATTTAAGCTGAACTAAATCACTTCACCGCATCTGTCGGATCAGTTTGGAGAGACAACACAGTCCTGGCTTAATCCTTTAAACACTGAGATGTGTAACTATGACACTGAAAGAAGGGAAGGTGGCTGTCCCACATTTCCTCTTCTTACTCAGATCTGAGGTAAACTGAATCACACTCTCAAACATCTGTCTCTGCAACAGGATTATCAGAGTCGAGCTGACACTGATCCCAATTTAAGTGCCTCAGATACATGCCTAAATTTAGGGGGAATCTGGACCATAGAGCGTGGTACAGTTGCCATTCAGGAGAGATCAACACTTTTTTCCCCTGTCTGTTCAGATGGCACTGTGTCCTTCTACAGGGGAGAGGTGAAGCAGTTTGGGAGACACAGCAAAAAGGTACAAGAAAAAAAATACCCTTTCTTAGAAGAACCATTGCTCTTGGATTTAGGAACCATATTAGTGTGGTCACTTTCCTATGCATTTCATGTAATTTCCAAGAAGCTCTTGTGGTCTGGCGTGAGAGCTCTGGGAAGATGTGCTGCCAAAACCTGCTAAAAACATTATTTGCAATACCACCTGTAAATCTATTTTATTGGTATTAGCTGTGTTATGATAAAAATACCAACTCATCTTGGAAAAAAAAAAGGTATATATATAGCCAGCTAATCAATTGCATAACTTTTCTAAAAATGTCTTCAGCATGATGACATTAGGCAACTGTGAACCTGTTAGCTTCCAGCTCTGCTGTCAGTGCTATGATATAATGAATGCCAGCATGGTGTTCCATCAGCTCCTGCCACCTGCTCTGCTTTGGAAAAAGAAGTCTCTTTTTTGGCAGCCGTCAGATGTCATACCCAGTGCCCACTGGCAAGAACAATGACTCTTTGCCATGGTCTCCTTTGCTTAAGAAAGTCTCAAAAAGAGGCCTAGTGGAGAGGGAAGATAAAAGTGCTGCAGTGCAGGGATAGAGGACTTTAAATGGGACAGGTACAGTAGTAGCCCCTGGACATGAGGGTGCTCAGGGTGGAGGCTGATTCAGAGAATGATCCATCTACATCACTGCTCACAGAGGACTACTACCCTGGCTCTGAGTGGGTCCCAGTAAACTGCAGACTTTCTCTAGGCAGAAAAGCAACTCCTATTTTGCACCAGTTCAGTGCCTGGATGGGGGCTCCAACCTCTTCATATCTCTCTGCAAATACATCTGTTTGTGTATAGGACAGCGCTGTGTCCCTGGACTCACCCAGATGAAGTCACCACGGCAAACTGAGGCATGCAGGAGGCTGTCTCTATCTCTGACACTGCTCTGTGCTACAGGCACTGCAGCAAGGCAGAGATGTGGCCCAGAGGGCAGGGAAAAAGAATAACTTTATTTCTCTCTTCCCTGCTTTGCTGACTAGACTTACCTGACTGGTAGGATTCATACTTAGTCTCAGCCCTAAGATGCAGAGAAACTGAATTTACTCAACTGAGAGGGTTATCTGTTGATTAATGAAAGTCCAGTGTGATGGAATATTGTCCTAATCACATTGTACACTGACCAAATACTGCTATAAATGAAGGGGAAAGAGCATTTGCTTTCTTAATGGCTACAGCAACTGGGCTTTAGATTGGCAATTTTAGCAGTATTATGCTAGACTAACATGCACGCATCTACCATAAGCCTAATGCACTGATTTTAATAGGTAATGCCAGCGTTAAACGCTGCTCTATATTGGGACAAGCCTGTTGTATTTATGTTTTTCTAATGTGCACAAGCATTTACATGAGCTGCATTTTTACCTCACAGGGATTTTTTGCTGGAGTAAGAGGTGCAGATTTGCACAGTGGACTTTGGAGTATACATATGGAGAAAAACAAAAAGAGAGAAATTATACTACTCATACTGCTTGTGAACAAAAGCAGGACTGTAATTCATGAAAAGTGAAGCAGTGAGTTATGACAAACCTGCCCTCACAAGACAACAGTGATGATAAAGTATACAAACCCAGACACATACCACATTCCATAATTCCTTGCAAACTCTAAGCCTGCAGTTTGTTTTGACGCAAGCCTTGACTTCTGCAGCCAAAAAAATCTGACTTTCTGTTGTATTAAAGTAAAATAGAAACAACTGTTGTTCCATTTATTTTATCTAGTGTTCAAATGATTGCAAAACCATGACAGAAGTTGCTGCATAAAGAAACCCCACTTCTTTTAGTAGAGACAGCCATTAAGTCTGGTTTTGTTAATGTCAGATTTCTGTATTTCATAGGCTTTTGGGTGAGGGGGGAAATAATCTTTGAATTATAAGGCTGAGATTTTTTCTCTGTTTATGACTCTCATAACAAAAATGTTTTAAAATACTCAAACAACAACCAGTGCCACATGCACTGAGACTTGGTGAAATCTACCACTGACAGCATCCCACAATGGTCCTGGTCTTAACTGCTTTTCATGTTTGCTGTCTTATTCAGCACTGTCATCATTTTAGCACATCTGATTATGACTCTTTCTAATAGGAATCATCAACCTGGAATCAAGCTGACAAGGTTTTGCGAGGCTGTCTTTTTCATTGCCAAGGATTCATCTTGTTCACAGATCTTTATGTTTTTTAATTTAAAAAGCATTAACTAACACATCTGAATGGTTTATGTATATGCACTAAAGCATGTGAATTATTTCTGACAATTGTTAGCCTCCTGCTTAATATCTAGAACATAAATAAAAGTTGCCTTATTTAACTTTGAATTAATTTATCTGTAAAGGACAGATCCTGCTTTTCTCCCCAGTCTCACCGAGTTAAATTTCTGTGTTGGAGTGAGGGGTGCTCAGGTGTCAGAAATGCCAAACTGCAATGAACTACAATGATGACTTAACTCTTCCACAGATACACTTTGACATACTGGATATTGGCAAGTTCTTCCCATCACAAATTTTACCACAAAAAATGCTTTCTTAAAGAAAAAAAAATCTATGTTAATAGTACATGTGAAGGGTCTATAAATGTATTTGCTTCTACTCTCCTTTGGTGGTTGAGGCCAGGTCATCCCCTGGCAGGCCTCCAGGAATGCACAGTCCCTGGGCACAGAGCCACCCGTCTGTCGGTGTCCCCGCACAGCATCGAGCCCTGCAGTGGATCTGTCTCATCAGCAACTCGACCTGCTGCAGCCTGGGCTGACCCAGCTTCTATGCTGTGTGTGGACTTCTTGCATGCTGCTGGCTGAAGTGAAATGTCTCCCCCCTTTTATTCAAGGAGCTCAATGGCCTGAGCCCAGTCCAAATCACCTGGGTTTCACACTGAAGACTGAAGGCAGCTCCTCAGGCACACAGGACTTCCAGTAAGTGGGTTAAACCCTTTCTGGAGGCAAATCTGAGACACAAAGCCAACTCCTACAGGTGAACCAGGTGAATGCCATCCTTCCCACATGCAGAGGCTGAGCTGCAGTCTTCAGGATAAATACGTGGCACTATTTACACTTTAAACTCTCTCCCCAGAAAAATCTCATATCAAAACTACATCTAGCAGTGCAGAAATACTAGGAAGAAAACAGCAAAATTAGGTATGCAAGTGGATCCTACTCATATTAGGGAGTACTGGAAAGCACTTGTGAAGGGTCTAACATCAGAGTGGGATCCCACAACAAGATGCATTAGGCAGTTGTTCATTCCCTCAATTTTCTGCCAAGGCCCCTCATCCACACCAATCACAGCTGTTTGTTCATGTATGATAGCTTCTTATCTTTTACCATGTGCAGTACCATAAATGTACCTATTTTGGACAACATACAGTGCTTGATATTTAGTTTGTCCCAAAACACATGGCGCCTTGCACAGGATTACGACCTAGAATGTGCAAGGCAAATTTCTTTTCTGCTGCAGCAAAGATGTTGGGCATCACAAGTAAATCTGTAAAACTTTGTATTTTCAATCAGCTGCTACAGGTTTGCCCCATCTGCTCTGTATCCATCACCAGAGCTTCTGACAAAAATGTCTGGGGAAGATCTTCCTTACGTACATGAGACTCAAATGTAGCAGAAATATGGAAATCATTGCACTCTGCTTCTGCTAAGCAAACCTGCATGAAAACCTTTTGGATCATATGTGCCCATGGAAAGAGGGTTGGCAGGATCTACCCTACAGACAGAATTAAGACTTTGAGGGAGAAATAAGTAGGTAAAACAAATTAACCTGTAAGGGCAAAAAATATCTTTCCTTGATGCACATTTTCTAAAAGCCAGAGTAAAGAAAGGAGAGATGTACAGAACTGTGATTGCCTCTGCTGGTCCCAAGAAAGAAATGTAGGTCTTTAAATCTGAAAATGGCAGAAAATGGAATTTTGAGAAGATGCATTATAATTTGGTCTATTTTTGTCTCTGAGAATGGTAGTTTTGCAACAGTGGAGCGGCAAATTAATTTTTTTCATTTGTAGTTTAAAATAGAAGGTCACACAAGGTGTACAATGCACTGATTTATTGTTCTATATAAAGTATAAAATTATGTTATAATTTAATGTAGCCTTTGAATTATGATGTCATCATATGGATAATTTATTTATTATAGCAGATAAAGGGTTTATGATAGTTTTTGAATTTTATTCAAAATCATACGGAATATATGTTTTATCTTAATAAGAAATGAAGAAAATTCATCCCATGCCAACATAAAATGCTCTGATTCCTCTGAAGACATCATATCTCTGAATTTGACATTTTAAAAAGAAGAAAAGATCCTGAAATAGAGTTTGACAATGTTATATTCTCAAGGTGCAGTTTTCATGATGTCACAGTCCCAACATTCAGCATTCAGCTACTCTGCA